>NC_091121.1:62928063-63555008 GCF_040183065.1 Periplaneta americana | reverse complement strand
AAAATCCTCCATTCATCCGAGTTATCTTTTACCGTGGAACAATTAGCGTCGTTCAATTATGCCCCAGTATCGTCTTGAGATGTTGAGAGATGCTTTTCAAGTTACAAATTGAATCGTCATTTGTAAAACCACACGAGTCACAGAAAATAAGTTTCGAGAAAAAGAGAAAAACTACTTATAGTTAATGGAAAAAAATGTTATGTTTTATTTAACAACGCTCGCAACTGCAGAGGTTATATCAGCGTCGCCGGATGTGCCGGAATTTTGTACCACAGGAGTTCTTTTACATGCCAGTAAATCTACTGACATAAGCCTGTCGCATTTAAGCACACTTAAATGCCGTCGACCTGGCCCGGGATCGAACCCGCAACCTTGGGCATAGAAGACCAGCGCTATACCAACTCGCCAACCAGATCGACTAATTAATGGATTTTCTGTTAGGTCTGTGAAATTTTTACAGGACGACCATACATTAGTATGTCTGATTACAAAAGCTTTGTATCTTAATTATCTCATTTAATATCACCTTAAAATATTTTTTAATTTCTTGGACTCATGTTGTTTTAACAAGTACCAATAATAACTCCAGTATCCTGACAAAATATGGAGTGTATTGTTTGTTGTAATGTGAAATACATTATTATACAGTTTTCAATCAATTTATATTGTTATTTTTATTTCATATTCAAAATGACTCATATCATTCACAAATTAAATTCAAAATATCATACCCGACTTAAAAAAAAAGTTATTCGAAAGTAATTAATTTTCATACCAGTGTGTCACATGGTTAATGGCAATGTATAAGTACATACAGTATCTTTAGTTCACAATAAGAATATAACATAAATTGCATATTATCACCTCAAAAAAAGACGGTGTTTCTTGCTTTGGGATCTCTCTTCGAGGAATTTTTCTCTTTATATCATGCACTTCTACAAGTCCTTGAAGGTACACAGGTACACACACATCTTGTTAATTTTTTTTTCAAATGACGTAGTTTTATTAAAAATGTTCTTCTATCTGGTACAGGTACTTTCATAGAACACTGTTGATTATTTTTTCTTCTACAAAACTTTTGGAACTACACTCACTGTCCAACACCTTGACAAAGAAGTGCATGATAGCAAATGCGTCATGGCTGCATCATGGCGTTAAGCGTTAAAGCCACATGAGTCCGGGACTGATGTGGTATTGAAAGAACTCAATATTTTAAGATTTTATAGAATGCTTAGTAATGATCGGAATCATGTTGTTTTGACTGGAAATGATGTGTCTACCCTAGTGCTTCCTATAGTACCCGTAACTCATTTTCGTAAAAATGTGGACTCATGTGGTTTTACAAATGACCGATTCAATTCATCTTTAGAGGTAACAGACGCTTTTTCTCTTTGAAAGATTACGTCATTTCACTAGCGCTAACTGTATGACTGTATGTATGTATGTATGTATGTATGTATGTATGTATGTATGTATGTATGTATGTATGTATGTATGTATGTATGTATGTATCAGTGGCGTGCGCAACCTATTGCATTAGGATAGGCTCTTCATATTTGCATGCTACATAGGTATACAACTTACAATATCTCGAACATATTGATAATTTGATATAATTTTAGTGAGTTCTGACATCAAACCAGAGCAGCAGCCAGAAGGAGGGTAAGAAAACAGAAACTTCCGGAAACTAATGATAAAATAAATTGGTAATTAAATAAATCATACCTTATTTACTTAAAGGTGAACTCCATTCTGCGTTCCTTTTTAGAAAACTCCTCAATGACATCGCTGTGGAATGTAGGGGATTTTCAGATTTCTTTCAGCTTTTTCTTCTCAATGGACATCAAGGCTAAACTGCTTAATCTTTCTTGCCCTTGAGTTGATCTTTGAAGTGATTTAATCCGCTTAAGGGCAGAAAACGACCTCTCAGCAGATGCAGATGTGCTTGGTATGGTCAAAACCAGTAGGGTCAATTTGTACAATTCGACAAATTCTGTGTGGAGTTGTTTTGATTTTAAATGTGTCACCAGTTCATGAGGGTATTTTCCACGAAACTCTTCCATTGAATATAGGACTGTCAATTCATTTTTTAGACGAACTATATCAAACACTGAACTGTGCTTTACATTCAGCGCATCCAGGGCGGAATTAGGAAAATTTAATTTATAAGACTGAAATTTGTTTGGATCAAGCAATGAAATAAATTCCAACTGAGGGAGATTTCCAAACCTATCTGTAATATGGTTTGTCACATTGTCTATTTTTTCAAAAAATATTCTCCTGTATTTTATGACATCATTTTCCAGGCATTTTCTTTTTCGCGGCACTTCTTCACATTCGACTTCATTACAAACATCACTCCATAATGCATCAAATCTGTATCTCTCATGTAGAACAATACGTTTTGTTTCATTAACCTTTTCTACACAATACAGAATATCCAATTTAGAAGAAATTTGGTCTCAAACTCTGAAAGGAAAGACAAATATCCACGCGCAAGAGCAACAGTTTCACTTTCCCAGTCTGATGAGCTGTTGAGTATATTTTTAAAAAAGTCCACCAGCAATTTACGGTTCTCCTTTACAATATTGACTATTCTGGAAGAGAAATTTCATCTTTTGGGTGCATTTCTTGGAATTATTCTGTTGGAATATTCAGTAAGAGCATGCGCGCGTTTTGTAGACTTGGAGAAGAAGCTACTTAGTCCATTCAATGTCTGAAAAAAAGATCCTGCACTCCTTAATACTCATAGCTGACTGAGATAAGACTAGATTTAGGACATGACTGAAACAATGAACAAATAGAGCTCTAGGATAAATGTCTTGGACTGTGGTTTTAAGTCCATTTATTTCTCCAGCCATCTCTGCCGCACCGTCATATGTTTGACCAACTAATTTGTCTCTAATATCATAAGATCCCACTATGTCCATTACATGATTAAATAAACCATTACAGGATCTATCTGCACTCACATCAACGAAGGAAATAAACGTTTTTTGAACCTGTGCTGTCTGGTCATGGACATACCTGAGAGTGGTGGATAGTTGTGATTTGTTGCTTACATCGGATGTTTCATCTAAAATAACTGCAACATGCTGGGCCATGGAAATGTCATTCTTAATAGATTCCATCAACACGCCACTGATAGCAGCTATCAGGTCATTTTGAATTCTGTTGATGTGCCCTTAAATGTTGTAGACGACTCTACATGTTCTCGAAGAGTAGTGTCGTAGCTGCTCAACAAATGTAAACATTCTATATAGTTGCCTTTGTTAAGTGAATCTTCACTTTCGCCATGCCCTCTGAACGGCAGTACTTGCATGGCTAAGAAGCACGTTGTGTCGATTAGGCTTTTCATTATTTCTCTGTTCTTCTTCACCATTTCATTGTGACGCGCCACATCCGATTTCAATTGTTGATCAAGTTGGGTGTCAATACGAACACTTCCAAAACAAGAAAGCTGAACAACCGAACGCAAATGACATTGCGATCGTTCGTGTTTGACACTGGCATTGCTGAGATTATTTAAATTATTATAACCCTCTTTGTTCCACACACTTTGTTCGTTACAAATTAACGGTTAGCACGTCTAGCCGCGAAACCAGGTGGCCCGGGTTCGATTCCCGGTCGGGGCAAGTTACCTGGTTGAGGTTTTTTCCGGGGTTTTCCCTCAACCCAATATGAGCAAATGCTGGGTAACTTTCGGTGTTGGACCCCGGACTCATTTCACCGGCATTATCACCTTCATCTCATTCAGACGCTAAATAACATAAGCTGTTGATAAAGCGTCGTAAAATAACCTACTAAAAAAATCGTTACAAATTAATAAGCATGGCCAGCAAAATAATGACTGCATCCTGTTAGCTAATTAGTTTTCACATATTGGTTCACATTGAAATAACGTAAATATTCTCTACTCTTTTCTTTATGTAAAAACTTAAAGTTCGGAAGCGCCGGCACTGGTCTTCCCCCCACAGTTACAATTTCAACTTTTTCGTTCAATGATCTACAACCGAAAGTCATTTTAAAAATCTGTTCAATTATACAGTGATCTTCTGCCATATTACAACAATATCGCACCAGTGTTACCTCACTTTGTTTAAATAAACTCTATAACACACTCACTTTACCAATACAAGTTCAAATAAACACTATAATACAGTAATTTCATCACCAAAAGCGCTTTCATTAGCGCCTACCAGCCTAACGTACTACGGCAATGGGCAAGACACGTAAATCAGGGCGCATGCCCCAGCTGTTCTAATGTACTGATTATGAAGGGAAACACTACGCTCACTGCAGGGCCAGGGAGGCTCAGCAAGCCGAGCTGCCCAACTCTCCAGTGACGAAAGATGACGCGAGAGCGAGCACACAGCGGACAATAATTGAAATGCGACGTACAGTACCAACCAAAAGGAAATGAAAATAGGATGCCAAGCCAAAATTTGCTGAAATTAGTTAAGGACTCTGCAGACTTTCTTAAATTAACAGTATTACTTTTAAATACAAATTTAATAAATTTCTTCCTGTCTGTCTGGGTAGGCGCAGCAGACCTAGCCTACCCAGAATGCACGCCACTGGTATGTATGTATGTATGTATGTATGTATGTATGTATGTATGTATGTATGTATGTATTTATTCACACTGCAGTTGGTATATACCCGGTGGCAGTGGTAACTAATTACACTCAATAATGACAATAATAAACTGTGACCTATCTCTTCTTTTAAACAGCGATTCACATGCTTCAAGTTCTCAACAATAAATGTAAATTTAATTTCACTTGGTTTGACCTATATTAGTGATATATAATTAAATAAATAATTTTATTAGTTCATATTTATTGGCATATTTTGAAGATTTTTGCATGCATATTTAGTTGGATTTTAGAGCACGAACTTCCTAATTATTAACGTACAACAAAAGGAAACTGAATATGTGGTGTCTTGCTTTATGAAGCTGATAGCGTACGAAAACTGAGATGGCAAGTATTGGAAATCGAATGTAATATACGTAGACCTACTTCAGGTCGTCATAGTGCTACAAGTTTGTACAGCGAATGTAGGGAATGACACAATACCATACCTTCCCATTTTTCTCTCAGAAACGACGACGAGAGATCCCTACGGCATTTCGTGCATTTTGAAAATGAAACGCAGTCACAACAGTTGTAATGAAATAACGCTCTAAAAACCATAATTAAGTCATGCAGATGAGATCGATAAGTTCACAGTTCGTAGCCAAGATAATGATGCATAATTATAATCGATTGTGCTTTATTTTTTTATAGCAATCCAATCTTGAACATACTACAATTGTTACGATTGGTCTATGTCTATAGATATTTCATACTGCTGACGTAGCTTTACATTTTTCATTCGCTGTACGTGTAACATCTAATTGTTCTCAAACTTACAATATATATATATATAGTCGATCTGGTTGGCAAGTTGGTATAGCGCTGGCCTTCTATGCCCAAGGTTGCGGGTTCGATCCCGGGCCAGGTCGATGGCATTTAAGTGTGCTTAAATGCGACAGGCTCATGTCAGTAGATTTACTGGCATGTAAAATAACTCCTGCGGGACAAAATTCCGGCACATCCGGCGACGCTGATATCTCTGTAGTTGCGAGCGTCGTTAAATAAAACATATTATATATATATATATATATATATATATATATATATATATATATTCTGATCTCTCGTCTTGCAGGTACCGGTACATTAAAAGTTCTGCTTTTAACTGGATAACTGTTTCCAATGTGTTAGCCCACAAAAGCTATCTTACTTTCGTGTGATAGTTAATATTTGCATATAACGAACCCACGTATCCAATACGGCAGTAATAGTTTGAAGTTCTTAGGTGTACCATTTGTTTTCAGAAAATTTATCGTTGTTTTCGATTTTACTAGGATATGTAATTAAATATCGGTACAGTAGCGGGAAGGTTGCGAACGAAAGTCTCACGAAAAAGTGGATCGCGCCTGCAAAAAAGTTTGGAAACCACTTCCATAATGATTTTAGTTTTAGCCACAATTAAACTTTTTAGTTGAGTAGCAACACTTTATGGATCACATTCACACAAAGAACTTTGTATTCCATATTACACTAAGAGCTTACATTGCATGCGTGGAGAGTCGACAACAGCAGATCGAAACTCGTATTGAACATTTCTTTTTGTGTACCTGATCGTTCAATAAAGGGAAGGTCAGCTACGGGCTACTTTACCTTATTACAATTTATTGAACGATTCAAAGTTCGATGATCTTCAAATAGTATTTATTTATTTACATGTTTGCAAATTCATTGTGTATTTTTAGTGGGGGAGGAGTAGCACAGGGACACACTCCTCAGTAACGCACTGTTAGGACACAGTGGTTTCATTCCGTATTTGACTAGTTTTTAACATATGATATATTATATTAGTCTAACATAGGTGCGCGTGAATTCAATTCACATTCGAGCGCCAGTGTTTTATTTAACGACTTTTTCAATTGCATAAGTTATTCAACGTTGAAATTCAGTGGGGGCATGAAATGGCCAACAAATTTTGCCTCGAGCTCACTATGAGGAACAAGATTCATTAATATTTTTTAATACGCCGTAGATCTATGAAACGAGACCCACAGCTTTACTGAGCAATGCTAAAAATTTTTATCGTCCACAGCTGAGGAGTAACGGTCAGCACGCCTGACCGTTAAACGAGCGGGCCAGGCTTCAAATCCTGGTTGAGACAAGTTACGTGGTTGAGGTTTCTTTCGGGATTTCCCCTCAACCCATTAAAAGAAAATGCTGGGTAACTTTCACTGGCATTACCATCATCTCACTCAGACGCTAGACAACCATAGTAGTTGATAAAAGGTAAAGGTAAAGGTATCCCCGTGACATGCCATGAAGGCATTTGGGGGCATGGAGGTAGAGCCCCATGCTTTCCATGACCTCGGCATTATACTCTTTTCGCTGTAAGAAAAATCCTAATGTAAACATAAGCACGTGGCTGTCATACCCGTGATTGGCTCCCAGTCGAAACACTCACACGACGCAGGAAAATATAGTTCGTATTTGGAAACCATCATCTTGTATTATTTGAAAATAAAAAAATTGAATTCTAGTTGTTCAGTACGATGAAACATTTAACTTCACTCATATGTAAAGCGCTATGTAAAAGAAAAGCTACTTTTATATTTCATTATGTACTATGAACGCGGATGAATACCAACAGTAATACCGAGGTAGTCTGTTCTTGTAACAAGTTGGCGTCACTTGAGCTCGTAGTTGTTCACGTAAGCACGTGGTACTGAAGAATGGCTTTTGCATCCTCAACTGTCCATTGTGAAGACATAACACTTAAAAATAATTTAATTGCAGTAATTATAAAGCAAGTATTTCCTAAGCAACGAATGCATAGTAGTGAGGTTAGGCCTACTTGACGAGTAACGGGAAATGTTTAACATGAAACAATGTACAACAGTAGGCGGGAACATGTACTGAGAATCTATGGCGCCAAACAGCGGCCAATGAAGTCTCACTTCAGTCACGTGCTATTGTTTACATGAGGATGTTTCTTACAGCGAAAAGATTATAGAATGAGGTGGTGTGGTCGGCACCACGCTCTGACCGCCTTTTACCGCCGGGAAAGACCCGGTACTCAATTTTATAGGAGGCTGAGTGAACCTCGGAGCCGTTCTGAAAGTCTAGTAGTTGATAAAGTGTCGTAAAATAACCAATACAAAAAATGTATTGCCCTTTAAAATCAGGTTTAAGATGGCGAATCACGGATCAACTACGGTAACTGAAAGCTCGGGTTCGACTTTCAGCGTCATGGTAGTGATGAACAAGCTCGGAGTGTAACGGTTTTTCGAGGCTCTCCGTTTCCTTCATCTTCGCGGATTCCCATATCACACTATTTTTTCCTTCATGTCAGTCACGAAACAGGCATAGGACGGAGTAAGCGTACAAGTAATCACTTATGGCCGAGCGCACCAATTTCGATCAAAAACGTAATGCTCAAGGGTCACAGGAAATCGGTAAAAAGAAAACCGCAGTCAAAATACGACTGCGGTGCATCAATAATGATCCTCGGTCACAGAAACCCGTTCTTCTGATCTTTCTTTTCACCCGGGCTAACGCCGAGATCGCATGTCCTTTCTATGAAGGAAAGCATCCATAGGAGTGCAAAGATAAAAAAAAAAAAAACAGATCGTACCCATTGTCACGCGCTTCAATTTTGTTAGACCGCTCTGTTTGATTCGTTTGTTTATAACGTTACAAATAGATAACATAAGCATGGGGAACAGAAAGAGAATCCTAAATTTTCAGATCCTGAAATAGGGATTCTTATTTAGGATCTTGTCCCGCGCCGTGGCGTCCTGGTCTAAGGCATCCTGCCTAGGACTCACGTCATGGAATGCGCGCTGGTTCGAATCCTCATGGGGGAAGAAATTTTCTCATAAAAATTTCGGCTAGTGTACGGGACCGGCGTCCACCCAGCATCGTGATGCTCTTGGGGAGCTACGACAGGTAGCGAATCCGGTTTCGCAAACTAGCTATAACGGCTGGGAGATCATCGTGCTAACCACACGATACCTTCATACTGGTTGGATGATCATCCACCTCTGCTTCGGCATGTGGAAGTGAGGCCACCAGCCAGCTGGTCGGTCTTGGCCCTTCATGAGCTGTAGCGCCATGTATTTAGGATTTCTTATATAAATACTGCAATAACGAGGAAACAGCGAGTATAGGAATGATCACAGAATTACACAAAAAGATAATTTAATATTATGCTTCATTAAAAAGAAATAACGTTGCGTGAGGACGCTTCACCCAGTTCCCAACTCACAAACTTATCACGCCTTGCAGAGGTCAAGTCACTGCCGTCTACAACTCTACAGGTGATGCATCAATTAGCAATTACATTCAAATCACTTTCTCTCGATCGTGATAAGGATATCAGACGGCTAACAGGTTTTATATACTTAGTAAATATTTAGATGGAATCACGAGAAACAATTACTATTTGCCAATAGCAATCCAACGAGTGATACATCAATAAAAAATACTCTCTCTCTCTCTCTTTCTCCTTCTTTATGAGCCGTGTGAACTCACATCACAATGAGAGACTTTTAGTCGGCTATTTAACGACGCTGTATCAACTACGAGAGATTGGTGATAGCCTAAGTGGTAGGCTTATTTGGCGATATCAGAAGCACTCGCAGAATTTCAGGTCAATAAAACACTTCTTCGAAACTCGTGATGTTGATTTTTAAGTGTAACAGTCTGAGCTGATTATCGCTTCCCCCCGACAGGAAAAGGGAAGACCTAAAGAAAGGGGAAAACGAAGAGAGAAACATGAAGAAAAAATAAAGATAAATGAAGGAAATGGGAGATATGATGAAGACAGGAAAAACAGGGAAATAAAGAGGGGAAAAGGAACAAAGGGAAAAATAACAATCTTGGAATGTAGGCTTTCACGGCCGGCGTTATATGGACCGATGTTATCCGGGCTAAAGGGTCGTGGTCTGTTGGCGCTGTTGCTACCATACGTTCCATCTGCTGCTGCAGCAGACATCGTCAGTGGTGTGGCACACGGGAGCGCAAAGATCTCCTTAGCGTGCCGGTAACGACTGGGACTGTGGCTGGCCGCTAAGGAGATCTTTGCGCTCCCGTGTCCACACCACTGACGATGTCTGCCGCGGTAGCAATGAAACGTATGGTAGCAACAGCGCCAACAGACCACGGCCCTTTAGCCCGGATAACATCGATCCACATAAAAAAGAACAGGAAAAGAAAGGGACAAAAGAAGGATGAAGAAAAACGAAACAGAAGGTGAGAAGAAAGGGAAAAGTGAATATGAGTGAATAAGAGGCAGGAGATATGCAAGAAGAAGAAGAAGAATGAAAAATAATGAGGAATGAGGAAGGAAAAAGAATAATAAATGAGGAAGAAAAGAGATTAAGGAATGAAGAAGGAAAGGGTAAAAGGAAGAGAAAATGAGAAAAGAAAGGAAAGACAGAAAGAAAAAGAAAAGGAAAAGGAAATAAGGGAAATAATGAACAAGGGAGAAGAAAAGGAAATGAAGGGGAAAAGAAGATTGAGAGAAAGTTAGGAAATGAAGACGAGGGAAAAAGGAAAAATGAAGAAAAGATGAGGAAAAGGAAAAAAGATAAGGAAATGAGAAAAGAAGATAGGGCTGGAAACTGACGAGAAGAGGATGAGGATAAAGGGGGAAAAGGAAATGAAGATAAATGGAAAAGCAAGAGAATATTATGAAAATGGGGAAAGGAGAAAAAAGTGAGGAAAGAGGATGATGGAGATAAGGGAAAAATAAAATAAGTAAAAGGACAGGGAAGTGAAGGAGGGGGGGGGGAAATGAATGGATGCCTCTGCCAACGTATCCAGATTTTATGGGCATCATGTATTTCTTACAATACATTTATTTTTTCAGCTTCACCTACAAAAATGTAAAACTTCCACAGAAAAACATTGCATATTTATCTTACTTCATTTTCGTTGACGACTAGTCTTACCCCAATTTTGAAGACGAATTAGTTCATATATTTTTAAAACCTCAAATATTTGTTCGAATAAGTTTCCAATTCGAGGTATAATTTTGTAGACAGTGTAATAATAAATCCTTGTAGGAAAGTAAATTATATTTAAACTTTATTTCCGTAACATCTAGGCATGCATTATTTTTTAAGTAATTGGGGACTAAGATGAGTCTGAAGAAGTTTCCGACTGAATGCAATAAAACTGAAATAGTAATTTCTAGAGACAGGATTTTCATGCACTATCAAATCGTAAAATACGCATGCATCCATGCACTATCAAATGTGAAGGAAAAAAAACTGAAAATATGCACTATCAAAATTGAAACTTACATCTTATTTTCAAATGGCATAATGTATTGCTAACAGTCTTTCCAAATTTCTTTTCCCTTGATCCACTGTGCCACAAGATCTCTTCTCGAACATTTAATCGGGGACATTGCAACACTTCACAGATCACCACAGAACACAAATACAGTAGCTAATTCACAAAACAGCTGTACATGTAGCCTACTGCAGACCTTCTACCTATCTACCTTTCCAAATTAAAGGCATGTTAGTGCTATTGTCGCCAAACTACAAAGTATGAAGGGAGCAGACGAGGCATCCTTCTAATAATAATTTTAGCTTCAGGGTAAGATTGTATAGAACAGGAGTGTGGAATTCCAGTGTGACAATACAATGAGAGGATTAGCTGGTAAGGTTCAAAGTCCTCAGGTAAAAACCCTGCAAATCGTTAGCATTTCACATATATTTTTCAGTACATAGATTTTGATTTTCATATATTCTATTTTTAATCTTCCTAGGAGGAATATTAGTAGTATTTATTTATGTAACAAGACTAGCCTCAAATGAAATATTTTATATATCAATAAAAATATTAGTAAGCATAATCATTATTATATTAATATCATCACTAATTATTAATACAGATCTAATAATTAACATATTATTGTAAGCTCAGAAATAACAAACTCTACGAGGAAACATTTATAAAATGCAGTATCGTGCGATATAATATAAAATATGCAATGAAACTATAAAAATGGACGTAATATGCAACATAAACTTCAAATTATGCATTATTAAAATCTAAAAAACATGAATTATACATGAATTTACCACTAAAAAGACCAAAACATGCAAATATGCACGGAAAAAGTATACATATTTCGAATCACTAAGCCATGAAACGGATATTTACAAAGTTTGAGAACTGTAGCAAGCTTATTATAAAACATGCTTTTGCATGGAAATCCTGTCTCTAGTAATTTCTAACAAATAAATTTTTGGGAACTATTCCACACGAGTTCGTCACATGATCTTGTGTAAGAAACAATCAACCCAATTTTTAATAAATCGCCATATTGTTTTGCTTATTACAAATAATCATCCAATAATTTTGTTGCAACATGGTTGTATTTCACGTGAAGGATGATCTAACCCGCAGACGCTATGATAACGGTCCAACAGTTCAGGAAAATTCGCTGCACATAAACCAGCGGTGACCAAAGCGGGTGTCGTGATTACATCGTGTAATCACAGACATTCAAACGGGTACGAGGAGTTTCCTGTACATTGCTCTGTGTTTCATTCACGTACTGAAGGCAAGCAGTGGCAGTATCATGTCGCGCCACAAACTCTGTCTCTACAAGCAGTAAGAGGTGGTTTCGTAAAGAATGAGAAGGAGAACTTCTTTGCTGTTCTGTCGGACAAAATGTAATATGTTTACTTTGCTCAACGGTTCAATTAGGTGAATATAGAAACATTAATTGCCACGCTGAATAATGTATTATTATTATTATTATTACTACTACTATTACTACTGACCACTAAGTAATGTGTTTCTATAATTCTCCTGTACGTGCATGAATATTGATATTTTTAGATCATCTCCCTAGAAGAATAAAATCATTACGTTTTATCTCAATTTTAATCTTCTTAATCTTTAGATAAGGGTAACTATTTATTAGTTATTCATTTAATAATAATATTGTAGAAAAACTGATTCAATATTATGTTAAACGTCAGGAATTGACATGTCTTAAATCATAACCAGAAAGAGAAAGGTGAGATAAATAAATGTAAGGAAGTCAGCTACCTAATGGAGTTTGAAATATCTCGTGCTCTAAAGCCTTTTAATAGAACAGTATTTCTCAAAAGAGTAATCATTAAAATAGTTTAAATAACTTGTCCATAAGAAGTTTTTAATTTTGAAAAACTACGAATTTCTCGACCAAATATCAAGAGGAGAATTTAGAAAATTCCTGATTATATTCAAGAGGAAGGTTAAAAAAAGTAGCATGAAAAATCCTATATTATTCACTGGCTCTTGATGACAGCAATGACATTACTGATACAGCAAAGCTTGAGACTTTTATCCGCGGGATCGATCAAGATGTTAGTAAAGGAATCACCACTGGTGTAGTTTTCATGCCAAGTATCTTTCTTCCGTCTCCTTACTTCATAGGATGTCTGTCGCATTTAATCACTGCAGTTCGAGTTTTGGTCACAGCTGACTTAACATATGAAAAGCCGAAAACTATTTTCTTTTCGGTATCGCGAATGTTTTAAGACTGTTACAATGGGGAACAGAACGAATCAAATAACTCAATCTTCTTAATGCCTATCAAGTTCGTTGAACTGTTAAAAGAGCGATTCCTATGTACACATTTTCATTACTCGTAATACGCTGCACAGCTGTACACAGCGAGCGTCACGACGACGTTTCGTGGGCTAGTAACAGCTCACTTGTAATACGTGTGCGACTATGATTGTGCAAATGAACCCTGTACCGTTACACGAATTATCGAGCAAATAACTATTTGCTTATTTGATTATTTCAACTTCTGACCGACCTATGCCACAAGAAATTACAACAAACACTTGTTTATCACAACAATGTCTGCCAAGTAAACGCCCCAATCTTATCAGTGCATATCGCTCGAATGTTTTCATAGACCAGTGGTTCCCAAACTGTGTAACCCGTCTTCTTGGTGGCCCCTGAAGGCTTGTAGCGAGTCCTGAAGATAAATTTGTTAGAACCTTATAAATTACATTTAATTGTATTGAAGTAAAAATGGATTGGAAGAAATAGTAATCAACTTATTATTATGTATATAGTGTACTATTGTGCAGTGGACAGAGGCAAATTCAGCGGAGATGTTAGCGATACTTAGCTACTTTAAAAATAGAAAACCGAAAGAGCCAGCAGAGCGGATATAAGAGCTCATACATTAAGTTTTCTCCTTTTCGAATTAAGAAAATCACACATTGGCAGGCATATACAAACAATAATGAAGATCTGGTGTTGAATACGACATATCTTACATATCGTGTGTTTCTCTGGGTATAAGACATATGCATTTAGCACCACGATAAAAACATATTTATAAAAACAATGAAGAAATAACTTAGTAAGTGGACCATATTTAGAAATTAGCAGACTCTGACAATTTTCAAAACAAGAGAACATCAGGCTTTAACTTAGTAAACATAAATGATATCTTGCTTTACAAATTGTCAAAAATAAAAATACTAGAATGAATTTCGAGTAATTCACCATTTTGTTTTATTATTTCAAATGAAGATCCATTCTTTTATAAGAACTATAACTGTCATGTGATCATTTCCGAATGCATTCATTAATTCACAATGTTCTGCTCAAGGGCAGATCTTTCACTGCAAACCCAGCATTCTCCAGTCTTTCCTATTTTCTGCCGTCCTCTTTGTCTCCTCATATGATCCATATATCTTAATGTCCTCTATCATCTGAAATCTTCTTCTGCACCGAACTCTTCTCCTGTTCACCATTCCCTCCAGTGCATCCTTCAGAAGGCAGTTTCTTCTCAACCAACCACCAAGGTAATTCCTCTTCCTCTTTCCGATGAGTTTCAGTATCATTGTATCTTCACCCACTCTTTCCAACACAGCTTCGTTTCTTATTCCGTTTGTCCACTTCACACGCTCCATCCTTCTCCATATTCGCATTTAAAATGCTTCTAGTTGCTTCTCTTCACTTCATCGTAATGTCCATGTTTCTCCCCCATATAATTCCGAATGCATGCATTTATAAATACGGTACTGAATACTAAAAAAATCTGTACAGTAGTTCAAGAGAAATCGTCGTACAGAAAGAGAGTCGGTGGTGAGACCCACATTTTCGTTATCAGAGGTGCTGAAAATCAGTATTTCATGAAAATCATGTAAATAGATTTTATTTTTGTATCGCCACAATGTTTTCCCTTTTTACTTCCTACTTGCAGAGCCCACAGGCGAGATGACTCGTGCTTCGAGGCTGTGTGTTCGAATAGGTATTGTTGTTTAGTCAACTGTCCGAAGACAAGTCTGAACCTCACAAGTGATACCAACCAGGCACCACTTATGAGGCAACTAAGTCAGTATATAATGGGGTAGGGTGGCCAATTCCTTTTCCCCCTCCATTGCATACATCGCTGATTAGCTACATATTACCCTAGATCATATATACCCCAGATAGGTCGGCCTTATAGGCCTTGACGTTAACAACTTTTGTCAGGTTTACTACGCTGCCATCTAGTTGTTACATAAGGAGTCACATCATAATTCCCATTTGAATTGCATTAGCGACTGTACTGCTATCTCGTGGTCGTTTACGGCGGACGGGTGGCGATCCTGGTGGTTGTTCTCTTCAAATATTGCAAACGATTTTAACATAGCGATGACCTATCTGTTATATATGATCTAGGATATTACACTAATCAGACTTCAGATGCATACAAACAATAATTGTTCTTCCTCTGACACATATCGTTAAGTGAGATGTACTGCCTGGTAATAGATGTTCTGCACATTATCAACCAGAACCTCAATGAGAGGAAGTGTTCGAATATGGTATTTTCCTAGATTTTCCCAACTAATGTGAATGTCAGGTATGAGGAATTCTCGAATTAATCGCGCCAAAATACAATATCGATATCAGTAACTCCATTAACGCTAGATAATTCGTAGTTGATATAGATCTTAAATAATCGATGAAGTAGATTCCAGTCCTCAATTAAGGTCTGCAAAGAGAGTGGCGCAATACAGCGGCAGCATTATAGAGCAGGCTGGCTGGTTGGCTGGCTATTCGAAGGCCGCACTCGGTATGGACCTATGCACTTAACAAAATGGTTCATTGTGCGCCCTATATGTGAGAAATGCTCCAAACCGATAGGTGGCCTGGGTGACGTTCATGAATTCACGGGTCATCCTACCTCAGCCTTGAAAGAGCCGGGTTTCATCCCTTTGCCCTTAAAAATAGGGCCCGGAGACTGAAGCCCTTAAATCCTATATCAGCATCGGAGACCCGTACTACCCCTCCAAACTTCACCAGAGCCAATTTTAACTACTGCAGATGATGGATGAAATGAGGGGGAAGTGGGCAGTGTTGATCAAATGAAAGGGAGAAATGAGTGTATACTTGTTCACCACAAGTTCCATCACGACCACAGATCTAATTCGCGTCGTCTGAAAGAAAGACTTCTAATGACAGTAGAAACTACAGTATCCCTATGTTTAAATATTAATACATATTTATTTTTGTCCAACAGCGGGCGTCGAAGCTGTAGATCTTCTTGCCATAGTACGCGTTGCCCTTCGTGCATCATTGGAGACACATAATAGAGCAATAGTGGAGTGCCAATAAAGAAAACGGGAATATCAAGCGACAACCTACTACAAATCAGCCTTTGTCCGTCACAAATTTCACTTCGACCGACAGGAATTCGAACCTGGGTTACCAGCGTGGTAAGCCCTAGTCGTTTGACTAACGGTGCGCAGAAATATTGAGCTATATAATGTATGGTCAAATGGCGAAATTAGGACTTTGGAAAAATAATGCCATGAACAAACTTAAACTTTACGAAATAATTATTTCTCCTTTCTGATTTACGAAAATGACCTGCAATTTTCTCACATTTATTTGAATAACAATACTACAATCAAAGAATGAGGCATTCTCTTGAAGATCGTCATAGTGAAGAAGTTACACTAGATCTCTGCACGGACTCGGGTCTTAAAAGAAACGCATTTTTTTTTTCCGCAAATTATAATTATACTGATTAAATAAATAATTATCCTCTGATTGAGGTTATGACTGATAATGTATAGTACATATATTATGAGGCAGTACATCTCACTTGACGATGTGTGTCAGAGGAAGAACAATTGTTTGTATGCATCTGAAATCTCATTAGTGGAATATGTAGCTAATAGGCGATGTGTGCATTGGGGGGGGAAAGGAACTGACCACTCTACCCATTATCTCCTGGCCTAGTTGCCTCATGAGTGATGCCTTATTGGTGTTACTTATGAGGTTCAAAAAATTGTTTTATGTAAAACATTTCACAGCGTGTTTTGGGAAAGCCATTGATTTAATTCTCAATATGCTCAGTAAATTTGAGAGAGCAGAGTATTATGATGACAAATGATTAAAATAATTTTAGTTTTGTCCTTCATATGTGCAGAAATTTGTTCTAAACAAATGTAACATTTTTATTTATTTATTTATTTTTTTATTTTATTTATTTATTTATTTATTTATTTATTTATTTATTTATTTATTTTTTTTTTTTTTGCAGAACGAAAAGTTAAATTTGTTCGGATCAAATTTCTGCACATTTAAAGGACAAAACTAAAATTCTTTCAGTCATATATTGTCGTAATACATTGATCTCTTAAACTGACTCATCGGATTGGGAACTGAACCAACGGCTTTCCCAAAACACGCAATGAAATATTTAATATAAAACAATTTTTCTATCGAAAACGAATCAAATACGAGAAAAATTGTATTAAATGCTTTTGCTTGAAATATCTCAAAGAATAACCTCTGAAATTAATGACATTACTTACGGTTCATTCCGTATAATATAGTTTTTCTAAAATTAATATTTATAACACTAGCCGTACCCGTGCGCTCCGCTGCACCTGTTAGAAATAAATATAAAGTAATTACATAATTAAAATAGGACGTTTGATTCAGGGAACATTCGTGTTTGATAGAAGGATAAATCGTTTAATATGTTACTTAATTTAAATTGTATTGAAATAATTAAAATGCGGTAATTTTGGTCCAGAGAGCAATCATTTGGTGCAATGACAATTCCTTTAATATGTTTCTTATTTGTTATTACATGCAACCACAGTTTAATGAAGATTGACATATTTAGTTTTAATGTGTATGCTTTATATTACTTGCTTATGTTTCAGAAGTTACTGTAATAACATTGTAGAATTATGTCCATCTAGAGAAACTACACTTTCCAATGGTGAAATAATAATTAAACAATTAATTAGCTTCCGATATTACTTCATACAAACACAGAAACATTCTCTTAGGTTATGTTTAATAGCTTTCGATTGTTGTTGTCCAAGACCCCTTATAGAAGAAGTCATTTTTTTTATTTCAGTACAGCGCCTTAGATGGCGTTGTTATTGTAATTTTAAAACTCATTTATCTCATTAAATATCAGTCCTATCAAACTTTTGTATAGAATAAAACTTATCGCAAATTATGTTTAAAGAAACTTTTGTTATGTAATATTTTTCATGAAAATCAATAATAAGCGAGATATTTCGATTTATTTAATTCAGTCCCCCTTATAACCCCCCTTTTAAATAAAGTATTTTAAATGCCATATAGCCTAAAATCTAAGTTACAACGAACTTAATTTATATTCCAATTTTCATATAAATCGGTTAAGCCATTATCGCGTGAAAAGGTAACAAACATCCAGACAGACAGACAGACATACAAACAAAAATTAAAAAAAAGCGATTTTCGGTTTCAGGATGGTTAATTATACATGTTAACACCAATTATTTTTGGAAAATCGAAAATTACCAGAAAATTTCGGCTACAGATTTATTATTAGTATAGATTAGCTTCATCGTAGAAATATTTCTTCTGAGACGAAGAGAACAAAATCTGCGCTTAACGGTGACGTGACAAGCTACATGTCACTGTACGACGGGTCATCGTGGCTTGTACCGCTGTTGACCGCAGCACCTGGCATTCCCACGAGTCTGTCATCACGAAGATACAGGGTAATGAGTGTAACCCTGAAAGAGTTCTGCGAAACACAAGGTGATCCGCAACAATCTGCATTACTGTTCTTCATAATACGTAATGCAGAAGTTGTGTATGAATACTTGGGGCGTTCTATACCCCTCAGCAACTAATTCCTATCATCAACTTTGTAGTCTTCGCTACCAATTCAGTTGCAATGAGGGCCAGCAATCATAATTCCACTGCTACAGTTCTTGCTGTCAAGGTTACAAGGACTGAACTCTACTCGACATACGAACGGATCATGAACCGCCGCGCCGCAAGTCATTAACAGATGTTTATCATGTAGCCGACTCGGTGCAAGACATGACGCGATACAGGACAGGATGCGTGTCTTTATAAAATCAACTTCCTGGTTTATCGCCTTTTCCGACTAAAGATGTGATACTCACTAGAAATTAGAGAGCCAAAAGTGAGAAATAGTAATTTGCCGAAAGCCACAATGCATTTCACAGTATTTTTTTTTTTTTTTTTAGTTTCTCTTTTTCTGTTTACTGTTTTCCACTTTCTTAAACTAGTACGTACACAACACCCATGCCCAATGTGGGACTCGAACCCACAACCTTTCGGACCAAGCGATAGAGACATGCTGTACCCCTACTGCTTGAGCCATCCAGGTCGGCTATTGAAGCTCAACACAATGCGCCGATTTTTAATTATTATTATTATTATTATTATTATTATTATTATTATTATTATTATTATACAAACGATTAGGGAAAACACGGAAATTTTACTGGAAGCAAGTAAAGAGATAGGGTTGGAAGTAAATCCCGAAAAGACAAAGTATATGATTATGTCTCGTGACCAGAATATTATACGAAATGGAAATATACAAATTGGAAATTTATCTTTTGAAGAGGTGGAGAAGTTCAAATATCTGGGAGCAACAGTAACAAATATAAATGATACTCGGGAGGAAATTAAACACAGAATAAATATGGGAAATGCCTGTTATTATTCGGTTTAGAAACTTTTATCATCCAGTCTGCTGTCGAAAAATCTGAAAGTTAGAATTTATAAAACAGTTACATTACCGGTTGTTCTGTATGGTTGTGAAACTTGGACTCTCACTTTGAGAGAAGAACAGAGATTATGGGTGTTTGAGAATAACGTGCTTAGGAAAATATCTGGGGCTAAGAGGGATGAAGTTACAGGAGAATGGAGACAGTTACACAACACAGAACTGCACGCATTGTATTCTTCACCTGACATACTTAGGAACATTAAATCCAGACGTTTGAGATGGGCAGGGCATGTAGCACGTATGGGCGAATTCAGAAATGCATATGGAGTGTTAGTTGGGAGGCCGGAGGGAAAAAGACCTTTGGGGAGGCCGAGACGTAGATGGGAAGATAATATTAAAATGGAGTTGAGGGAGGTGGGATATGACGATAGAGAATGGATTTATCTTGCTCAGGATAGGGACCAATGGCGGGCTTATGTGAGGGCGACAATGAACCTCCGGGTTTCTTAAAAGCCAGTAAGTAAGTAAGTAAGTAAGTAAGTATTATTATTATAACTATTATTTAAATATAAAGTAACAAATACATATTACTGGTATTTTGATGTTGAATGGCGGACTCTGCTACTCTTCTATAAAATTATATCAATAAGAGTAGATTCATTTGTTGTTCTATTTCATCTGCAATCTGTTTTGAATCAGAAATTTAGAAAATCGTGTCACATACAGCTAGAAGGTACTCCTTAAAATTCTCCGAATCTGTAAATGGCTTAATTTATGCTATCTGGTACAAGTTCTTTGTTGTCAATCGTTTTTGTGTCCAGTGGAATACATTACATTCTGTTCAGATATTACGGACATTTTTAACATTTTCAGTTTTTCTATTCTTAATCAAAATCAAAATTTCAATGCACGCTATTCTAATGTATATTAAGATAAAAATGTTTATAACACTTTATTATATCAAGCTGTCGAAACGCGATACACAAACTTTTGGACCGTTAAGCTTACGGCTGCAGTTTGCAGAGTAACAACGGATGAAGTTGTTACATTTTCAGTTCGCGAAATTAACTTAAATACTCAAACAGTTTTCATCAATGAGTACGTTTCCTGCTTACACTCAAATGGTATATACACGGTAATATACAAAGGACAAGAAGAATTAATTCGAAGTATAAACTCAAGTCTATTTTCATCATGCTAGCATACAGCAGCCTATTATACAAAAAAGTTATTTCACTTCTAGTGTCAGGAGTTCATTTTTTTTACACATTAATGTGAAAATACTAGTGCTGTCGATCGATTAAAATATTCAATCGATTAATCGAGTTTTGATCGAGTTGAAAAAATGTTTTAATATACTGTAATACACAATTATTGTTAAATTTAACTTGTGTTCGGTGATAAGTATAAGTATCAAATGTTGTATATTGTATCGTTATATTACAAAACAACTATTTTAATTACTAACATATTTATTATGGGGCTTATAATTTATTGTGTCTTTTTCTCCGGGAATTTTTGAGACAAACATAAATAACAAAAAGTATGAAGACTCACCTAGTTAATACTGCTTCATCCATGATTTTAAACACGTGAGTGCATTCACATGCTCTGAATTAAGTGCCGCTCTACGTTTAATAACAATGTTCCCTGCATCACTAAACACGAAAAAAACTTTTTTTCTGTCAAGCACTTCTCCGCGATCGTTCAATTTTAATCCAAACGTTTTACCGAGTTTACCTCTCAAGTTCTCATATGACATAATGGAATTTACTCTTTTCACAGACACAGAGAACTGATTTTTTTTATTAAACTAAACACACAACCGTCATATACAAACTCAGTACAGAAACTGCAAGCACCTGCAAAAGTACAGCGATCGAAAGAGAAGACTGCCCCCTATTACAATTCGAGTTACCAGATTTTAGAAAAAGAACAAGATAGTTACGCTCTCACTTGCACACATTGTAGACATGGCTATTTTATAACGAATGAGAGAAACGAATCCCAAAAAAGTATGTATTTCATATGATAGGAAGATGAGCTGACAACAAGGTGGAAGTTTTCTTGAAAAACCATAAAACTTAACAAGGATTTCGTATTGTTTCAACTTTCAATAGAGGTCCTCATATCTCCATCTCTTTCTGAAGTGTTTGTGCAAAGATTTTCCCTACGCTAAATGGTTTACAATTAGAAAATAACAGAACTATTGTGGTTTTAAGAAAGCAATTTCCGAGAGAGAAATATTGTCGGAATTTTAATATAAGTTTGTATTAACAAAATAATAATTAATATCAACTACAACCGATTAATTTTAATCGATTAATCTTACAGCAGAAATTGATCGATTAATCGATTAAATCCCACAACACTAGATAATACTGATTCAAGATGTACAGATATACAGAAATAAAATTTGGAGCTCCCTTATTGTATAACTTTCGCTTACAGCACACTGCGCAAGTGCAATAAACAAGAGTCCCTGAATATATGTACTTCTGGACAGACGTGTGAAATTGTTGCCTACATAGAGGTGCGCCCCCATCAAAACTCGCTCCAAATTTTAATTCCGTCTCTGTACAAGTTCAGTAACTTGTCAAGTAAACTCAATATTTGCAGCATCAACGAAATTATTCAAACACAAGAATAATATCAGTGTCAAAGATGACAAACAGGCCTACTTCCTTAGAATAAGCTGTACATGCTTCGCAAGAACTAGCTTCTTTATCATGGTATCACTCATATTTTCGCTCATAATTTATATTCACAAACCGTCACTCAAATGCATATCTATGGTTTCAAGACAAAAGATGTCAATGTTTGGCAAAAATGATATTTTGCGATATGTTGTGCATCCTCGTGGTATCTGTATTGTGGCAACAGACGACATGCATATCTCTACTATTTGTCTCCTTAACCCGTTGTTTTGAAACACGATTATTATGATTTTTACGGTTGTTCAAACTTCCAATGCTTGCTCCTAAAAAACTGCAAGAGATGACATCACATTTTGCCTTGGGGCCACAGATGTTTAAATGAAAACTTACTGAGAAAACTTTCCTTTGCTGCATTGTATACAAAGGACATTAAATTTATACTTACTCCCAAGAATATTAACAAGTAAGATCTAACTTAATTCATAAATTGTGCGGACTTACTAATTATTTCTGTACAACTCCCCACAAAACAGCTATTGAAATAAAGCTGCCCTTGGCCATCTAGTGGTTACCATCCTTTCATCAGTCCCCAGGTTCGCGGGTTCAAGCCCGGTCGAGGACGATGAATTTTAAGGGCGATAAAAATCCTCAACATGACCTACTTTAGAAGGAAAGTAAAGCAAGTGTCGCAGATTTACGGCAGTTGGCCCAGGTACAAGAATCTGGACAAAAATTTCCGGCCGTTTCTCGAAATTTGGAGAGAGGACAATGAATCCATATCAGTGACCTAATTTGCGAGTGCGTTTTTCCCATCCGTAATAATTCATGCATACAGGCTACTACAATAGCTTTTAATATAATTTTCTATTTACGATAATAAAATTGCTAAATAAAATTTTCAAACTAGTAGGTGCTAGTGGTTGATAATCAGATTAAAAATAGTCTACAGTATATTACTCACAGAATGATCTGTCGTTCGAGGCTTTTGGGTTATTTGAGGCAAGAAATTACTTCTGAGTATACTTGAAACTTACACAAAAAAAAAGAAAGAAAAATAAACATATATACGATGCAAAAAATATGATTTACTTATTTATTCACTTGTTTCAACACCATGGTTACCTAAAACAAATCATAACCATAATCATGGTACAGTAATAATTCTATTCATACCCATCGACAGCTTCACAAAATAATAACAAAAGTTACCCAGCATTTGCTCTTAATAGGTTGAGGGAAAATCCCAGAAAAAATCCTCAACCAGGTAACTTGTCCCAACCAGGATTTGAACCCGGACCCGCTAGTTTCACAGTCAGGCATGCTAACCGTCACTCCATAGCGGTTAACTGATGCTGCTATTAATTCTGCTACTAGTATTACTACTACTGCTACTAACTACTACGCCTAAAAAGCACTGTCTCTCAGTGGTAACAAATAATTTCGAAGTAAAAGTAGCAACTATGAATTTATGGTGCTATTAATATTAATACAGAACTGTCCTATTGGTAATTATCATTGGTCATAATAATAATAATAATAATAATAATAATAATAATAATAATAATAATAATAATAATATAAATTCAAATCACATTTTAGATCTCATTTGATTTGCTCGATACGGGTCATCTTATTTCAGAAAAGCCGATGTGAAAAAAAAATTCAGTTTTAAGTTGAACTACTCATCTTCGCCACTTCCTTTCCTCCCTCATCATCCTTTTCTCTCCTTCCCGTTTCTGGTTTTTGAAATTATCTAAAAGATCTACCTGTTGAAGAAATGAATAGTACGTCAAAATGAATCCGAGTCTCTGATTTATAAGGCGACAGCCACTCATCCAAGTACTTCACCCGAAGACTCATTATTGAACAAACATCATCCAAGTACATTTACAATGTCGCAACAATGTCTGACATTTACACTTTTTATTATGTGAACCGGAAGATTGGATATTAATGTAAATAACACAGAACTTGATTTTCGCTTAGAATCGTATGGTCGAGTGCCTGTCAGCCAATTTTTCTTCACACAATATCGATTCCACACGATCCATATAGCGCTCTCTTTACATGGCGTTTTATCCTGTACAATGCATTAAATAAAACGGAACACTATTGAAATGTCAGTAAAGAGAACACAAAAGTAGTAAGAGAACAGCATTTCCTGTAATGTGCCAATTTGTCCAATTTTGTCCAAGAGCAATGGTGCATTGCCGTTATTTTATACCATAGTTGCGAAATCTCAGGCGCACACTTTTCATTTAATTATAATTAATATTGAATAAGAACATAAGCTGACTAAAGATTTAAAGTAAAATTCCATGTAGGTCTACTGTAAACTAAATACAATAGCTTATATAACACAAAAACTTATGGAAACTAACTTACAAATGACTTTTAAGGAACCCGCAGGTTCACATAAGCCCGCCATCGCTCGCTATCTTGTACAAGATTAATCCAGTCTCTATCATCATATCCTATCTCACTCAAATCCATTTTAATATTATCTTCCCATCTACGTCTCGGCCTCCCCAAAGGTCTTTTTCCCTGCGGTCTCCCAGCTAACACTCTATATGTATTTCTGAATTCGCCCATACGTGCTACATGTCCTTCACATCTCAAACGTCTGGATATGTTCCTAATTATGTCAGGTGAAGAAAACAATACGTGCAGTTCTGCGTTGTGTAACGTTCTCCATTCTCCTGTAACTTCATCCCTCTTAGCCCCAAATATTTTCCTAAGAACCTTATTCTCAAACACCCTTAATCTCTGTTCCTCTCTCAAAGTAAGAGTCCAAGTTTCACAACCATACAGTACAACCGATAATATAACGGTTTTATAAATTCTAACTTTCAGATCTTTTGACAGCAGACTAGATGACAAAAGTTTCTCAACCGAATAATAACAGGCATTTCCCATATTTATTCTGTGTTTAATTTCCTCCCGAGTGTCATTTATATTTGTTACTGTTGCTCCAAGATATTTGAATTTTTCCATTTCCTCGAAGGATATATCTTCAATTTTTATGTTTCCATTTCGTATAATATTTTGGTCACGAGACACAATCATATACTTTGTCTTTTCGGGATTTACTTCCAAACCTATAGCTTTACTTGGTTCAAGTGAAATTTCCTTGTTTTCCCTATTCGTTTGTGGATTTTCTCCTAACATATTCACCGTCATCCGCATAGACGAGAAGCTGATGTAACCCGTTCAATTTCAAACCCTATCTGTTATTATTAACTTTCCTAATGGCATATTCTAGAGAGAAATTAAAAAGTAAAGGTGATAGTGCTTCTCCTTGCTTTAGACCATAGTGAACTGGAAAAGCATCATACAGAAATTGGTTTATACGGACTCTGCTGTAAGTTTTACTGAGACACATTTTAATTAATCGAACTAGTTTCTTGAGATATCAAATTCAATAAGAATATTATATAAAACTTCTCTCTTAACCGAGTCATATGCCTTTTTTATGGAAACCGAACATGTTTAAAATGAAAAAGAAAAAAAAAACAGTATCACTAGAGACAGACACAATATAAAGAACATTTTGGCAAAATATGAAATAAATATTTAAATACCGGTACTGAATATATTTGTTCCTAACCATATGGTCTAAGTTTTACATCATTATTTTATTTACAAAGTAAGGTTTTAGAGATTAATAGTTTAGTCTATATTTAACATTCAACCAAATAAAATACAATAAATTTGCATTTATAATTAAACGTTTTTCAACATCATCAAACCCTTACCTGAAATATTTTCAACCGGTGTACAGCAAGGAAAGGAAAATAGTAAAGATTCTTGTAGCAAAAATTGGAAAAGTAAAAGAGAAAACAGCAGTAAAAAAAAGTGAGTCTACAAGAGTCAACTTTCAGCCAACGCTGCACAAGTCAACATTCAGTAAACACAGAGGATAGGTACGCGATCGACAGAGGAAACGACGACGAGCAGACAGGATTGCCAAGTCAGTAAAGTTATGATATCGTACCAACCTTGACTCGAATTGAATTTTAATTTAAGAGAAAGGGGCACTAGGACTCATCACTGCGACTTTAGGCTATTAGAACTATTGCGCTGACTCTCAAGCTAGGCGCATCCCTAACTCATACCGGCTGACCAGACTAAGGTTCGCTGCGTATGGAAGTTCCTAACAGGCAACCTCACTCATCCCTGGGTTAGCCCCCTCCTTGTGTCGCCAGTCAGTGTTCGGGGAATGCTAGGGAATAATGACGGAATAATGTAGGTGCCAAATATGGGGAAACAGGAGAACCTTAAAATAAATATATATATATAAGAAAATCAGAACACTTGATCTCGCTAAACGTTTAAGAATATACGAATTACACAAAAGCAAATACACCATTTCATTCACAAAAGAGGGGTTTACTGTCAAAGTATTCCTTTTCATTGGTTTAAGTTGAATGATCAGGAAACATTTATTTCGACACATAACAAATCAACAAATTATATATATATATATATATATATATATATATATATATATATATAATTATACATTCACACATACATATGGGGAAAGGAACTGACAACCCTACTCCATTATCTCCCGACTAGTTGCCTCGTAAGTAGTGCCATGATGGTATCACTTGTGAGGTTCAGACCTGCCTTCGGACATTGACTAAAATAAGATACATATACATATGTATACACACAGATCGACCAACCAGCTGCTGGCCTCACGTCCACACGCCTCAGAAGAGATCAACGATCATCCACCCAGAACCAGCACGAAGATATCGTATGGTCAGTACGATCATACCCCAAGCCCCAAGCCGTTATACTGTAGCTGGTTTTCGAAGCCGGATTTCGCTACCTATCAATAATTTTTAGTGTCCTGCCCAAGGGCAGGACTTTCACTGCAAACCCAGCTTTCTCCAATCTTTCCTATTTTCTGTCTTTCTCTTTGTCTCCTCATATGATCCATATATCTTAATGTCATCCATCATCTGATATCTTCTTATGTCCCGAACTCTTCTCCCTTTTACCATTCCTTCCAGTGCAGCTTTCAGTAGGCAGTTTCTTCTCAGCCAGTGACCCAACCAATTCCTTTCTCTCTTCCTGATCAGTTTCAGCACCATTCTTTCTTCATCCACTCTTTCCAACACAGCTTCATTCCTTATTCTATCTGTCCACTTCACACATTCTTCTCCATATCCACATTTCAAATGCTTCTATTCGCTTCGCTTCACTACGTCGTAATGTCCATGTTCCTGCACCATACAATGCCATACTCCACACGAAGCACTTCACTATTCTCTTCCTTAGTTTTTTTTTCCAGAGGTCTGCAGATGATGGTCCTTTTTCTTTTAAATGCTTCCGTTGGCATTGTATAATTCTTTTGACTTCTTGGCAGCAGCTCATGTTACTGCTTATAGTACACCACAAGTATCTGAAGCTCTCCATTTCCTCTACTTCCTCATTTAGAATTCGTAAGTTTACCTTCTTTACTTTTCTTTTTAGGACCATGGTCTTAGTACAATCTGAATTAAATTGTTAACATAATTAAATCTACTATGTTCTTAATCTTTTACTAACGAACTACAATGTGTAAAAAAACACACACACACACACACACACACACACACACACACACACACACAAACCGTGCAGAATGTATCGTTCACATGTCACAAAAGGCAGTTAGTTCGCATTATATACAACAGGAAGGCAAAAATTAGCTAGATTATGAGAAACACGCATGGATAGCTACACTTCACGATCTCGAACCCACAGTCTCTGGCTGCGCCAGTAGTCATTAAGTTACCTGGAACATACCGCCCTCCAAGCATCCCGACTAGACAGCGGGGAATGAAAGTAGCATGTGTTTAAAGCAAGAGTGGTTTATCTAAAGTTTTCTAAAGACTGTGTAAGATCACTGCCTTCCTATTACTAAGGTTAATTATGCTGTAAGTAGGCGAAATGTAAACCAATTTTCAAATGTCGCGGTTTTATACTAGACGGTATATACAGGGTGTATCAGAAAGTAAGGTCAATCGTTAACGACATGATTTGCTACAAAATATGTTAATACTTTTTTTTAATTCTTCCCTGTTTTCGAGTTGCACGATAGAGCAATATTTACGAGTATATCAATGAGTAAACAAATAAGTTAATCAGTTAATCCGTCAGAACGACCAGAAACAAAATTCTTACATATCTTAACCCCAAACACACAACAAATCAGTTGCAGTTGAGAAGACAAAACTTTTCCTCATCATTTGCAAGATTAAAGTGCATATCGGAATGTGATAAAGGTGTTCAAAGAGAGACTCAAACGAAGTGATGAGTTTTCAGATTCAGATTTGACGTCTGCACTTCATCACTTTGCTGTCGCGTGTTATCGTTGGAGGTGACAGGAAATACCTGACACTTCAATCTTCCTCTCATCAGCACGACAGGTGGCGTCACAGCAATCCTATAAAGAATGAACGACTGCCGATAGAGAAATCACATCTCCGCCCATCATTATCATTCCCAAAATGACAGCACTGGGAACATTGGCGTGAAGCGTGATAAACAGTACATGAAACTTATACATAGGCTACTTGCTCATTGACTGCATGTTCACTTTACGAGAATTAGCAGAAAAAGAATTTTGTTAATAAGCTTACTAGTTGAAGAGATGCTCGGTAGATTACCACTATACGTAATTTTATCATTTTTTCCTACTCTTCTTCTTTTACATTTCCTTGTGCGAAGTATAGAGAGGAAGTAATAATAATAATAATAATAATAATAATAATAATAATAATAATAATGTTTTATTTATTCTGGCAGAGTTAAGGCCGTAAGGCTTTATTTTCCACTCAATCAAAGGAAATGCACAATAGACCTTAATAAGTGAACATAAAATAAAATCGATGCAGGAAAATATGGATAAGCCAGAAGAATATGAACTTAAATACCTACTTAAATTAGATGAAAAATTAAATTACATATTGTCACGCTACACAGAATTCATTTTGACATTTTCATGAAAATGAACATTTTCAGCATCCGTGACACCGCAAAATGTTTCGGGCATACGTTTCCTGTTTTATCTGCGTGCGGAAATTTCTCCTGAACTACTGGAAGAAGTTTGTTAATATTCTCTTCCTTGGTTCTTTTTCCAGAGGTCCGCAGAAGGTACTCCGTTTTCTATTAAAAACTTTCATGGCCATTGCTATTCTTCTTTTGACTTCCTGGCAGCAGTTCATGTATTTGAAGCTGTCCACTTGCTCTACTGCCTCATTTACTCGTAGAATTCGCAAGTTTACCTTCTTTAAATACCTACTACGAGACGACTTATCTGGGAATTATATTTTGTCTTTTAAATGATAGTTTAAGAAAATAAACTATAAACCAGAATATCATTCGCAACATGTGCATAGAACTGAACTGCTGCGAACGTATGAGAAAGAATATTCTATCTTTGTGACAACGATTTAATAAAATCCAATCCGTGGCGCGACAGCCCATGAAGAGCCAAGACCGGCCAGACGATTGCTGATCTCATGTCCACATGTCTCAGGAGAAGTGAACGATCATCCAAATAGAACGGGCGAAACGTATGGTCAGCACGAAGACCCCCCCCCCCCAGCCGTTAGAGCTGGTTTTCGAAACCGGATTTCGCTACCCTCCCAAAATCTCATTCCATCCCATTCCATAATATGAGAAATCTCTCATTTAGGGATCATAAATTTTAGAAATGCGTACTCGTTTCAAAATATGTTTTAACAGAATATTTAGTCTTCAATTTAGATTCTTTTTTACTTGGTTATTTAACGACGCTGTATCAACTACTATAGTCGCGTTGCTGTTATTTCCGACGTGACTCTTCCTCTTTGCTGACGCCTTAGGAAGTGAAGGCTCTATAAAGTCTATATGTAGGTAGTATCGTTCGCCATTTTTATTCTTTCGTTGCCGAGCTACCAGACGAGGAATCTATTTGCCGCACCGTTAAACATTATCATGTCGTAGCTCCTATGATAATAAATCAAACGCACTGTAATTGAGCAAATAATTGAGCGGCAACGAAAGAACTGAAATGGCGGGCGATTATATTAAGTATTCATCGAGCCTTAGGAAGCGCATAACGTCATCAACAGCGAATGACAAGACGCACACGTTTAAATGTAGCCGACCTGCAACGTGATTGGCTGCCGGAAATAAGAGCGACGGGACTATAGATTATTTAGCATCGATGGGTATGGTGATAGCGAGATGGTATTTGGCGAAATGAGGCCGAAGATTCGCCATAGATTACCTGACATTCGTCTTACGGTTGGGAAAAACTTCATAAAATCCAACCAAGTAATCAGCCCAAGCGGGAATCGAACCCGCGCAACTCCGGATCGGCAGGCAAGCGCCTTAGCCGCCTAAGCTACGCCGGTGGCTAATTTAGATTTTACAAAAAGCAGGAAAGTAAAGAAATTCGAGTGAGATCTACATTAGTCATTACGTTATTAGTAGAAGTGAAAAAATATATATTTATTCGTAACCATTCCCAAACAGACAACAAAGTTGACAGCGCTCACAGACGAAAGCAGTAGAGGCATCGATGCAGGCGGAGGAGCTGGTAGCAAAGATTGCTGCCACTCTAATCGGCAAATGCCAAGGATATTATTTAAATTCGCCAGTCCATGATGTATCAGAGTGCAGTGCATGCCACAGACTGGCAGATTCCGTTTCGAACCATCTTCACGAATTTACAATGTTTTGAAGAAGACTTATTACGTTTGTTTTCGTTTAAATTGTTAAGATAATTATGTTAAATTTGTTTATTATTAAACGTTTACTGCCAGAATTCTCTACCAACCAAGTATAACATTTTCTGATATGAGTTTACTGTTCAAAATGACTTACCTCTACAACAGGGGTTCTTAACCTATGGGCCGCGACCCAAATAAGGGTCGCCGTGGCTTTCGGGATGGATTGCCTTAGTTTTCCGAAAAAATAAAATTAAAGAAATATTAATTAAAGTAAGCTACTTGGGATTATGATTATACTTAATAATGATTGTTTATTATGAAACATTACAACTCCATATTAATAAATAAATGCTACACTTATTTACTTGTTTTCATTACAATAGCACTGTTTCACTTCAAAATAGGCCCATGGGTCGCGCAAGTTTATCTTTGGGTCTTGGCCAAAAAAAGTTAAGAACCCGACGTTTGTCGGTCGGATTTTTCTGCATCCTGTATGGACACCAAAACTACAAAATTCATGTTCATGACATGGTTAATAAGTCTGTATTACAATAAGTATTTCGAGAGATCAACGGCTTTTAAAGCCGAAGGCTGAAATACACTGTAGTAGTGTCAAAATGAGTACAGCCATTCTCTTGGGGCAGCAAAGGCTTTTATCCTCCATTAATATGAACACCCTTCAGCCTGTCTCTCTCAACAACAAAATAATTCCTTTCAGTGCTACTGTAAAAAACCTCGGCATCTATTTCGACTCTAATAAGAACTGGAATACGCAAATCAGATATATATGTAGAAAAGTTTTCTCTATCATGCATTCTTTGAAACGCCTGAAAAATTTCCTTCCTACTAAACTCAAACAAATTCTAGTACAGACTCTTGTAATGCCTCACTTTGACTATTGTGATGTTTTATATAGCGACCTAAGTGCTGAACTTTCTAAAGGGAACTTCAACGTGTACATAATGTCTGCGTCCGATTTATTTTCAATATCCGCCGACATGATCATATATCCGAATATTTTCTACGACTCTCCTGGCTCCGCTTGCAAGATAGACGTTTAGTACATTCTCTTTGCCTGCTATATCGAATTATACATGATTCCACATCCAACTACCTTGCCTCTCGGTTTACTCTCCTAGCTTCACATCATAATCGAAATACACGTTCACAGCACAATCTGTTGCTATCAATACCACGTCATCAGACATCTCTGTACTCAAGTTCTTTCTCAATAGCCATGGCCCGCTCATGGAATTCGCTGCCGCTCGAAATCAGGGGTAGTCTTAGTCCTCAGTTGTTTAAAATTAGGTTGTTTAGATATATTTTAAATGCAAAGAATTAGTTTTTTAGGTATCATTTTTTATTTATTATTATTATTATTATTATTATTATTATTATTATTTTACACAGTGATTACTTTATTTTTCCATTAACACTTATATCTAGGTAATTGTCATTGTCTCAATGTAACACGTGCTGTGCTGGTCATACTAATTCTACTATTCCTTTAGTTGTGAGATTGTATTCATATGTATTAATTCTTTTTTTTTAAGTTATTACAGTATACTAGATGTATTTTCCTGTTTGTGATGATGTATTCAGTCTCTTCGTTTATTATATATTTTTTTATTATTGTTATTTTAAAGTTAATAGTGATTGTGTATATGTATTCAATCTCTCTTTTTTACTTAATTATGTTTATTATTATTTTTAAGTTACCGGTATGTATTTTTTTGTATGTGATTTGATCCTGGTTGAGTGGAAGAGAAGGCCTGATGGCCTTAACTCCGCCAGGGAAAATAAAACTATTATTATTATTATTATTATTATTATTATTATTATTATTACATTAAACCAATTTAACTTACATATCTCGGCAAATATAGAACAAATCGACTGAACAACTTTTTGAAAACATAAAACGGAACTGTTCAATAGGTTAAAGATTTAGAGAAATGTGAATTCAATGCGTGGATATTATGTACGATTACAGCCTACACTGAACATAAACTAAAAAATGTCATGTTCAATCTCTCTACATATAAATTTTGATCGAGTTGCAAAGAGTTAAAATTAGCATAAACATCTCTTCTAATTCCACTTCTCGGAGGCTGTCTTGGCTTACGTCAGCAACACTTTCTTTTCATACTGCACGAAGACGTGCTTACAGGGGTATCACACTTTGCGATACAAACAAGTGACCTACTCTCGCCGCATTAAACTATGGTAGGGGCATGTGAAAATATCAATATGTGTTATAACCTGAAGAACAGAAAGGACATTTCAAGTAAATTTTATTATTTAAAACTTCATTACTCATCATATGGCCCTTACACAAAATTAAGAAAGGAATTCTTGAAGTACAGAAATGAAGTTTCTCAGAAAGTTATCTGATACACGTGGTGCAAGATGTCCTAAGAAGAAAATAACGTAGGTTCATCTGTTGGTAAGATATTAAACTAAACAAAACTAACGGAAGGTTAAGAACCGTTTACATGTCCATGCAATTTGCACATACTGGATGTACATGCAACTTGTGCAAAATAATACTGCAAAGACTTATGCTGAGAAATGCATTTCGTGCAAGAGAGCGTTCACTTAACTTCACGAGAGCCCACAATCGATCTCTAGCCGCTTGTCAGTAGATTGTCTAAAGCCTCTTTCAAAAACATTAGAACATATTGTACACAGACAACTTACGAACTACCTCGACGAACACAAACTCCATGATGACTATCAATCGGGTTTTAGGCCTGGACACAGCACTACTACACCTCTACTTAAAGTGACTGAGGACATCCGTGAAGCTATGGATAGGGGTGAAGTAACGGCACTAACTCTTCTCGATTTCAGCAATGCCTTTAGTTCTATTGATATCGACTGCTTCTTGCAAAGATGAAGACTTTGCACCTGTCAGACAATACCTTGAGCTGGATGGACTCTTACCTACGTGACCGTCAACAGTGTGTTTCCCTTAATCAGTTCTCCCCATGGCGATACACAAAGGCGGGAGTGCCGCAGGGTTCCGTATTAGGACCACTACTCTTCTCTATCTACATTAATGACGTATCAAAGAACTTACAGTATTGCCAGTCCACACCTGTGGAATAACAGTCAGCGCGTCTGACCGCAAAACCCGGTGGCCCGGGTTCGATTCCCGGTTATCTGGTTGAGGTTTTTTCCGGGGTTTTCCCTCAACCCAATTTGAGCAAATGCTGGGTAACTTTCGGTACTGGACTCCGGACTCATTTCACCGGCATTATCACCTTCACCTCATTCAGACGTTACATAACATGAGATGTTGATACAACGTCGTAAAATAACCTATTTAAATAAATAAAATACAGTATTGCCGATATCACCTCTATGCCGACGACCTACAACTTTACATTCATTCCAGACCCAATACGATCAATGAATCACTTGATAAGTTGAAATGTGACCTAGCCACTGTTTCCACTTGGGCGGCCAATTTCGGACTCACACTTAGTCCAAGTAAGACTCAAGCTATAATTATTGGACATAAACGTTTAGTTAACTCTCTTAATAACAGTAATCTTACAGTTGTTACACTTAACAACACACTAATCCCTTATTCATCTGTCGTAAAAAATCTTGGTTTCTTTCTCGATAATAATCTAAATTGGAATTTTCAAGTTAAAGAAACAATAAAAAAATCTGTTCCTGCATTCACTGTTTGAGTCGCTTAAGAATCTTCTTGCCCCAACAACTAAAACTTACCCTAGTACAAACCCTAGTAATGCCGCACATCGATTATTGTGACGTTATGTTAAATGACCTAAGTTCTGAACTGTCAGTCAAGTTACAGCGAGTTCAGAATATGTGCGTCAGATTCGTGTGCAACATCCGACGATATGATCACATATCATCGTCCTTCGCAAGTCTTTCGTGGCTCCGACTCAAAGAACGTAGAATTTTACACTCTTTGTCTTTACTCTTTCGAATTCTGCACACTTCAACACCAAATGGCCTTTCGTCTCGTTTCTCTCATCTATACTCTAACCACGACAAAAATACCAGATCACTTATCTATCGCACGCTAAGTAAGTTATACTGTACCTCTTCATAGAGCATATTGTCATTAATCATGTTTTATAATATCCACCTCGCGAATTCCTTGTCACAAAGTATTAGGGACTGCAAGACGAACATTTCTAAAAATAGCTTAAAGGGTAACCTTCTTAGCAATTCACTCTAATTATACTGACTTAAACGGTCACTGACTACATGGTCTTGTACTTTTTTCTGTAGACACGCATCCTGATAGCGCTGTATTTTCAAAATTTGTTTCATAATAATCTCTTCCTACTATCTAACATTAATATATTATTGAAATATTATGTTTTATTTAACGACGCTAGCAACTGCAGAGGTTATAACAGCGTCGCCGGATGTGCCGGAATATTGTCCTGCAGGAGTTCTTTTACATGCTAGTAAATCTACTGACATGAGCCTGTCGCATTTAAGCACACTTAAAGCCATCGAGATCGAACCCGCAACCTTGGGCCTCTAACATTATTTGAAATATATTAACATTCTATGTATTTTAGTTTGTATTTAATTGTTTAATATTAATAGTTCATAGTATTTTACTGTTTAATTAATGAGTAGCTCTTGTATACACGTAACTTTTATATAAATTGAATTGTATTCTTTGTAGCTTGTAAGTTCATTCATATGTATACCTTTTGGTGGTTGAGTGGAAGAGAAGGCCTTACGGCCTTGACTCTGCTAGTTAAAATAAATTATTATTTTTATTATTATTATCATCATCATCATCATCATTATTATTATTATTATTATTATTATTATTATTATTATTATTATTATTATTATTATTATTATTGATCTTGGTTTCAAAGACAACGTAGGGCTACAACGTATAATCATACATTTGTAAAAGTCTTAATGCGTATTCGCTAGATTAAGTTGCTTGCACAAACTTCGGTTCATTTTCAGACAAATCTCAATTTACTCAAATCAAAAGTGCATCCGACTTCTATTCAGCGCAATTCAGTTTATAATTCGTTGCGATACAGTACAATAGAACAGCGAATCTTCATATATATCACGAAATAGTATAAAAAGTGTCGTGCTAAATTTCCACCAGTCCACAGTTACAGCTCTTATTATAAGGGAAGCCAATAAATTACATCCGTAATGTAATGGGTAAGTCGCAAGATTTTACTGCCGAAAGCTGACGCGCTGAATCACCGTTAAGCAGGTTGTTACTTGCTCATGTCACTTTGCGAACGGTGCCGTACTAAGCGAAATCTTTTTCCAGGAGTACACCCGTAACTATGATTTTTAACACTTAAAAGCAAAAGACTAATACATTTATAATGAATTTATGGAGAAAATAGTTAATAAAATCAAAAATAATATTGGAAGAGAAATATCTTGAGTAAGTAAAAGAACTCAATTATCTAAATAAACATTAGAAATAATACAGAACCAGATGTAAATAAGAACTTATTAAAATTTCAAATGATGTGTGGTATCATCCATAGAACTTTAAAAAAAAATACACACAAGAAAGGCAACAAAAATATAATTTTTAACATAATTTCCACACTCACTTTTTCTCTATAGTTCAAGAAACTTCAGCACACAAATCAAAACAAGACACAAAGTGCAGACATGGTATTCAGAAAAAAAAAATACAAGAAAAATCATTTAAGAAACGAACACATTACGAAAGATTATTTATCATGAACGACAAAATAAAAGAATACCCTAATTTATTATTGGTTTCATCGCTTCAATACAATAACAGATATAACACTGTCCAAAATACAATATTTCTTTACTTGGTCATTTAACGACGCTGAATCAACAACTATGTTATTAATGGGATTGGTGTTAGCGAGATGATATTTGGCGAAATGAGGTCGAGGATTCGCCAAAGATTACCTGATATTCGCCTTACGGTTGGGGAAAACCTCGGGAAAATCCAACCAGGTAATCAGCTCAAGCGGGAATCGAACCCACGTTCGAGCACAACTTCGGATCGGTAGGCAAGCGCCTCAGTCGATTAAGCTACACCGGGGCTAACTTTATTTTAAATAAGAAATACAGAAAGACAAAATAAATATAGGAAGATCAACGAGAAGATGGAAAGACCAACTGTAAAAATGTGAAGCCGCAACAAGAGGATGCCTATTCATGTAGTGAAGAAGATAAATTTGGTAGCAATAAAAAGTTACCGTGGTGTCTTTAGTCATAAGCTACATGCAGCTGAGTGACATCAGATACGCAGAAAAAAAAGAAGTTAGTATAAACCTCACAGAGAAAATTCCAAAAATAAAATTACCATCAACAACTGCATCATAATACCTTTTTTTTTGCCTGCTCTCGACTAAGTTTAAAATATCGTGTTGCTTGAATATCCATGAATGTTCATAAATCCGTCTGAAAGACAGAATCTTCAAGATTATAATTCACCGCGTAAGTTAGCACAGGGCTTGCCAAATCTACCAGGTGTGCAGAAATATGAGAACTACATATCTAGTCCTATTATTATTTATTGTAACTATTGTTGTATAACAAAATCGCACTCTGCAGATCTGCTCCTAAAGAAGATGCATGTGACCTACGATACACAGTTGACAAATAATACTTGACAACAGCAACAACAACAAACAGTGCGGTGTCTATAGAAACAGTTCAATTCGCCAAATGTGTTGACTTCCTCCAGACCTCTACATCATAGTGCAAAAATCCGTCATTAAGCACAGTGCACAAAAACTCACCATAACCTACACGTACAACATAGCCAATCTAAGGAAAACAATCTGTCAATGTGATTATTTCTATCTAAAGAAAATCACCGCACGTGAATAATACCAAATAAATGGTCAACCAGTACTATTATCACATAAGAGTGTTATTGTTTCAAGGCAGACACTTTCATTTTTGTAATCTTGATCATTATCAATGGTTGCTATATAGTTAATGACAGCACAGCCAACGTATGACTTCATTTATTCGCTCTAATTTAATTTTAAATATAATAATAGATAATCAAATATTACTGACGAAGCTCAAGACGGCTAATATTTATGAAAAATGCCACATTTGTTGCCAGTAACCAAAAGCAAATGATAATAACTATAACGAATCGCGGTGTGAAGAACATGTGTGACGAGTTTACCGCGTGACTTGCAAACTGTGACGGATTCGTTATGATGCTACCGAAATCAGCGCAGTGTTTACAAAAACATTTCACTTGAACTAAAAGTGGCAATCATAGTAAACACAGTAACACGATAGGCCTATGTATTATCATTAGCTTTCCAAAGTACGTAAATTCTTCGCTGCTGAAATGACAATTTAATGTCATCGTAATCCAGCTGTACATTTCTTCTTCCAGTCACAAAACTGTAACATATTCAAGTCAGTTATCTAAATATCGAAGTCTTGGCTTTCCCTATGGCCTGCGTCCATGTGGTAGTTCCTCCAAAACTCTATTTTGTTTCCTTCTGAGACTCTTACTACATATATTCACTTCATCCTTTCAGCTCTTCTTCGTATGTCAATTTTCTCCAGTCCATCATGACTGGGTCATGATATATGTGAGATTACGAAACACAATCTAAAACAATTTGAACAGTGCAAAGTAGATGCTTAAGCAACAATATTAAAGGTATCATCATAATCACTGCCAGTATTACAACAATAATCACCATTAAACCACGATCATCACCATCACTACAACAATACAGTAGAACTCGGTAGTCCGAACCTGACTAATCCGAAATTCCGGATAATCCGAACATACAAAAGTGAGAGAGAGAGAGAGAGAGCAGAGGAAGGGGGAAAAATAGTATTTGAACTAAAACTCAAACCAATTTAGTGCTTCAGTATTTTAGAAACTCTAAATGTATAGTATACAGTAGGCCTACACTTCATTTAATCACTAGTGAATGAATTAGTCCTTATTTTCAACAGTGCTATTTTAATACTCTGTCAGCTTCTTCTGAGCTCAAAACTGAACAAAGCGGTGGACAGTGAAGAGCAGGGATGAAGTAAGGCGTGGTTTCCCTGGTTGCATTCCTATTCCCCGCATAATCCGAAATTTCGATAATCCGCACAGCCCACGGCTCCAATTAATTCGGACTAGCGGGGTTCTACTGCAATTAATACTATTAACATAATCAGCTTCACCTCTATCACAGTTATAAAAACAATAATTATTACTATAATTACACTAACATCATCACTATCACTATAACAATCATTACTATTGGCAAAACAATTAGTGGTACCATTACCATCAAAATAATCACCACTACAACCACACCAATCACTATTATCACAATAACTATCACCAAAGCTACCAAAACAAGTCATCATCACCATTAACAATGCGAAAAATTAGATACGAATCACAACAATCAGTATCACTATAGATCACATCAATCACTGTCACAATAATCATTACCACTATCATCATTACTATCACCACAATTATATTAACCAATAATCTTACAAAAACTTAACAGTAAGCGATCCAAAATCAGAATAAAAAATAAAACTCGAAGCAGGAATATAATATATTAATAAAATTGGACACATTAATCACAGCCATTACAACTATCATCATATCACTAATCGTTGTCTTATTCACCATAAACACCATCATCACCATCACCACCACCATAATTTGCTTTCAAAGAGAGACCTTGTTGGTTCTTTCGTTCCGTCCTTATTCTTACGATTATGCACTAATATTAGACATTCACTAGCAGATTCCGCGGTTAGAGTGTTACTGTGCGAGCAAGATATATGAAAATAAAGATAAATGTTATATATTTTTATGAAAATCCAAGTGCAAATGTTTTAGATTTCTGGACACGAATGCTTAATGTTTGTCAATTTAACCATGCAAAGTGTAAGAGAAAGACAGTCGACTGTTATCTATAAAGTAATGGTGCGACATTGCAATCTGCAACAACGCGGATTAAAATAATAATCCACTTTTAAAAATAATTCGAAAGGGCTTACATATGTTTCCATATAAAATTCAACAGAAGCAAGAACTAGCCGGAGGTGACAAACAAATTCGTGTTGTCATTTTTAAATAATTTGTTCAGTTTTTGAAGGAGACTCCTGCAACATCCGACCACATGTGGTTCCATGAGAGGCTAATTTACATCTAAAAGACCACCGGTACGTTCCGGAGGTCTGAGAATCCACATTCAGTCAATTTACATCCCCAAAAATTAATAGTGTTGTACGGTATTTCGTCAGCTACAATTGAGGAGCGTTTTTGCAAAAGTCGATAGATGCAGAAATCAAGATTTTACAGAAATTACATTTTATAATTTAAACATACGAATATTTATTTTATAACAACAATTTTCACAGGAAGCATTCTTTGTTCTGAGACAATGAATGTAGGTTTGAAAAATATAAGCACTTTTTTTTATTACTTGTTAGTTTTAGGCGCAAAAATTAAGAATTTTTGCAGAAGTCGATAGATGCAGTCTATCTTCATATGAATCTCATTACAACACAATAAAATTGAAGAAAACTATTAGTGTCAACACAAAATTACAATTTTATCACAAAAGTCTGATGGCACACATCTGCTAGAACTGTTGTGTACAAGTTCTTTGCCACGTCTGTTACTTCGAAATATTGCATGAGTTTCTTAACGTCATTCTTTTTTACTTTTGACACCATGTTGACTTCTGGAAGAACAGGGGAGTTAACACACTACCGCACGTTTTAATTCTTGGTTTTAGCAACCACATTGCCACTGGACACGCTGTATATGTGTTCTGCACTGTAACAGAAACATTGCGATGTTTTCCCAAAGTTTTACTGTAAGTGACCACTCGCTGCGGAGTCATCTTAAATGTCAGTGTCAATCTTAACACCTTTTGAGCACTCGATTTTAAGTCCGTGATCTTCCAGTCCTTGTTGAGATTCTGGACTGTGCCATGATTATCTAGCATCTTGTGGTAGTCAATGGGGTCAATATGTCTTCCATTCTCCTATAGTCTTTTCCTATTCTTCCGAAAACACGATCTGGAGCCATATAGCTATGACGGCGTATCGGAAAGAAAGAAGAATGCGAGTAAAAATATTGCTTTGCTCCAAAAAAGCCACGGGAGTTATCATATAATGCTATTCTTGTTCTGACTGGCACAAGAATAAGAAAACAGATGAATGGTGGAAGGAGCATTAATTGCGGATTTTTTCTAGATTAAATAAAAAATCTAGCAATGCAGATGTGACTTAGTTGCATCCCCTTGGTGACTGGGTTTCCAACCAAGTAAAGAATGAATTATCCTTAATTTCTTGTGTTTCTGAATATATCACAACACAGAGGTTGTAGAGCCATACTTGTCTTGCGTAGAACACTTCGCCCACCGATAATTTCGGTAGAGGTTGATTTTGTTGTAAGTCGAAATATGTCTTTATTACTTCAGGATTATCATCTTTTATAAGTTTGTAAAACTTGTCTGCACGGAGTTTTTGTAGCCTATATTGGGTCCTGAGTTCATTTTTTTACCAAGTCTGTGTCTGCCTTTATTTGGAATAGACCTATCTTACAGGTTGAGCAGGAATCAGTATGGCGAGTTTTAAATGACAGGTTGAAATAACTGTGAAATATACGTTTATACTTCGAGAGTAAGTCTCAAGTAGTCCCAAGTATTTTTCTTTTTTCACGGAAATTTGTCCACATTTTTTTAATAGAGAGATCTGGAGGCAGATGTTTCCTACTAGATTTTCCCCCAGTATAGTGGCTCTCTCTCTGCATTTATACATCTCTATGTCATTTTAACTGTTATTGTAAGATTTTCATGCTTCTTACTTGCAGTATTTCCTCCTCTATTTCCCCTTGGTGACTGTCCTGTAGAGTAGAATCTATTTTGCCAGAAGAGACAATCGGTCCTTTAAGAAACTAGTTATGCCTTGGAAACTTGACGCACAAACAGGGATTATCTGTCCATCTGTTTTCCTGATACTGTATTTAATTGACACAGTTTATTTTCTTTTCGAAGACTCTGTATTCACCACCCTATGCTTTGGTGATGTAATGGTCGTGAACTTAATAAGTAATTTGTCTTGATTTATTTTGCATAAAATCTTAAATTTATTGTGAAATACACTAATGTCATCAAAGGTTAACTCTGCCACTTTACACTGCTTACTTCCTTCAGCTTTTGGATTGGAGGAAGAGTTTGCAAGTCCATGAGAGCATTTTATATTCGATTCATGCTCCTTTGTTTTACGCTTCTCTGTAGGAGGACTCTTTAATTCTGGATTTCCTACCACCCTCTAGTTTTTCAATCATGATCATTTCATCTCATGGATTCATTATTCACATACTATCTAGAAACTATCTAGAATATCACAACATTGGAAAACGCTCTTAAAACTTGCCTGAAGTCACTCGTGAATGAATACTGTTTTGAAAAGTATTTCACTTCATATTCGCCACTTCACTGTCAAGTTGAGTGGGAGAAATCCTAATCGGTGAAGCTTTAGTTTGGAGAGAGAGGGAGGGAGGGAGGGAAGGAGATCAAATAGCTTCCGTCTCAGCGATTTACCGCTAGGCGACAAAATAATAGCATTCCACTTCTGCCGGCAACCCTAATAAAATTAAATGGTCTGAAATACTATGCTGAAAACTATTTTATTTGAACCTGCACATATTTCAAATAAGGACTCGAGCATCTATCGAGTTTTGCTTTAACTAAGTGACAGCATCTATCGAGTTTTGAAAAAACCTGGAAGGTTTGGTAGTCTCTACACACGGTATAAATCAAGTTTTGCTAAATCTGAGTTCATAGATCGATTCCGGAGCTAGAAAACATACGATATCCATATATAACTCATTTTCGAAAATTTCTGCATCTATCGACTTTTGCAAAAACGCTCCTCAATTTTTGGGTCATTCTTGAATGACACAATTACTGCACAGCGCTACTGTAACTCCTTAATGTTAGAGTTCGTTCCAGCTATTTATAATATCGGAATGAACATGGAAAAAACATTTTTCCGACAAGATTGGGAGTATTACATACGGCGAATGTCGTCCTGGATTACCTGAATCAACACTTTCATGACAGAATATTACTCCATAATCGTCATCCCGAATAATTTGGAGGACGTGAATGCTGACCGCCGTACTCAGTAGATTTGAATCTCTGTGAGTATTATCTCTGGAGTTTGCTAAAGAACATTGTACTGTATATTGCAAAAAAATATACACACACGCACACCCACACACACACATATTCATTGGAGGACGTGAATGCTGACCGTCGTACTCAGTAGATTTGAATCTCTGTTAGTATTATCTCTGGATTTTGCTGAAGAACATTGTACTGTATATTGGAAAAAAAACACACACACACACACGCGAGTGAAGAACTGAAAAACGCTATTATAGCTGCCATGGAAAACATCTCTGAAGGAACATCGTTCGTGTAATAACTTTGGTAGATGTTTTCGAAGAGTACTGAATGCAGAAGGGTAACATATTGAAAATGTGATTTAAATAAAAACTCCCAAGTCTAGACATGAGGTTGCAACATCAGAATCGTTCAATATATAGAAATATATTTGCACTTAAAATACCGCTACTTTTTATAATGATCATATATGTTTTACGAGTTTATCATGTTGCGAATAATAATAATAATAATAATAATAATAATACCATTTAAAATTTACTTTCTTAAATTATTATTCAAAAGACATACCTAAATGAAATAATTTAATACCCATTCTGGGTTTCACACAAAAGGCATTTAAACCGAAAATTAAGATATTTGAGTTCACATAAATTGTACGGTTTAAGTACATACATGTAATTAATTTTAGGAAACTTATATAAAGTAACCGTTGATAGATTGCAATTATTTCTTATATTATTCTTCTATTTACGAAAATTGGTGTTCAAAATGACACGAATGTTAAATACATTGTACTCTGCTTTGCTTCATTCATTTATGACATGGGTGATAATCGTATAATAATGAAGCTCTCTTAACTAAGGTTAGTCATTGCCTGGCTCTAGTCTCGGCCCTTCGAACTCGAGTTTCAAGAAATTCGCAACGAAACGAAGAAATAATAATCAATTTATCCTAAACATAATAGTGTGAGAACGTGCTAACTGGTCATCTCATTTCATTTACCTCACATAACAAACAAAATATAAATAAAAAGAGCAAATTTAAAATTCATCGCCATTTTGTATTCATGACTTAAAATATAGACCTACCGTACTACTTACCTTTGTTAAAGAAATTGTTAAATTTCATGTGTATTAGTTCCAAACTGACCACCTAGTAAAAATTAAAACAAAATTCATCCAGTAGTTAGGAGAATACACAAATGGCATGACCGGGGGGGGGGGGTAGGGAACAAACAATTTCGTTATCGGCGGTATCAGGGACGCCGAAAACGAGCACTTCTGACAAAATCTCGAAATAAATTTTTGCTGCATCACAATATTTCCTACAATGAAAAAGTAAACATATCTATTATTTTCAAGGTCAAAATCTGACCCCAATACGAGGAAATTCCTCATTATATAGCAATATTCATCGCTAGCTTTTGAAGTGCAATAAGCCAAGGTCTTCTTATAAGTAACAACAATTTGGTGTCAGCAATAAGCATCGTCAGCCCAACAAAACGAGGATAAACAGGAAACACGTCTACGCGGACCGTAGTCTTCGAGTTCAAGAACCAAGTATCAACTACATGATTGCATTATCTCCAACTTCCGTTTTGAGCACGCTGCCAGCTGATTGTCACACAGAACTACCTATGAGACCTTATTGAAATGTCTTCGGTCAATCATCGCTGACTTACGCGAAGGTCATACAAAACGCGCCGAAACATTAGAAAGTGAGATGCACTCTCCGGACACGATCACCTTGCCCACCAATAGCTTTCGAACCATGCACCATTGAACAAGGATGAACAAAGTTTTCTCGAGTCAAAAAACGAATACGCCATCACAACACTGTACGAACATCTCATCTTATTGTGCGTAAATTTTAGCTACAATATAATCAAGTTTACAATATTTAATCTGAAGTTTACAGCTCCAAACTTGGCGGAAGGCGACACTTTTTTAAGGAGATAAGTCTTTGGTCAATGACATGTAAGGAATTTAAGGTACCATTCCTGAATGACTGGACTTCAGTCAAAATTAACCGGTCGTTTCTCATAATGTCAAAATTCTCGTCTTCAACCATGAACAGTATGATGTTCTATGCTGAATTAGTTGGAGGTTCTGTATAATGCAGACTCCACGCTATGTGAGTGCCACCGTGTGTTCTAATTATACAGAAGTGCAATGGACTAAGCATACATGCATACAGGCATACATACATGCATACATACACACATACATACATACATTATACACACACGTGGCATGTTACAATATTGTGTCAAGAGATTTACGGTCATTTTCCAATTAGTTATATTTTATTTAGTTTTTTAAATGTTAGTGCATAAACTATACAGGGTGATTCAAAATGGACTTTAAAAACTTTGGGAGCTTATAAAAATTTATTGAGAAGACTTACATTATTGGTTTTAATGTCATTTGATAGCAGAACACATCAGAACACAACCAGCCATAACAAAAGTTGTCCTGTTTAGCCATACCAAATCTCCAGGGCGTCATAATGTTGCTGTTGCAGTCATCAAACAAGTGAAGGATAGCTCTGTTTGCACCCCTTCGAAACCAATGCGGTGTGCTTCTCGTAAGAATGGCGTTCCACAACCAATCGTTTGGAGCATCTTACGGAGACGTTTGAAAGCATACCGATTTACGACGGTGCAACATATTACTGAAGTTGCAGAAGTGACGCCGGATATGCTGCGTCGAGTTTGGGAACAAATCAACTTCAGGTGGAATGTTTGTCGTATTACTAATGATAGTCACAATGAAACATATCGAATGTTTTTGTGTAAACTTGATGTGTTCTGCTATCAAATGGCACTGAAACCAATTATGTAAATCTCCTCAATACACTTTCGTAAGCTTTCAAAGTTGTAAAGTTCTTTTTGAGTCACCCTGTATAGAACGTGTTATAACTGAAAGTAACAAATGTACAAAAAGATAAATTCTGCAATATGTATATAAGTAGACATAAAATATCGACTATAAACATGTAATAAAACTTCAATTAATACAATACGCCAGTCATTATATCAGTCAGTTTGCGTTTGCCTCCGCAGCTGCAGTAAACTACAAATATTGTTTTGATATCGTACTCCGTAAAATATCTACGTCTATCTTAAAAAAAAAAATGTTTCATTCGGTGAAATATTATTTCAAAACATTAATGGTACCCACACATTACAGAATCGAAAAGGAGTACGGTTGCAAAATGTACATAATTTTCAAGTATCTACGAGTACTAAAATGATTTAAGATTTTTCTTTCAATAGCCATTACTATAGTACAAAATATCTCTACCTGTAAAAATGAATAAATAAAAGCAAATACCGTAAAAGTATGCACTTTCATGTTGTACAAACGGGACAATATTCTTGCAAAAAACAACAACCAAGATATAATTGAAAAAAAAACACAATATATTTCAGACTTAAGTACGGGGGTTGGTTTCCAATGCCGACCATTTAATCATTAAATCCATATTCTTCTCACCTCAACTGGTCTCAACTTGTTTCATAATACAAATTTGACGTCTCATGCCGTACATATAACATAACTATGGTGATTATATTTGCTTATAGAAGAACGAGGGCCACTGAGATACTTCGATCGAATGTGCCAAAAAACGACATAGTATAACATCATAAAAAGTTGTTAATGGAGTAATGGCGTACCTTTTATAGACATAGGATTCTATCTATTCGTCCTTACACACAGTAAATGGAAGTTATACACAGTAAATATATTACAGTAGGATCTATATAGGATCGACGACCTTACTTCATGTGATGGAAACCGTAAATAGAATTAATTACGTTTAAACGTCCATCGTCCTCGACCTGTATTGAACCCGTATAGTTTCAGTGCAGTGGCTAATACATAATCACTATAATTCATTATGTTAAAAAATGTAACATGCATTTGCATAATAACTAGGGCTAGGCCTATATAAAAAGATGGCTTGACGGAGATAAAGTTTTTCCAGTATTTCAAATGTCCCAACTTTTGGGGATAAAATCCGCTGTGCATATAATGTGTCATAATTTCATCCAACCATCGTAAGAGCAGAGAATTCAAAATTGATGTCGATTGTCGAGCCGTTGCGGCCTCTAACGACGATTATTATATGACATTACTTGAAAATATGTGATTATGTTAATGAAGACCGTAACCAACAATCAGTAGGCCTACTAATTATTGTGAGATGTCTTACACGATAACAGCAAAATTCAAGGATTCCAATGTGGTATTTCTCAGCACTAAAATTCACTGGAAGTACCACAAAGTGAGTATAGAACATTTTACAGCAATTCGACGTGTTCGCGTGCGATACGATCTCTCTGTTTACATAACGTCGCCATGTATCACATTACACGCTCTAAAGTAGAGCAAATCAGGAACGTGACAACGATGAATGTAAAGTCGGACCAACGAGAGCTGTTGATCCCTAAGCATTCTTTGAGCACGAGAGTGTAAACCTTCGCCCTTATTTTACTCTCTCACTATATGGAATGTGTATGTAAAGAGTGAGTAGGCTGATGCTGCAAGACGATCAATTTCGATATTTTCATGAAAATATATGAGGCTATCAAATGCAAAACTCGCCTTATCCAGGTAAAGTGATTTGTCAGAAAACAGGAAAAACCGATATGGATATGGGCAGTTTTGAATTTGATAGTAGTTTTCTGAAACTCTATGGAAGAGGAATTAGACTAGATTTGCACAAACTGACTATATCAGTAGATAGAGAGCTGCAAAAAGTACAACATTCCATATGTAACTTTTTTTTTTTTTTTTTTTTTTTTTTTTTGATAAGGCGAGTTTTGCACTTGATAGCCTCGTATGTTTTCTGTATTTTTCATACCGAAATTTTCGGTAGGCCTACGTCATGTGTTTGTGCAGGGCATGTAGCACGTATGAGTGATTCCAGAAATGTATATACAGATGACGGGCTTACGTGGGGGCGGTAATGAACCTCCGGGTTCTTTAAAAGTCATTTATAAATAAGTAAAGTAAGACGTACTTACACTTGGGTTTTCATTTGCATCGAAATTTTCAAACTTCTGATGAAGAACGTAATTTCAGCCTGCATCATAAATACAGTAGCTAATCATAAACAGATCACTGTGTGCTCTACCAACAATATTTGTCAACGCTGACTTCTAAATCTAAGTGCAAGTCAAGATAAGGAATTCGTATACACAACACTAAAATATACAGGAGACGCGACAACTTTACCTCTGAATCACACTGTGTGTGTTGAAGGGTGGGTCTTTCGGAAGAAGAAGCGCCATTGGTTACCTTTGAGAATTATACGGTAAATGGAGGCCACGAAATTGCGTATAAGAATGAAGAATTGTAGTGAATACCATGAAGTCGTACTGAAACCTACTTATGTAATATAATATACACCGTGTACATAAATATGTAACAAGAATACACAGCAAAAACTTTGAAACCAATGAACATATTTTTATTCTGTTTGCTTTGTGAGATTAACAGATGTTGGGAGTTCTGTTACACAGGTTCTACAAGTTGCCCGTGCAATGTCTAATCGAAAGTCAATTTCGTTCCAAGTTTTTTGAAACATAACTGGTGTGATCGTAAGAAAGAGGAAGGAAAGAGCTTAAGATGCTTCTGAAGGACTTTGTGGACAGTTGATTGTGGAATTTGTAACTCTTGTGATGCACGACCAATAGACTTTGTTGGACTGTGTTGGAAAGCTTCACATTTCCTGCAACTTGAGTTTCAGGTACACTCGGTCTTCTGTAGGTTTTGCCTTTCCTACGCTACTAGTTTGCATAAGTTTCTCATACATAGCCGAATATCACGTCTAGAAAGTGCATGACGAGTATTGTAGACTGTCCTATAATTTCTTTGAACCTGTGTTGTTCAATTAGTCTGAATAAGTAATTCTACACAACGAGCTTTCTGTTCTAAATTCGCCATTTTCAGAAAAAATTAGATATATGGAAAAAATGTGACATACGGCTCAAGCAACAATGACTATTGCCAATGAATAAAATCTTCCAACTTTTGTTAACATCTTACCTGCATCTTACAATAACCATAATTCCAATGGCGCCAATTTTTTAAAAACATTGGGAGGGCTCAAACTCTTGATCATAATTTTCAAAAAATAATTTCATAAATCCTCCCTTTCATGATATTATTTTTCGTAATATTGATGTGACTACGGACAGTATAGGCCTATACAATATACTGTAGAATGCTAAAAATAACAAAATGGAGATCTAAGAACGATTTTGTAAAGTATGTAGTTAGTATAAGGTCCAGAGGCTATGTTCCATTTACTTGTAGGTACAACATTCTTTTGGATTTTATGTGAATACCATTTTTTTCCTTCATACTAGTACTTAACTATTGTATATACAAAAAAAAATCTCCGCATTATCTTGTGCATAGCTGTTCTGCACAATTACCCATTTTTAGTAATTAAATAGAACGTTACAATTATATAAACATTTTAACTTGGGGACTTGAATTCTTTCCAACTATAAATTGATAATACGGAAGTGGACTCATTATTACGTAGCACGGAGTTATGCAAATGTGTTTCTCCCTATAAATTCGTCACAAACATCTTCTAAATCTAACTTTTCAGCACTATCCTTATGTGGCACCTGACTATCGGTAGAAGAGATGAATAAAGTGCACACCAATAATTCATCCTTACTTATTGAAATTTTACTTATTGTAATTTACTGATTTCAATAAGCAACCATCACATATCATGTCCTTGTTTAGTCAACTGTCCGAAGATAGGTTTGTACCTCATAAATGACACCAGTAAGACATCACTCATGAGGTAACTAAGCCAGGAAAGAAAATGATGATGATGATGATGACGACGACGACAATAATAATAATAATAATAATAATAATAATAATAATAATAATAATAATAATAATAATAAGACGACAAATTATTATTGGGTGGGCTCAGGCCCCACGAGCCCATATAAGTTGGCGTCACTGCATAATTCAATTATTCTGATCATATTATTAGATATGCTGATATTATTTTGTTACATTATTTTATGTACACAGTGTATAGGAAGCTAGAGAGATAAGGAGCATCACTGATGATGATACAGTTGATACGTATGTAGCTCCGAAACTTTGGATATTTCTGCATCTACATGGTGCAAATATTTTGAAATATCGTACCACACGTAAAACACTATGGAAGTCTTAAATAATAAATTTAATACATAACCTATAAATACATGAATATCAAGAAAAAAAGGTTGACTGAATGAGCATGTAAACAGACTCATGTCAGAATTGCAAGGGATGAAATTCAAAATTGTGGAAATATTCTCTATCGAAAAACAAAATGTTTATTTTAATCCATTCTAATAACAGAAGAGACACAGATAAAAATTATAAAATTACTTTATGTTAATAGCGCTGAAATCTATCCGCAAAAAACGTGGACTTCAGAATGTTAAGTCCTCTGAATGCACTCGTTAAGGACATACATTTATTTTGTAGCCCATTACAAGGGGAGTGCGGCTGTTCACGAGACCAACATCCGTTATTAGTAGAATTCGTATGCAGCTCCTCTTTGTGTGCGAGTTGTTGTGCACTATGTGGGAATTTGATAACACATAGCGGCACGCAGTCACATTGGATGATAGTTGAAGGGTTCTAGTTGAAACAGTTTCCGCCGGCTACACACTTATCTCACATAACCACGCCTCCGCGCTTCAAACAATCCTAATTTCATTTCTTCCTATCTTAATTTTCTGTAGATTGTTTTTCGTTATGTGTCCACCTCTCCCTTGCAACCAAAGAATGAATTTATTACAACCTATTTGTCGTTTGAAATATAAGATATTCAAAGATCAAGCCACTTTTGATATCGCTGAAGTTTTTGTTCCAAGAGGTTTACAATAAAAGTCGATTACCATATCAATGAAATAAGAATAACATTATTTTAACATCACGATAGGTCTAACTTGCCTTGAAGTTACTTCAGTTCAGTTACTCTGGCAACGTTAATTTCAATACGTAGCAAATAGAAATTACTCAGTTTTATGTGTGTCATTGTGTTTGTTCTAGGAAATCAATTCGAAATAATAGTTTTCTTCCTGCACATGCGAGTTAATCTCAACTGTTACTCTGAAGAAATGAGGCGATCTATTACTGGTACTCATTTATCCAGAACATTTCGCAAATTTTTTTCTCTGTCTGGGTGAAGCAATTAATGAGTTTAAAACAAAATATCCATCATATATTAATTTCATATTGATCGTGCTTTATACGCATAAATGTTGTTCCATTCTGAGTGAAAATGTTTATTTTTAGACTACATAAAGCCCAATTTTCAATAATCTCTAAGCAACTTCAAGTGTCCTAAATTTTCAATAATTCCACATAGGCCTATTGGGGATGATTACGAAACGATGAATTAACATCGCTATTTAAATAACATGTTGGCTTAATATTTTGTTGAGATCACTTCAATCACACGAGCAATATTATATTTTCAATTTGGATAACCCACGAAAATTACCAAGCGAATAATAATAACAGTGGCGTAGCGTCAATGTAAGCTAAAAAGCTTAGCTTCCCCAGTTAATAATAATTCCATAATAAACCTGCAGTTTATGGAGAAAATTATTTACTAATTTTAATAGAATTTATATTTACGCATTAAATATTGTGATGCGGCAGCTCAGAATGATTTGTGATGCAGCAGTAAACAAGAAGCCTGCACACACCAGCTTCCAAGCAGACCGGTTTCTTCTGTGTAAATCCACCCCGCAGATTTTCCATCCCTTTCTAACTAAGCTACCCTAGTCGCAAGGCTCGCAAAGAAGCTAGCTTTAACATTTAAAATAAGTAGTTTCCGAGTTATCCCTTTTCGTCAGTTGTTTTCAGTTGAAGTGTTAGTGTGCACTGTGGCTGATATAATAAATAATGAGCGAAATAACAGTTCCTGACACTAATTTACTTGAATTTTTTTTAGGACAATTGTATTATCAAAACTGACTTAAGAACAAAAGTGTGATTTAAAAAACAAATGACCGACTCCCTTGCTGTCAATGAAGGACACAACCAAAAGACAGACGCATACTTACGTAATGATGCTAATATTGTGATTTCTCTAAGTATGACAGGGAGTAAGCTAATGTTATACGTATACGTGTCTATTTGTTAAGAGATATGTGTAAACCGTGAAATCATATTTTATTACGTATCATTTGAGGTCATGCCTTACTGGTGTTACTTACGATGTTCCAACCAATCTTCGACTGCTGACTTGAAATTGACTACTATTTATTTTAAGACTGTATTTTTGTAATACGTTTTCTCATATTGCATGAAAGACAACTTGAGTTAGCTTCCCCTGCTCAAAATTTCATGCTACGCCACTGAATAATAATAATAATAATAATAATAATAATAATAATAATAATAATAATAATAATGACATTCCCTAGAACATGTTATGAAGGCATTTGGGGGAAGGAGCATGAAGGTAGAGTTCCATGCTTTCATGATGTCGGTAAAAAAAAAAGTGATGTGGAATGGTCGGCATCAAGCTACGATCGTCTTTTATTCACGGAAAAGATTGGGCATTCATTTCAATAGGAAGCTAACAGTGAGTGATCCTCGTGGCTAGTTTGTGTGCTGGTGCATTTCGGTAATTTACTAATGGTCTGATTGGGATGTTTGGGGAAAACAAATAATCCATAAACTTTCTAGACATCACAGTAACAAAAGTAAATAAAAACACACCTTTAAAATCTACAGAAAATCCACAACAACAACCACTCAAATACACAACACATTCAATCACCCAACACAACACAAACATGCTGCATTCCGAGCAATGGTACACAGACTACTCAATACTCAACATACCTGAGCCAACAAGACTACAAAGAAGAGTTAAACACAATCAAATACATAGCACAAGAAAATGAACGCACCCCTAACTTAATAGACAACATAATAAAAAATACAAAACATAATTACAAGAAACATAGAAAGACAATATAAACACAAGAACACACAAAAAAAATACATCACATTAACATACGAAAACAAAAACACATCAGATCGCATCTTCATTCAAGAAATTAAGCTACAACATCGCATTCAGAACAAAAAACACTCTACAAAAGTATCTCAACATACAAACAACACAAACAAACAAATACAACCTAACAGGTGTATACAAACTCACGTGCAATAGCTGCAACAACATCTACATCGGACAGACAAGCAGATCATTTCAAACATGTTACAAAGAACATCACAGCTATAACCAAATCACATAACACTTCCACATACGCAGAACACATCACAAACACCAACCACACCTACAACAACAAAGACATAGACATGGAAATTCTACATATCCAACCGAGAAACCAGAAACTAAACACATTAGAACAATACGAAATATACAGATACACAAAAACACACCCACAACAAATCCTCAACACAACTGAATTTCAGAACACACAATATTTGACTCCACACTACACAACACAACGCACTCCCACCGGGGGTGAAGACACCGAAAGACGCAGAATATGAACAGTTCTGAAGATGGCTCCCAAGCCGAAATTAACACGTGAAAAAAGTAATCACCATATATTGTATTTCTGTTACAAGTTATGTAATCAAGATGTGTACATTAAATTCTATTGTCGTCGTTTCTATTAATCGTCGGTTGTTACTTAATATCATTAAATTCTATTGTCGTCGTTTCTCTTAACCGTCGACTATTTAATACCATCGTCGTTTCTAGGCCTATACCGTCGGTTGCTATTTAACACCATTAAATTCTATTGTCGTCGTTTCTATTAACCGTTGGTTGTCATTTAACACCATCGTCGTTTCTATTAACCGTCGGTTGTTATTTAACACCATTAAATTCTATTGTCGTCGTTTCTATTAGCCGTCGGTTATTTAACACCATCGTCGTTTCTATTAATCGTCGGTTGTTACTTAACAATTAAATTCTATTATTCTATTGTCGTTGTTTCTCTTAACCTTTGGTTATTTAATACCATCGTCGTTTCTATTAACCGTCGATTGTTACTTAACAGCATTAAATTTTATTGTCGGTATTTCTCTTAACCGTCGGTTATTTAACACCATCATCGTTTCTATTAACCGTCGATTGTTACTTAACACCATTAAATTCTATTGTAGTTTCTCTTAACCGTCGGTTATTTAACACCAATATTCGTGCCATTAAATTCTATTATCGCTGTTTCTATTAACCGGTGTGTCGGTTGTTACTTAACACCATTAAATTCTATTATCACTGTTTCTATTAACTGCCGGTGCTATTGAACACCATTATATTCTATTGCCATGGTTCCTATTGTTGATAGCTATTTAATATTAGTACCATTAAACTCTATTTTCGCCATTTATATTAACCACCAGTTGTTATTTAACACCGTTAAATTCTATTACCGTCGTTTCTACTAACCGGCCATTGCTATTTAGTACCATTAAATTCTATTATCTTCGTTTCTACTGGTCGGTTGGTATGTACTCGTAATACGATTAAGTTATGTTATCTCGTTTCTACTAATTGTCGGTTGTTAAATTCTATCATAGTCGTTTCTACTAACCGTCATTTGCTATTTAATACCATAAAATTCTGTTACTGTCAGTTGCTACCGTATTTAAAACAACTAAATTCTATTGTACGGTAGTAGTTTCTGTTAACTGTCAGTTCCTATAATATAATGTTCTTAAATTTGATTCTCCTTTCTACAGTGAGTCACAGCGAACATTCCCAATTTTCGACACAGAATTTACTCACTGTGTTATATTAATAAATTTGATAAGTTTACAAATTGGACATCCCTGTTTTGTGGACAACAATAAATATACCGATTCAACAATTCCGACAAGTTATAACGTAATAATAATAATTATAATTGTAATGTAACAATACTACATTAAAGAAGACAATGATTATAGGTTTTGTTAACGTCGATGATGTCTTCCAATACAATTCCCAACAACCAAGTCCATCTGCTGATCCTTCTGAACTCCTTTTTCCTGAGTTGCTTCACTGATTCCTTTTTTCCACAATTTTCTGGTCTTCTCTTCTTCCATCGCCCCTCCCCCATTTGGGTACCTGCCGCAGCGTGCCCCAGTCAAGCTCAGAAAATAATGTGAGAGGGAGAAGTAACATCCACATTAAAAATTCGGTTGGTAGCATCCAACGAGGACCCCTGTCTAGAATTCAGGTACTAGGTGCTGCTGCCTTGCAGTTCGGTGTTGGATCGTTGAAGGCAAGAGGAATAAAACCTGGTCCTCCAGCTGGATGTTATTGCTAAAGGCCAGCTCCTCATCCAATGGAAAAATAAACCAATGCCAAAAATCTAATGAGAATATGATTATTATACCGTCTTCTGTACTGTACCTGAACAAATTGAAGTTTGAGAAGAGATAATTATGTTTAGGAAATAGTGTTGTCACTTCAGACCAACGTACTGTAGTTTTGTTAATTCGGCCTCAGAAGACGCTGGTATTATGTAAGTCATAAAGAAAATGAAATTCATGACCGTAAAAAATGCTGCTTGAAAGCAACATCATATAAGTAGCAAAATTTGAATTGTTATATTGAATTATTTCAACATTACAAATTGCTTGTTTGTTAAAATGTGTATAAGATAACGTTATACAATTTGTGTTTTTTTTTTGTTTTTGTTTTTTTTTTTTTTGTGTGTGTTTTTGAAAAATATAATTTCAATTAATGCTCCGCCATAAATGTTGTAACCTTGTGCATTCCTCGTGTTCGTAGGGCTCGTCCTCCCTGCATACCTTACCTGCACTTTGTTTATGCTTTCACTGTGCCTAAACGAGAGGCTCTACTGCACGAAACTCCAAATCGATTTTTTGCAGCACTGCAATACTTTCTCTAGATATTTAATATATTACATTACATTATATTATATTACATAGTTGTTAAGTCACCTGTCCGAAGACAGGTCGTGACACCAACACGACACCACTTATGAGGCAACTAGCCCAGGAGATAACGGGGTAGAGTGGCCTGTTCCTTTCCTCCTCCATTGCATACATCGCTGATTAGCTACATATTATACTAATCAGACTTCAGACCCATACAAACAATTGAGGGGTTTGCCGGAAAAAGGGCGTATACGTCAATATGGCGAATTGAGATACGTGCAATCTAAGATTTTAAAACGCACCTGAATAAAATGTTATACACGCACGCAGCCCTGTCCTGCAGATATGTACAGTACAATCAAAACAAAATTTCGCTACTATAATTAGCGAATTATTCACTACATTTTAAACCGTTTTCCCGAAGAAGGGCGTATAGGTCTATCCGCCTTTCTTCCGGCAAAGCCCTCAATTGTTCTTCCTCTGACACATATTGTCAAGTGAGATATACTGCCTGATGTAGATATACTGGTACAATCAGCCAGAACTCAATCAGAAGCTATATATTATATTATATTATATTATATTATATTATATTATATTGTTTCAGAATGCAGGTCTCATGCGGTGCCTGATCTTCATCTCCATGCTGTGTGTCATAGTCACATTCATACTGCTCGTACCATGCCAAACGAACATACTGGCAGTGTTCGTCAACAATGGAAGCTTGGAATTAGAGAACATGAGCAATGGAAGCTTGGAATTAGACAACATAAGCCAATTTGAAGAGGCGCTGGTTCAGGATGATAATGAATACATTCTAACAGATGCAGAAATGGTACGATATTTCCCTCTCATGTAAACAATAAATAAATAAAATAAATATCAGCGCTCTTATCCTTCAAACAGCTGAGCAATAATTTACAAATTTAAGAAATCATTGAGCTTTTTAACTGTATGATTTAAAATTAAATGTTGCTATAAAGATATTTTTTTTCATTACATGTCTTGGAAATTCTATGAAATGAAATAAATCTTGATAAATTATATAGTGCCTGTACTGAAATACAGAATCAGAATTAACTAAAACTACTGTGTAAAATTCTGAAATGAGATACTTTTCAAGTAATTGTACGAGTTAAAAAACTGAGGGGTCCAATATTTGAATCATTACGTTTTCAAATTTGCTTCACTGCTGAAGCCATCATATGTATGTTAAAATTACCAAATTACAAATCAGTTACGGAGTGTTGATTCTTTTGGTTTCCAATATCTCCAGAAATGAACAAAGATATTTCTGAAAATGTGCTATTTCCGTAAATTTGAATCCTATTTCTAGGAAAAACGCAATTATACGGTGAAATTCATTACTCCTAATGAAATGGTAGCTAAGGGCAATGAGACATCAGAGGAAACCATCAATCATTAACAAACAGATATGACTCTAAAGAGAGAAATAGACAGATCATAGTCTATTCTAAATGTCGCTTACAACATAGATACTCTATGAATTATCAAATGTATTAATTTTTATATACCATAAAGTTTGTGTAACATATGAATCCTAGCCTCTATCTCCTTCCCAAAAGAAGCTGTACTTCCAATTTGCTTCGTTCAGTTCAGGTTGAACACAGAGACAAGTATAAAAATCACTGGACTACAATGAAGTTTTGGACATTTATAGTTCTCACAAAAATAAATATACGTAATGAACCTGAAATAGGCTGCAATAATATGTTAGCTAGCCAACATACCGTACTCTATAAATGAAAACAAAGAAAACATGTTTCATTGCATTAAAATGTTATATTTTCTGTTATTGCCATTAAATCTTCTGAGATCAATTAAGACGGACACTTCCAATACTTATTGTCAAATTTATTTCTTCTCCTTCTTATGGCCAACATTGGACGATAAGTCCATCTGTTACCTAGCGGTCCCATACAGTGCATTGATGTTCCTTTGCTTCTTTTAATTTTTTGTCAAGACTGGAACAGATTAATAGGTGGTTGTTGTCCATTTTGTTGTGTTCTCTGCATATGTGCATTCGTTGGAAGAATATATGCCAACTTTGTAGAGGTGAGCAGCTAAGTAGGTATGTTTGGTGGCGAATTTGAAGCAGCAGTAGCTTCTTTCCTTAGTCGGTTTTTGTATTTTTTCCAAAGCTTATTAATGTTTTTCCACAATTTTTCCTTGTATTTGATTTTGGAGACTTGTGTTGTATTGTGTATCTGCAGTCCTTTTAACTAATTGAATCGGTCAGAGCTAAAAGGAACTAAGTCAAACTATGCAGTTTTTTGGTTATGCAACAATTTGAACAACAGATGTCATGCGCTTCGAACAGTGGAAGAAGGAACTAAGTCAGGCTTTTAAATGTTCTTTGGTCTTCTATTATATAAAATATTAGTATAAAAATATATACATTTGTATTATTAGTGGAATGTTTTTTGCTTCTCCTGAAAAGTTGTGAAAAGTAACTTAGTTCCTTTTAACTCCGACTGCTTCAACTGCTGAATGGATTTTTTTTGTCAAGTTCTCTAATTTGCTGCTGTAGTTTGGTTCCCTTTTTGGAAAGCAGATCAGCTGTTTCCTTTGTTTCTATAGGTATGAATTAATAATTAGCAGGAACTAGCATTTTCGAGAATCCATTTATAAGGAATGCATTAATTAGTTTTGTTGAAATCTGATTTACTTTTTATGGTAACTGGAATAAAAATATTAAGAGATACTGGTATTTCCATTGTGACTATAAAATTAGGTCAATATACATTACTATTACATTGACGATTATGGTCCCATCATTTATCATTCATAAAGTATAATAATCTGTACAATATTACTTTCAGGAAGCTATAACACTGAAAATGAAAGAGCGCCAGTTAATAATAATGGACGAATGCCATGATTCGGGCCGTTTCAAAGTCAAGAATATACTAAAGAAGTCGAGACTAATACGAGTAGTAAAGAAGCTCTTCATTGACAAGTAAGTCCAATTATTATCTTGTATGGATTTTGCGACGGAAATGTTAGTGCTGCCATTGTAGAATACCAGTGGCAACTTTCACAGTGGTCAGTGCTTTTTATTTGTAAAATCATGATTTCAATTGAATTCAGCATAAGTTCATGTGTAATTTCATATTTAATACTTGTATTGTAGACAATGAATTAATATGCTGGTTCTTCAGTACAGTATATTTCTATAATCTTTTATTTTCGAATAGCTCACAGTGGCTAGCTTATTGTCATTTTATTAATAAATAGTCTATATGGTATGGGATATCAGCTGAAATAATGTGTCACCTTACACCAGCTCGTATGTAACACACATTACAGAGTCAGCAAATAATGGCAGGAAGTATCTTGCTGGTCACAAACTGAGATACTAACTCGATTGCTTTTGCACCCAATTCACTCATGAGTGATAATTCCATGTCAGCCATTGTTTTCAACTTTTAAAACACACAGAAACACTGAATCAGATAATGTAAACTAATGAAACAATGGTTATGATACCTTAGTTTTGTACTGTAGACTACACTTTAATTTTGACGAATTAAATGATTCAAACTTTGTTTTTACTGATATGCAAACTCTGATAACTCAGAAAATCTTGAAATAGAACCCATGATTATGCGATTTATTCTTAACACGGTAGTCTGAAGTTTACTACCTTCAAGTTAGTCACGTTTATATTATAAAATAAATACATAAATTATTGCACATTTTAAATGTTTAATGCAAATCCATAAAATTTACACAACAGAATGTACCTCTGGGGGTACGCATACCATACATTGAATATCACTATTCTATACAATTACAACTACAGCTTGGAATAGTGGTGTTCAACAAAGAAAGGTTTTGATGTTTTTCATACCAAGTTGGTGTAAAAGTTAAAAATTGTACCACAATGGTTCTTTCAGGAAACGAAAACTAGCTTGGTGTCCAGTATACAAAGCTGGATCCACAACATGGATGGAAATATTTGCAACAATGGGAGGAGTGATGACACCAGAGAATCGCAAGAGACTAAACAAAGGACTCATTCAGATGAACCAGCTTGCAAGAACAGCTTATCCTAAAATAACAAACGTTAAGCAAACAGTTGAGGTAACAAACCTGATGCACAGATTTAAATAAAAAATTGAAGGGAAATATTCAAAATATTACCTTCTTCTTCTATATGAACAAATCTCCAATCATTCTAGATGTACCAGATATTACAGTTGGCCCTAATGATTTATTAGTAGGGTCACAATGTCACTGGTGTCATCATCTACAGTGACAGTTACATTATCACATCTCACGAATTTTACGGATCTCTAGCTATACTGTATTGTGTGTTCAAGAGACGAGTAATATCACAAGTCACTGCTGTCAGTTTATGTTATAAAACTACCAACTTTCCTGCTTAATGTGCCAACCACCAGCAATTAGCCCATGACTTCCACTTTCCTGCACTGCTACAGAAGAATCTCACAGACTGAGAGATGCTCATGAATATAATTTTCACTTTTAATGCTATGTGTTCGTATTATTATTATTATTATTATTATTATTATTATTATTATTAGACCTATATTATATTATCATAGGTAATTCGTTATCTCGTGAAACCAAATGGTTGCATGCGCCATAGCATATAGCAAGAACTTTATGGTGGGGGTAAGTGAGCTCGCTTGCTACGAGTAGGAGTGCAGCAAGGGAGGGAAGCTTCTCAATCCACATTCATCTTCCCCTGACGTGCAGGTTGGTTTCACGAGATACCGAATGGCCTATACTATTATTATTACTACCATTACTATTATTACTATTTCTATTATTATTACTACTATTATCACTATTATTATTATTATTATTATTATTATTATTATTATTATTATTATTATTATTAGGCCTATATTATATTATCATAGGTAATTCGTTATCCCGTGAAACCAAATGGTTGCGTGCGCCATAGCATATAGCAAGAACTTTATGGTGGGGGTAAGTGAGCTCGCTTGCTATGAGTACGAGTGCAGCAAGGGAGGGAAGCTTCTCAATCCACATTCATTTTCCCCTGACGTGCAGGTTGGTTTCACGAGATACCGAATGGCCTATACTATTATTACTACTACCATTACTATTTCTATTATTACTACTACTATTATCACTATTATTATTATTATTATTATTATTATTATTATTATTATTATTAATGCAAAGGATAACCCTTATCAAATTCCCATCTCCCGTGTATCAAGTATAAATGTTTGCAGATTTGATATTACATTTACTCAGTATGATTGTCAAGAATAACGTATGATGATGCAGAATATCTGCACGGAAATATCATATGTACTTTGGTACATCATAATAATATATGATATGCGAAAAATAATCACTTAGTGATTTAAAAGATGGCGCTTATTCAGTCAGATCCTGGCCACTTAGTCACTCTTAACGAGTGCACCTCTCCACATGTGTGGACATTGTGCCACTGTCATATGTCTATGACGCAGTGCATGAGGGTAGGCCACTAGAGGGAACCCAAGAGGTGGAACTTAAACTGAGAGGATTCGATCTGACATGGGGATGGGAATCCGATGTGGCTTAGTGGATAGAGCATCAGCACGTAGAGCTGAAAACCTGGGTTCAAATTCTGGTGCCAGAGAGAATTTTTCTCCGTTCCACTCATCTTTCATCATATGATGATGCATGGAAATATCATATATACTTCGGTACATCATAATAATATATGTAAGACATTTAGTTCAATATTTCGTTACTAGCTACGTGAATTAAACATGTGCTACATATCAAGTGAATATGTCGACATGTTGCAAGTGTTCAATGAATGCCAACACAATGTCCATGAAGCAATTTTCCTTTATGCTGTGCAATATCCTGGCCAGAGAGTTCCATGGACCATTATTTTTTTATACACGGAACAATTATGAGAAATGGACAATTTAACTAGATCAAGTGGTAATGAACACAGACTAGTCAAAATTAAGTCAATTGAATTGTTTGTGTTAGTTGCATTTCATCTTCATTTCCATGCATGCTTACAACATTTATAGCTGCAGTCTCTGGTATCAGCCTAATTTCAGTGTGGTAAATGTTGCATAGCCACTCTCACAGAACGATTTTAATTTCGAAGATTCTTTCTGTGAATGGGCTAGGAACAATTTCACCCTAGAAATCTTTCAATGATGTACTTCGATGAATCCATATTAATGAATAATTATAATGCAGTGAACTGATACAACATGCAATACAGGGCTACAGAAAATCCACACTAGTGCAACAAGCAATTGACAAAGAAGATACGAAGGTGAATCATTAAGTAACGCACAACAATTTTTTCCTGAGATGTTACTGTGGTTGGGATGGTGAAATTTTGCAGACGTATAGTTTATCTAATAGTGATAGTGATAACAACTGATTTAACTTGCAATGTACAGAGTTTAGATCATGATAAAAAAGGGATAATGTTCCACTTTTTTACTCTAAATTGGTACTGTAGAAGATTCTTCACAAAAGTGTGCAAATTGACGGTGGGAGGGGGGATGCCAAAGATCGTCTCTCCTCCCTGGAGAATCTGATGTCCCCTGCTGAAAAGGTATTAATTTGTTCCCGCTATGGACAATATTTATTTCCTTCAGGTGACTAGTATGTAGTTTCCATATTTTATATGTTATTAATGCAACACATAACTACGATTCTCCTTTCTTCTTTTAATAAGAGTTGAGCATGACAACAATACGAGCTGGCCAACATTTCTAATTTTCTGAAGTACAATCACATTTGATATATACTGATAGAATTTACCCGGTGCTATTACTTTGAAAATTACAGACCGAAATACTTTATCTAAAACACCTGGTATAAAAGTAAATAAGGAAGGAAAGCATTTAATATAATACGACAAAAAAACAACTAGAAAAATCTCTAGACAAGTACGTAGGTATTAAAACATGCATAATTGTATATTCTTACACTTCAATTAGCACTAACTAATTTCTTAAGTAACAAACTACTAAAGTAACAGTAACAAAAGATACTACTATTACAGTTCAAATTTAAGCTGAAAAGCATTTTAGTACAGTAACTACTGTTTAACTCAACAATTAAAACATGTTGTTGCTGTCCCTCCAAAACCTGCTATTTTTTTTTTACAGAAGAAAGAAAAAAAAAAGCATTGTCACTTTTAATTCTCTTGATTTTCAAAGCTACTTTCGATATAATTTCATCATTTATCATGTAATGATTGAAGTTATACCAACAGTAGCTTTGAAAATCAATGGACTTAAAAGTGGCAATGCTTTTTTCTTTCATTATTATTACATGATAAATTATGAAATTATACCGAAAATAACTTTGAAAATCGAGGGAATTAAAACTGGAATGCGTTTTTCATTCTCCTGCAAAATCTTTTTAAAAACACATTGCGGGTTTTGGAGACACCGCAACGATGTCTAAGTCTTTTACTTACAAAATTTACTGATAATTGGCTTGGAAGTGGTTAGGCTGTAATTTGTATTTTTGGTTTCTGAAAATTAAAGAGGGTCTTGCATGTGGAGAAGCATTATCTTCCAATAAATAGGTATACTATATTTCCAAAGCATATACTCAAAGTGATTTAAATATTTAATTATGCTGTCTTCTCCATTACAGTTTCTACCAGAAACCACAAGGTTCATCATTGTCAGACATCCATTTGAACGTCTACTATCAGCATACAGAGATAAATTGGAACATCGGAAAGGACGTGAATTTTATTTTAGACGTTACGGTCGCTTTATTGTTAGATCCCAACGTGATACTAATTCCACATCTCTGGAGAAAGTAGAACCAACATTTGTGGAATTCCTTCGTTACTTGGCAAAAACAAAGTCGTTTGACGAACACTGGCGTCCATTTACTTCTGAATGTGCTCCATGTGAACTCGATTATCAGATAATTCTCAAAATGGAGAACATTGAAATGGAGGAATTGTACCTGGCAACAAAGTTCAAGTTGCTTGAATTCCTGCCAATGATCAATTCTACAAGACAATGGGTGCACAACAGGAACCCCAAAGGCAGGACAGAGCTCAAATATGCCAAGAAGTATTACAGTGAAGTACCAAGACAGCTATTACAAGAAATTTACATGTTGTATGAACAAGACTTCAGACTCTTTGGCTATTCACCACAAGAATACTTCGACTTCACGAAACAAAAAGCGTGAAAGCATTGAGAAACTTGCATACATTAGAGCTTTGGTTACCATTTAATCCCTACCTAAAACCAGTTACATACAAGTTACTGTCATAATTCATTTCAAAAGCTTAATCTAGTTACTTTTAAATGTATTTCCTTATAGAGTATGACTTCGGAACTGTTAACTATTTGTCCATTTTCAAAATAATGCTACGTCACTATGAGCTTACATTTTTTTAAATAATGTTTGTGGCACTTCTAATTTTGCCATGTTCTATGAGAAATTTGGTAGGCATGGATTTTGTCCACAGTTTGTTTATAATGTTCAATCTAACTTTTATAGAAATAATATTTCCAGATATGCTTACCATTTTCACATTCATAGCCCTTTTCTTTTCGTAAAATAAACCTACATTACTATCTGCATGTAGATAGGAACATTCTCTAATAATAACACTGATGATAACGATTAATCTATCCCAACTATGATTTTCTGTGGTCCAGGCTCAAGATTCGTGATTCCTAATATTACAAAATACGCAGATACTCGAAATCAAGCAATTGTTTGTCACACAAGAAATGTGCCTGTATGTAGTTTCGTAAAAACGACACTTAATAGAATTTCGACAGTAACTGAATTTATAGTAACAGGCAATTGCTAATAAAATGACAATTAATCGAAGATGCTGGCAATCAAAGTTCTATTGTATAGCAATTCTGTTGACTTCATATCATACAAAAAATGGCGGTGACTGATTAGAGTTCCTATGGTTGCTATGAGAGAGAGAGTAGTGTGTCCACAAAGTTTCTTCACAGACACAAAATTATACAGAATTTATTTAAGTTTAGTTAGACACATGTCCTTTGCTGTGGCTTTGCATTATAACTCTCAAAGTTTTTAACATACTTTGGTACCAAGTATCACGCTAGGGCAAGTTTGGACTGTGTCCAGATTGGAAAAATGTCCTCCCATCCTTGCAAATTTCCATTTTTAATATTTGTTGTCTGTTTCCCTCATCATAAAATACAAAACGCAGTTATTTCAATCTAAATCAGCATTTTAACAGAAATCACAACCTTCTAGTCAACAACAAATTTCAATAACCTGTGATGTGAACATACATTGTTATGTCTAATTATAAAAAAATTATATCTAGCAAAATTCTGTATTTGAAAATCCACCTAATTCGTCATTGTTCATCAGCTTTTGTTTGATGGAATAACTTCATATAATTATGATGTCTTTTGAGTATGACACTGTACTGAGGAAATTACAGTAATTGGTAACTTAAATGAAATCAAAAACTGCAATTAGTTTGAGTTGCTTGTGATATGTTCTTTTGTGCCGATTATGGTATTATTTGCGTGGTCAAAAAACAAGAAAACAAAGTACTTGTCTACTGGCTTCCTTCGCAATTTCTGTGTACCCACAAACAGAAACTATGTAGTTCTGACATGCTGTGATCTTGATAGCAGATGCGAATGTGTTATACTTGTTATTAGTACACTGCTGAGTTTATTATTAATATTGTTAAATCTTGTAAAATAGTTCCCGTGCTTATGTTAAATCACATGTTTATGATATTCTGTTACAATACACCTGAACAGTACTTAAAACAAATATTAGAAAGCTCTGAAATGAAACGCAAAATAGGCACACACTATCACAACAAAAAACAGAAGCAGACTTGTGTTCATTGTCTAATCTATGTTATTTGCTTTTACTACAGCACATTCAGATTATGATATCCACCTACACAGATACACCTCTCTAACTTTGGTAATACTAGTAGCATATCAATTTCACACAAAGAGAGAGAGAGAGAGAGAGAGAGAGAGAGAGAGAGAGAGAAAGTTGCCCACTTTGACTAAGTTTTACCCACCAGATACTCCCTACATACTGACTTGTCTTCAGGTCACCAATATAGGTAACTGGCGATCAGTAAACAATGTTCTGACATAACTTACAAAAAGTTCAGTGATGTTATAACTGGGAAATAAGGAGGCTATGAACCTCAAATTGTATGGGTATAGACAAATTTCCGGAAAATGCATTGGTAGGAAGGTCTACTTCCTTGGCATCCTTCTTCATTGCTTCTGAAACTTCGAAACTATTTATACTAAAATAGTGATTTTTTAACTACAGTAAAACCCCGATAAGATGCTGTTCAAGGGACTGTATGTAAACCGCATATTAGGCGGGTATACTAATTTTGACTTATATGCAGTACCTATTAGCATTTTTCTTTATTGAAATACATGATTCATCAAAGGTAATATAGTATTACCTCATTATGTAATTCTGTACATCAAAGACATTTACAATATGTACTGTACTTAATTCTTTCGGAAAAAAAGTCATTTATAGTTGTTTGCTGTGTGCAAGTTCTCCAAGTCCTCATGTTTACCACACTTCAGTTTCCTGCGATTATATCCTCCCGACGACATTGCAACTGTAGTGAGTGAGTCGCGAGTTTTTATTATCGTTGTTAATATCGATGATGGGATTCCTAATGAATGAGAAAGTTGTTTCTGAGTAAGAGTACTGTTCTCATCGTACTTTCGTAAGATTTCCAATTTTTCCGACACAGAAAGCGCTTTTCGTTTAACACTCATTGTAATCACATTCACAGACACTTCAATACACTAAAGGACAACAAACTGACCAGCAAAAGTTTCCAGAATTTTATTACGGCCGAGTGAGGAATGCTGTTTGAGAGAGAGGGTTAGCAAGAGGGTGAGGCATTGTAACTGTATGTAGGCTTTAACCACGCAGGTAAGGAGTCGGATAAGAGAGCGTAACAAGAGGTTGGGGTATACTAAGGTATGAAGTATGAAGGTTTAAATGTGCAGTTAAAGGTTCGAATACCAATACTTTTCAGGTTAATGGCACCAGTGAGTTCAGTGACCAATATGTTTCACTGCTGTTACAGTACATTGCTGAAAATTACATCGAAAATATTCCACAAAAACAGCGTATTATGCGGGACTTGAGCACAACAAACGGGGTATTTTATAAAGGCGTTATATATGAAATGTGCAGGGACCGGACAAAAAAAGCATATTACACGGGATAGCGTAATAAGTGGGCACGTCTTATCGAGGTTTTACTGTACTAGGCAGGGAGTTAGACTTCTGCATTATCTGTGCACTTGGCTGATATCAGAGCAGTGGGGGCTTGCCCCCCTTAACTCACTACAAAAATATCAGTTCAAGGAGGCATGCTTATACCCACATATTAAATAAACACAACAGAAGCAGGAAATATAAGCTTTCAGAAGCATAAGATAGGCACACGTGCTTCCTCTTCAGAGAGAACTGATGTTTTCTAGAAATGCGGTAGTACAGGTGGAGTGCTGTTCTACACACGTAGTGTCTTTCTTCTCTGTCTTTCAACGTCTTTCTCTCTCACACAGTACGTACAGTCGGAGTATTCACAGATAAAGTGTCAAAAGTCTATCTGACTGTTAGTCATTGACCCATATGAAGCCAGTTATGTAGACCAATTTACCGACAGAATCATTACCCAAGGTGTCATAGGAGGCTGGTCTACGGTATACCAGCAATTAGATGAGAGGATAATGGAGATTTGTTGGGATGACAAGTGGAACCACAGCTCCTGGAGAAAACCCCTGTGTTACCTGGACCATAGGCTTGCCCAATACATGTTATAAATTAGGGATATGCCGGGGATCAAATCCAGATCCAAGGGATTATAAGTTCAGAGCTCTAGTCACTAGATCACCATGGCGGCAATAATGAAAAGTATTCTGAATTCAGTTATGAAACGTAATTTACAGAACATAAGTGAAGGTTACATCAATAAGATGCAATAGGCCTTTCAATACTGCAGTATCTTAGAGACCTTAAGAGATGTCCACGATTTGAAAATATATTTCTTCATTTTTCTATATACACTTTTAACACTTATACAGTATATCACTGATTAAATTTCCAAATTCTTTACTATGTTAATATTTAGGACTTATCTTGCTTAACTAGTTTCGAAGTCTTGTGCTTCATTGTCCCATCAATGAAGCACAAGACTTCGAAACTAGTCAAGCAATGTAAATCCTAAATATTAACACAGTAAAGAAGTTGGAAATTTAATCACTGAAATTATCTTTATTAACCATCACCAGTTATTGATGTGATCACAATTATTCAGAATATGGAAAAAATATTCAATAGTGACTGGATGTTCTCAATGTGACCAAGGTGTACGACAGTAAGTTAAAAGCTCTTGAGTTTTATTACAAGACACAGCTAGGTGCATGTGTGTAACTAACATATTCTCAAACCTAGAGAAGCGATGTGGGCACAATGTGTAACAAATTCTCAATCAAATCATCTCTCATATTGATTATCTATTTATCCATAAAATTAATACAGTATTTATTTAATTATATAGTTCAGTATTTAAGTTAAGCAACCAAAATCAAACACTTGAAAGCTCTACTCGTAAGTAACAAGTTTTATGCCAAAGACAAATGAATTTTCATGAAGAGGCAGTATGCTGATTTTTTGTGAATAAATGTGTGTGCGTGATGTTTCGTTATGGTTTTGTTTTTATTCGTGTGCACGTGTTTTTATGTGAAAAAAAAAAAAAAGAAAAAAAAAAGAAACAAAACTGCTTATGAAGAATTTGACTGTTTCTTCACGCAAAGTGCAAAGATCTCAAAACAACGTGAGTTATATCTTCAACAACCACCAGTAAATGATTTATAAATGACAAAGTGGTCTTGAAGAAATGCTGAGAAAAATATGAAATACAGTTAAGTGTAGTGTATCATTACATAATTTTGATATTACTGTTTTCTCGCAAAAATACTAAATAGACTTCAATTTCTACAGCATTACTTGTTAGTGACTATTACATAAAGGAAGGATCTTTAACACAGTATAGATTCTTCACAATGAAATAAAATATGTCTTTTACTGTGAAATTAATCGTAACACAATGTTAATCCTGAATGCAAATACCTTTTCTCCATTTCTTCCATGGATTATAGTTGACACCGACAATGAATGTCAGGAATGGTCAGCATTATGAGGTGGAGTACTGCAAGTGCCCTCCTTAGAATTGTTTCTTCTTCTTCTGCTTCTTGTTAATTTATTATTATTATTATTATTGTTATTATTATTATTAATATTATTATTAGCAGCTAATATAATTGCCGGACATTTATTATTAACTTTATTAGGAAATACAGGTCCATTCCTAAGCTATATAATATTAAGATTATTTATTATTATTATTATCACTACTAATACTACTAACAGTAGTGATACATTTGTAAATCATGAAAAAATAACTGCAACTTTAATATGTTATTCATGAAATACATATCAATTTTCGTAAGCTAGACTAGTTAATTTTTAATTACATAAACACCACGTATTAACAAAAAAAAAATGAAATCTTTACGTTCAAATTTATCTCGTGGTTCCTATTTATATTCGGTAAAATATCGAGCTCTAAAATAATAATATTGTTTCAATGTTTATCAACTGAATTTTTTTATTACAAAAACGAATATACTAATTTCACGATGAATTTATCAAAATTCAAGTATTTAGAATACTTTTTATTTAACATGATGTGAAATTTGGTTGCATATTTACATACATGCTATAACACAATTTGAATGACATCCTCATTATTCACTTTTCCAATTAGAGTTCAGAATAACAGTTGACATTCACAGCATATATCTAAACCTCCACTCTAAAAAAACTTTGCTTCAGTTCATTTAGATACCATCTGAATTTAGGAATATATTTAGAACAGTGCAGATTGGGCTTGGTCGTATGAGCCTACACTTGTTCTTCCTTGAATGTGGAGGATACACAGTGCTTTTCCTAAGCTATGACTACATCATCAAATGTGAATTTTAACAATGATAAAGAAACAAAATAAAATAACACAACAAAATAACTGACCTAGTTTCTAAGTGTTTACTAATATCACATTAATGTTACGTATTTACCATTGCAAACATAATTAACAAACATTAATCTAAAACCATTTCTTGCACATTTTCAGAACATATTAATATTTACTATATATTTCTTATTTTTATACCACCAGCAACAAGTTTTGATGGAGAAATCATTGCAATAAGGGAAAGTCTCAGGAATCTTCTATGCCACATCAATAAATTTAAGAATGCAGTTATATTGTCAGACTCCAAAGCAGCTATTCTATCAACAGTCTCTAAACACACACCTTCATCTCAAACAGCAGAAATAACTAAAATGCTCTCTCAATTAATATCACTCAATAAAAGAATTGTATTCCAATGGATACCATCCCATTGTGGAATCCTGGGAAGCGAGGATGTGGATGCTTTAGCAAAGAAGGGCAGCACTGCTACTTACAGACCTGTTACTAAATCTATGTATTACTCTGTGAAAAGATTTATTAAACCTACATACTTAGACTTCAACAAACAAAATTTGATAACACAATCCCAAGGGAAAAAATGGAACTCTCTGCACGATAATCCACAGTTAATTCCCGATTTACTACGAAAATCGTCTGTAGCTGCATTTAGATTGGCAACAGCCATGACTGTTTGGCTAAACACCTGCATAGAATTGGAATATATCAGTCTCCTAACTGCCCATTGTGCAACTCAAACCAAGAAATGGATTCGGAACACCTCAAAATCTGTGCTTCAGTGGCTGACCATGATAATATCTTTGAAAAATATTGGAGTGCAAGAGGTCAAATGACTTTATTGTCAAACGCCTGGCATTAGAAAACAACAACACATTTCTTTTTTAAATAACATCGTATTTACTTTTTTACATTAAATTTGTCTCAACATAATTTCATTTTAAGGTTAGATATGTGTACTTAATCAGGTACTGAATAATGTTTCTTTGCTATCCTGTCTTTAACTAGGTGTTTAATATTTTGGGTTATATTTTTTACAGATATTAACCTATGAAGAGCTTTCAGATTTATCAGCAAAACTACTTTTTTTTTCGTCATGCTTTTATAGTTTCATTAAGAAAAATAGCTATTCATATACGTATGATGTGCCAAATATACACAAGATCTTGGTAGCACAGTTATGCAGATGCAGGACCATTGAACGAGAAAATTTTTGGTAGAAATCTCTCAGTTCTGCTTCTGCTAAAATGTTCTTTTGTTGGTAATTACTTAGTAAGACTATAAATCGAGCAGAAAAAGTTTGAATTTAAACAGGAAAATCATTTTTAAAATTTGATAATAAAATACTCATTCTTCTACAAGGCTTCCCCAATATTAGAAAGGCCAATTACACACTAGATGGAGAAAAGTGTCAAGTGAATATTAAATACATTTCGTCTATATTCATTTGCACACCATAACAGGCCACTTAGCAGCTGAATTATCAAAATACATTATTCCTTAGTCTTTGTCGTGTACTCTTGTTGAAAATGTGGTAAATATCTTTTACATACCTTTTATTGTGTTAGTGTGTAACGAATCTAAGCATTGCACATGCGCAACACACAGATTTTCATTTTTCACAGCTGAGCAGCCATGCTTTCCACATGATAAAACATGAAATGCAAACCCATTTTCGTACTATTTTGAATGTTTCATTATCGAAAATAAAATAATGGAATTTCGTGATTGATTAATGTATGATTCTGCGATATTCGTAAAAAAAAAAAAAAAAAAAAAAAAATAGCGATTAACACAAAAAATTACCAGATTCAGAAAAGGGATAAACGAGCAAAATTCGCGACAAAATGCGATCGTAAAATGTGTCTATGGAACGAATCTCGTTCATACCTATAAAAATTTTAACTCTCTGACTCAATTAACAGGGGGAGGGGGGGGGGGAAGCATTTGCGAAAATTGCGTGTCCCTATCCATGACCACACAGTGGTTTTGTGAGCCCCATATTTGAACATTGTGCCAGTTACCTTTCCCAGACAAATGGAAAGTTACCTCAGAAAACATAACGTAACTTAAAAAATCTTGGATTTTGTTAATGTGCTGTAGGATCTCACTCAATTGCAAATTCATGTAGTTGAGGTTTATCGGTTGGCTTGATATCTTGAACAGTTTGCAATTTATATGAGTAATTCTGATGTTGCGTAATTTCCACATCAACAGACAACAATCACCACTGCCATCCACATTAATGACGAAATATTTGAGCTGAACCTCCCAATAAAAATTACAAAAATTTGCTTGCGTCTTTGGTTTTCTTTCCATAGACAATCAAAATCAGAAAAGTTCGAGAGAGTATCCTGTATATCACTATAGTGACCCTCAAAGTCTGCAAGAAGTGTTCGAAACTGACGACGATTTAGAGTATTTGAGATGATAACATTTACAGTTTTGTCGCTTCATTCATAACATTGCCCAATTTAACAGTTTTTGCACACAGATATTTTTGGTCCAACATACAGTATATGTATATATATATACATACATGAAATGAAAATGTAAACGAAGGCACTAAGCTTTACTCAGAAGTCTGAGTAGACTATTCTATTCTTGGAAACAATCATATCAGGTGCTTCATCCTTTGCAATGGCGACCAGCATGGAAAACTGAAATTATCTACATCTTCTTCTAAACATGTTATGATGTTGGCACATCGTGTCTTTCATTGGAACATTTAAAAGTTCTGTAATTTATAGATTTTTGTTCATATCTCTAATGAAAACTACAAGTTGTGCTGTATCACATACATCAGTATTTTCATCTCAGACACTGAATATGCAATGAAATCATAACATCTCTCAGAGAGCTGATTTGTGAAGTTGAATTTAGTGGGTCACTGTTTTTGGCGAGGCAAACAGACATATTGTTTAAGCAGATTTGGACAAAATTCTTTCTCTGATGTTATTAAACATTTCTTGATGGCATCCCCACCAGCGTCTTTCAAATGAATATTAATTATAAAGTATAGTTACTCACCAGTCCATGACTGCCAGGATTCGAGGGAAACCATAATGTACAACTGAAGAACAAGCTGTGGAGCAGACTCCATGAATGATTCAAACAAGTGCAGCATGCAGATATCACTCTGTTGGTGGTAAAGGCGTTGAAAGTCTGTAGGATCACCAGATGTCCTAGCTTCAAGTCCCGTTTTCAGCACAAGCACGTACCTATGCAAAGAAATTCTAATACATAGAGACAGGCAAAATACGAAATTTAATTTTCTAAACTATTTCTGCTAGTGGTATGGGAACAAGGATTTTCACAATTCGCAATGTGTGGAATGTAATTAACGCCAAAATTTTTCGTAATATTTTGGTAAAGTCGTCACATTTCACAAAAATCTTCGTACTTTCCCATATGTTGCATGACTTTTGCTCCCTCATTAATATTTCTGTAACAATGAACCAGGCCTTTCAGATATTATAAACAGACAATAAAGATGAAGTGGTTCCTATTCCATATTCGCTTATTCTTTCGAATCCAGTGAGTCTATTTAGTGTTGTCATGTCTGCTTTTATGCGTGTAAATTAATGTTTTAAACTTGTTTCAATCATAAATTTTTCTGTCTACTTAATTTCTCCTCTTTTCGTAACTTCGTGGGTTTTTTTTATTAACTGACAAGTTACTTATGTTGTACTGTAACCAATGTAGATAGTCCAGCTGATTTAAGAACTTTTTTTTTGTTTCCTTCAGTACCAGTATATAAGACTGATTTACCTAGTTTTTGGATTCAGGTAAGGATTTGATGATGCTGACAAACTGTTTAATTATGTAGATTTATTGTACTTTATTTGATAACATATTAAATATAGACAAAACTATTAATTTCTAAAAGTTTAGTTTGCAAATATTCATGTTGTTGTTGTTAACTAATGCTGTCTTCTTGGCAATAAAGCCATTAACTCTCAGGCTCTCCAATATAAGAAAGACGTAGCAGAAAGTACAAAAGTTTTAATGTAGGAACCATATTTTTATGTTATGGAGGTTATATTACCTACGCGCAAATCCTCACTGTATGGAGATCCATGCATGCCTATGGTTAGCGGGTCCAGATTATTTAGGAACAAAGCTATTTTAGCATTGAGAAATGTATTTCATGTTTCGGCAAAATGTTTTTCATATTATGCCAGTCTCTACTAATAAGAAAGTTGTTGTTGTTTTCTAATGCCAGGCATTTGACAATGAAGTCATTTGACCTCTTGCACTCCAATATTTTTCAAAGATATTATCATGACCAGCCAATGAAGCACAGATTTTGAGGTGTTCCGAATCCATTTCTTAGTTTGAGTTGCACAATGGACAGTTAGGGGACTGATATATTCCAATTCTATGCAGGTATTTGGCCAAACAATCATGGCCTATTGCCAATCTAAATGCAGCTACAGACGATTTGCGTGGTAAATCGGGAATTAACTGTGGATTTTGATGCAGAGAGTTCCATTTTTTCCCTTGGGATTGTGTTATTAAATTTTGTTTGTTGAAGTCTAAGTATGTAGATTTAATAAATCTTTTCATAGAGTAATACGTAGATTTAGTAACAGGTCTGTAAGTAGCAGTGCTGCCCTTCTTTGCTAAAGCATCCGCATTCTCATTTCCCAGATTCCACAATGGGATGGTATCCATTGGAATACAATTCTTTTATTGAGTGATATTAATTGAGAGAGAATTTTAGTTATTTCTGCTGTTTGAGATGAAGGTGTGTGTTTAGAGACTATTGATAGAATAGCTGCTTTGGAGTCTGACATAACTGCATTCCTAAATTTATTGATGTGGCATAGAAGATTCCTGAGACTTTCCCTTATTGCAATGATTTCTCCATCAAAACTTGTTGTTCCATATCCAAGAGATCTATAAAGTGAGAAGAGACAGCACGTAACACCTGCTCCGGCACCTTGTTCTCTGGAGATCAAGGATCCGTCGGTGTATAAATAAAGCCAGTTTTGTGGAGGGTACCTAATATTAATTGTCTCTAAAGACAATTGTTTCAGTATTTCAGTGTTTACTTCTGATTTCAGTATTTCTTCTGTTAAATTCAGATTATATTCTATATTTAATAGAGTTAAAGGGTTTGGTTTAATTTGTAAGTTTTCTTTTAAATTCAGGATATTGATTTTCTGTTTTAATTCTTGAACAATGGATATGAAACTTTTTTGAGTTTTCAATCTACAGAGAGGACTGTATGAATGCCAATTGTTTCCTGGTAATCTGATAAGTTTTTCATATTGAATCAGTGCTTTTTCTTCTATTGTCATTTTGATGCTGTTAATGTTAGTAAGGAGGCCGTCTCCTCTATCCGCAACCTGAGGACGCGCCACGCCGTGGTGATAGGGACCCACAATACCGGAGGGAAAAAGACCTTTAGGGAGGCCGAGACGTAGATGGGAGGATAATATTAAAATGGATTTGAGGGAGGTGGGATATGATGATAGAGACTGGATTAATCTTGCATAGGATAGGGACCAATGGCGGGCTTATGTGAGGGCGGCAATGAACCTTCGGGTTCCTTAAAAGCCATTTGTAAGTAAGTAAGTAAGTAAGTAATGTTAGTGAGGAATCTCATAGAATCTATTGGAGTTGTTTTGATTCCACCAGTAATGAGTCTGAGAGCTTGGTTTTGAACATATTCTATGTCGTTTATGAAAGGTGAAGTAATCAAAATTTCTCCGCAGTATGTCAGCACTGGCTGTATAAACATTTTGTATGTAGTGTTCAAAGTATTCCTAGAGCATCCCCATTTCTTTCCTGCTAGTCTTTTTAGAAGGGAGAATCTTTTACGAGCTTTTTCAGAAATGTATTTCAAATGGTTGCTCCATGTTAACTTACTATCGAAAATAACTCCAAGATATTTGGATTCATAAGTGCTAGGAATGTGTTAGCCATTGTATTGGATATTGAATTCTCTTTCTTTTTTACCGAGTGAAAATATTTGGTAGTTACTTTTGCTTAAATTGAGTGTCATCAAATTTGATGTATTCCATTCATGTAGTTGATTTAGAGCTTTAAGAGCAGAATTTTGAATTTTGTCTCTATGTCTGTAAGATCCGGAAGTCCACAAAACTATATCATCTGCAAATAGTGCTGTTTTCATGTTTGATTCCTCTAATAGGGAGGGTAAGTCATTTATATAAATATTGAATAAAGTTGTGCTGAGGACAGCACCCTGAGGTAGACCTCGATATGTTTGTCTGTAACTAGAAAGTGAGTTATTGAATTTAGTGGCAATGAATCATTGACTAAGGAATTCTGATATCCATCTGAACATGTTGCTGGAGATACCTAATTTCTGGAGTTTTAGTAATAATTTATTTCTCCAAACAAAGTCATATGCTAACTGAAAGTCAATAAATATTGCGAAGGTATCTTCTTTCTTGTTTAAACTGTCTTTTATTTCTTGGCTGAGGCATATGACTTGTTCATTGGTAGAGTGTAGTTGTCGAAAGCCGGCTTGTCTTGGTGATAAAAGATTTTGGGATTCTAAATACCAAGTTAATCTGTAGGAGATCATGGACTCCATGGTTTTTGCTATCATGCTTAATAGTGCTATTGGTCGATAACTATTAACATCATGAGTAGGTTTCCCTTTTTTGTGAATTGGTACAATGATTGCTTTTTTCCAAGCTGCAGGAATTGAGGTGTTCCATGATAAATTGAAAATGGATAAAAGTACAGACTTGGCTTTTTCCTCCAGATGTTTAAAAAATTCGGAATGAATGTTGTCGGGGCCAGGAGATTTCTTGGTTTTTAAATTTTGTATAGCTAGAGTTAATTCTTTGGAAGTAAAATTTTGATGAAATATTTCAGGTTTTGTACTAGTAATATTGTTTTTATTATTTTTATGTAATTCTCTTTTTGATAAATTTGTCAGTTTTTTTGGTATTGGGATGTAATCTGTGAGAGTTTGAGTAGTGTTTATTAAATGCGTTTGCTATATCTCTACTATCTGTTAGTGTTTTGTTATTATGAATAATAGGTTGGCTAGTATTTTCCTGTGTATTGGAAATATTCTTCAGAAATTTGTATGTTTTAGTGCTATCGGTTCTGTAATTAATATTTTCAATAAATTTGTTGAAACTATTCTTTTTTGCTGTTATGATTGCTTTTTTAAGAATGGCAGTCTTCTTCCTCCAATCTTGAGTATCTTCTGGTGTTTTGCTATGTTCTGCTTTGGTTCTTGCTTTATCTCTATCTTGTTTCAATAAAGTCAGGTTTTCTGTCCAGAATGGGGTGTATTTTTTTGGTTTGCCTCGGGGAATGTGCTTTTTTGCAATTTTAAGAAGGGATTCACAGAAATATTTGTTCAATCTATCTGAGTTTGTATTTTCCATTAGTGGTGTGCTGACCTTGAGGTGTTCGTCGAGTTCTGTTGTAAATAGTTTCCAATTCGCTTTCTTAAAGTTCCATGTTATTTTGTTATTGTAGGGTTCTTTTCTTCGGTTTTGGTGGAGATGGATAGAAGCAATGATGACTCTATGGCCAGATCCAGGGTCTTCAATTATTTTTTTCTTGGTTTCGTGATGGATATCTGATGTTACTAGTAATAAGTCTGGATTTGTACCAGAACCAGAATAATGAATGAAAGTAGGGGGATCTTCTTTTCTGTAGACAAGTTCTGCGGTTGTAGTATTTAAGAGGTCCATGATCATTTTTCCAGGTTGGTTTACATTATCGTAGCCCCAAAGTTGGGAGTGGGCATTAAAGTCACCAATTATGATAGTTTTAGGTTGTAAATCAAACAAAGTTAGATCAAGGGGATTATTAGGTGGGTTATAGGCACTGTAGATTTTGAAATGTTGTTGATTTTTCCATACTTCAATTTTTATTAGTTCTAATTTGTCTTGATTATCCATTTCTTTTATGATTTGAAAATTTGTAATTAATTTCTTTGATGTACCTGCGAGAATTCCACTACTGATCTGTCTACCTTTGGGTAACAATTTCATATTAAAACCTTTAAAATTAAAATATTTTAATTGGTCAGCATTAAGGTTTGCTTCTTGAATAAGGAAGATATCTATATTATTATCTGAGAGTATATTGACTAGTTCAGTCTTCTTGGCTGATGTTATACTGCCAGCATTCCATTGTAAGATGTTTAGTTGATTCTGTACCATTAAAGTAGTCCCCGCCCGGAGATCCGATTGGGGGACTATTTTACCTCCGGATAATTTTACCTTAATGGTACTCATTTCATATTGGAGTGAAAAATGGCAAGTTGTAGCCGATTTAAGTGAACACCATATTTTAACGTTTTGGTGGCTACTTCATTCACACACAACCCCTAGAATGTCTGGAGGACCACACCTGCTGTTGGTCGACGGGTCCATTGGACCTAGCTGGGAGATCTTGTTGATCACCATCTTTCCCTCCTTAAGCCACTGGAGGACGATTTTAGTGCCATAGCAGGTCAGCACTAGGAACAGAAAAGTAGAAAGAGGAGGAAGGAAAGGGAAATGAACCCCTAGGCCTCGAATGCTCTAATGCTGTCAGGGTCGAAGAAAGTAAGAGTTCAGTCAGAGGACTGGATAGGAAAGGGTAAAGAGGGAATTAGGTATTGGTTAGAGGAAAATTATACCAAATTCAGTCATTAACTCATCAAGCTGACCAGTGCTAATTGATGAGTAGCCCCTCCCTTTAGTTCAGCTTGTAAAATTACGCTTACTAACAGCTGCACCACGGGAGGGTAGGGATGGGACATTGGGTATTTGTCCAGGTTGGCTCCTTAAAGCCTTCAATGGGAAGGATTAATGGCTCTCCCTCCTGTATCCGACAGATACCCTTTTGCAGCCACTAATAAGAAAGTACACAGGGTCTAAATGATAAGCTATGCTAAATATATGTAGATGGTACAGTACAGTTCACTGAACAAAACTGTCTAATAAAGTTTACTTCTATTTCGTACCTCCATTTTAATATAACAAAATATCATGTTTGTAGAACATATAGTAACCACTGATTAGATTAGATCATAAATTTCTCTTATTCTTGATCTCTGGGCAACAAATGTGCAGGAAGCCAAAACTATGGAGAGGGTTCGTGATAAAGTTTAGCCATTGCCCTTGCAACACACTTTGCCTCACCATAAATTTAGTATCTTAAAGCTCATGAACAGAAAATCCACTCACTCTATAGGCCTACAAATTTGTCTTCTAATTAAAGTAACTTGCCCTTACTGATTGATATCAGCTGTTTGCTGCTGGCTATGAATTCATGTCCCATGAACTTCATTGAAATTTGAACGTCATATTAATGTTTGGTTTCAGATAAGTTGAACTGAGTAGCTATTAAAGTATTTATTTGCTATGTAATTTTCAGTCTACAACATATCAAACATGATATAAATTGAAGAATTAATATTCTGGCGTCTCATGTCACAATAGCATTACAAGGAAAAAAAAAAAAACAACAACAACACACACACATGCACACGCACACATACACAAAAGTATATGATTATGTCTCGTGGCCAGAATATAGTACGAAATGGAAATATAAAAATTGGAAATTTATCCTTTTAAAAGGTGGAAAAATTCAAATATCTTGGAATAACAGTAACAAATATAAATGGTACTCGAGAGGAAATTAAATGCTAAATGGATATGGGAAATGTCTGTTATTATTTGGCTGAGAAACTTTTGTGATGCAGTCTGAAGTTACACGAAAATGGAGAAAGTTACACAGTACAGAACTGCACACATTGTATTGTACATCTAATATAATTAGGAATATTAGATCCAGACGTTTAAGATGGGTAGGGCATGTAGCACATATGGGTGTGTTAGTTGGAAGATCTGAGGGAAAAAGACCTTTGGGGAGGCCAAAATGCAGATGAGAGGATAATATTAAAATGGATTTGAGGGAGGTGGAATATAATGGTAGAGGCTGGATTAATCTTGCTCAGAATAGGGACTGATGGCAGGCTTATGTGAGGGCGGCAATGAACCTCCGGGTTCCTTAGTAAGGTAACAGTAAGTAAGTAAGGTAATAGATAGCTGCGTCTGTGACTCAACACTAGTGTGTTAGTCTTCCAACTAGGAAGCCCGCCTAACCCAGCCTGGTCGTGATGCAATTTGTGGTGGACAAAACAGACATTGCAGAGAGTTATTTTTAGGGGTACTCCATTTTCCTCTTTCATTTCACCAACACTCTCTACCTTCCCTTCATTTCATATCATCTGCAGTAGTAGAAACTAAGCTGGTGTGAAATCCTTGGGATAGTAGGGGTTTCTGATACAGAAAGGGCTTGGGATTCCATGCTCTAGGGCATCAAGCTATTTGTCTCTATCAGGGCTAAAGCAGGATGGCCCATCTGTCAGTGTTGGATTCACGAATGTCACCCGGACCACTTGTGAGACTTGGACAATCATCACTTATTATATAGGACACACAATGGGTCAAATCAAACCTAAGCAAATGGGTCCAGCCCTCAAAAAGCCAAGTCAAAACACTTGTATTAATATCAAACGACTTCCTGTGGAGTTTTTCTTAAACAAGTGCATAGCACACTAGATTACAAATAATTCATTAGGTTATTGTAAGCAGGAATGTTGTATAAAGGATGGGAAACAAAGTTAAAGGAGAAGAGATGAAATTAAGTAAGAGTAGACAAAGAAGTTAAAAAAAAAAGGGATATTAAATTTTTTTCGGTGAATTTTAATCTATTTTCTCCCTCAGAAAATCGTTATTTCTGTTCAATATAGTTGTATAAGTAGCATTGCCTAAACATCATATTATTTCATATTCAATGTTTCATGCAAAAAATAACTTCAGGAATCGCTATATTTAAATGGGTAGTGGAGTCTGCAGGTAAGCTATAAATAATGATAATTATGTTGCAAGCAAATGCGTGCATCTATAATTTTCAGACTGGAATTAAAAAGCTGCTACATTTTTACTGAGTGGATACTGCAAAACCAACAACTTTTTATTACTCGTTGGATATATATATATATATATATATATATATATATATATATATATATATATATATATATGACCACTAAAGTATGGTATGGTACAGTTAATTAAAGAATTTCCAGTATTTCTGTCAGCTGATCAGCACCAGGTCTGCTTTCCCTACCATTGATGCTCCTTGCATTGCAAGGGCTTGATGGCTGATCACTCCACATGTCAACTGTGCAGTGAGTCTTCTAAGAATAAATTTAGTTTATTCTCCTATGCTGTGTTGTACTTTCAATGGTTACATATTCAGTGCGTGAATATGTACAAATTCTGAAAATGTACATATAGAAAAAAAAAATCTTGTGGCAGAACAAGAATTCAGAAGTAAATTTCCTGGCCATCCAGTTTCATGTAGAAAAACAATACACCCACACAATAGGCAGCGAAGTTCGAGATGACGCCGAGATCTAGTAGGCTCTGAGGATGGTGTGAAAAAACACCGAAACAGCTGTAAGCCGCACATGCTTACATAATTAACATGAGTAAGAACGCCATTTAATCAATCATTTATAATAGTACTAAATTTAGTGAATATGTTTATCTCGTCTGCACACACCCTCCCTCCACCTAAAAAAACTTCATGAAGTGCATAGACCTAGAATGGTACTTTCTGACAATCACACAAAATGGACAACATTTCCAGCAGCTATTATGAGGAGAATTAATAGGGCTAATGAATGTTATTCAGTAACGTAGTATGTGAGCTTTAATCCAGCGAAGTGCCTTGAGTTCGCAGATGCAAACAGCAGACGTAGCGTGGGGCACCTACTGCTGATCAGTCGACAGAAACATCAGGAACGTTCGCTGGGAGTTACTATATCATCTATCGTAGACAATGAGCATGAGTGTTTTCATGGTAACTAGTACACTGTTGTCATAAAATGCTCATCTCTAACATTTGACAGATATCACTTTTTGGTTATCACACATTCCTCTGTGGTCGAAAATTACTATGTGAGTTATATCATCATCATCATCATCATCATCATCATCATCATCATCATCATCCTCATCCTCATCATCCTCCTCCTCCTCCTCCTCCTCGTCGTCGTCGTCATCGTCATCATCATCATCATCATCATCATCATCATCATCATCATCATGCACCTTCCAAGGAGTTTGGGCCACAGATTGGCCTATTCCGGTCTCTTATTAGAGATCGAGAAGTCTCTTCAGTGGTCTTCCAGGTTTTCTTGTAACTGCCGGGGTGTAATTGTTTTAGTAATCTAGGATATCTGTCGCAGGGCATGTTGACATGTTGTATACACTTTGACACGATTTAAAATTTGTTCAAAGCTCAATTCTTCCAAAATTTCTAATTTGTTTTGCAGTCGTTTCATTTATAACGTGCTGTTTTTCTTAAATATTTCATTTCTGCTGCAGTTATTCTTGATTTATCTTTTGCCTTGATTGCCCAGTTTTCACAACCATAAAGTCAGAAGAGCCAATATGTTACACATTCTCATCCGGGTTTTATGAATTACATTAACATAATATAATATAAGACCAAGTCTTCAGTCTATGAGTCATGGAAACAACATAATTAGTCAATTATGATAGTAAGTATGGCCTAGACAGACAAATGAAATCAATTTCTGTGCGTGGGTTGAACCAATTCTTATAAGACTTCCCTACCCCATATTTTTTATACAAAAAGATTGTAATCAAAAGACAATCATGCATTGCCTATCGCTGCATATCACTTCAATTTTTTCTTATGTTACCTAATGTTTATGCATTTAGTTATTTATCTTTACGTAACTTATGTTCAAGGGAAAATCGGTAGAAGTTCAACACTCAAAATTCAATCCAGAAGAAGTTCAATACTCAAAATTCAAGCTCGAGGATTAGGGCCTATTTTATAATTCAGAAATATATTTTGAAGAGGAACGTGTGAAATAACGATATTCATTACAAGTATCTAGAGATCTGTTAAAAGAGCAGATGTTGCTCTCAATGCAAGGTAAGAAATGCATTAATATTATCTATTGCTTTTTTAGTTTTACTTCACAAGCATTTGAAATATTTATAAATCTGTGGCTTTCATTCAATTGTTACTGCTGTATCAACGAAGTGAATGATTTAACAAAGCATTGCGATCACATGATGAACTGTCACGTTCATTCTTTAGTTGACTATAATACAAGCTATTCATATTTCTTGCAGGTTGAAGGCGATAACAGAGACAAACTCCTTCAGTTAGTAATTAAAACTTTGTCAACTTATAAAGGCCTAATACTAATAAAACATTCAGGAAGTTACGTCAATTACCTGTGAATAATGCCCAATAGGAATATGTGTGCAAGCCAGTGATATCGACTTGCAGTCTCATCCACAATGTGCCAGCGCATGCTGAACATCTGTACAACAGTCGCTGGGAGAACAATCAGCAGGAACGTACTCACAGCCCAATAAATATGTCCACGATTGAAATAATCCACTACAAGAAACACATCTGAAAATAAATCACACCAATTGTCTACTTTACTTCTACTCCTAAGGTAACTTATACCGGTAATGTTTGACCTTCATAATACAGTAGTAAATATTGAACTTATCAATTCGAAAGAAAACACATTTCAAACTGGTATATCTAACTTAGATTGGTTACAAGTAAAACAAAACCCTAAACTTATCACAGCAGTGATACATATTCTAGTATTCGAGAACATTTTACTTCCATTGTCATTCTGTTTATTACATGCCCTTACATTACATTTTATGCCACATACAGGCGTGAAGATAAATTGACACTTCTTTTATTCTTAATATTACACACAATTTTAACCTAAGGTATCTTGTATATAAACTCAATGGGACAAAGTACCGGTGCTTAACGAAGGGTAGGCGTAGGTGATATATGTAACTGCCAAACAGTAGTGGAAGTTCACAGTAGCATTTCTCACCTGTACACAGATCCACAATAAATGTTACCATAGAAAACAATATGAGGAATGTATCAAAAATACTGAAAGACATTTTAGAATTATCCCCCCGTTGTGCATTATCTTCCAATTTTGAAGAGCAATAAATCCCAGATTTTGACTTCACCGCCGCCATATTTCGCTCTTGCCCTCTGACGGTAAAAATAAAAAGTACAATTAAAGCTTGAGAATATAAAAACGTATATTTTCCCTAAAATATTTACTCAATATTAACAATAAATAGAATATATTACATTGAAGCTCATGTATATAATACTGATAATAAGTGCGTGACATTTTGACATATCGATACGTATCTGCAGCCAGAGAAATTTTAAATCAGTAAGAAACGAAAAGGGAAATTTTATAATATAAATACCAACTTACCAAAAATTATCAATCCAAAGGCGCGAAGACACGAAGCTATATAAATGTTAAAATAATCTACATTTTTAATGTTTAGGGAAATTAGCTGTCAGTGAAAGCTGCGAAATGACTACATAGATCCTGATTGAAAATTTGGAATAAATCGGTATATTAAAAAAGAAATAAGTTGCCTTTGGAACAGAAGTGTTATAAAGGATGTAAGTATTCTAACATAACCTTGATAAATATATTTCCTAAAAAATACTTAATCTTAATATTCATATTCGTGTCCACTAATTCAGCATAAGTATAGGCCTACTTTCATAAAGAATTATGGTGTAAAATCTGTCTCAGTTTTTATACTCATCCATATATACCGAAATTACAGTATAACCTTCCGACCATAAAATTATGTTAATTTTCACTTAACTGTATTGCTAGTATAATTATGTTTATCTTAGCATATTATATTTAAAATCAACTTTTGGTCTTTTCTATAGCACGCGACACTGAAACTTCCCACTTGCATTTTTCTAAATTCTACGGTGGAGAATCTGTGACAGGTTAGGTTAGTTTAGGCTTTTGGCATGCCTTGTATAAACGAATCTGTGACTGGTTAGGTTAATTTAGTTCAGGCCTTTGGCATGCCTTGCATATACCAAGTGTAGTGAAATGTGAATTTTGCGTTCATTTTGAAGTGTTCCATCTCTATTTCATGTGTTAAATAATTAGTTTTATCAATTATTTTCTACTTTTAAGTATTTTCTAATATGTTTTCAGATCAATTGATGCCCTACATGATTTCTTCACATTCCAAACTACCTTCCCTCTGAAAATTAGACGATTTTCCCACTTTTATCGTCAACAATCTTCAGTATCGTGTGCTATAGAAAACCCAACATTTGTCCTATAGCCATAATATTTATCATATACTGTATTTAAGTATGTTGCCACAATCTGTATTAAGCATGCAAAATTTAATCATTTATTGTTTAATCGTTTTACAGTAGCAGGAGCGGCGCCAACAGAGAGATTTTTACTCCCTTACTCCACAGAAATATTGCAAATGCAATTCAAACTTTTCTCGGAATATTTCAGACAAAATCCAAATAGCCTACTTTCTAGCTCATGACTTTTCCATAGCAATGTTTTACAACCTCTCATATTTTTGTGCATAAACTGACATCATTTTTGTTTTAATCTACCGGTACTAAAATTTCCTTACACTATTTCAGCTTCAACTTGTTGATTTTTCTTTAGTGTGTAAGAACAAATCGAAAATGATTCATATGCTACCTGCTATGCCTACTAATATTTAATAGGCCTATTAGAAACAATGGTAATTTCCAAGGAAAATTCGCTAAATCTCTCTCGTCCTTATATGAGGCATTCAGACCTTAGTGGATCAAGTCACAAATTTTCATAAACGGAGTTTAATTCGTGTTCTGATTCTGAAGTTGGATCTTTTCCGAGCAGTAATGGATCAAGTTTTAATTCCAAGAATTCGCTGTTAGGTGACACCAATCACTTTTGGCTCAGATTATTAAATTTTGTCCACAATGTTCTGAGCTATAGTGAATCAAAGTGTTGCATAAATTAATATCACAATTGTTTATATTTTATAAATCTAGAATTTGAGAATGGAGCTAGTCAAATTGGATAATCCATTAGAGCAAGTTAACTTTAAGTCCTATTATCTCAAACTACGTCTCATGGACTTGATCCACTTTAGCTCTCCTCACTACCTTTATCTCCATCGCCTCTTCCTCTCTCCTCCCTCTATACTTCCTTGTATATCTTTATTTAAAACACCAATAATTCTAAACTATTTTTTCTCATCTTTTAAAAACTATCCTCTCTGATACTTTCTTGTGTGCAAGTGAGACTTGTTAAAATTTTCTAAAAGATATTTAGACTTGGATTTTTCAGCTACACTACTTTGTCCACTAAACCACACATTAGGATACTTGTTAAGTTCTTTGTTCAATAATAAACCATTATTCAAATATAATTCCAGAATAGTGTCAATGTCCTTCAAAACCTATACAATTGCCCAAAATTCATATCCGACTATTCAAAAAGATTAAATAAAAGGAAATGCTACAGTGTGTAAGAAACAGATTGACGAATTTGATGGGAATAAAGGAAGGTTAAGAATTGAAGTAACAAGGCTCAAGTGTAACAGAGGAGTACAGAATAGTTGTAAAGGGAAGAAAACTACCTTTGCTTGGATATAATCGGAAATTTACTTTGAATTCTAATAATCTACTAAACAATCTCAGTGGTGTATATACAGTAGTACAAGGAAGAATAGTTGTCCATTTTGATTAATTTCTGCCTCCCAAATGCCCCTGCAAATTAAAACTGCTGGTGTCAATATTGTCCACTAGTCATTATTTAACATTGTGTAATGTCTACTATGTTACTAACACTTTGTCAGTAGTGCATACGATACACAGTAGTATGTGAATTAAGCATTTACAGATGTGTGTACCATGGGTGTAGCTCATGCACTAGTGTGTTTGCGTACTGATTCTAAGCTGCATTAGGCGCAGATTCAATTCTTACTTGGGCTGATTACCTGGTTAAGTTTTTTCCCTAACTGTAAGGTGAATATCATGTAATCCAATGGGAATCCTCGATCTTATCTTGCCAAATACCATCTCTCTATCGCCAATTCTATTAACACCAATAACCTAGTAGTTGATACAGCATCATTAAATAATCAACTACAATTTTAAAAAATTTAACTTACAAAAATGGAATGCTCTTTAGAGTATAGTGTATAAAATTTTAATAGCAATGTATAATTGGTTATTTTCTGTCGATGTCTCCATTAATCATGATTACATTTTCATAAGATGGCAGACCAACTAACACCAAAACCAAAACGATCGAGGCCATACTCTGGTGACCAATATCATCAACAGGAATACAGTTCGCAGTTCCAAGTTTTAATCTCAATTGCTAATGAAACTTTTGGACTTAATTCATGGAGCCATAGCATAACCCAACAGCACATTGGTAGGTACTCAAATATCTGTATACTTTAAGTTTTTATTTTTGTAATAATTTTTCTGTCACTTTTATTACCGTAATAATTATCTTAAGTATATTACCGAATTGCTATAAGATAAAAGAGGAATTTATAGACATTCCCCTTTAATTCCTGTTACACTCGCTAATTTTTTATTCAGTATTCACAAAATAAAGAAGTTGAATAAATGGAGTTGTCTGTTGTTATAATCACAATTTTATAGTCATTTTCCATGGAAAGAAGTACCGTCTTTTCCTTAGTAATAATTTATTTGGTGACCAAATGCAGAGTATAAAAATTAACATGTACTTGTTGCAGATTTCATTGATTGTGACAATGGCAAGTATTCAGTTGGTGTTGCAGCTCTCGTGAAGGTTGAATTGCAAAATGGTGTTCATCATCAAGAAATAGGCTATGGCATTTGTAATGCCTGTGACTCTAAAGGAAATGCTATTTTGCAGGCTAGGAAGGTACCTTGAGCTACTGCAGCAATTATATTTTGCAATTTATGTAACGTCTTTTGTATTACACTTGTCGAATACTTGTTATAAAATATGAGTGAGGAATTTCAGGGCTAAATTGCAATATTTCACTACATTCTCAAGCAGCTGGTATCAGTTGGAGGAGTCTGTAACAATTGTATTTTTCCGTAATGAATCCCAATATTTTAGTATGATATCCTCAAAGCTTGCAGGAGTTTCATAAGTGCTGATATGCTTTGCATCTATTTCTTCTTATTCATTATGTAACATATTATCAGACAGAGATTCCCAAAATATACAAATATTTTGCAGTGTTTAATTACATCTCAATTTTTTGATACGTGATTTTTTTGAACCATCAATTAAGTTTTCGTCATGTAGAAGTTTCTTCAAGCTTGACTTTCTTGCATTTTCAATGCCGTAATTTTAATGTAGCATTTTACTCAGATTTAAATTTTATCATGAGTTGTACTGATGCATAAGATAAAAAGGTGTAGCATTTCATGAAATACAAAGAAATGCTATATTAAGAAAGAACACGATGTGAATTACCAGCTTATATGCAAAATTGGACTTCAGTAATCTTTATTTCAAAACAGATTAGAAGCGAAAATAGAGCTTCTTCTCTACACTCTATTAAATAGACGTTGTTTCTGTTTTTAGTATGCTGCAGTGAATGGCTTACAGGAGGCATTATGTAGCTTTGGTGCTAAACTTTCAGAGCGACTAAATGATAATTGCAGACTTCCAGCAACAACAAACAAAACAAATACTAACAAAACATCCCCATCAGATCAGAACAATCAAATTGAAGCAGGTAAGGAAGTATGAGCATTCATTTGTTAATATAAGCCTACTTAATTAATAAACATCATTTATATATATTCATTCATCCATTCATTCATTCGGTGTTCTGCCCAAGAGCAGGTCTTTCACTGCAAACCCAGCTTTCTCCAATTTTTCCTACTTTCTGCTTTCCTCTTTATCTCTTCATATGATCCATATATCTTAATGTCATCTATCATCTGATATCGTCCACACCTGTGGAGTAACGGTTAGCACATCTGGCCGCGAAACCAGTTGGCCCGTGTTCGATTCCCGGTCGGGACAAGTTACTTGGTTGAGGTTTTTTCCGGGGTTTTCCCTCAACACAATATGAGCAAATGCTGGGTAACTTTCGGTGCTGGACCCCGGACTCATTTCACCGGCATTATCACCTTCATCTCATTCAGACGCTAAATAACCTAAGATGTTGACAAAGCGTCGTAAAATAACCTACTAAAATAAAAAAAAAAAATCATCTGATATCTTCTTCTGCCCCGAACTCTTCTCCGTTCATCATTCCTTACAGTGCATCCTTCATTAGGCAGTTTCTTCTCAGCCAGTGACCCATCCAATTCCTTTTCCTCTTCCTGATCAGTTTCAGCATCATTCTTTCTTCACCCACTCTTACCAACACAGCTTCATTTCTTATTCTGTCTGTCCACTTCACACGTTCCAGTCTTTTCCATATCCACATTTTCTTTTTCTTCACTTCGTCGTAATGTCCAAGTTTCTGCCCCATACAATGCCACACTCCATATAAAGCACATTACTAGTCTCTTCCTTAGTTCTTTTTCCAGAGGTCCGCAGAAGATGCTCTTTTCTCTTTATATTATTTATTTTTTATTTTTTTCAGTTTCAACTGTGAATAAACATCTGACAGTCACTTCTCCCATTTCATGTGCAACGATGTCTGAGGATGATCTTAAGTTAGAGAGAAAGAGAAGACAGAGGCAGAAACAAGAGGAATTTCTTCAGCAGTTGAAACAAAAACAATTAACAAACTGCAAGGAACCTGAAATAAAATCTATGGTAGAGAAAACAGGTACAAGCTGATACTACAGAAATAAACTCTATAGTCTTTATTTACTTCTTAATTCAATGTTGAATTATTATTTGATATCTTGAACTAAGGCTCCTTCCTACGAGTGCCTTCATAGATATTACTTGCATAGAGATGGATTTAATATCGTCATAGTCATCCTTCCAAGCATCAAGCCTTTTCGATCTAAATTACATACACCAAGATAATGATGAGTGATGGGGAAATGGTGGGGTGGCAGAGGAAGCAGGAGTACTTCACAACAACTTGCCTCTGAAAGTCTTTTCGTATAACAAGTTTCACTGCACTCACCAGGAGTTGAACCCAGGCCTCTGGCGTGAAACTCTAATGCCCTATTTGGCTTATAATAATGTATTTTAATCTTGTTAATTGTTTTATATTTAAAAAGTTCACTTAATTATATTATTCCGTGAATTAATTGTATTATTCAGTGAGGAGCTTTATGACTAAGATATTACGCTTGGAAACAATGTTAAATATTCACTAGAGGATATCCTAATTATTATAGTTTTTAAAAGAATTTGCGTTATGTAGCATACTGCAAAATACGAAATGTGTTTCATTAATATTAAATCATTCTCACACTTTTTTTACTTCCCCTCATATATAAAATATAGGCCTACTCAGTTTTTAAGTATTGTTTTGATGTAAAATTTTAATGACTTCAACTTTGTTTGTGTTTGCCTACTTCTTCACTCTGCAGTCGGTATTGATAGTGGAGAAAAGGAGAATGATCTGATGTCAGCAGTAGAGTTGGATGATGATGCGCTGATATCTACGCAGGAGATGAATCGTATGATGCAGTCTGCAGTTGTACAACAGAGCCGGATGCCTCTTATAAGCTCTCCACCAAACACTGATTTAAGACCTTCACCTTTATGGCCATCGTCCAGTAGGACAGTGACAAATAATGTACCAAAGAAGGTTATGTCGTCTTCCAGAAGAATTATATCTCCTCAAATGAGGGAAAAGCCTTGCTACCAAAACAATATGTGAGGACAAGATAGTTATGCAAAAATTTATATAAAACACAACATATTGTACAATGATTGTGCATTTTAACAATGGATTAATAGCTGAATATTTTCATGAAATCCTTGCACTTTTATGTATAGAGAAATTTACAGAATATTTCTGCTACTCATAATGTAACTTATTAATTTATTACAATTACTTTTTACGTCATTTCTTCAAATTAAATGGCATTTGCTTATTTTTCACTCGGACTCATTATTGTATAATAGTAACTTGTAGCTGTGATAGTGTTATGAATCCAATATAGTTTTTAAAGTAGTTTTTAATGTTATTTCATTAAAGAGAACACATTATGAAACCACCATTTTTAAAGTTTGTTAATTCAAAATTGTATTTTAGATGTAATAGATTAGCTTCATAACAGTTTTTTTCGTAATTTTAGCCACTTCTGGATTAAGTAGCAGTAACATATATTGTGACAAAGAAACTACATCACATCAAAGTCAAATCGTTACAAACAAATATATTGAATTTTAATATATGAAAATGAGAAAATTTAGTGTTTTTTTTTTTTTTTTAGTAAAAATAATTTTTACTAAAATGTGACTTAGGTCTTTTCAAAACAAATGTTAATCCATTCTATATCTTTTCTATATGCTATATTGAACTGTTGCTTTCTGTAATTAAGTGCTTCATAAATACTTTTTTATGTTGTGTGATATAAGTATGGTGGTGTTAGAGAATTAAAGCCAAACAGAAGTGAAATATTTCTTTACATTTTGTAATAATAGCATTCATCCATGTTGTGTGTTATGTCGCAATTATTTCATTAGAATCTTACAAAATTACTTACAACGAAACTTATTTCACATTCTTAACCAGTAACCACATAGAAAATATTTGTGGCAGTGACATTGCATATTGTTTCGTGATTATTATTCCTAGTCACTGTTTAACTACACCTTTTGGCAGCACTGGTACTTAAAAGAACAAAAGTACACACAACTTTTAAATTATTATTTTTTTTTTCGTTCATTATACAGTTACTGAAATGTGTAACAATGTAAATACGATAATAAAAATAAGCACAGTATGGTTTAATACTTAAAAGAAAGTATTGTAATTTTACGAGGGAACAGCTAATTGTAGACCTATAGAGTGTAAATCTTTTTCTTTTAACTGTAGGTGTATTGTTTGAAAATAAATAAAAGTAAATATTTAAAAAGTGAAAGGTTATTTAAGGAAATTCCAATGATTGCCTGAAATACCTATAATCGAATTGAAGTAATAAAATACAATACTAGTATGTACTTTCTTTAACACTATACTGTAATGTATTTTATTTCATATTCGTGTGTGTGTACATGTGCGTGCGTCATTCATACCCAATATTACCCTGACTAAAGCAAGATCCACTGCGTAGAAAATCACTTACACTTCTGTTTTTACAGTACCCCTAGTGACACATCATCGTATCCCAACAAAATGGGACAATTTTATCCATAAAAATAAAGAATCAAGGATTACTCGTCTGACTTCCACAGACGGATCATACATTTTTCTGTAATGAATTTCAGTTTTATTTCGAAGTTCACTGCTTTGCAGAAGTGTCTGCATTTACAAAGAAAAGGTATTGTAAAAGGAACTGATTCAAACATTTCCGATCCTGTTATTTATACTGTCTTCTATTATTACAGTGGTGTTCAGTAAATGTTGTTGCTGTTGTTTTCTAATGCCAGGCGTTTGACAATAAAGTCATTTGATCTCTTGCACTCCAATATTTTTCAAAGATATTATCATGGCCAGCCACTGAAGCACAGATTTTGAGGTGTTCCGAATCCATTTCTTGGTTTGAGTTGCACAATGGGCAGTTAGGGAACTGATATATTCCAATTCTATGCAGGTGTTTGGCCAAACAATCATGGCCTGTTGCCAATCTAAATGCAGCTACAGACATTTGCGTGGTAAATCGGGAATTAACTGTGGATTTTGATGCAGAGAGTTCCATTTTTTCCCTTGAGATTGTGTTATCAAATTTTGTTTATTTAAGTCTAAGTATGTAGATTTAATAAATCTTTTCACAGAGTAATACGTAGATTTAGTAACAGGTCTGTAAGTAGCAGTGCTGCCCTTCTTTGCTAAAGCATCCGCATTCTTATTTCCCAGGATTTCACAATGGGATGGTATCCATTGGAATAAAATTCTTTTATTGAGTGATATAAAATTTCACAACCTCAAGCGGGAAACGAACCTGCAACTTCAATAAATGTTGTGCTTCAGTCTTCAGTTACCTATACTTTTTTGGAAATAGAACCAGTAAAAAGTTACGAAACATTTAAGTTTTATATTGTACACCAGCTTTCTTCAACCACGATTTGCAGACTATCAGTCCTGTATAACTATCTTATTTTTAAATCGTAACTCGTAGAAACTATTCATTGACGAGCTTATAGATCAGTATGTCTAAATGTAAGAGGTCTAGAGTACATAATGTCTAATCAGAAATTACGTCTAATTAAAAAAGTCTGGAAATTATCCATGTATAATGGGAAAAGATCTCATGCCAAAATGTCTAATTTTGAATTAAGTCTAATCACAAATGTCTTGGAGCATGGTCTAATACTGAAATGTCTAATTAGAAACAATGTCTATTCAGTGTTTAAAATCGTCTAATGGAAAAAGGTCTCATCCAAAATGTCTAATTTTGAACTAGATCTAATTACAAAATAATATCTAATGCTGTAGTAACAATATCCATCAACGACATGTTACAATGAGATCAATTGAAAAACATTATATATAACATTACTTACTTACAAATGGCTTTTAAAGAACCCAGCCTCAAATCTATTTTAATATTATCCTCCCATCTACGCCTTGGCCTCCTCAAAGGTCTTTTTCCCCTCAGGTCTTCCAACTAACACTATATACATTTCTAGATTCACCTATGTGTCCTATATGCCCTTCCCATCTCAAACATCAGATATATAACATTGTAAATCCCAAATACTATCAATCTTTCTGTGTTACCAATCTCTGATCCGACAAAAACATGTAGTATTATCGCACATTGCCTAATTGGAAATAATGTATATTCAATCATGCCAGAAAGTGATGACTCTTCCTAAGAAACTTACGCTATAGGCTCAAATGACAAACTGAACCATTAGAGGAAAATTGAGTTAACCTCTTTCCAATGTACAGTATAATGTATCATGGTTAGAGATATAAAAATGTAAATTTTACTGTGTTGAAATATATCATTTTCTCCTTACAACATTCTAGGAATCAAAATCTGTTGCACATTTTTCACCAGTCACAACTTTAGACAACATTGGAAGTTAGACATACAAGTATTGGACACGATTGTAAATTAGACATACTTTTAATGGACTTCATCTTGCATTAGACATATAGGTATTAAACCTGCTTTCTTAGATCTTCTATCATTAAATCCAAGAAATTAGATATTAAATCTCTAGACGTACTAACTGCTAACCATTGACGATTCTTGTATACATTTGTCGTTTTAAAGTACTCTAAGTGAAATATTAAGTGAAGTGAATAATCTCTTTGAAGTTACATGCTTCAATATATTACTGACTTTAATTAGGTTCGGAATGCCACACAAAAGGAATTATTAAGTCACATAAATATACACCACGTCCCACTTAAAACACCAATAAAATAAATGGCTATAACTTAAAATGTATGCGCCAAAAAGAAATAAATGCACTGCTATTGCTCCTCCTGCTGCATTGCAATATATGTAAAAAGTTGCATATAATACCTCAGATTCCTTAAGAATGAAAGATAAGTACTCTAATGATACATTTTAATTTAATAACGAACCACATATTCAACAAGAAAAACTGCTTTTAAAACCAACAGTTTTTAATAATCCGTGGTGCTACAGTCCTTTAAGGGCCCAGACCGACCAGCCAGCTGATGGCTTCACGTCTGAAGCCAAAGCAGAGGTGGACGATCATCTAACTAGAATTGAGGTATCGTGTGATTAGCATGATGATCCCCCTAGTTTAGGGTGACCAGATTCACATCGATAAAAAAGAGGTCACAAAGCATTAAAAAGGAGGACATTGTTCGAAAAAAGAGGACAGAAAACATATTCAGATTTAGGCTTAAGCCTATACTATGCTTTAATTTACGTCAATATCTATTTTATTACAAAATACAGTACAGATTTACGCTTATATCATACTTAAAGTATGTTAAAATTTCTTTATCACAAAATAATTATGAAAAATTTAATAATAATGATTTTACAATTAGCTATTGTATGAAAGTCAAGGTAACTATATTATTAAAGAGGACAGAAACTATCTGTTTAGATTTACATTCGCACCTCGATTTACTAGCTACCTTTGAGCACAGATTGCCTCTGAGTTGCTCTCTGAGCAACCACCATAAGGAGCAAAGAGAGTTATGATCATTGACAAAGAGTATATTCCGTCGATGCTGCTGCAGCCACCTACAGGCAAATTACTTGAAAAAGGCGTCAAATCAGATAATTTCAAAATATCAGGCATTCAAGTTACAAAAAGGACATTGTTTGATTTTTAAAAAATCTGCCCAGACTCCAACAAAGACCTAAAACAGAGGACATATCCAGACAAAGGAGGACGTCTGGTCATACTACCCTAGCGACTATGGATGGTTTTCATAACCGGATTTCGCTACCTGTTATAGCTACCCCAAGTGCATCACGATGCTGGGTGGGCATACGTTGGCAGCAGTAATATATAAGATGTCGTTTCGTTAAATTTGTAAAACTCTTAATGTAGAATAAATACACAATATAGAAACAAAGTACTATGCATAATGTAATTATAATAAACTAAAAAGTGTCAATGGTATCTAGTAGTCACATCATTATGAAGGTTTCTGATACCTTCATAGACCTCCATGTATCATAAGCAGTGAGAAATATAGTGGGACTGCGTTGGTGTTAATGCAGCTTCTGTGGGGTACCTCTTTGATATTTTATAAATTGCAAATTTCCTTTATTTATTACATTTATTAGCAAAGGCATTTATGCACAAAGTCCGGGGGTGACTGACAGTGTCCTAAACATATATGGTTTTTGGATCAGCAAGATTATGAACAGAGAACAGATCTTTAGGTAGGTACTAAAAGTTAAAAATTATTACACTGTACTGTACTTGAGTGGATATGATGTTAGTTAGAACTTTTGTGAGACCTTGTTCACAACACTCTGAAATCTAACAGAGGAGAACAGGTCACAAAGACTGGAGAACGAATCTAGTGAAGCACACTTGCTTTTTCTAAATATCTGCTGAAATAGTTAATTTGAATTGAACTTAAATTTGAAAATCGAGCACTGCCTACTGAAGTCACCAAGTCTATGTCATCAGAAGCTGTAGCCAACAGTATGCAATAGTGTAAACTTCGCCAATTAAACAGGGAACACAAAATTTCATAGTATGCAATAGTGTGAATTTCGTCAATTAAACAGAGAACACAGAATTTCATAGTATGAAAGTGTGAACTTCGTCAATTAAACAGTGAACACAGAATTTCATCTTATGCTACAATTGACTATAACTTTGAAGCCATCAGCATTATTTACACCAGTGCTTATTTGTTTATAACTATTGTTAGTTTTTGGTACTTAAAAATCTGTTCCCTGATTATGAATCAACATTTTACTATTCCTGTGTATCAGAGATTTCCCAGTTTGTTATTAGGGTAGCATCTATTACTCAGAGGGATGATGGACCTAGACATAGAAATCTTTTATTCACCTTTATGCAAGAAGGAATCTTAAAATCTATCACTGTCAACTCCTCCTTCCATATGGTTGGGAAGGCATAAATTAATTAACAAGGAACATTTTTCTTTCTTGTGTCTCACACCACTGAACTTGTTTCGCAAGTAGATAATTATTAAAGGCAAATGTTTCTAATATGATATATTGATACTCCTGCATCACTAAGCAGAAATGAAATTCAGAAGGCAGACAGCAAAATACACATGGAACAAATTTAGAAATATTACCAGAACTTAAAATTGAACCAGTTCTTGATAATATCCACCGTTACAGGAATACAGTAAATGGAGACTACATGTCGAAAGAATATCTAAAAAGAAGTTGGATTACCTAGAACTTAATATTGAAATACCAACGAACAGGAAAATGGAGCCAAGATCAACCTATAAGAAGAATAATGGATGGACAATGAGACCGGAACAGACCACTAAGCCTAGGTCCTGATTGTTTGATGATGATGATGATGATGATGATGATGATATTCATTAGTATAAGATTTAATTTTCCATTTTGTCCACCACTTAGATATGAAAAAAAAAGACTTAACTAATTCAAACATAAATATTGTTTATACACAGCAATAAGACAAGTCGTGAAGTACAGTAACTACAAAGGAAAAGTTGTTGTTTTTTCTAATGCCAGGCATTTGACAATAAAGTCATTTGACCTCTCGCACTCCAATATTTTTCAAAGATATTGTCATGGTCAGCCACTGAAGCACAGATTTTCAGGTGTTCCGAATCCATTTCTTGATTTGAATTGCACAATGGGCAGTTTGGGGACTGATATAATCCAATTCTATACAGGCAAAGGAAAAGTTGTAAGCTATAAACAGGAATAATTAAAGTAACGAAAAAATTGGTCGTAAATGTTCTGAAACCAATTACAGCTGCATTTTCAATATTTGTAGGGGAGTTTTTAGGGAGTGATGGGTGAGCACCAGACATCAAAGCCCTGCTAGTATTGCATCTGAAATCCAATCATGGTAACTGAACCACCCAGGACAATACACATACATATTTCTTTACAACATATTACAGACTTACAAAATAAAATTGCGCAGATTATCCACGGCTTTGCTACTTGAAAATGACCTTGAGTTGTAGTAAACTTAAGACGTCGCATTTTCGTGAAAATTATAGAAATCAATTCGTATGATGAAATTATTTCAAGCATGCTTTTGGAAAATAAAATTTTCATGCAGAGGACAAGTGATGGGGAAGTCAAAATAAAGAAGACTTAAAATTCACAACATGCTTTTAATTTTCTAAGTCTCCTGTATCCGTACTGCAATGTTACATTATCATCACTACAGTGAGTGGTTCCTATAAACGTTGCTACAATCACGTGCCTCAACATCTTGTTTAGGATACCACATTTCAAGAATAAAAAATTAAACACAAGAAAGTTAAAACTCCATTCATCTCAGCATTAAACATAACTCACAGCTGTCTTTTGTCTGGTTTTGGATACAATAATCCACTTCCAAGTATAGAGAATATCACAAACATTTCGGCTATTGCACTTTACGGGGCACAGAAATGCTTCTTATTGGAAGGAGACTGGGGATATTGTACACAGGTTCAGGAGTTTTATAATTTTTTTGTTATTTTTTTTTTTCAATGCATTATCTATAACAATTCTAGATAGACTATGATGCCACCTTGTAACTGCGTGTAAAAATAATCCTGAGACTCAAGACTTTTGTGCTATTTGCACATTTGTAACAACCTGGTTCACCTTCTGTGAATGAGCAAAAGGCAAAATGCTACCATAAACAGAGTACAACTGAAGTAAAGAGAGTCGAATTGATTCTGATTGAGGCGTGATATTTAAGTACAAACTGATTTTAAACTCGAAGTTCCAAAGTTATCACAAAATACTATTTATAGAAAAATCTCTCATTTCCTCTAATCCCTGTATTGGTAAGTTTCAGTAACTTTCTTCAGATCTCCTCTGTTTACATTATTTCTTAACAGTAAACGTATTTTCATTTCAATGATTTTGTCACAAGCTGTATTGTTACTATAAAACTTGATATGGTGGCTGCATGAGACCAGATAGGCTACATCGATTACATTTCTGGCAGTGAATTTTTAAGTTATTTAGCCTATCTAGTCTAGCAAGACATACATGAACGAATGAACCTCAAGATATGACTTTTGTACGTTACATAAAATTAACCTAATTTCAAGTAAGTCACGTTTTATTAAATCGAGCCCTTGACTTTGTTAAAAAAACAAAGCAGGATCAATATGGTTACAGTAGAAATTACAAGAAGAGCAGAGGGAACTTTCGCTTCATTCTGCAACTCTGCCCTTCCCGACAAGTTTGTGAGCTTTGAGCAGTGATCAGCATCAGTATTACTGTAATACACACTTGGCCAAACATTCATCACTCATCGTCACACTCGTACATTGTAGAAACAATCTTCCTTACAGTAAAACCGCTGGTGTGTAACATGTTGAGCAAACAGGTCCTTCACTGTATTCATGCTCTTGGCGATGTCGGCCTGCTGGACACGTAGGTCAGAAGGATCGACATACAAGCGTATAGGTTATTGGCAGTTTATCCTCTCTGCAACTATATTCAGTCTCGTAACAGAAGGAATGCCACTAAAACCTCTCAATACAAAATTAAAAATATGCTGCGACTACACTGTGATGGAGCTGGCGTTATACACGCAGTGCTGCCAGCTGACGCTCGCGCTCCTTCTCTTTCCTCTGCACTTCCACCGCTGCTTCAACTAGCATGTACAGGTAACTGAACTTCTGCCTCTCATCATTCTCCCTAAACTCGTCTTCATCCTCAGACGGCGAAGGGGGTGGTGTCTCCTGCGAATGGGAGAAGCTGCTGTCCTCCTGACTTAAGTGGGCAGCAGGGCTTTCACTGCGCGGTGATGCTGTATTGTATGGGTGGGGGGCATTCCAGTAATCTCCTCCAGGATGCATTGTCATGCTCTCAGCTGGTGGAGTAGTTTCCTCTCTGTAATCACATATTTATTTATTTTAAGCAAAAGTGGTCCAGCCTTATTAGTACAGTAGAACCCATTAATCCAAACTGGAAATATAACCTGTTCAGTTTAGAAAATTTTCGGATTGAAAATGTTACATAATACTGCCTCGTCATGCAGTTTCACATCACTACATCAGAGAAAACTGACTGATTTTGTAAAGTCGAAGGACAAGTGATGAGCTGATATGTCTAATGAAATGATTGATTTAACTAATGAACAATGAAAACAGTTATCTTAAATGTTAATTTTTTTATGATTACTTAATTTCGTCTCTTAAAGACAGTATCGGATTTTGATCTCTTAAAAATCATAGTGAAATCATTTTTCACTGTCAAATATTTATTTTTTTCTTCTTTCCTTTTCTTAAAATTAGAAATTTGATAGCTTTTACCATTTCGGAATTTGGGTCTGGATTATCCAAAATTTTGAATTAGCAGGCTTCTACTGTACTTAAAATGATAAGAAAAAGGTGATGATGACTTTTGTAATGAGAATCCAATAACATAACACAAGAAGTGAATAAATGCATTTAACTTTGTATGGTATAATACATATAATCTCAGAGACTACACCTAGTTAATGAGATAGAATAAGTGAATTATATGTGCGTAACTATAAGAACATTAAAAAACAAGAACTGGTATATAACAGTGGCAGTAAAATGAGTTTCAACAAGCCAAGAAACCATACAGAACATTGCAGAAATAAATTCTGCTTGAAAACAACAATCACTACTACTCCAGCTTGCAATTCTGATCGAGAGAATAGGCAAACATCAAATTCAACCAAGATGATTTGGCAACTGATCATAAAACAAGACTGGTCAAGAAGATTAAAAAGACTTGGGTTAAACATGCTTGAAAACTAATTTTAAATGATAAATTTAGAATTAAAAATAAATAGGCCTACATTAGAAATTTACTACTCTGTTAGCAACATAGTTTTTACTATAATGCTTCTATGCTTTTCTACTCTACATACAATCTAGTCACAAGACTACAATCTCACATTCACAAAGAAGTTATTGTTTCAATTGAATGCTAAACATCTTCCATATTTTCAATTTTAACACTTACTCTCGCTTGAAAGAATGACCAGTGCCATCTCTTGCACAGTTGTCATAGCGACAGACAATAACACTGTGCCAGTTCTCTGGTCCAGGTTGCCTTGCTTCTTCTTCACTTGGAGAACTGCTTTCATACTCGTTGGGACTATCCTCTTCACTGCGGTACATAAGTCCCATGTTGTCGTCGTAGTCGTGATCTTGCACCATGTTGCTCCTCTTGGATCCAGGTAATGGACTGCTTTCCCAGTGGCTGCCTCCCCGGGGACGGGGGCTGCCCATGCCTCCTGACTGCTGACTGCCTGTCAGTTTCTTGCCTCGTCGAGAGATTGTGTAATGCTGTGGGTCATGTCCTTCTCGTCGAATCATCTCTGGTAAGATACGCCTTCGTGCATTGATGAACCAGTTGCAAACCTGGACGCAAATGGTCGACCCACACTAAGATTAAGTTTGTTATATACATGTACATACATAAAAATACATTAATGAGAGGTGTCGAATATAATAAATATATTTAACTTATGAAGCATGCCCAGACTGTAAATTTTAAATGAATTAAAGGACAACATAATCCAATATTATTTAATTACCATAATATTACACATAATGATAACCTACTTCTACACATATTTACTCTCTACAGTGAGAATTTTATCACAACGGGACATACTAATTTTTTTTTTGTGTGTGTGTTTGGATTCCCTCATAAGAGTAATCTCCTGCCAGTGTTCTAAGGAATCCTTCATGACGTTTCCACATCATCATAAATAACTGATCGTCACAATCATTTTCAAAGCTGCATAAAAATTCAATTCTTTTGCAAGTATTTTATTAATGTAACTAACTCTGGAAGGTCAATATGAATGTAATGAAGAACTTGCATAATAAAATTATTTAGGTCTAGAGTAAAAATGAAAAAATGACAGAATGCTTTGGTAGGTTACCACTCACAATCACATGCAACAATTTTAGATTGGCGAAGTCTCACCTGTAGAACTGTAAGATTTGCTTCTTGTGACAGAGTCATTTTCTCAGCATCACTTGGGTAGGCATTGTAGCGATGTTCATACAGCCAGCGTTTCAAGATCTTTACTGAATGTTTGGGTAGGTTACCACGACGTTTTCTCACAGCGTGACTACCTCCAGAGTGACCGTGTCCTCCAGGTTTGTGAGGTCTTCCTCCAGGAAGACTTACTTCATGCTCACCCTCTGATCCAGAGTCTTGTTCATCTGTACTGCTGGATGATGCAAAGCGTTCTCTTGCTGCAACAATCCAAACAATACACTTCAGCAAAGTAAACGACACTGTAATACAAGCACCACTTAATAATGAACACTTTTTTGTAAGAAAATACAATAATACAGAAAATTCAGGTAAGAAGTGATACTTAAAAGTCCTATCTATTCATAATCCGTAAGATTATATCTCGGAAAAAATATGTTCGAAAGAATCAACAGAGAAGAAGATACAGCGGTACCAGCAAACATTTTTCAATTAGCATATTTAAGACGCAATTCAGATATAATTTCACGAAGAACATGTGCTACAAGCATATAAAATTTCATATGTAAAAAACCATAATTCGCATCAAATTTTCATTTCCTCGTACTAGGTTAACAATTGTTTTATAAATTACGAGTAGAACAAGAAACCGTAATCAATATCGTTTTGATACGAATCAAATTTACCTCGCACGACCTAAGAGATCGGACGATCTTACGAACATTACGAGAGTAAAAAAATCACAATAAATTCGAAGCTCTGAGAGCCTTGTGTATAACTCTCGACGACAAGGTGATACGAGATGGCAAATCACATGCTAAAGTATTTGAAGTAAATTCTCAAAATGTTGATAATAAAAATTTAGAGAACTTCACAATCTATGCTTCGACACTGATAATTACAAAGACGAACTAGGAGACAAAATTGTTATATGTGCGTTGCACTAAAGTAAATCGAAATTAAATAATTCCATCACCTTTAAGATTCACTAAAGTCACTATAACAAAATAGATAAAGGCTCCAGAGTGAGAAACTTACACTAGAGTACAGTCTACTATATAGTCAAGAAGCTTGAGTTTTGAGGGTGCTAGAAACAATAGACTGTGATGGTACTATTTTGCATTGCCTGTAATGAGGCGATATTAGCGATCCTAGTGGTGAGCAACTATCTAATGTTTGCATATTTACTACGTATTAGCTTCGCGACTATATATACTAGACTGTGCTAGAGTGAAAAACTTACATTATCGTAAAATGTGACACAAATAGTCCAACACAAAGGTCAGTACGTAAAATCAGGAAGATAAATTCTGACGCGAAAAAGGAAAAGGTAAAACAGGTAATTTCCATAATGTTAAAAACATTTCATTACAAACAACTACTGTGGAACATTAATGGGAATAGGGATGAATTCATCCTTTCACACCGTCGCGACGCATGAGAAAAAGAAAGCTCTTCTTACGACAGCAGGAACAAAATGGAAGTTATCAAAACAAAGTATGGTCCTCCTACTCTGCCTCGAACATATTTGACGGAACCGCTAAAGTGCAGTTTCGTGTACCCGAATAATTCGATATAATCCACCTCCATAAACAAGTTCAATTATTACGCAGCATAATGACCTATATGTACGCATGGAGGCGTAGATCCAAGCACCAGTCCGGCATTTCTTAGAAATCCGAAACGAATTCAAATAACAGTGATTATTCTCGTTTTGAAACGGGGTGAAGTATCACACGGAAGTGTGGTTGAAATCAAGCCTAACGAAGGAATCCCACACGCATGTAATGGTCCCTCCGTATTTAAGAGGTTGAGGAAATTCCGCATTACTGCAAGCTTCTCGACAGCTACTTGATGCTTGTCACGCCGGCTGCTGTCCGCCCGCCGAGCGAACATTCCACGCCAATTGAGTTCAATCCGGGATGTTGGCTTAACTGCACTGCTAATTTCGGCGAGGCACTATTTCAAGGCGCAGGCTCTGGAAAAGGTTGCAGGTAGGACCTTTACGTAGGTAATTAATTGGGACAACATTGTACTACCGAAATAATGAGTCTGTTGGAAATACAGCTAGTGCTACCTTAAAGCCACACATCACACCCAACAAATCAAATCAACAAGAATGCAGAATCTTTATGACATAATTATAACGTTGTTTTTCAATTTGGGGACCGTGAGTTTCTTGCGCACACATTCCATCGCAACACGTAACGGTCCAGGACGAGGGACAAGTTCAGCTTCGCGGAAACGCGGTGACCACGCACAGTACATCCTTACCAACGTCGCTCTTTCTATTTATTTTCAGTTATCAAATCATATAGATCAAAGTTTCATGCTGAAGACTGCATTTGCAACTCACGATTCATCATTACGTTGGCAATGAATGGAATGCAGGAAAGCCAACGCACCGCATAATAACCATCTGCTACCATTATCTTCATAACGTATTCCGCTACTGGAGACTGACAACTCCTACTTGTGTACAGAGAATGTTTCTACTAAACAGTTTCAGACGAACTGCAGCTTTTATAAAGATGAAAGTAAATACAGTATCGAAATTAATCTGTTTCAGTACATGCATTAACATTAGCTATCAACTTAAATGTAATTTTCCGGAAATACCTAAGAAAAAACCTATTATATTTCAATTTTGTTATACCTGTAGATAAGTAGTTTGCAAAATGGGCTTAAGAAATAAACACATGAACGAAATAGTGTGACTTTAAATTGGAAGCTGGTAGGCCCAAACCGAGGTCTTCGGCCAAACCCATTCGAAGGAGGCATGGGAAAGAACTTCCGGAACTCAAAATCCGCCCCTTTGGGAATATTTACAGGTGCATAAAAATAATGTAGCTTAATTATATTTATGAGAAGTTTAACTAAAATGATAAAAATAACTAATACCTTGTTTTGAATCGAATATAAGGTACATACCAGTCTAAACAGATGAGATTCTGTCTACTGTACTTTGAGAATTTTACTTCAGAAACTGATTTTTGAGTATTCCACCGTGTGCTAGAACATGATATTTCCAACGTTTTGGAACTACATACAAGTTCCATCTTCAGGAAAATTATACGACCTACAGTAGAGCATCGCTTATCCGAAACAATTGGGAACGGGGGAGAGGGGGAGGGGTGTTCGGATAACTGATATTTCGGATAACCGATCATTTACGAAAATAAATTGTACCGGTATGAAACAAAGAAACACGATATTGAACACAAAACTGTAGGGGTCTACATATATATTTTGTATCACACGTCTTACAAATAACAAAGAGAACTGACTAGCCTAGTTTGACAAGTTCAAAATGGCCATTGAAGTAGGCCTACAGTTTAGGAAAAGAAGTCTTTTTTTTTTATTTTTTTTTTATTTTTTTTTACTATTATTATTATTATTATTTTTTTTTTTTTGCTTCAGAGCTGAGACTCGCTAAATCTCTCAAACAGCACTAGCGGAACTTATACATGGCGCGCGCCCAAATTTGAATTTGCTGACTGGAACGTTTTTGGTTAACCGATGTTTCGGTTGATCGGTATTCGGATAATCGATGCTCTACTGTACTTTGCTTACTCTCTTGGGCCCATTATGCCTGGTTACTCCAATCTATTCTGAAAGTGAAACTTCTATGCATTTACAAAACGTTCTAGATGTTAAGTTCCAGCACAAGGTGAAATATCTGACAGCCTGTTTCTGAACACAATCATCGTGATTCAGAAATATCTTAGAAATAAATGTATCATTGTATTTCAATACGGCACGGACATAAACAAATACTTTCTATGTGAAGTAGACTAATTCTAATCTCAAAGAATCCACGTTAAAGTAATAGTGTTAACTAACTTTGCCACTATTTCAACAACAATTGCTGGTTATCACTGCATCGTGAGAATATGTCCGGCCTTGCCAGTCAGCAAAGCCACATGTCCTTCGCACATACTAGGGACATCAAGCCCGATCACATCCCGACGTGAATACAGATCAAGCTAGGGAAGCAATTCCACTCCTTAACGTAACAAAATAAATATTAAAATAAAGAAGCCCCATTTTTCGGATGTAACTCAAAGGAATACAATGTAGCTTGTTCATTATCAGACTTTAAATGACGCCTACTGACTTAAAGTTACACTAAACAAGGAATATTAAAAAAATTCCATTTCTATCAATATCTCCAAACAGAACTTTTGCGTTACCATTGTTTCTATGTGACTATTACACTTTTACTACGTCATAGTACTTTTGACCAACAAAACGGTAGGAAAGGACGTCTTTCAACCAATTATGGCTGCGTATCGCGCAATTTTATCGCTTCCCTAGCATTTGTTTAATTTTATCGCTTCTCTAGAATTTATTTGATTTTATCACTACCTTAGCATTTGTTTATTTGTTTGCCAACATTTCAAACTGCAAACTCTTTACGGTACTATAAAGCATGCTTTGCGATCGCCATTTGTTTACAGCATAGTCAACTGAAAATGGCGGCTTCGTTCAAACGTTTTGAAGCTAACATTAGTGAAATAGAATTTCAATAAGTCAATCAATATTTTATTGTATTAGAGTACTTGATTTCTTCTAATCTATACTTTCTTCTAATTGTGTAATAGTCAATTAAATCCCACTCGAGTTCTGATCTCTAGATAAATCAAAACCTCTAGTGAGATTACTGTTGATAAAATTAACAATATATAATAAATGAATATCAGTTTGTGGATAAAGACAGAAATGCTTCTTATGGATACGTTTACTGGCAAACTTTACCATGCCCACTATGCTATAATATCCTTCCCTCTGCAGACTTCATTACAAATCTAAACCCCATTACAAATTTGTCGTCAAAAAAGGAAATAAAACTTGCTATAAGAAAATGGATAAAAACGAAACATCAATATAAAAAATGAACTAAACAAACATTTCACATCATACATGCATAAAACAGAGGAAGCACCTCCTCTAAAACATTAAGATCCGCCCAACCGGGAAAGGTGACTAAGGACGCTCCAGTAAGCGATGGAAAAAACGCTGCACGAAACAAGCAGTATTGCCTACACATGAAGCTGAAGATAAAGGAAAACACTGATAATAGACTGGCGAGTCACGGTTCGACTTGCTACGTAACTATTCTGCTGACAATACTTCGATTCTCTTTTCTCCACTATGTTATAAACTCGCTTCGGTAGCAATAATCTTGTTACAGAATTTAAATTAGGCAATGTTTATGTTTAATCCTTCATGAAGCGCAGTCCAGAGATCCAGTACGAAGATCATAAATACTACAGAAATAGAAGTGAACAATTAAGCAGAAAATAAGGAACTATCAATTATAATCAATCAATCAATCAATCAATGGTACTTCGGCTCGTTTTCGGGGCATGGCCTCCCCAACTGCTTTCCTCCATTCTTCTCTATTTCTTGCTTTCCAGTTCTTTATCAATTATAAGCAGCCCCTGAATAATGTCGAAAATCTGTTTCTAAAAAAACAGGTGTTCTCTACCAAAACGTGAACAGAACACCTATTTATAACTATTTTAAAAGGAAAGTATACTTTTATGTTAACTCAAACTCCTTAACAATTTCCTAAAATGTAATTGAAACAGGACAAAAAGCCTACGCAAACAGCAAAGTAGATGAAATTATTGGGGATTAACAGTGTGGTTTCAGGTGTAATGGATCGACTATTGATCAGATTTTTTGTATTCGACAGATATTGGAGAATAAAATGGGAGTATAAGGGTCCAGTACATCAGTTATTTATAATTTTAAAAAGGCATGACTCGGTTAAGAGAGAAGTTTTATACAATTTTCTTATTGAATTTTGTATTCCCAAGAAACTAGTTGGATTAATTAAAATGTGTCTCAGTGAAACATAGAGCAGAATCCGTATAGGCCAGTTTCTGTCGGATGCTTTTCCAATTCACTGTAGGCTAAAGCAAGGAAATGCACTATCACCTCTACTTTTTACTTTACAATATGTCAAGAAAATCCAAGATAACAGAGAGTTTGGAATTGAACGAGTTACATCAGCTTCTTGTCTATGGGGATGACGTAATATCTCAGGAGAAACTCCATAAATTATTAGGGAAAACACGGAAATTTACTTGAAGTAAAGAGATAGGTTTGGAAGTAAATCCCAAAAAGACACAGTCTATGATTATGTATCGTGACCAGAACATAGTACAAAATGGAAATACACAACTTGGAAATTTATCCTTTGAAGTGGAAAAATTAAAATATCTTGGAGCAACAGTAACAAATATAAATGACACTCGGTAGGAAATTAAACGCACAATAAATATGGGAAATGCCTGTTATTATTCGGTTGAGAAGCTTTAGTCATCAGTCTGCTCTCTAAAAGCTTGAACGTTAGAATTTATAAAACAGTTAGGCCTATATTACCGGTTGTTCTGTATGATTGTGAAACTTGGATTATCACTTTGAAAAAGGAACAAAAGTTGTCAAGGGTGTTTGAGAATAAGGTGCTTAGAAAAATATTTGGGGCTAAGAGGGATGAAGTTACAGGAGAATGGAGAACGTTACACAACGCAGAACTGCACGTATTGTATTCTTCACCTATCATAATTAGGAACATTAAATCCAGACGTTTGAGATGGGCAGGGCATGTGGCACGTATGGACGAATTCAGAAATGCATATTGTGTTAGTTGGGAGGCCGGAGGGAAAAAGACCTATGGGGATGCCGAGACATAGATGGGAGGATAATATTAAAATGGATTTGAGGCAGGTAGGATGTGTTGGTAGAGACTGGATTAATCTTGCTCAGGAGAGGGACCGAGCCGTAAGTAAATAAACAGCCTTCAAATACAAAATGGTTTAAATGCATCATCTCACCTGAACAAGCTATCAACACTGTCTCAGCGAACAGTTGCTTTGCATGCAGTGGCATTTCTAGTTCGCATGTATAAACATTGCTTTTCCCTCCAGCTATATAAAAATCAACCGAAGAACAGTGTCCTGAGAAATACGTTCTATGAAGTGATCATAATCACATTACATTTTGTAAGGTACGTTCTGGCCTCATGAAAGATAAAACGCTTGCCCTGTTTATAATAATACTTTTGCAAGTAATATTTTGTTTTGGTATTTGGGGATCTTCCGTTACATTTACAAGTTCTAACAAATGTCAATTTAACAAGAAAATGTGCCCCAATATTTTCTTTTGGCTTTTCATGTAGAAATGCATACCATATACAGCACATCTTATTTCTTAATTTTCCCACGAAGAAAACGCTCTATAAAGTTAAGGTATTAGAAAATCAAGAGACTTTCTATGAGTAACAATAAACCGAAGAGACGTTCTCCAGAGGTATTACTGAATAATAATAATAATAATAATAATAATAATAATAACAATAACAAATTCAAGCCGTATCTTTTTTTGACATTTTCAAGTTTCTTTGAACGTTCGGTGTATAATAAATAATCTCTTAAAAAGAAGTACTTTCTAGACAGACATCCACAACACATCCCTCAAGTTTCGTTTCCATATAACAAAAACACAAAAGCCAGTTATTCTTTCTGGAACTTCAATTTTTTTTTTCTTACACATCATAGCGAGTTTCTGAAGTACCACACATGATTTAATTGTTCTACTTCTTTAATGTGTGCTATTAAAGACGGCGATCTAAAAGCTTAAAATAATATACTTATTCGATCGGTTATCATTTACATCTTATTTACATTAATTCAAGGAATATTGTTTTGCAAGTACTTTGAAGTTATATTTAAATGTAATGTCCTATTTATATAGTGTTAGTTACCAAGTATTATGATCCGACTTGAAAATTTGAAACCTAATCCTTGTAATATGGACCCTAATTCGGATATCCCCGTAGGTTACTTGTCTGAAGTATTTCATCCAAAACAATCCAAGGTTATGACACGCAGCAGTTTCCTATTGCTTTCTATCTTTGAAATAGATAATGAAATGTGTGCAAATAATATAATTGACAAGCGTGACAGAATTAACAGATGTAGAGAAGAAAATTCTGCTCAGAGGATCCAACTAACCTTTACCGAACAAACACGACGCAATGCAATGAGATGGAGTGCCACATTTGCATGCTGGTTGTCTTTACCCACACTTCCTGCGAGGTCATTTCCTCCGTGAATAGTCGGAGTATACCTTATCTCTACGAGGTGCTGTCTGTAAATTTGTACTCCTCATGTTGGCAACGTAACAGCGAAAGTACGTAGTAAATTGGGACACCATACAAGGCTAACACAAACAGCCTAAAGAGCCGACAACTGCGACGCGTTCTTGTCCACTCGCCCACAGAAAACGTTTCTCTAGGCACCGTAACGAAGCTTTCCAATAACATGTCAAAGTCTCTGGGTTATCAGCCCTCTCGTAAAGTCTCCCTTATCGAGGGATTATAAAAAGACGCCAGTCGACCTTTGATTGACCATCAAACGATAAATGATAACTGAGTAGCATTTTCAAGTAAAACTGAGCGAGTTACTGTCGCTGAACCTCGGAGATCTGCTGCCACAATTCAGGCACCGGAAGTGGTCGGTATTTTCCGTCTGTTCGGAACAGTGAGCGATATTCGCTCCCATGGGTTTTTCAGAACATTGACCTGGGTTAAAAATTCTGCACTAAAAAATTCTCACAGATAAGGAAACGTAAACATGCAAAGTTATCACTAGAATTATGTACCTTGTTGACAAAGCCTTCCAACCGAAATTCTAGTGCTTTCCTTTAAAACTTCTGAACTAAACAGTGTCAATCCCCAGCGCAAGTTTCGACGCACGTCGTATCTTACGGGTGAACCAGTTAAGAAAATCAACACACTAAAACTACCATCTCTCGTACACAGATACATAATGAACACCCATAAACACTCGTATTTCATAAAAGTTGGCGATTTTCTTTGTCAGAAAGTAACATTTTTCAGACTCTGCAAACAGCCAATGGTTTCGCCGTAAATCCGTTTTCGGAAACTTGAACTTGAATTATAGATACGAACAAAAATTTGATACATCACTGATCCTCTACCTAAGAAGACAACAAAACAACATCGCAATGACAGCAGCCAAACATTCATGTGCTACGCGAAATTCAATTTATTGTACAGTTAAAAACGCAACATAGAAGTTGAAAAGATGATCCGAACCTCTAAACAAACTCATTAACTACTTTTATTGTGTGGTTACCTATTATAATGAATAACTGTAATCATACTGCAATATAATCTACATTATTGGGAATGGTTGTTGCTATTGTAGTGTCTATTACTTCGTGGCAATTGGAGTCGAATCCGGCATACGTCTTTATTTAACTCATAATTAGTTGTATTCAGTTGAGGAAAACCACGAAAAAAACTCGACCAGACTGGAACCGAACCCGAGACTTCCGAATTTGAGTCCAGTGCGCAACCATTGAGCCATCTCACTCGATGATGTGATTTTGTATACTATAGGTCACTGCTATGTATTTATATGCAGTAAATATAGAGCGACACTACACATTACAGACAGAAAAGTGCATGAACCTCAGAATTTTATAAGTTCACCATACCAATGCGAAGAGTTATTATTATTATTATTATTATTATTATTATTATTATTATTATTATTATTATTATTATTATTATTATTATGCAAGACTGTCTTCTAATTAAGAGCTAATTAAGTTATAGCCCAGGGGCGATCACATCATGAGGGCGCAAAAAACATATACTGTAACAGAAAAAAAAATGTTATAATGAAAAAACTAACACTTTTCATTATATAAACAATCACTAGATGCTATAATTTCGAAAGACTGCTAATTGGTTAGAATGACGGCACCAGCATCAAGAGGGCTAAGCTAGCCCTCTTGACCAACATGCGAAGAGAAGAGCCTGCAGTGGGCTAGCGCATACCCAAAAGTTAACCCTTAGGCTATTTATTTTCCCTGCCCATTCCAATTACTGCGAACGCAGTTTAACTCTTTTCGGAATGTCAACCCAATTTATTAATAACTTTGAATATTGCTATATTAAATTTAATAAAACATTTTTCTTATCAATACTCTAAATTACTTTATCATCAAAGTAATTTGTGATCAAGTTTTTTTCATCTGACGTGTGTGTTGTCGTTACCATCTTCTGTTTCACTTATTGTTGTTCATTTGTTGTGATAAAAAGTCATACACATTATCTCAGCGTGTGTTTATAACATCTTCCGTTACGTTGGCCAGACGAGAAAATGTTCAATAAAGATCCTGTTGTTTCCAATTTTCTGACTTGTGGCCAGTATTGTGTATCTCTTCGGAGAAATACGCACTTCGTATTCTATCTGAAATGCCCTTTGTGTGGCAACGATGGAGTTTGATCGGCAGTAATTTTTCACTAGAAAAACATGCTGAGGCAATGTGTACACCACACAAACAACAAATGAATAATAAGTGAAACAGAAGACGGTACAGCCAACACACACGTCAGATGAATCTCTCAACATTATCACAAGTTACTTTGATGATAAGAATTTCTAAAAATTTGTGGCCATCCAGATCACCGAACCTAAAGTCAGCGGATAATTTCTTGTGAGGTTATCTTAAAATCAGACGAACAATTGACGATTTGAAGAAGAATATAAACACCTAAATCAATGGAATCAACGAGGAAATGTTGCAGCTAACTACGAGAAACATGGAGCGACGGATACGGATGTGTGTACAGGAATATCATTTTCAACATATACTGTGAAGGTAAGCAATTCTCTCAGAGATACTTCACATTTAGAAAGAAGTTGTACCCCCGTAGCTTCTAACAAACATAAATAGGTCAATGGTTAAAGGCACAAGAGAGAACTGTTCACTAAATACTACCTTTCTCCTATAAATAAATCGCCAATATTGCTCACAAAACGCTTTATCATACTGATCAATTACTTTTCATTTAAAATACAGAAGAGCTTTTTTAGCTCATGGACACTTTTCACACACACAAAAAAAAAACTGTATTCAACGTTCTTTGTAGACTCTATAAAAATAAAGAACGTAGAAGACGTCAATAAGCAAAGATACGAACTACAGCAATGCTACGTATATCAGATTTGATATGGTGGTAGGCATACAAAATGTCAGCATGTAAGGTGAAAGAATGCTCGAGTTTGTAAAGATTATCCTTCTAAAATACCATAAACGGATGTCATTAATTTCATACAGTATTTCGAAATATTCATTACCATAGTTTCATTATGCCAATGTGTGAGCCTACATCTTTCTCTCCTGAACTGTAGGCCAGATTTTTACTACGAGTATTTGATGGTCAGTTTATCCGAGAATTATGCACATGAAATATAAACAATTTACTAATAATATAAAAAACTTGACTTAAACAGTAGACAGAATGATTACTTACTATTTTTACGTGATATTATGAAATAAATACGTGTTTACCGCATGTTCTTTGTTAGTCCATAAATTCGGAATTAGTATCACTAAATTCGAGTAACTTCGTTTAAGTTTTAAGAAATAATAACTATTGCACACTGATTATAATAAGTAACCTGATAGCTGACAGAACAAGAGGTTATTTACAATATTTCTACATACTTACACTATCTACCCAAACAGCAGAAGACTTTGGGTGATCACTGATCAGTTCGTTTCCAAAGTCAAGCACATTTGACGACTGACTGAATCTTCTTGACTGGTATCGGTTTAACGGATATGTATCTTCAGTTTGTGCATCTCGGCAGGCACTGTTACACAGAGATCTATTTATTGGCCAGTGAGATTTTGAATTGATTTATTCCTACTCTCCCCTTCCGGAAACCTCTACTATTGCTATTGTAGTGACGTCTTTTACAGAGAATTGAAAATGCAGAAATGGAAGGGCGTGAACAAAGAATTCTGCCTTTATTCATATTTATTCACGAACAAAGAAATTCTTCACGTGTATATCTATCACAGTACATGTGACAAACGGCTTCACTTTCAAATTCTATGAAAGCAGCATTATTTTACTTCTTTTTCCCGCCAAAGAACGCATCAATGCATTACCATCCTTCAGGTTTGAATTCTTTACTTCGGTCCGGAGGTAAATACAGTAATATTAGATCAGAGGGGAAGACAAGAAGTTGATATTTTACAGACTTCGTGGTTTGTTATTTGGCGCCGCGCTTCTTTCATTAATGAATGCAATTTGACACAAAATTCAGAAACTTTCTCTGACAGCGAGTAGGCTAAATGTAAGGACAGGTATGTGGGATTCGTACGGCACCGTTTATTTTTCCAAAATTCAGAACAGAATAGAATGAGCGAAGAAGAAAAAGCTCGGTGGTTAGAGCAGCCTGCCCTCGAGCTGTCTGCAAGTTACAGACGTTACCTGCTCGGCTGGTACTCCTGTGAAGTGGAGAGGAGCGGCTGTTTATCAGAATGAAGGTGCGTTCGTTGTATTTGTCGCGAGCGACCTACGGATCTATCTCGATCAAAACGAAGGCTCTTGCACCCTCCTTGTTCGGCGGGCTTCATTGTGTCGGGAGCACAAAGCACGAGGGTCTCGCACAGCTGGCGCGGCAGGTTTCTGTTTACAGAGGGTTGGGATGGAGTCTTTAGCAGCCCAGAGTTCGAATCTTGCGACGCCTGTAATAGTGCGGATATTTAACACATTATATCGAACTGTTCTGTTTCTATGTAGTCTCATCAATCATCTGTGCCTATTTTTTTAATTAACAACCTCTCTCAATCGTCTAGTCTTCCCGGCAAGTTCTTCCACGTTTAGATTTTCCTTTATTGTAGTGTTCTTTTAAATTAAATCCTTCCATTTTAACTTTTTATACATATAATTGCTTATATAATTTATACATGTCTATGGTTTAAATCTCAATTCTTGAGTAATTGAATTCCTTATGGTCGAGATCCTTATTAACACTTATTTAAATATACCCACTCAACTTTTGTTTCGTTGATGTATTTGATGAGCAATAGTGGATACTAATTTACCAATAAATATATAATTTATATTATTTGGAAATAACTTCATTTTTAATATGTTGAGTAGTGCACGATGTTACAATTTATATTGTTTCGTTAATTCCTTACGTACCGGTAACATCATTTTCTGTAGATGGTGTGGCAGCAAGAGAGAGAAAACATTTATCTTGTGTTTATACATACATATCAATTTATGGACAAGAAGTTCAAAGAAAATGAATTAAATTGGAAAGGGTAAAGTATTACTTATGCCGCTCGACGAACGAAGTGACAAGTTAGATTGTATTCGCTACTGGTTGTCCTAGTCTTGTTTCTCATTAAGGATGAAGTGAGTACATCCGTAATCGGCGTAATCCAGTAAGACTACTCTCGAAGTGTCACAGAACCCACCCACCAACATCCAATGTTTCACCGATTATACCGAGCAGATGATAAAAAAAAGCTCTGCAGAGAGTCATTTGGAGACATTTAGTTTAAAAAGGACACAAAACGTTTATTTCTATCTACAAGCTAATTACATTGATTTTTCTCAGATTCTCTGCAGTCCTACCTAAATTTAACACTGATACAGTTGAGGAAAATTTAAAACTTTGACGAAGACTATCCTACCAATGAGACAATGGTCTTCTCGGAACTGTGCTAGAAGTCTTGTATAAGCACCATCGGTTACTTGCGAACTGAGAAACCTCATGATGTCATGATAATTTGATGTGCAAGAGCAATGGAGATGTAGGTTTCTTTTCTCCTGCTATTTGCTGACAGAAACAGAAGACGGGTAATGAAAAAATAAAAGTTGTATGATATAACTAAAAAGATAGAGGTATCCCCTTCTTACGCTCCATGTTTTCATGGCCTCGACAATACAATAAGGTGGTGTGGTCGGCAACACGCTCCGACCACTGGCGCTGGTGCAAACCTCGGGGCCGTTTTGGAAGTTTTGGCAACGAGAAAAATCCCGTCACCATTTGGCATTGTATCCGAGACCCTGCAGTCCGTAGTCAGTTGATCTACCAATTGAACTACCCTCTCGCCTTGATGTTAATTAAGCCTACCTATGTAAGATCCAATTATAAGTAAATATAAATTAACTCCAAGGAAAACATTAAGCCCGAATCAAATTTGAATCACCTACGTACTTCGTAATAAACATTATCAAAACTATCGAAATGAAACAATTATTGACAACTATACGCAAGCCGTTCTAACTATGTATCTGACAGCTATGCGTAATGTTGGTAGCGAGAGATGCGACGTTGCCTCAATAACCACTACACAAGAGAGCTGACGAGTCCTCACCAATTCTGACGCCTGACTAATGTTACGCCTTTACGCAAAGGATTCTCACACCGTGAAAGGAGATACTTTTTTCTGAAAGACGTCTTTTTTTTTTTTTGCAACATTTCACAGCAGCACTAAAAATTATTTAAATATTTAAAACAATAACACACACTACGGACGTAGTAGTAACATAATATAACACAACATGTAGCAAACCGACAACACAGCAGTGCTTTGCGTAGCTGCAAAAGCAGCCGACAGAAAATGCTATGTTCTGATTGGTTCACAAGGCTACTGCGCAGCGTTCAATTTTTCATGGGAATGACTGCCAACGCAAATAAGCGTCAAATGAATAGTTAGAAAGGCTTCAGATTATTGTTTCCTTCCTCTACTCCCAAAATTCCTAAATTGTACCCATAAAATAAATTGTTGGTACTGAAAAGTGCCTTTTTGTACGCATTACAATGCGCATTTGACAAACACAGACAAATCTGCCCTTTTAGTCTTTTAAGATAAATTGTTGGCAGTGAGGAAACTATGTACTAAAGTTTTACCCGGCTTAGGTTGAGTACCATCACGTTTCTCGATTCTTATGTGAATGAAATGAAGTTTCGAAGTGTAAGCAATTTCAAAAGTACTCTAAGTTTTGAATATTCGTATACCTTCCTTCGTCCATATTATTTAATCGTAATGTACAGTCTTGATAAAGGGATTGATTGTAATGAAAATACACTCTTTCTACTTAAACTATATTTACTTCCAATGTGTCAGGTGAAGCGTTTTGGCCACAGATAATCAAAATTCTTCTCATTCACACTTCTTACAACTTACACTGATTAGCTTTAAGTGAGTCTTAATTGGCTTGTCATTTAAGAGACCAAACGCTTGCAGATGAAATTTCGAAATCAGTACAACAATACTCACCAAAATGTCGATACAGAATTAATAGAATTTTGATAAAAAAAAAAAAGAATGTTAAATATTCATATCAAGAATATTATACATTTTTGTAAGGTCAAAAAAAAAAGGTCTGTATTTTAATTTCATGGTTATGATCATACTTAAATTCGGAGTACATACGTAAGATTTATACTATTTAGATTTGTTACTACGTTAGTGAACCAAGATCAATTTCAAGCTATGGAACAAATAGCGTTTTCTACTTACAATAATGAGATTGCATTAAGAGTGTGACTATGTTACAATTAACTCCATATGTAGATGAAATTATTGGGGATCATCAATGTGGTTTTAGGCGTAATAGATCAACTATTGACCAGATATTTTGTATTCGACAGATAATGGAGAAAAAATGGGAGTATAAGGGTACAGTGCATCAGTTATTCATAGATTTCAAAAAGGCATATGACTCGGTTAAGAGAGAAGTTTTATATGATATTCTTATTGAATTTGGTATTCCCAAGAAACTAGTTCGATTAATTAAAATACGTCTCAGTGAAAAGTACAGGAGAGTTCGTATAGGTCACTTTCTGTCAGATGCGTTTCCAATTCACTGTGGGCTAAAGCAAGGAGATGCACTATCACCTTTACTTTGTAACTTTGCTCTAGAGTATGCCATTAGGAAAGTCCAGGATAACACAGAGGGTTTGGAATTGAACGGGTTACATCAGCTGCTTGTGTATGCGGATGACGTGAATATGCTAGGAGAAAATCCACAGACGATTAGGGAAAACACGGGAATTTTACTGAAAGTAAGTAAAGAGATAGGTTTGGAAGTAAATCCCGAAAAGACAAAGTATATGATTATGTCCCGTGACGAGAATATTGTACGAAATGGAAATATAAAAATTGGAAATTTATCTTTTGAAGAGGTGGAGAAGTTCAAATATCTGGGAGCAACAGTAACAAATATAAATGATACTCGGGAGGAAATTAAACACAGAATAAATATGGGAAATGCCTGTTATTATTCGGTTGAGAAACTTTTATCATCCAGTCTGCTGTCGAAAAATCTGAAAGTTAGAATTTATAAAACAGTTATATTACCGGTTGTTCTTTATGGTTGTGAAACTTGGACTCTCACTTTGAGAAAGGAACAGAGATTAAGAGTGTTTGAGAATAAGGTGCTTAGGAAAATATTTGGGGCTAAGAGGGATGAAGTTACAGGAGAATGGAGAAAGTTACACAACGCAGAACTGCACGCATTGTATTCACCTGACATAATTAGGAACATTAAATCCAGACGTTTGAGATGGGCAGGGCATGTAGCACGTATGGGCGAATCCAGAAATGCATATAGGGTGTTAGTTGGGAGGCCGGAGGGAAAAAGACCTTTAGGGAGGCCGAGACGTAGATGGGAAGATAATATTAAAATGGATTTCAGGGAGGTGGGATATGATAGAGAATGGATTAATTTTGCTCAGGATAGGGATCAATGGCGGACTTGCGTGAGGGCGGCAATGAACCTCCGGGTTCCTTAAAAGCCAGTAAGTAAGTAACTAAGTAAGTAAGTAATAAACTTCTGTTAATTTTATGCACAAATCAACCTTGTCGCTCGAATATAAATTTTTATTCACTCAATACAATTGCGACATAGTGGCCTTTAAATCAGCTGCCCAATAAAACATTACTGACAGCATATACCACGTTCCGGCCAACATCTCCGAGACATACTAATTCAACTTGCAATCTGCACTTACAGAAGCTAAAATTAGTATATCAATGACATAACAGAATTTTATAACTTAAAAGTAATCCATTCTTTCATTCAGCTGACATTTATATCAAGCTCTAAAGATCAATCTATAGTCTACGTCTACACAGATTAAATGCTTTTAAGTCGCACATACCATAACACTCATGTAGTTATATAACATACAATTAAACAAGATACGGAATGGCACAATTTCTTATCTTTTATTGTGGCAATAAACACACGTAACTACCGTTTAAGATAAGGACGAGAACATAATCAACAATCTATAAATCCTAACACAGTATGTAGTGAAATGCAACAGCATCAGTCATATTCTAAGAACAACGGCGTGAGCTGTCTATTCAGGAAAGGGGTATGACCCTGACTGTACACATTTCCCGCCAAAACGCATGCGGGCTGTTCTGCGCACCTGCCCCTACACCTGCTGTCAGTTTATACAAATCGAATTCTTTTTTGTATATCACAGTAAGTTCACCCCTTTACAGAAATCAAGATTAATAATTTGTGAGCAAACTATATGCTCTGGTTCTCTACCGTATATGAAATTACAGTGTTTCCAATTGCGGATCCGGGTTTGATTCCAGTAGGTAAATGTACAGCAATGGCAAAAAAAAAAAAAAAAAAAAAAAAAACGGACCGATCCTTGTACCTGATTTCAGAGCCTTGTTCATTCCAGAGCACGATACATTGGTAACTAAGACTTTCGTGGTTCGAATCCTGCCTGGGAAGAAAACTCTTTTTTGTTCCTTATTCAAATTTATTCCCAATACTTTTCGATTGCAGCGATATTTTACTACTCATTTAACTTATTATTTCCAGAACATGAATTTCACCAGCAATCGAAAAGTATTGGAAATAAATCTGAATAAGAAACAAAAAAAAAGTTTCCTTCCCAGGCAGGATCCGAACCACGAAAGTCTTAGTTACTAGTCTATCGTGCTCTGGAGTGAACAAGGCTCTGAAATCAGCTACAAGGGTCGGTCCGGTTTTTTTTTTGCCACTACTGTACATTCCTCACCTTCCTTGAGGACTAGATGTGTATCCTTTGTCTTGTGCGGTCATCTTGAGTCATGCAAACCACGTAACCAAAGAGTTCCAATACCTATGAATATGTAACATTGCTTCAATTTTTTCATAGACCGACGAGGGAACTGTTAATGAACTGATATGGAAACCTCCCCTCAAACTCCGTAAACTGTTAGATCTCCAAAGTAGATAGAGATGACAATAATAATAATAATAATAATAATAATAATAATAATAATAATAATAATAATAATAATAATAAGTTCATACTACCTGCTGTAGAGATCTAACATTGTGCGAAGTTTTAAGGGAGATTTATACATGAGCTCAAAATAACTGGATAAATTTCAGAACATGGATTCTTTCCTTTCCCTTGTGTGTATGGAAAGGTCCAAAAGAAGCAAATTTTTATAAACAAATGAAAACTGAAAATTCTGCAAACATATTTATTACTTTTAAATAAATGTTAAGTCGTAAACAAATGGAAAGCAATTACGGAACATGTCTATATGCAAGAATAGAAATATGCGTAGATAATAGTCTATTGAAGTGAACATCTCCGAGTGATAACCAGCTAAAGCTTATTCAAAATTCAAATTAAATAGTCCAAATACAGATCGATCTTCATTCACGCATCAGTATTACGCATCATACGATTTCGTGTCAACGGTATGGTTGCATACCTTTCTCAAACTTCCAACGCACATTTTACTCGGAAACTGCATCAGAAATGTCGATACATAACACGACATAGTAATTATAAAGACAACGCCAAAATTCTACAAACAGTTTCATTACAAAGCAAATGTTTAATGTCTTTTTACTGGCACATTCTCAAGATGGAGTTTAGTAATAAGCCTACCGCTGGATTACATAAATGTCATAATACTATATCATAAGATGCAGTGGAAACTATGAACGAAAATTACCGAACAAGAAATTTATGTCACTGTAATGGAGACTGGCGCGAAATTAATACCCAACGAAGTAGCAAAACATCTTTAGCACGAGCGTTCTGTAAATAAAACGTCTGTTTTCCTCCTGATGCAATGTTTACCCGATATACTGCAATGTAACAAGTTCATTATTATGCACACTTTCAGATAAAGCTGTTTTAGCGTTACCCATCTTAGGCATAGAATAGACTTAAATATATATCTCATCAATTTTAGTCTTGTTAACTAAACACTTAATTTTGAATATCATATCAATTCAAAATTGGCAGCACATTGCTGTTTCAAAAGAAGAATTCGAGAAAAAAAAATGTCGGTTTAGAAACATATGTAACCATTTCACCTATCACTTAATAATCGTCAAAAGCCCATTTTCAAGTAAATCGCCATAATTCGTTTTCAAATAACAACAATAATAATTAAATAATTATAGCTATTATTATAATATCAATGATTACAAAAGCAACATTACCGATTGAATTGACGCATAACATTGCATATGAACGAAACCCGTCCAATAGTTTGCCTGAATTTGCTTTTCTATATGCATTTCACATAAGAAAGTAAAACAGAGAATTAAATAACTTATTCTTTGTAACACAAATGGGAGGAATATGTCACATTTGAGTTGACAACTGACCTCAAGACAAACACATAACAAAACCAGTGGCACTTGTATTAATGTTTTATCGTACTCGTTCAAATGCTGCAAAATTGTACACGAGATCGAACGATAATACAGTACACATCGGAGAACCTGATCGTTACATCGATATGATATTCGAATAAAATTAATTTCAATTTGTGGCCTATAAATAGAGCGACTATCCACAGATAGTCAAGTTTAATAGCACTACACTTCACTTTTTACCGATGTCAGAATAAACTACAACTCGTACACATTATTATTATTATTATTATTATTATTATTATTATTATTATTAGTTCGCAAACACACACACGCACTAGACTTATCAATTGAAACACATTACAACATTGTGTTTAGAAATGTCAATTGCAAAATTCTTAGTGAACGGTTTTTGGAACACTTCTTAAACAGAACCAAGAATAACAAAGGAGGGCAAGGGTGGAAAATAAAAGGGGCAAGGAAGGAAAGAATGACCATCCTTGTCTTCGTCGAGAGTAACATATCGGCAAATGACAACACAAACACGGCACTGCACGACTCACACAAACACCTGCACAGAGGACGTGGCAACACCGATGACTGATTGATGAGAAATGTAAATTTAGCTAACAGCTCCTGTGTGTTAGCATGACCTCGCTCCGTATCCGAGTCTAGACTACAGCCGAGACGCATCCAAATTCATCTAATTAAGTAGTACTCCCTCACCACTTAATACAGGAGCCGTGTACACTATCCTACTCCAGCAAAAAAATCATTTCTGCATCGCAATTTGTGTCTTCTTGATCGAACATAACTACGGGAGGATTTCGCAATCTTTTCTGCATGCCTTGAACAGAATGTTGACAACAAGGCCGGTCACACTAAACGGAAATTTCCGGGTCCTATTCCTTCAAACCCTATCAATTTCACCCATTCAGTAAAGTTCATCTCATTCTTGGCCTAGAGTTCAATTTAAGGGACATACAAAAACTTTGAGAGGGAAAGAGGCAGAGAGAGCACTTCATAGCGCATATTCTTGAGATATTATTGAGCATTTTCTTGTATGAAAAACATCCTAAGAACCTGACGCACTGTTAGACAAATTAAGAGCGCATCGGCATGTGTGCCAGAAACCGGGCACTATATCCTGGCGGGTGCACATTGGAATTTAGTGAAAAAATGAGTAGGCACTGACATTCCTGAGCACTCCCACTTCTCTTCTTTTTTTCTCGCTCTGTTCCCAACACCGCAGCCTGAATATTTACTGTGGTTGTTGTTGGTGGAACTGGCATAGCGGGGTGGCATTTTGGGAAATGAGTCGAAAGATCCGCATAGGGTTACCTAACATTCGCCTTACAGTTGAGGAAAACCCCGAATTCAACCTGGTATTCAATCCGAGCGCAACCTCAATTATGTAATCATAGGTTTGTTTCTGCAGCGAGTTTATGATGGTTTGACTACTGTTTGAAAACTGCTCCAACCTCAACTATTGTGCATGATCAGTGATAATTTCAAACCATTCCTGCACAAACGCTCATGTACTGTAAAATAATTTACTAATCTCATATATTGAAGATGTTATTGAATTTCACAGTATGTTTTAACAACTAATATAGATAAGCACAGAGACATAAAATATAAATGCAAAAAGTATGTCTGTAGCCAGTCCAATGAATAAAAGTGAAGCACAACTAATTTTATGCGCATGCGTCACTCTGGTTTGAGATTGGTTGGCTCTTGATCCGCAAATTTTTCTGACTGTCAGGAAATGGTTTGGTGACGGTTTGATCTGCTGCAAGAATGCCTGACTTCTATCAGCAAGTAGTCAGGATTTGAAGTCATCGCTGCACGAACAGTACAGCCGATGTGCGCATGCTCATGACGGTTGGAAACTACTGCAGAAACTAACCTCATATCAAGTCCAAAATACTAATATCTAAGCTACGCCAGTGGCATCCATTTTCTTTACCTACCAATCTCCAAATTTTCTTTAAACATAAATAACCCATAATACTATACATGACAGATGGGCATCCATGGATCTCTCAAACACATGGGCTGCATCGCAAATTATTATTATTATTATTATTATTATTATTATTATTATTAAAATGTTATGGTTACAGTTTACGACTCACACGCCGAAGCATCCATTTATGCATAGAATAACAAGACAACTGTTACGATCTCTTCAGTGAAAATAACCGAAAATGAGTCTGCTAATAGGGAAGAGAAAGTACCGTAAGATTTAAATGTGAACTCCCTAAAGTAGGCCTAATGAAGATGACAATTTAAATGAAACCTAACAAATTCAAAAAAGGGGTTGATAAACATGTTTTCCTTCAACTAAATTACCATATAACATAGTAGGGTAAAGTTGCCTATTTCCGTGAAACCCCTAATCCCGTGATACTTTTTTAAAATTGAATGTCAGTCAAAGCTTTGCCGTTCGACTATAGCGCCAGACATCTTTCTCGAAAGAGTGCATTTTTCGCCTACTTTTGAGACATCGGTGAACTTCCTACAAGATACCCAATCTCGTGACATTCAATGAAAAAAACGTATCACGGAATTAGGTAACTCTACCCTATTACAACGAACACACTTCCGCATACAAGAATCAGAAAATTGAAAGTTCCAGTAGAATAGAAATAAGAATGATAGGTACTAAGCTAACTGTACCATGAACATTACAAACAAAGAAGGTAACTGAAACTTCATATTTCCACTAGCACACGTATTAAAATAGCTTCTTATCGAAGACTTATATTTTGTTTATCGCAACAGTGAAGAGTTGCTGCTAATTTAGCAGGAAAGCTATTACCACTGCCCATCATCCTGAGCCGGGCACTATTGTGAAAGTGCCCCATACCGTCACATATATTTGAATCGATAAGCATACAAACGCTGCTTTTCTGGAGCGCAGGTGACTTTGAGAAGTCACTTGGAAAACAGTTTCCTCATCCATATGTAATCACCACTAAACAGCGTAGGGCTGTCGACGGGTGAAGAACCGAGTAAAACAAAGCGTAAATGAAGAAACAAAAACATCTCAAATATTCATGAAAGTCTGACTTTGGCAGAGGAGACTGGATAATGACATTTTAAATTTTTAAGCTGCAACGCGTGTGATCATAGAAAATAAAACGCACTAATTCCCCACCCACGCCGTCGCACCAAGAGTCCTCAAGTTCGACTCCGTGCGACGTGCATGAACTCATTTCGAAGAGGGCAATCACCCGCACATGACAGAACTGGATCACCTTCCTTCCAGCATTCCAACCTACCGACAGGGACTCGAGTACCACTAACTGGTCGGCGATTTGTTCGCCCGGAGCAGGAAAACGAATGACGACCCGAAATCGAACGCCCCGCCATATGCTTTGTCATTGGCGCATTAGCGCGATGGGAGTACATGCACGCTGGGATGGCACTGTCACAATGACAGTTGCTCTAATTATAATGCTCCTTTATGGGTCATGGCATTCCTATTGGAATGCTAACGTCTCTGTGCTGTCAAATTAACACGGACCCTTTACAGTTTACAGGTGTGGAGGGAGAAGGTAACACGTAAACAAAAATATAAAACATTAAAATATATTAAAAATTAATTTTAGCTATCAGACAAATGGTAGCGTTTCTATATATAAATCCGGAATGCCACGAATCTGAAGACCCGGGTTCGATCCCCAGGGTGGAGATTTCTCTCTTCCTCTGAGGAACTGGTTGTGTCTTGTCAGAGGCCTATTACTTGTTGGTTCATAAACAATGATGAATACAGGTGAAGTCGGGAGAATGGGAGAATTTCCCTCTTCAAGCTTAAATCGCAGCATAGGGATTTCATTTTTCTAAATTATATTACTTTAGTTTAAACTTTTAAACTATTTATTGCAAGCCTAATTTCAAACCTGAATTTAAAAATGACAAATTTTTGTTTCAATGACATGTGATCTGCTGAGACAACAAAGATTCTCTCCCACAGAAATTAAAAATTAAGCAAGTCCTTTTTAATTACATATAAATCCGCCTAAACAATAGTCTATTTGCCACAGATAAGAATTTCAAAGCTTTAAAAAACCGTGCATTAACCAAAGATGCTTTGTTTACAATTTTTTTTAATCGAGTGATCTACTGGATTACACTTGGAAAAACATAGTGTATCCATCAGATGAGGATAAAATGATTATGGCAGTGGTGACAAATGCCTAACTGAAAGTGCAATGCAGTACCATAAAATATCCTACAGCTTATTAACTTCCCTCTGGGGAAAGTAGGCCGAATTCATCCTGTTCATAATTCTCACAACAAAAGCGACAATGGCATGGACAAAAGGATGGATTTACGGGTATGGAGGGGGGAAGGTATCACGTATACAAAAATATGAAACATCATAATACCTTAAAAATTGTTTCTAATTATCAGACAAATGGTAGCGTTTCTATATAAACCCGGGATGCCACAAATCCTGATAACCCGGGTTCGATCCCTAAGTTTGTAGCTTCTTGTACTACGCACGGAAGTGAAAATAATGTAACATTGCCCAAGATCAACACTTTTCTCATAGGTCTTATTTGAAACAGAGGCTCGAAATTAAAAGACCAGAAGCATCAATAGCGCATGCTACAGCCAATGTGAAGTCCAACTTGCCAACTATTAAATACCGACGTCTTAAGATATTTTAACGAGCATTCCTGTTTATCAAACGACGAGTAAATGATCTCATTAAGCGTTATAAAATAATACTGGATGGACGCGAATTACAGAACTGAAATACGAAATAATACTACTTAGCTGTTATCACTTGAAGTTAACCGATACGATAAAAATAAAACACACATAGGTCTATATCAAAAATAATAGTTATACACACAGATCAAACCAATCATTTTAGCAATTATTTATAAAATATTAAAAAAGAACTTTACATTCCATCCTTCAAAACTTTTCATATAATTATAAATTAAAAGGTTTCGTAAAAGTCGATACGAAGATGCAAGGAACTTTAACAAGCAGCTTCACGGCTTGTAAATCCGTTATTGAACGACGCTGTATCGACTGTGTAGCGTCGACGGGATTGGTGATGACAAGCTAAGACCCAAGGAATAACCTGATATTCGTTTTGGTGGAGAAAACCTCGAAAAAAGTCAACCGGATATTCAGCCAAACGAGATTCGAGCCCACGCTCGAAAGCAGCCTCACCGCCTCAGAGCATGAAATCCGAACGCTACCCGTAGACCTCTCAGTTGTCAGACTTATGATAATGTCAAAGAAATCTGACAAATTAAAGGATAAAAATTGCACTATTCTGGCATAACACATTTCTCAAATACGATACATCGCTTAGCGATGTGAATTCCTAATTGACTGGTACATAACCATCGTAGTTGACATGACGTAATTAAATAAACAACTACGACTTTCTTTTAGCGCGAAGTAAAAAATTTCACTTCTAAGCAGCCTGAACCTGTGAAGCAACGACCCAAATCGTAATAGGCCTACTTATAACGTGATAATAAACACTGACAGTCTATATTACCATACACAAGGCCACTCACTAGACGTGCCACGTACTGACTGTCAAGAAATGCCAAGACATCCGTAACCGTTCGAAGAGTGAGAAATGCACAAACAACATTAACGGCATAATTTAACGATGTTAAATAACGAATTTTAATAACAATTTATTGAATGAACAGCATAAAATGCCAACGATTTATCTCTCATTTTCTACACCACACGTGCATATGGTTAACTCCTATCACTGATATAAGCGACAACTGGAGAATAGCTCCTGGAAATGGGCCCGGTTGATAAATTCTCCATTTCGTTATGAGGAGCCGATACATTAGTTCCGAAACGCTAAACGTTTCTAAATCTGATACGGTGCAAAACGCCAAAAATCTTCCACCACAATAAACACCGTTAAATTTTAAAAATGTAAATAGATCTAAACGAAAGAATTTTGTTAATGAGCATAATCATGCTTCCGAAAAGGCACTTTTCAGCTACAATCTATTTTGTGTGCACAAGGTTGGAATTTTGTGGGAAGAGTGGAAAGATGGTAACCTGTTCTGAAATCTATCCGAGTATTTGATTTTGGTTCAAGCTGTATAAAAATAAGCATACAATTATTTCGCGTTTACTAGTAGTATACGGATTCCTCACTGACAATTATATCTTAAAATACTAAAAAGAGCAGATTTGTCTGCGTTTGTCAAATGCGCATTATCATGCTCATGAAAAGGCAATTTTTTGTGCCAAAATAATTTGTTGTGTGTGCACAAGGTTGAAATTTTGAAGAGGGAAAGGAAGGAATCCATGTTCTGAAATTTATCCGCGATGTTTTCTCCAACCATCGTGAAAGCTGAGGTTTCAGTTTTTAGAATGACATCTTCGTAGATAATACAATGTTATTGATTTATTAAATTTGAGACATTTATTCTATTAATGCGTGAAATAATAATCCACGTAGATGTATATCCAAGATCTTTGTGCATGATACGATGCGGTCCTTACTTCTTATCATTACGTGAACAATAAAATTCTCAATTTCACACAACGTCGAAGAGTTCAATATGTTATTCAGTTATAGCAAAAATAGCTTGAGAACAATCTAACACTACATCCGCCCGCTCGCTGAAATTCTAGAACTTCACCAAATATGAGACAGGCAGCAGCTGTCAAAAACACGCACGTTTGACAAAAATAAAAATCGCTGGCATTTTCTTGTACGTGGACGTGATGTCACGTGGAACGCTCGGCGCGCACTCTCGCGGTATTTTAAACCCACATCTGTCAGGTTGACGCGCGCCGACCGGTTATATAACATGCCGCTCCCGCTTGCTTTTCCCTCCATCGTATCGATTTTTCCTCTTGCAAAATGAGAAACTTGCCCGAAAACTTTTATTAACAAAAATAATCGCAGCACGATCTAAACACTTCTGTTCACACACGAAATGGTTATAAAAATCACGGCAACGCCCCGAGTTATTGCTTCTATTTGAACTGTAGCCTACTTCGCAGTGATATCGCAAAGAAGGCACGTGGGCCAGACACACATCGCGACTTACGGGTAGCTAGCAGCGTTGGCCGGTGATGCATCCGGGGTGAAAGCTCTCTTCTGGTATGTTGGTGATCCATATGCAAGGCTCTCGTTCGGTGATTATCCACGTGGTTCACTATTCCGGACGGAGGGAACATCACACTACACCAACACCAGTCTCACTGACACCTCGACACAGACTGACTGACTGACTCGCTCAGCGCTCCCGCTCCGCCGGCATGGCAGCGTGGCAACGCGCGCAGCCGCCTGCTGGTTGGAGGAGGGTACAAACTGACAGTTCGCAACGAGGGTGCATAGCCCTTGTTATGTACAGTTCCTGTCAAAAATATAACCACATGGGACAAGGACACTGCTAGAAAAATGTAAAGATCTGCAAACGCATGCGACAATGCCCAACTGCCTTGTCCAAGTTTGACTCGTCTTAAATATTTTCATTAGGTTTTCCTAAGAAGATAACAGTTAAAATACAACATTAGTACTCAGTGCGGTATGTCGGGTACATCAGAAATTTAATGAATACATCAATACATTATTGACGTTCCATGTTATATTTCTACTCTCATACGGAAAAATTAGCATTGAAAAATCTTCATTTCAATTACTTATTTCCTCATAAACTCCGCAATTATATCTAAAATGATCCAAGTTTCTTTCTCCATTCAGAATCGCTATAATTTACAGAGACAAAGTCAATAAGGCAGCTGGATGCTACAGTTAATAAAAATATTTACTGTTGTCACATGCTCAAAACTTACAAAATGAAGCGAATTTATCACGAAAAGGAGAACATGAATTAAACAAGCACTTTCTTTCTTTTTTTCATATTGTAATTCAGCTTCACTTTTTTATTCTCTGTCCCTTCGATTTGTATTTTAATAAATTACTGACGTTATTCCTATACTATTAATTTCACTTCATCATTCTATGTATTATCATGTTGACATTTACAATACATATAAATGAATCCCTTCTCTTATGTTATCTGCCACTATGTGACCCAGCCATCCACAATATCTTACTTTTATGAGAAATTTTATTTCTGTAGTTTGTGCGTTTTTTAAGTAAATTGATTATTCCTAATGACCTAAAATCGCGTTCTATGAACTGCAAATGAAGTAGCCGCAGTCAGTTTCAAGGTTTTTATACTTGGAGGGACCGAGGAAAACCACAATGATAAGATGTAGTTGTGTTTCACATCTGCTGTTGCAAACTCGTTTCCTGTCTTGCATCTGAATAGCCAGGACTCTATAGTCATAGCTGCTAAACCGGAGTTTAAAACCACCGCTAACGAAGCCTTCTTTCTTGGAATGACGCTTAATCGATACATTCAACGACTTCCTTACCAATTAACCAGTTTAAGAACGGTCTTCTTTCACAATAATTTCTTATACTCATAAAATCTATAAAGCACAATTTTCTAACATGCTCGAACATTAAGCAATACTGAACTTTCAGTGTAGAGGCCAAACTAGTAACAAATCTTACCATTAATCAATAATATGTTTATAACTGAAAAATTTCACGGGGTTGAATGTGATATGTCTTTGAGTCTTTAAATCATGTCACAGATACAGCATTTCGAAGCATCAGATCCATTATCAGGTAAGGCAAAGAAAGTGAAACCTATCTGTTGGCTCCGTTACCAAGAGCGTTTCTCCAGTCCTGAAATGAATGCAATAATAGGTGCTCTTCCTCCCTTTCTTCATGCTTGAGCTGATACGAGACTCCGAAACGATGGGTGTTTCTGCATGTATGCCACGGAGAAAAAAATCTCTATGAATCTGTTTATTCACTTTTAAAAACCTTAACATTATTTAATCATTTAATAGATCTACTTTTACTGGCAGAGTTAAGGTCATAAGACCCTTCCCTTCCACTCAACCAGTATAAAAAATATAGATATAAAAATAACAGCAATACAGACACAATTCAATAATAACAATGATATATAATAATAGTAAGAGCAAAAGAAGATAAGTTTAGTTAGCCTAGATGTAATTCTAAGAGTGAAACAATTACACTTAGTTCGGGGGTGGAGAGGGGAGATACTGAATTGTGAGTGATCGGATTACATAATTCATGTATCTGACAATATATTATTTGCAAAAACGGGACACTGACAAACTAGATGAATTCTAGACACAGAGAAGTTATTGGCATGGCGAAAATCTTCAATTCTGTCACGAACTGAGCTTCATTCAATACTTAATTTTTAAGTACAGTAAGCAAAGAATAGAACGCTTACAACTTCATGTGATGAGAAAACCCTGACTCTTAAAATTATTATTTTGAGATCCGCTGAAAGCAAATATATTCCAGTTATGTATAAAGTACAATGGAGAACCTCACTGAAAAATACTGCACAAATAAGATGAAATAGCATATTTAAGACGTATATAATTATGTTATACAAAAGCAATGCTTATTACTATCATCATCATCATCATCATCATCATCATCATCATCATCATCATCATCAAAGTTCAAAGAGATAGGCTATTGGGCATGAGTGTGTAACTCACGGAGTTATTTGACTTTGTCTCAAGGGGTAGCTAAATTCAGCGTATTGGGATTCAGTTCTCTAAAGAGAAGTGGAGGTTTCCTTCTTGTAGTAAAAATTATTTATTAAATAGGTAGATTCTTTCTTCATTTTTATTTCTAACTGGTAACATTTGTGTCAGAATCCACGGTTTTATAAATTAGAATCAAAACAAAAACAAATATAAAACGAAAAATTAAGAGTGACATATGAAAAGTAAATAAAATGTTACTTCTTATGCCTCCTGTATGTATATCGCCGTTATTTTGACAATACATTAGATTTTGAGTTTTTCTTTTAAATTGATTTCACGTTACACAGTTCCGTCATGAGTATTATATGCACTTTTTATTTTTATTGGTTTAATTTAAAATTATATTAGTGTTAAATAATTATTGCCCTCAATCCACGCTCCACATGGGCTAGGCATACACAAACAGCGTGACTCCGTGGTAATTTAGTTAGCACGTGACAAGGTAACTATTTCAGGCAACACAGTACACAAAATAAAAGAACGCACTGTCTTGGAACAGCGAGGTAACTAATTTATTATCTTTAATACCTCTATTTTTCAAACCACAAGAAATGTGAATTCAGTTTAAGCGCAACTGTAGATTTCATTCTCAACTGGACTGAAAATAATGGTGACTGGTGAATCTATTGAAGAGAAAACTGATTCATATTTAATACGAATTCGTGCTCTCTTCACCTTGTGATCATGACACACCGAGACCTGAACCAAGAATTTTATAATAAATAAATTTGCGGACATCTCAAAATGAACTCCACGTGCCATGATAAGTCACCATGCACCGAAGTTTCGAGGTCACCTTTTCTTTACAAAGCGTCTGCCATTAAAACAGCAGCCAACACATTTGTGAATTATGCATACAAATCGCTGACGCTGCACGTATCTCATTTCCTTCCAAATTATCTGAAGGGTTAGGGTTAGTCCTAAAGTTCACTATTACTAGATAGGTCTAATATTTACGCAGTGCATTCAAAGAAATACACACAAAATATAATACGTCTCCTTTCTCTTCACATTATTTGAATAGTATTAGCAGGCCGAAGTTCAGCCGACTGACAATCTACCACGTTGACAGACAATGACATCTCTGATGGTTCGGTTTTGTTTAAATTTCTTAAGGAATTAAATATATCCTGTACTATAAGGCCAGGTTAATGGGTATTCCCGTTATTAAGACAATACATAGGGTAGACAACTGACTGAAAGGTTGAAATACAAAGGTCAGCCTGAAACGCAGGTAAAGAGGACTTTGCCATTCTTGCCCCAACTTTGGACTGTTGATTTCTGACAAGTATGCAAGGCATCCACATCTCAGCGCTAAACATTTAGTACGTTCCGAATAGAGCCAACCCCAGAATGTGTGATCAAGAAGTCGCTTTTGTAGCGTTCACTGCGATGAGTGTATACAATTTTTATTTTACATTATTCTATCACTGGGCAAGAGACTTGAGCGAAGAAGATGGCGTCTCTCCTTGATATATAGTATGCAGTTCTATAAAAATTCTAACTTTTTTTTTTCATTATTCCACTGCGATTATGGCATTAACATAGTACGGTCAAGCACGCAACCATGTGGACATCACCTTTACATTGAGGCCAACATTAGCCCAAAGCTTCATAATGTCCTCCACACGTTGGCAAATAATATTGGAAACAACGTTCAGGCCAGAGCGTGGCTCCGACTTGATACATTTCCACATATTCATGAAGATGAAGTCTTTGAAGAAATTAAAATAACATTTCGTATCTCAAGGCCCAATATACCGAACATCCCCGTTATTTAGACATTATTATAGGATAGAAGTAACTGACATAGCTGTACATTGTCGCTTCCTTCCGTTAAAGTACACAAACTTTACCTGAAAAGCAGGTAAACTGAATGTCTCCGCTTATAATGAAGAATGTGGGGGAAAGGGTTGTTCCTGGAACTGCGGTGATAGGGGAAAAGGACATATTGCTATAATAAACACTGATTTTCCTCGTGGTACCTGCACTACTATTGATGTACACGTTAAAATACGCAGCAATGCAAGATTTAATTACAAGCAACTGTACCGAAATTATAAATACTTCTGTAAAGTTTACTGAATTATGCAAGTATAAGGAATAACTCTTCTCGAGTTCTCAGCCAAGTGAGTTGCATTGTTGCTTCCAAGTTTTCGATGACTAGAAGAGTTATTCCATATCCAACGCCGGTCAGGAGAGTTTAGTGTTGGTCCAAAGAAAGGTAAAAACATAAACTAAGCTGATGTTAGTTCCTCAAGAAGAGATAAAAACGTACAAATATCTATGAACATGTTAATATCGTCGTTGTTCCTGCAGTAACTCCTATGTGCAAAATATAAAATTGATCATTAGGAAGAAAAACACATTTATTCATTCTATGGCAGTATTGCATAGGAGACTGTGAATTCTTAAATTCTCGAAAGAAAGAAATATAATTACATGTAGGAGATTTCATTATTTGCTGTATCACTAAGTTATTTAATAGAGTAAAAATCTGAAAATCGATAAATATGTCACATAAGAGTTATTGCAGGAACAACGACGATATAAGGCACTTTAATTTAGCAACGAGAAAATGAAAGACATGTTCGTAATGCTATTTGTAGCATATACAATAGTGAACATACATTTATAATTATGATTATAATTAAGAAGTAACTTACATTTATTTTCGCATTACACAAGGTATGAAAAGTAATAGACCTATTCTGCAAAAATAATCTCAAGGTTTTCACGGAATTTCACGTTTTAGCATCCTGATACCAAAGAAGTGGTTTCGGCATGATCTCTGTTCTTTAAACTCTCGACGGACTTCTTCCACATGTACGAGCAAATCCAATGTTTCGGTTAAAATATAATAATTCTGATTAAAAACATTAATGAGTCTTTATTAAAAAAAAATGGAATTTATTCGAAATCGGTTATCCACAATATTTTTCAGACTTCCATTTTATATATGATAGACTACTTATACGCAAAAGATACAATAAATTTGTGTGCAATGTAATAATATCATGCTGTCCAGTACACGATTCCATTTCTGTATCTTGTGCATAATAGTTCAAGCATACAGTACGAACAGGTATATCAATGCTAAAATTTATGAAGACGAAAAATGTTGTGAAACGCATAACACATATGAGGAAGTATGTGTCATATTCATAACATATTCATGATTTTGACATACCAGTATATGTTAATTTTGTAGGCCTAATGTATAATTTTGTACTAAATCGAGTTCTCACTATGCAAATAAGTGCAATACTTGTCAGAAAAGTGTTTATACAGTTTGAAAAATGCATTATTTACAAAAAAAATATAAAATAATTCACATGATAGTGTTTCAAAGTAAGTCCCCATTTAAAAGTCATAGACAGTCTTCAAAATTTGGAAAACACATTCACAAATATTACATAATTTACTACATAACTTCGGTTCAAAATCTAGAGTTTGTTATAACGGCATAAAATTATTTAATAATAATTATATTATTATTATTGGCGGCCGGGTAGCTCAGTTGGTAGAGCAGCTGGCTACGGACTGGAAGGTCCGGGGTTCGAGCCCAGGTGGTGACAGGATTTTTTCTCGTTGCCAAACTTTCAGAACGGCCCCGAGGTTCACTCAGCCTCCTATAAAATTGAGTACCGGGTCTTTCCCGGGGGTAAATGGCGGTCAGAGCGTGGTGCCGACCACACCACCTCATTCTAGTGCCGAGGTCATGGAAAGCATGGGGCTCTACCTCCATGCCCCCCAAGTGCCTTCATGGCATGTTACGGGGATACCTTTACCTTTACCTTTACCTTTACCTTTAATATTATTATTATTATGATTATGTTCGAATTAGGCCCAAGAAGGCATTGGGAACAATATTTTATCTTCCAGCTTCCAAAACGGAAAGTGCTCTTGGCTGTGTATGTAGAAATGTACTCGCAGAATATAGCCATGAACAGGAATAGAACGCAAATATTTATCTAAATTCTCGTCGAACATCATAATCGTGCTGATGCACCCACGAGCGACGCAACTCAAACGAAGATCCAAAAAGTTGAACCATACAAAACGACACCACCTTTCCCCACCCCCCTCCATTTCTTACGAACAAGAATGACATTTCTGCAACTTCACGCACAGACTGATAAACAATACACGAGGCAGCCTTGGTGTTCCGCCATGTTGTCACAACTTTCCCTGTTTCACACGCCGATGACGCTCGCAACCTGTAGCTACTATGTAGCGCTATATAATTTAGTGCATCAACATTGCACAGCATTATTTTGGGCAATAAAGCCACAGAAGTTCTTCGCTGTAGCTGGACTATTGTGTTCTGGTACCAAACAATTCCAGTATCTAGAGGTTTTGAGAAAAATAGTTTGGGTGGGCAAGAAGCACTGAAACTTCAGTTAGCTACTTATTATGTTACCACCACCACCACCACCACCACCACATAATAAATAATTCATTTGAGAGTGGTTTCCGATCACATTTATTCATTTAACGAACATTCTATTTTTACACTCCTCACGCAATATTACTCGTATTCCTAGAAGTATAACGGACAAAAAAGTAAATTTTGCTCCTTTACGGGAGGTTTAAAAAATAAATTTATGTTGAAATTCTGATAGCGCATTGCATGAAATTGTTTTAAAATACGAGTTTTTATGGGACAGTGTAGGGTAAGCTTTTATGACATTTTACTCGTAGTTTAGTTACAAAAAATAGAGTTATAGCACAGTCTAACATATACAATCACGAAGCTCAATATGTAGTAAATATGCATCCATTGATAGTTGTTAACCACTAGGATCGCTAATATCGCCTCATTACAGACACTGCGAAATAGTACCGGCACAGTCTATTGTTCCTAGCATCCTCACAACTCAAGCTTCGTGACTGTATACTAGACTGTGGTTATAGTACATCCTCAACTGTAGTAACATGGCTGTAGAAAGCCTTCAAAGCTGCAGCCAGGTATACATGAGGTTGAATATTACACCTATCAGTCTGCAAGTCAGTAAAATGAAGCAGTATATATTGCTGTTTATGCTCTGCAGTATTGCTACATATTACATAGAGGCTAATTTTATAAATATTGCAAATAAATAAAACTCAACTACTGGTCGTATCAAAAACATCTGACAAAATTTGCGCATAATAACCTGACTTATAACTAGCCTGAATTAATATAATAAGTTTTCTTCCACTTTGTATATCTTTGTGTACGACTCACTTTATGCCCCTCATGTAGCCCAGAGCTAGAAAACGGGCTTGTCACTCTGCGATCTCAGGTTCGATCCTCGGCGCTGGCTAGTAATAATTTACTTATGGTGGACGAGTTCAGAAGATAAAGATTTTTCCCGAAGATAAAGATTTTTCCCGATGTTCTCCGGTTTCCTTCAACATTACAAATTACATTCCATCACATTCTACATTTCAACACATTCCACACCTTTTTTCTTCACACCATATAATTTCTAGTGATGGGAGTATTCGAATAAAAAAAATACGAATAATTCGATTCTTGTAAGTTTTCGAGATATAACTCGAATCCTGAATAAGTATTCCAATACTTAGATGCTTCGAGAAGTGAAGAATGAGAACACAGAGGAGGAAGTTCTCGAGAACACCGGTTGCTCATCAATCGTATACATTCGGCTAACCTCTCCTACAAAGACAGGTTGTTGCGTGCAACAAAGACTTGCTCCAGATCGTCTCTTTCTCTGTCTCACCTAGCTCCTTTCTTTCTTTCTCTCGTCTAATTACGAAACGCAGAAATTAACATCTTTATCGGAAGTTACAGACAGCTATAGCATGTAATTGGAATAATAAAAATATATGTAAGTACATAAACTCCTGTGCTTGCACAATATACTGCTGTCACTGCAATCGTTACCGCTGCCATGCTGGATGCTGGAAGAGAACCAAGAAGCGAGAACCTGCCGCTGAGCAATCAAAATCGTTATTCGAATGATAAAAGTATTCGAGAACTTTAATTCGAATAAATTATTCAATTCTTAATATCATTCGAGAACAGATTATTCGATTTTGTCCATTACTATTAATTTCAATAAAATAAATATGGTTTCAGTAAGGCTCATGAGTCATGACTATGAGCTTCGAAAATACCGATAGAGATGACTTTCCAGACTACTGCTTCTCTGTAAAATTCCCATTATCGTGCATCGGTGCCAGACGGGGACGCCCAATGTCCGCTCACATCCGACGGTATTCCCAGTGTTAGACGAAAAACGCCTCACGGCGAGACTTACTACAATCCAGGTGGTCATCACACGTGCCAGTCGGAGATAGCCCAAGTGTTGCCCCGCTGTTGAGGACTGTTGATCTGACAACCGTCAGGAACCTGTCTGATATGTTTCTGCATTAACTCTGGAGCTAAAAAACACCGCTACGGTATCCTATTTATCTAATAATTATATCATGTGGATGGTATGTATAAAAGATCAAACACAGTTACTGGTGAATTTTCCCCTTTGGTTATTTTAAGCAGTCGTCTTGTACCATGATGACCACATGATCAGAAAACCGGGTTATTTCTGAATGTCTAATTTTGGATCATAATCCTTGTACGAGTAGTAAGAAACGCGCCAGAAAGCACAATCCATTAAAGTATATGGTAATTACTAGAGATTTGCACAATATAAAGAAAATTTTACCAAAATACCCTAATTTATTTTGGCAAAATATGAAATAAATATTTCAATGTTAAGATATCTTCGTTTCAAAACCATTTTGAGCAGATTTATATGTAATAAGCCTTTAGAGATGAACATACATAGACCTACCAAATAAAATCCAATACAGTAAATCTCCACAATCAAACAGTTTTTCAGTATCATCACATCCTTATCTAAATCCAAGAACTAGTTAACTCAATTTTTTCCACTGAAGAGAACTGTTCCTCCCCTTCCCCCCCCCCCCAAAAAAAAACAAGTTCTTACACTGGCTGGATTTAACATTGGTTTCAGTACAACACAAGCAACCTTTTTACATTTTCTGGCAAAAGATTACACCTTCTGTAAGTTAATATTGTTTTCTGTACAATGAAAGACTGATGAAGTTGCAAAAAAGAGAACAAATTAAGTAGATGAGAAAATCAATGGTTGAAAGCCGTTTAAAACATTAATTTAAATTATATAAGCAAACATGGTACCACTGAAGAGACTCACTGGATTCGAAAGAATGAGAAAAGGTGAAATACGAACCACTTATTTTGTTTTGGCTTCTGGAATTCACTGATGCTACGAGTTCAATGAATCTAAAGGGAAATTTGGATATTTCACTTGCCCTTGGGAATCCCGAAATGTTGGTGGAATGGATGGCTTGGGTTTTCGAGTGATTCCTGGAAAACATGTCTATTTTCTCCTTACAATGTCTGAGAAGCCCGGTAGAGTGATAGTTATAGAAATATTAACGGAGGGAGAAAAATCGTACAAAATAAAAAAAATGAAGATTTTTATGGAATATAAACATTTAATTAAAACATAAAATGTGATTTTTGGGGTTAATTTATTGCCTTCCATACATCGCCAATCGTAAAAATCCATGTTGCTCATATGGCTAGCAGAAATGGTTTAGAATGTGAAATTTCATATTTTGCCTGTCCCTAGTGATTACATTGGAATCTACCAATTACAACATTCAGAATCAAAACATCCTTTCTTTCGGAGTAAAGAAGTTTGATGTAGGCGTAAATTGATATACATGTCAACTGGTTCGTAGTAATCTTCATGAATAAAATTCATTTATTTTGTGTTTCTTCAATAAAGAAATTCTTATAAACGCTGTAAAACTGATCTAGCATATACAGTCACGAAGCTCAATATGTAGTAAATATGCATCCATAGATAGTTGCTAACCACTAGGTTCGCTAATATCGCCTCATTACAATGTAAAATAGTACCGGCACAGTCTATTGTTCCTAGCACCCTCACAACTCAAGCTTCGTGACTGTATATACTAGACTGTGGTACCACTGTTATCACATTTCAATGTATTTCGCCAGGTTGCGAGACTTTCACTGTTCCACCTAGGTCCTCCCGATTCCCACGCGGCTTGCGAACATCATTACATAATATGGCGGTACAAATGCCGGAATCTGCCAGTTATTTTACTCACAGTGGCAAGGTCGTTCATCTCGCGAAGAATGTAGGTCAGTGGGTCATCACCCACAACCGTTCAATGAATGGGGGGGCACGCCGCATCCACGTGGCGCACTTCACGGCAGGGACCGACACTCTGCGATCAACTGCCTCATTTGACACTGACACTGTAAGATAACTTCACGCCCGAGGCACATCTACACGCAGTGAATCGCATGGCTCAATCAACGGACTATGGCTACGAAACACGTTATTATCACTCTGGATAAGATAAATGCGGCTGAGAAGGGCCGAAATTTCTGCAACTTACACACCGTTATCTTCAAGGTTTGGTTTCTTTGGCTCGTTCCGTCCTCACTCATTATGAACTATGAACAAGCAAAAGGATCACAAGTAGTCGTCCTTAGAATACCACCAGGGATCCCATTCGTCCCGGTTTACCCGGGACAGTTCAGGTCTTTAATGAAGAGTTCCGGTGTTTCTATACTCGGGACGCGAGAAGTCATGGTTTTTTCGTTATTACTCTATTTATTTATTTCATCCACTCAACAATGTAATTACAGAGTAGAGAAAAGTGAAAATAACAGTAGTAATACATATAATAATGGTAATCTAAACTTAAGCAATCCAATACTACTCAACAATTTTTGTAAAATTATCCATGATATTATAATAGGCCTATTAACAAATTTATTTTTTTTTTTACCTTTTATTTCTGTCGATTATATTCATGTTTTTATTGAATATCACTGGCTTCTGTCGGATTGTCAATTTATATTAAATGTGTATTTTTCTCTCTTTTTCTCATTCTTCTTTATTCTTGCTCTTGTGTTGTATTTATTGGTTTGAATTAAGTTACTTACTGTATTGAGTAAACTGTCCTTGTAAATTTTATGTTATATTATTGACTAAGATCACACCGTACACGAGCCTGGCTCTTACGGTAGTGGCTAGAAACATTTTTGTTTTATAAATGTAATCTGTACTCACCAGCTAGCTAGTTATAATAAAATAAAATAAATAAATTTGTATAATGTAAAATAAGCTTGGCTGTGTTCACCGAATATGTAATTAAAATTAAGTCGCAGAGTTTGAAAATAAATTTGTTTGTACATCACCATAAAAAAATATATATCAAGCAAATATAACATGAAATTCTCGGTAAACAAAAACAAAAGTATTTACAGTATAAAAAAAAACTTAGATTATATTAAAGTAATAGAGCAAGTGATGAAATGCAAATAACTAGTCACAGACTAATAATAATAATACGATGATGAGGAATTAGGCTACGTTAAGTCAGCAATGTTAACGGAATTAGAGGTTGAGTTAGTAATAATAATTGATATGAAATAATTTAAGAAAGAAGACCAAAAATACAATACACAGACCAGTTAAAGACCTATTTGTTAGCAAAATACAAATGGAGTATTTTGGAAGCTACCGGTATTTATTTCTCTCAAGAGTGTGGTTCTATCCTGAAAGATGTCAATATTGCTCAGTTTATTATAGGAGGAACAGATTGTAGACGACTATTTACAGAACTAGTTAATAAAAATGTGCCACCGCAGTACACAGTGTAAACATTAAGAAGAAAAGAAAAATGAAGAACTCTCATATCAATTTTTTATTTTAGTAGGTTATTTTACGACATTTTATTAACATTTGAGGTTATTTACAATCTGAATGAGATGAAGGTGATAATGCCGATGAAATGAGTCCGGGGTCTAGCACTTAAAGTTATCCAGCATTTGCTCATATGGGGTTGAGGGAAAACCTCGGAAAAAACTTCAACCAGGTAACTTGCCCCAACCGGGAATCGAACCCGGGCCAGCTGGTTTCGCGGCTAGACGTGCTAACCGTTACTCCACTAATGTGGACTCTCATATCAATCTTCATTCGTTCGAAATAGCAGCGATTTTGAGAGCACGGCTACCAACAGTGTAACAGCTGTTAGAATTAGACTCCTGCACATGCTTGCACCTTATTCTATGCCTGGAATAATGTTTCCAGCTGTGTTGAAATTGTGAAGTTCTTGCCAAAGTGTAACAGAAGAATCAGATTGTTTTGACGAGTTCACCTTTGTAAAGTCGATTAAAGAAGATAGAATTGACCACAGGAACGACGCTATGTTCAGTGGAAGAAAGGTGGCTACAGGTATTCAAACTGATGAAAGATGAACAAATCAGCTGTGAAAACACAAAAAATATTGTTAGTTCTGTGGAAAATATGTGACACCTCGTCTGAGGAATGATGTTAGAAATAGATTAAAGCTGGAAATTGATAAATCTCTGTCGTCAGTTAAAACTCATTTTAAGGAGATGGCATGTTCAGACTTTTTTAAGTTTCGAAAGACATTAAGTTCCTGCAACAGATTCATTCTTCAGAAAAGTATGAGAAATATTTTGAAGAAGTACTGAATAATAATGTAGGTCTAGGTATAAAATCAGCAACTGTAATGTCAGTGAATGTAATTTCTCATCTGTAAAATAAAACTTATGTTACCTTGTATTTCACGTGATTTGTACAGTTTAAGACTACACAAATAAAATCTTACTGTAGTATATTGAACACGATGAGATATCTAGTTTTTTTTATTTCATAAAATAGGACTCCTGTCCACGGCGCCAGACCACCGTTTCAGACAACACAAAGAGAGAGATATTCAGGTACGATTGGGTGGAGATAAATTTCAGCTCCATAGCCGAGATTCGAATTCCAATCCGCTGAATTTGTAGCTAGGAAGGCTATCATACGTGGACGGAAGGATTACAGACACATCATGCGCACTTACACCACCAATACGGGCCCAATGACGAACTTCCGGAGGATAAATGGTTGGTAAATTTTGACAAGAGCTATTTCATTCAACGAAAGGATCCTTTCACGTAGGGTACCGCAAATCTGCGACACGTACCTCCTAAAATTCCTTCTTTTCCGAAGGAATCCACGCTAAGCGCTTTTATTGCCATTAAAATGCATGGTCCTCAGTCGGATTTGAACCTGCGGATCTCTGATCCAGTATGTGTGGTAGCCACTAGACCACCATGGAGACAATTATGCTTAGTATGGCTTTTTGAGAGCAGGACCCAGAATGGATCCTAACACATAGTCTTAATTTTATCCATTGTGTACTCTATATTATAATGTGATGATTGTCCAAGTCCGATAGGTGGCATGGATGGCATTCGTGGATCCAATACTGACAGATGGGCCATCTGCCTCAGTCCTGACAGAGCCACGTACCATCCTAGACAAGTACCTGATAAGTCCCAGGGCCCGGAGCTCGACGCCCTTTCTATATCAGCATCGGGAACCAGTAGCTATACAGTCAGGCAACATTCAAAACATAGCGCTTCCGTTCTCGACTCACGCATGACGTCATTGCTCTACGTGGCTTAATCCCCATTTCAGTCTGACCGGTAGGAGCATTTGTTTTTTGCACACTTTGAAATGTATGTTGCCGAGCTATATCATCCCCAAGATTTCACTTCAGCCTATCTTATTTAATTATTGTAGATGATAAACTAAATGGGGGGGGGGGGAGACTGAGTGTTGATGGAATTATGGAGGGAAATGGAAGAACCCCGAGAAAATCCCTCTGCAACGTTCCTCCCCCCACAAATTCAATCCCGACCTGGCAAGGGACCGAACCCAAGCCACAGCTTGAGCAACAGATGGGGCGTGACTTACCCATACCAACTAATATTCTTAAAAATAACCATACCTACCAATATTCTTACAATTAACGTATCGCTAAGCATAAAAATCCTTAGCGAGTAAGTCAGCAAATGAGTGTGCAGAATGATAGAAAGCAATGAACTACATACAATTCCAATGTTTTGGCTATAAATTTAGCGTCACCGGTTCGATTCCCGATAGGAAAGTGTCCGTTAATATGTTGTTGTTTTAGACACTGGCTCTTTTTCATAATGATTACACGGGCATAGAGGGAATTCTGCTAGTTACGAATACATCACACTGGTTAGAAATATTCACAAGAGGACGGAAAGGACAATGCGCCAAATTACTGAAATATGTAGTGACGATAACAACAATTAATTTTTAGCCTATATTCATGTAAGGCAGTGGTCGTCAGCACTCGCTGAAATGGGTAACGGGTAAGAAGTGTATCGGAATATGCACCGTCGTGTGGAAGGGAAAGGGAGAAAACATACTCGACAGCAGCCACGAATTCACGATAGTGCATCTCTTAACCGCAGGTAAGAGACGCTAGCCCGAGGGTGCTGATGTAAGGTAATCTTTTATAAGTTCACAAATTTGAAGTTATTTGTTTAATAACAAGTGCACATTTTCCGTTTCGACTCTCGCGCCATGAAGTTTGTTGTTTTTGTGTGTGAGTGAGTGAGTGAATGAGTGAGTGAGTGAGTGAGTGAGTGTGTGTGTATGTGTGAGTAAGAGAGAGAGAGATATTAAGGAGGCAGCATGGAATCGCATATTCATTTCAGTCCCATAGGGACTGGGTGTATCCTTTGCTTTGTGTTTACTGTATTCTCACAAGCTCTTGCTCTATGTTGAATAAGTCCCTCTACTTAGAAGCTAACGTTGGTTCAAAATCTTCACAAGAGTTTGATCTGCGAAAAGAATGATTGATAAATTCCATAATAATAACAAGTCCATATATATGGTATCGGTAATATTTTTTTTGTAAAATGCACTAACAACAATTTGTAAATTCAAATGTTGCTACTGCTACCGCTTCCTCTACCTCTACCACTACCAATAATAATAATAATAATAATAATAATAATAATAATAATAATCCGTGGCGCTACTGTCCAGACCGATCAGCCGGCTGCTGGCCTCACGTCCACATGTCTAAGCAGAGGTGGGCGATCAACCAACCAGAATGGAGGTATCGTGTGGTTAGCACGATGATCCCCCAGCCGTTGTAGCTGGCTTTTGTAACCGGATTTCGCTATCTTAGCTCAAATGCATCACAATGCTGGCTGGGCACCGGTGCCACACACTGGCCGAAATTTCATAAGAAAAATGTTTCCCCCATTAGGACTCGAACCAGCGCGCATTCCGTAACGCGAGTCCTGGGCAGGATGTCTATACCCCGACGCCATGGCGCGGGGTTACACAGAACTATGATACATAAATAAAGATAAATATAACTGATCATCGCATATCCTTTGCATCTGACACAATATAACGAGTTGTTACAATATATTTTAGAGGCTAAAATGGCGCCAAGACAGCTACTAAACACTAACCACTTGGGAATGTAGCATTACAGTTAACATTGGCAACTTAAGTCCCATCTTCAGCATCACTGGTGGCTGAAATGTTTTCGCTATTAATATTAGGGTACTACCAGTAACTTCAGTTTACTCTTACCGATAGTGGAATACACAATATAGAAATATAATGAATAAATCCACTCACAGATTTTCGTGTCAATGCTCAGGGAAAAATTTCTTGAGAGTGCCCGTTTTAAATACGAGTGACTAACAGACTGGTTCTCGGGAGGATTAGAGGGAAAGAACTTGGAAATACTGTTGCTGACGGGCGGGTCAAACACCGTCTTGTGACCACGAAGATCGCATGTCGCCCTCACTCCAAGACTAAGGCCACATTCACATTTTTGATAGATAATGCCTTCAATCAGGCAAAATAGGCTTTCGTTTGTACCCAAATGGCTACCGTATTCCACGACGAGTGGCATGTTTCAAACTGTTAAAAATACAAAGGGAAATTAGTGAACAAAATCGACGTTCTAATATCATACGATACTTCAATTTTCTTTGTCATCATTCCAGTCATTCATCATTAAAATTTCCGCCTCTCCGATTAAAGAGAGCCCCGCCTCCGTGTTCCAAGCCACATGGATGTGCGACCTAAGAAACGTCCTTCTAAAGTGGCAAGTCTGCAATGTTAAGTATATAGGGTATTTTTTTACTAGAAACAATTCCCACATTTTTATTTTAAATTATTTTAGTGATACAACTACTAAAACTAATTAATTTATTCAGCGTTTGATATTTCTAAAAATTTAAATTATTTACGTTTCTAGTGGAAAGAAAAGAAACATTTATAATACATGCTTTCTCCTTGGTCTTAAACAAAAAAAAAAAAATGTTTGTAATCTACCATCACGTCTGCCATTATTTGACTAGGTGAAATACGAATGTGCTGAAATTCTAATGTGTAGAAAGCTAGTGACATTATATAATATCCAAATGTCTACAAAACCTGTCAATCTAAAAGACAATTCACTTAAACAGTTCCAATAATTTAATTGGGACAGACAGAAAGTCTACATGAAGGAATATATATATATGATCAGAATATGTTTGAAGAACTGTAATCATTTCTCCACAAAACAATGTAGATCATCAATAGCTCCTTTGAAATGAAATTATATGAATTTGGTTTTTTCAATCATTGATATTAAGGTTTAGCGTACCTCTTCATGCGTGTGAAACTAACACCGCAAAGTAATAATATCAAAGCACAATCTTCCGAACTACAGGCCTACAGCCAAGTTCTTGCACGTCACTGCCTATAGTAGAGAAAGAAAGCAATAAAAGCAATATTGCAACTTGATAGAAACTTGCGGGAGCGTGCACTCGTCACTGCAATTCTGAATCTGCCAAGTCTAGGTTCGAAGCGGACGTCGTGTGGGTTGTTCCACATGCGGCGCACATGCCTATTTATTTAACAGCAGCTTCAAGGGACGTTCAGAATCCTTCGCATCACATGCAGACAGCGTTTATATCACGCATTACGGTATCTGCTGCTGTTTCTAAATCGAGAGTTACAAGCAATCGATACCAACGCACAACACAGGACCAGCGCTTCCGAAGCATTTGTTCGACGTACAGTACGTCAGCTGAATCAGTTTATTTGGCAAGACTCGGCTAGAAGTGAAGCGAATGGAAATAGCGAGTAAGTGTAAAAGAGAATGGGAGAGGAGGAAGAGGAGAAAGAGATAGAGAAAAAAGGGGGCGGGACAGACAGACAGGCAGTTAGATAGATAGATAGATAGATAGATAGATAGATAGATAGATAGATAGATAGATAGATAGATAGATAGATAGATAGATAGATAGATAGATAGGGACGAAGAAAATGTATCTCGTCTTCCGAATATTTAAGTGTATTCTAGTTGTTTTGTGTAAATTGCTCTAAATTTAGAGTCTCGAGTGCTGCAGTATTGAAAGTGGTGGTAGTAATTGTTGTATAGTCAATTGTCAGAAGACAGGTCTGAATCTCACAAGTGATACCAACAAGGCACCACTTATGAGGGAACTAGGCCAGGAGATAATGGGGTAGGGTGGCCAGTTCCTTCTCCTGTGGTAATAGTAGAACAATATAATTAAGTAATCATTCTTGTAAACTTACGATGGTTATAAAATAAGTATATGACATTTCAAAAATCCTTTGTGTATTGTACAATTAGTAATTACGGTACAATCTCTATTACACATTAATTGATTTCCTTATCAAGGGACAGACTATTTTAACAAAACTCTGCATCGATTCGTGTATAACAATGTTTCTACATTTAATAACCTTTCTTTGTCTGACAACGTACCGGTAACTGAAGGGTTCAGAACCATAGTGGGCCAAGTGCCATTTACTAAAACCGTAGAAAACAAGGGTTAAAATGAAGTTATTGCCATAATTCAATGGAAACATATAGCAAGTAATATAAAGTATACACATTAAAACTAAATGATATGTCAATCTTCATTAAACTATGGCATTCACTTAACTTTAACCCTTACTTTCTCCGATTTTTAACAAATGGCGCTTGGCCCACTATGGCTCTGAACCCTTCAATTGAATGTCTCGCCAGAGACAGGATTATGTAGATTGTAGATAAACGAAACACGCACTTCACTGAGAATCAAATCTGTATCGACTTGGTTGTTGACAGACTACCGCTGAGCGACAGTGGTGGATTAAAAATTCGCCAAAACAATAAACATTTCGCTGTCCGCAAGCGAAATGCTAACATATATGTTCAAACTAGTTTGAATATAAGAACAATTTCAAATGCCGGAAAAATAAATATAAAAATATGTTTCTAAATGTTAGATACATAAATGAATATTATTAATAATTTCGATTGGTTAAATTACGCAATATATGATTCTCAACTTATCTATTGTCAAGCTTTTATTTTACACCGATCTCCCATCTCTCCTATGTTTCTGGTTTCTCCATTTTTGTACCATGTAAAATAACAAGTAATAGGCGCTAGTATTATATACTTTTTCTATCCTAGTTTTGCGCCAGAACCATATTGGAATTTTATAATTAAGAGTATGACTGATCAGTTTGGCAGTCTATGAAAGAGGTGAGAATTTTTTTTCACAAATTAACAGATTAAAGTATATTTAGATAAAATTAAATGTACTAAAAGTATTAAAAACCCCCTTCCTGGCCTAAGGCATCCTGCCTAGGACTCGCGTTACGGAACGCGTGCTGGTTCGAATCCTCATTGGGGAAGAAATTCTCAGGAAATTTCGGCAAGTGTATGGGCCGGTACCCACCCAGGATCGTAATGCACTTGGGGAGGTACGATAGGTAGCGAAATCCGGTTACGAAAGCTAGCTTTAACGGCTGGGGGGATCACCTTGCTAACCACACGATAACTTCATTCTGGTTGGATGATCGTCCACCTCTGCTTCGGCATGTGGACGTGAGGCCAGCAGCCGGCTGGTCGGTCATGGTCTTTCATGGGCTGTCGTGCCTCGGATTAAAAAATATTAAATACGAGATACGAATATTTACGCAATTGTAAACATATTAAAACACAGTGGTGGTGGCAGTGGTTTTATTTTGGGGACACAGCCCGGTGAGCAGAACTTATTCAAGGTGGGCAACTCCCCCTTCTTACTATCGTTATGGAAGTAGTCTACATACATTACTACTGGAGACGGCAATATTTATAGTGTTGAATATTAGCACGATTAATTTTTTGAGCATCACAAAGATGAGTAACAAAAAATAATTTAAGCTAAAATTAAAAATACATAAGAAATTGAAGTATCAATTACGAAGCTGTGAATTATGTGGTAGGCCTAAGGAAGCTAAGTGGGATACCTACGGGAAAACTGTGATTATTATAGTACTTCGTAGGCCTAATTGGGTTGGAAGCATAGTAAGTTTCAGTTACAATTTCAATGTGGAGTGTGAAGACAACAAGGGTGGGATCGTCGAGTTAACTTTGGTTCGTCACTAACCTATCGAAGTCCCTAATGATACCGCCTTGGTCAGACATAATTTCCATAATTAAAATGTCTTGTTTATATCAAGGTATATCATACTACACTCTCCATTCCTAAACACAGAACATCCTTCTACTCTTCATCTTTCACCGTCTCTGCAGCTCATCTCTGGAACTCTCTACCACAACATGTCAGAGACTGTCGGACATTGTCTAGTTTCAAAAATAAATTAAAATTGCACTTTTTGAATTAGATTCCTTTCAGTTATAAGCCCTTTTCTCTGCGATAGTTTTGTAAAAATATAGGCTATATATTTATTTCCTTCCTTTCCCCTTTTTGTTCTCTTTATCAGCCGATGAATTTATTATCACAGCCTTTTTATTGTAAATTTTATTTAATTTTCGTATTTCTTTTCTTTTTTATTATTATTTTATTACATTCCATTTTGTTATATTCTTCCTTACGTTTTCCATATTAACCATTTGTACTAAATGAGTTGCTTTCACTATATTACAATGTATTTTACTTTCTTTTTGTTTTCCTATTATGGTATTATTTTCATGTTGTTTAGTGTCGATTTTATTATGCAATTATTATTTTTTTTGTAATATGTTAGTATTCTGTTCTTTAACTTTTTGTTAAATTTTAACTGCTTGTATACTTTGTGACCTGGTAGAGTGTAAGAGAAGGCTCTATGGCGTTAACTCTGCCAGTATAAATAAAGAATTATTATTATTATTATTATTATTATTATTATTATTATTATTATTATTACTACTACTACTACTACTACTACTACTACTACTACTACTACTACTACTACTGCTGTGAACATCATAATGCAAAATTAAGTCAATCCGTTGGTAAAAATAAATCTTCATTTGAAATTTTGTGACTTATCTGACCTCACCTCTCTGTTTTCTTATAAGTGTAGGCAATACTAATCCTACAATTACGAATGGAAAACTTTGTATTCTGGACTCTGACCTCTCTGTTCAAAGCGATGAGAGAGCATGAGAACAATGAGGGAATGGCCTGTAAATAATAGAGGTTACAAGTTATTCAGTCACTGGTTTGCCGGATATTTGATTCCAAAGTTATTGAATTCCAGTATGATGTTCCTCTGATGGCTAACGGTTCGTGAACAATGCAACAGAAGTCTTCAGGACGAAACCATTTTATTTAGTAGTGGTCAGTGTGCTTTCCCATAGGATGTTACAAATCAATAGACGGCACCATCCCTCAAAGAATACACCTGTTATTCTTGGAAAAATCGTGCGAATAGCAATTTCATTTCAGTATACTCTCCTGCCAGCATACATTGATCACGACAGGCAGCTGCTGGCGGAGCACTGCGCAGCCGCAAAGGATCGGATCCTTTGCCAGGTGAACACCCTTGCGTCTCTCGAACGACTTAATTAAACTTTCACAGTCTTCCACTCATTTACCTATACGTGTCCCTAAGGATGGGAGTATGTGAAGGTTTCCCTGTACAAAACTAGTGTTATATGCAACTTCAAAATTAACTGCAGTAATTATTATAATTTAATTTAAGAATGTGCAAATATAATTTCCCAGAGAATTAAATTGCTGGATAACTATTCTGCCAGTAAATAGTAATGACACACAAACAGGATAGCTTTGAAGATATTAAGAGCACATTATGCCATTTCTTCTTCTATCTCATGCGATATCTTACCTTATATTATTCCACGCGGTAATTTAGGTAATTTCTTTACGCTCTAATATTTTTGCCAGAAAAAAATTTTCGACTTACTAATAAACCGTGTATAGTTTGTATACGAGACATATCCAGAGTTGGGACAGAAAACATTACTAATAAATCATGCATATGCGATGAATGTATAAACAGTCTATAACTATATATGGGAATTGCTTTGCAGTAGTTATACTGTATACACAAACCCCTTGTTTAAACGTTTAAGAAAAAAATGGCCGCCCCTATAATTTTATGATGATAGAACTGCCTTGTAACAAAGACTTTATAATAGTATAAAGTCTTTGCTTGTAACCACAGAAGTACAAACCAGAGGACAGAATAATTAGAATAGCATTGTTATAGCTATACTCTTTGACCAAAATATAGCGTAATAATTTGATCAGGCCCAGTTGTATTATCAATACTTAGCGCGGCACACTAGCGTGAACTATCGGATGCAATAGAGAACCTCAGTTATTCTATTATCTTTCGTAATGAAGTAATGATGAAACTATGACGTAGCTGTGTAACAGTTGTACTGTTATACACGACGTATGTAGTGTTTATTAGTAAGGAATTTACACATTACTTATAAAAGAAAGTGTGAAAGTATAAGACAGTTAAACGTCTCTGTAAGAGTTTTTATTAGATGAACGTAGATGTACAACAATATAAATAGTGGTTTAGTTGAACCGGAACGCCGTTCTGAAAAATAAAAAATTATGCACGTCGAAAACATGAGGATTGCAAACTTGACACACAGTACGAGTACATTTCGCGATTGATAAGTTGAGTTCCTGTAAATAATTTTTGCAAACTAAATCACTATAGGCTATAATACATATGAAGACAAAGATCTATAATCGTGTAATTCAAGAAAGAAATGAACTGGAACAAATCAACATTTTGTATTAAATATTTCTTGAACGAACTTGTTCGTAGGCTCTTACGAACAAAATCTGTCCAAAGTTGATAACGCTTGCTTTTATAGTGAGAAACAAGCCAAAACGACTTTTGACGTGGAGGTACAAGCGGGAAAAAATGCCACATTTTATATGTAACAGACAGCAGTGACACCATACAATTACAAGGTAACAGGAGCTTAGTCACCAATAGGAGACAGTGACGTCATGTAATGAACAAACAAAAGTATAGGACGAGTCCATGCCATACGTGGGAAATATTGTCAAAAAAAGAAAACATCGGATGAGTCCATCTCATATGAGAGGAGAGATTGCTCAATAACTGAAGTATAAATTAACAGAACACAGTTCAGGCATTAATATTACGCATTATGCATACAATTAAAACACAGTATCGATAAAAAAAAGTGCAGCAGGTATTAACATTAGCATTATTGAACCCTCATAACCCTATAATTGAAATTAAATACAATATAAAATTAATACAATAATACTAAAAAATAAAGACATAGTCGAGCAATAAATAAGATTTGTCTATCACTTTCCCGAAATCAGGGATGTTGAAAACATATATTTCTGTGAACATTTAAGCCGATTTCGTTGCACAGTTATCTTCACATGAATTGCATGATGCCCAAAACATATTTACATTTTAATGTACAATTTTTAAAGTATATTTTACTATCGAGGTGTCCACATCTGTGGAGTAACAGCTAGCTCGTCTGGCCGCGAAACCAAGTGGCCCGCGTCTGAATCCCGGTCGGGGCAAGTTGCCTTGTTGAGATTTTTTCCGGGCTTTTTCCTCAACCCAATATGAGAAAATGCTGGGTAACTATTGGTGCTGGATCCTGGACTCACCGACATTATCACCTTCATTCCATTCAGATGCTAAATAACCTGAGATGTTGATACAGCGTCGTAAAATAACCTACTTAAAAACTACCGAGTTACAGCATCTACTTTTGCATGCCGAATTCTAAAGATGTTTTGTTCAGTCTGTGTAACAACAATAAAAATAGTACGAGTGTATTATAATATGGTCAGAAATATGTCTTGCAAAAATATCGAAATTATGAGGATAATGTAGTGCTGAATTTTAAAACATTGTGAACTACGCTTTCGTTCTTGATAATATTTTGTTTGGACACTTCCATGAAAAGTTACTGTGAATGGAGTACGGCAGGCCTACTATGTATAAATTTAACACACACCAAGTTCTCCTTGTTAAAGTCATTTGTAATGACTTGTGCCGGCACCAACGCCAAGAATCCTTCTATGCTCACTAGATACGGAAGGTAATTTGTGCTAGCAGGTGTCACTCTGATCTGAACGCGCTGTAGCAAATAAGACGTTACGAAGACTGTGTTGGCCAATAAGTGTCAGCCAGCTTCTGCTACTTTCTCATTAGAGATACTATTGTTATGTTACAAAAATAGACGTCAAGATTTCCGCGGATATACAAATTTTTGGCATCCCTGATATCGAAAAAATAATTTCGCGAATGCAAACCATCCATCTGTCTACAGCGATTACTCATAAAACACTGATCGGATTTTGTTCACATTCAATATCTAAGAGTCAAGGTATTCGAAAATGATGCCCATGAAATATACATATAGGCTATACTGTATGTATGTATGTATGTATGTATGTATGTATGTATGTATGTATGTATGTATGTACACTACTGTTTGTGAAAAGTGCAACACCCACAAAGAATGGCCCGAACGACTCCAAACTCGGGAGATGTGTAGAACAGTGTACCACCAATAATAATTGGTTACGTTTCCAGAGAGTGGCGTACACTTAGGTCCAACAGTGACGTCTCTTGTGTCACCAGCAAGGTCAGTGTTATGTCTTGCTCAGTCAGTGCAGGGTTTCCAAACGAAGTGAAAACGTGAAAGCTAGAGCAGGTATGCCGGAAAATCGAGTTGAGAATGCCTCGCACAAAGATGTAACAGCTGCTTGCATTTTAAATGATTCAGTGTAAAGTCACTGCATTCACTTAACATAATATTATGTTGAATGTTTGGAAATTGAACACGTTTGCATTGTTCTAAGCTGTTACAAAAAAGTTTAAGCTTTAATTTAAAAGTGTTGACTTCATTGAATAGCCTATTAACCATGAGCTATCGGCGGGCCAATCAAAATGTCTTGATGGGCCATTACTTGGCCCACGGGCCAAGGGTTGGGAACCCCTGCTCCAGGCATTTAGCTACTCGTGTGATACTTCCCAGTATTTACGCAATAATCCACGAAGACGGCCTGCACGACACTCCTACTTTATTCTCCGGCATGGAGAATAGAAGAAGCTGAGCTTTGAGGACGACCGCGTAGAACATCACACAATTACTCAGCAAAAATCATGCTTGTTCAATAGAAACGTGAGGAGGTTCCTTCCTGGGTTCGTAAAGTAGTTGCAAAACTAGCTGAGAGCCTATAATGTCTATATCAATCCAAATCAGTCTCTCGACGAATTCTTTATTTGGAGCCTCTTTACAAGAAAATCCTTCAGGTGTGTAAAATTCAGCCACAAGTTCGAATCTTGAAAAGATACCGTCCGCAGTCTATGTAATGTCACAGTCTAGTACATACAGTCACGAAGCTTGAGTTGTTGAGAGTGCTAGGAACAATAGACTGTGCCGGTACTATTTCGCATTGTCTGTAATGGGGCGATAGTAGCGATCCTAGTGGTTATCAAATATCTATGGATGCATATTTCCTCATATTGAGCTTCGTGACTGTATATACTAGACAGTAATGTCTTATGGACTTTCTGCATCGTACTGAACCCACGTCCAGCTCTTCTGTCCATGGCACAACAACCTACAGAAGGCCAATGTGAACTGCTAGTCTCACGCCTGCATGGTTCAGCAGAGGTGAACGATTAACCAACCAGTACGGGAGGTAAAGTGTAGTTAGTATGATGATTCCCCCAGCCGTTATAGCTGGCTTTCGAAATCGGATTTTGCTACTCATTATTTTCCTAGAGGGATGGATTTTGATGGCCTAAAAGTTAGTATATTGCAACATAGCATAGTTCAAGATCAGTAAACATTTACTCTATCACAGGTAGAATCCTAATTGTCACTGGGTACTTTGTTACGGTCTGGTGAACATTGACTCCGAAATCTATTAACTAATTCTTTGAAATGAGCCTAAACAAAAGAAAGATTACAGTACCCTTCCCGCAGGTAACAAAATCGGTGGCGCGCGGTTTACATAGAAAACGATTCTTTTCATCATTTTTCTATGTACGAGTACATTACACTTTTAACACTTATATATCACTGATTAAATTTCCTACTCCTTTATTGTGTCATATTGGAGTTTACCTGCTTGCCTAGTCTAGGGCTAGACTTTGCACAATGAAGCACAAGTCTTCGAAACTAGTCCATGAACCCACTGTTTTATGCTAATAACTATTCAAAAATTGCTCTCCTAATATTAATTTCATACTCATTACCCATAGGCTAGTCCACACCTGTGGAGTAACGGTCAGTGCGTCTGGCTGCGAAACCAGGTGGCCCGGGTTCGAATCTCGTTCGGGGAAAGTTACCTGGCTGAGGTTTTTTCCGGGGTTTTCCCTCAACCCAATACGAGCAAATGCTGGGTAACTTTCGGTGCCGGACCCCGGACTCATTTCACCGGCATTATCACCTTCATATCATTCAGACGCTAAATAACCTAGATGTTGATACAGCGTCGTAAAATAACCCATAGGCTATATATGAGCCGTTGAGAACAGAAGTGGTGTAAGTCAAAAATGGGTAATGAGGATTAAAGTAAACATTCTGTAAAATACAGCGCAAAAGTAGCAATTAATATTCAATTTATTTAAACTATTAGTAGTCAGTGGATAGGACGAAGGACATATTAATTGCTATTTTGCCCTGTATTTTACAGAATTTTTACTTTAAACCTCATTACCCAATTTTGACTTACACTGTTTTTGCTCTGAACGGTTCATCTTCAGGAGTCTTACATGTCGTACCAACATAACACACGAGACATTACGAACGTTTCACGCTAGTTTGAAATGTTCAGCGGGATAGAAATTCGGCCATTTTCACACCTCAGGGAAGCGTGTAGGGGTAAGAAAATGGAGTGTTATGACAGGTAGGTTACGGTAGTTTAGGGTTTTGTTATGCCTTGTATAGGCAAATCTGTGACATATTAGGTTAGTATTTTAGTGACAGGTTAGGTTAGGTTAGCTCAGGTTTTTATTATGCTTTGCATATACGAAACTGTGACAGGTTAGATTAGGATAGTTTAGACTTTTGTTATGCCTTGTATAGGCGAATCTGTAACAGGTTAGGTTAGGTTAGTTTAGGATTTTAGTGACAGGTTAGGTTAGTTTAGGCTTTTATTATCGCCAAGATGAAGGTGAAAGCGATTGAGTGTGGCGCTCTTGAACAGGTAGTGATTTTTTGTTTTCTATGTTGGCAGTTCAAGTCAGTCGGTGTCTATTCCAAATTCGGCGGATGTCACTCAACGCTCGTTTCACCCATGTAATCCATTATTCCACTGAGGATCGAATCCGCGATCTTCCGAAACATTTAATAAAAGTTCAGAATGTCTTTCACAAGACTTAAGCGGCCGGCCTACATCTGGTCGATTTTAACTTGAAAATTTAAATAGCATTATAAAGATTTAGTTTTCAACACTAAATGAGTTTAGTGACAACCACAATTAAGCTTTGATGAAGAGTTCATCTAACTTATATCTTATATAACTTATAAGTTCATACTTATCAATATCATGGTAACTTGGACACACCTATATGCAGTAATGAGCAATTCCGGCGGGTAATTTCTTTGTTATTCGGGCTAATCGAGCACAACGAATAAGATAGATGACCTTTCCAGGTATTCAGCGATACAATCATTTTCATGATACTTGTCGTGAATCCCGAAACATCGAGATATCAAAATTCCACATTCGGATGAAAAATATAAATTTATCTTCTCTCCTCCTAGAGTAGCCTACAATTTAACACTGTCAATTGTCTAGACCTTCTAAATATGGATCGTCCCATATCCACGTTCACTCATTCATTATTTCAACAGATTGCGTGTGTAGTATTGTAGTTCCGGCAGGGCGGACACTTCCTCCCACGATGAGATGAATGAAAAACGCTATAGGACGATGACGACACAGTTACAACACGACAGGTACACCACCAAGGTGAAAACCATCGCGCTGCGAACTGGTAGGAAGCGGTTACGATTTCAAACTGCTTAGTGAAGGAATATAAAATCACAACAAATTACATAATAACAGTTGGCACTATGCCCGAACGTTCACAGATTTTCAACGATTACTAACTTGGGATAGATATATCTTGAAATTAACTACAAAACTGTAACACCATTATCACTTTAAGGTCATGTCCGTCCATATCATTACGCCATCTAACTAATATTATATATAAATGGAAGGAAACTGTAACCAAATTCTGGGGATAGCGAAATTATTTTCCCTATATAGGCTATAGAGTGGAAGTGATATTAACTGTGGAGACTGAAGGGGGCAATAGAATACATTAAAACAATTTAAAAACCTGTTATGCGTTTTGTACTTTAGTGCATACTTAATTATAGAAAATTAGGCTGAAAGTTTGTGTAATTTGGCAACAGCGCGTCCCCGGCTCACTTACGAAAACACACACGAACTCGGACTGGGCAACAGAGTTCCGTCCCTTAGTTACTCGAATAAGATTGCCAGGCTTCCTAATGGCAGGAAATAACTATACGTGCTAATCCTTCTACAAATTTGCAAGTAAACCATCCATTTTATTGAAAAAATTGCAAAGAGGTAAATCATTCACTATGAGTTTCTCTAATGATAAGAGTAAAAATCAGAAACGTAAAGATAATATTTACCGAGTAAAAGTGTTAACATTTAGGGGAAAATTTTTTATGAGAAAAGTATGCATTTAAGAATAATACGGTATTAAATTGTTTTGTTGTAGGCTACTCTAGTCCGTACAGGCCAGTTTCTGATGCTTTACCAATTCGCTGCGGGCTAAAGCAAAGCAAGGAGATGCACTATCACTTTTACATTTTAACTTTGCTCTAGAATATGCCATCAGGAAAGTTCAAGATAACAGACATGGTTTGGAATTGAACGGGTTACATCAGCTTCTTGTCTATGCGGATGACGTGAATATGTTAGGATAAAATCCGCAAATGATTAGGGAAAACACGGAAATTTTACTTGAAGCAAGTAAAGCGATAGGTTTGGAAGTAAATTCCGAAAAGACAAAGTATATGATTATGTCTCGTGACCAGAATACTGTACGAAATGGAAACATAAAAATTGGAGATTTTTGCTTCGAAGAGGCGAAAAAATTCAAATACTTCGAGCAACAGCAACAAATATAAATGACACTCGGGAGGAAATCAAACGCAGAATAAATATGGGAAATGCGTGTTATTATTCGGTTGAGTAGCTTTTGTCAGCTAGTCTGCTCTCAAAATATTTGAAAGTTAGAATTTATAAAACAGTTATATTCTGTACGGTTGTGAGACTTGGACTCTCACTTTGAGAAAGGAACAGAGGTTAAGGGTGTTTCGGAATAAGGTTCTTAGAAAAATATTTGGGGCTAAGAGGGATGAAGTTACAGGAGAATGGAGAAAGTTACACAACGCAGAACTTCACGCATTGTATTCTTCACCCGACATAATTAGGAACATTAAATTCAGACGTTTGAGGTGGGCAGGGCATGTAGCACGTATGGGCGAATCCAGAAATGCATATAGAATGTTAGTTGGGAGACCGAAGGGAAAAAGACCTTTGGGGAGGCCGAGACGTAGATGGGAGGATAATATTAAAATGGATTTGAGGGAAGTGGGATATGATGATAGAGACTGGATTAATCTTGCTCAGGATAGGGACCAATGGCGGGCTTATTTGAGGGCGGCAATGAACCTGCAAGTTCCGTAAAAGCCATTTGTAAGTAAGTAAGTACAGTATTCTATCCAAGGAATAAGTTGTTAAAATCTGCACAGTTACATATATTACTTTCATTCTCTACATTTAAATTTCGTTAAACTGAACAAATACCAACACAACAAAACATCCACGTCATAAAATACAATAATGAATAATTATGCAAGTTTCGGTGCAATTATGGAACATTTTTTTGGTAAAGAGAAATGTTTACATTTTCTCTTTGCTGTTTTGTTGACTGACATACTCTACCTATTACCCATTCCTTGTAAATTGACAGGTGTTGATTCCACGAACTACAAGAGCAAAAAACTTAAAGGCAGTATTGAGAACAAACGAAACCTGACGGTAAGTAGCCTAACATTGAATGAGAATCATTACTGCTTATAATGGGATATCGTATGTCATTTTCACGAGGTAAGTTCTGTAGACCATCTCTGACATTTAATTTTGGTGAAGTTACTCCGGCAGAGCAAAGAAGACGACTGAGTGTAAGCCAATACTTGAGCTATTCTTATGTACGATTTAGTAAAGTGCACCACACTAAAAGAATGAGCAAACGATTGCATGTTCTAGGCCGAACCTTTTAGCGACGCTTGGTAACTAGTGGCTACAAAACGTCACAGGCTAATGTATGTAAACAAGCTAAATGAGCGGTTCTTACAAAACAATCTGACCAAGTCCAAAGCAACACGAAAGACAGAAACAACAGCATCGAGACATCGAATCTAAAACTATTCCTTTGTGAAACGTAACTCGGAAACAGGCCTATTATCACGATTTTTTTTCATGTCTTTATACAACATATTTCGGCCTTTATTAGATGGACACACAGTGTAACTCCGGTGACATGGGTCAGCACAACGGCGCATTTCCTTCTAACAATTTTTATTTTTAGGTCGAAGTTAATGATGTAAAATGAAGTAGACCTATAGTAAAGCCAAGTTACGCAATAAGCGAAGGTTGCCCAGTGTGTTACTGGGCGAAATTTGCGATATGACACCCTATGACCCCTTCCTCCTTAATTCTGTCCGTGCATAGGCGTAAGAGAGTTAATGAAGATATTCAAAGTTCGAGACCCGCTTACTTTACTCCTACCTTCCTTTCTGAACATATGTTTACAATAAACCCCATGATTTATTTATGGGCATATGTGTATAGTAACAGAGGAATATGGGAATGCCTTCTACTTTCCTTAATGCTGGTGCCTTTCAATGAGGCACTGTTTAAAAATAATGAACTATGGAAAATCACCTGACTGTCACTCATTACAGTGAGTTTTGTTGCACATTCATGTTAAATTTTATGGAAAGAACTCGAAATGAATATCTCTTTAATAATACGATTACTAAAGCAAAGTAGCTAAGGGTGACACGTTCTTTCCTCGAGAGAGAACCGCTTACAACAAAGCATAGCATGAAGAAAAGAAAAGATAAGTTCGAAATTCCGTAGTTCGAACTTTTATATCTCGAAGCAATTATTTTCCTGCCACATCTTATATAAATATAAACTTGTTCTACAATTCCAAGATCTATTACTTGAATCTTGTCCCCAGACATAAAATATTTATCTTTAACTGGAAGTTGGGAAGAAAATGTCCAATATGTGCAACAAAAGAACAAATGAGGATCAAGTACCGTTACTTTAACTGTTCATGCTTCCATTGGAAAATCCTCAAGTGAAAAATACCTCTGCTATTTTGCTGTAAGCTAAGGACAGAACTTAAAAGCCCTTCCCCTCCCCCAGGAATCAGAACTATTTCTCCTTTTCTCTTTCAATGCAGTTAAATACGTAGCAGTGCAGTAACTGCAGTACACAAAATGGGAGCCATTAACGCAATGGGATGGGGAAGGACGTTAATATGTCCTCAACATTATTCTTTTACAGAGATTTGCTTCGAAAATTAAGGTTGATAAAAGGACTAAGTAGACAACCTGAAAAGTGGAGATACAATCTACAAATAATACTGAAGTTACAATGTTCGATAAAACAATATATCTTAAGTTTATTGCTTTTACCTATGAAAGCTTTACTGCAAAATTTCCAACATTAATAGGCAATTTCAGCTAATACAATACCTGCAACGGATTTTGTAATGTAAGGATGGAAATATTAAGTCTCAGAACTTTATATTAGTCCAATCCATTTTTTTAATAACACTTATGCCACATTTGCAATCTGTCTATAATAGACCAATCCATTTGAATTAAAAAATAAAATGTGTATGCAAACATTTGTCTATTGTTGTTTAGTCAACTGTCCGAATAGGTTTGAACCTCATAAGTGACACCGATAAGAGGGAATAATGGGATAGGGTGATGAAATTGATCGAAAATCAACACTTTTTTTACTTATAACATTAAAATCGTAGTTACTGTAGTTCTACAATAGTAGTGGCAGTATTAGGACACAGCAACAGTGAATAAAATTACGGTACTATATTTGTGCCTTAATAATAATTGATACTTTTTTTTTTAGATATTTTCTATATCTCGAAATGTCGACAACTCGAAGCGTTATCCATTATCGAGATATCCAAATTCGAATGTACATCCCTTACTTTAAACACATAAGAAACATTCTTATAAAAAAAATTACAGTGAAAATTCATAACGTAGAGTAATTTGCCCAGAAAGGAAATATTATAATATAGATCTATGGATCTCAAATTCGGGATCTTTCTATTTTCACTTCTACGTTTACACACTGAGTTATGACCTCTTCCTCACGAACGAGAACGAAAGAGAGTACACTAACGAAAAAGGAGTAACCTACACTAAACTTTCGCTTCTAATATTCCGGCAAGATTTGAGCGTCGTGTAATTTGACTTTGCTAAAGGCTACTTAATTTTACATTATCATTATTTCAAAATATTATTATGAAAATCGGTGATCCGAAAAGCAAATCCTCTTTGTAAGACAACGCATATCACACTAACAATACCGATGTCCGAGGAGGGATTTGAACCCATGATCATGACTTCCACGCAACATTAAAGCTGTGCATCTTATTTATTCGGTACAATAGCTCGACCTAATCTATACATAGTATTATACACTGAAACCTTGTACGTACTGAATCAATCAGTGCAATATGTGGCAACAAAGCTGGCTGTATACCCGCTGTTTACATGGATCTCACTCCCGCTACCGCTAATTTGCATGTTTGTAATTATACTGCATTACAAAGAAGTAAACAAACAACATGACCATCTCATCTCAATTCATCTCTCCAACTCCACGTGAGCAGTGAGAATGCATTCTATAACGAAACGGTCTGGTACCGATAATTATAAAAACTGTGGATAATAAAATGTAATGATCAAAGTTTTAAAACAAACACTGACTACTGCCTCGCCTGTTTGAAACAGCATCACAAAGAGTTAATGTTATTAAATAACGTGTACTGAAAACACAAATACATATCGTAATTTTCAATTACATCTAAAAACCGAACCGATATATTCCTATGGAGTAATATTTTACACGTAAAGTAAGGTGACCCCATGCACTCCATGAGGGAGTATGGGGAGCATAGAAGTAGAGCTTCATGCTTTCAAGACCTCGGTACTAGAATGAGGTGATTAGTCGGCACCACACTCCGACCCTTTTATCCCAGGGAAAGACAGGAAGCTGAGTGGACCCCGTCGCCGTTTTAGAAATTTTGGTAACGAATAAATCCTGTCGCCACCTGGAATTGAACCCAGAGCCTTTCATTCCATGGCCAGTTGAGTTATCCGATCTCCAATTTTTTTACACGTAAATATTATATAACAATACGAAAGCTTATTGTGCAACTTTAACTACTACTACTACTACATACTTATCAGTTACAAATGACGTTTGCGTTGTTCTGTTCAAGGAAAATATTAGTGTTAACAGCTTACTTTATACTTTTCGTTCCAATGAAAAAGAGAGATGTTCAGAGCAAGAATAAAGAGCAATATTTCTTTAAACAAGACGCAACATCGAAGTCTTCCCATTACATGGGGGTGTAGAAACATACATCGTAGATCAGAACACCCTACACCAGTGATTGCCAAACGACAGGAAACTGTGACGCAACAGAAATGCAACCCACACGCCACTACTCATTAAATGCCCTTCAACCCACCAACCCTGAAAGCGTACTACGCCGCCTCAGACTGATGTCACAGCCAATGTACGCTACATCACGCCGACACCGACTCGACTGATGTTATTTGTAATCATGATAATGACGGTGGAATGGCAGAAGGAAAGGGGAGAATCCCGAGAAAAACCTAATAAACTTTAGCTTTGCCTACCACAAATAGAACTCAGCACTGGGATTCGAACCCGGGTATCCAGTCATCTTAAACTAGTGCTCAGTCGGTTAAGGCGCTTGCCTGCCGGTCTGAAGTTGCGCTCGGGCGCGGGTTCGATCCCCGCTTAGGCTGATTACCTGGTTGGGTTTTTTCCGAGGTTTTCCCCAATCGTAGGGTGAATGCCAAGTAATCTATGGCGAATCCTCGGCCTCATCTCGCCAAATATCATCTCGCTATTACGAGTCTCATCGACGCTAAATAACCTCGTAGTTGATACAGCGTCGTTAAATAACTAAAAAAAAATTCAGTTACCAAGACAGCTAAAATAGAAGTAAAAAGCGGTATGTGCCGGAATTTCAATTAAATCTAGTGCAAACACATTAACACAAAGTGATTTGCCCTCTACCAAAACAGTAAACAGCGTGATGTTGACACTAGAATTCTCGAGGCCACGAATTAACGTAACTTGGGTGATCACGTCCAATGACGCGACCTCCCTTAGCTACGAGCATGAGAACGCCGAAGTTGCGTATAAAATTAGCCATGCCGCGCAGTCTCTTTCAGTAATATTTCGGCATCGGGAGCAGTTACAGACTTACGCGACCATTCGTTTGATTTGTAATCTGAGCTGGGACTAATCAAGCCCATGAAATGTCGCTTCATATGAAGAAAAAATATATTGCATTAAGTATTAATTCAATTAGCATACATTCCATACTCTCCATTTGTGAACCGAAAGAAAAACAAAACATTCAAACTAACAGAGCTGCAGTTTCATTCCCGAAACTGGGTGACTTATTATAAGTGTCTGTGTATCCCTGATACAGCGCAGAATTTTTTCTTCAATTAGTAAGGAATAAATTAGAATTCGTATGTTTAGAGAAAAAGAAATATTGTTAATTTATTATTGAATATATGGCTTAAAAAATAAGATCATAATTCTGTGGTGTTTCGTCAAAGATACAAGAATTTTTATTTTCACTTTTCCTATACAAATCATAATTCAAGTTACAAGCAAATGTGAATGAAAATAACAAGTTTAGATGGAGATATAACTGCTATACCAAACGAAAGAACTTTTTTTTTTCATAGGGCTGCGTTTTCAGCTAAAAAAAAATGCCATTTTTGAAGTTATGTTCCTGACAAAGCACCACAGAATTAGTCACATTTAGCACGTTTTAGGACATGAATTGTCGGCCCTAATTATTATTCTTTCTTCACATACTGAGGAGGAACATCAATGTGTCGAGAATTAAAAGATACGAAGCTTAGAATGAAGATCGGTTAATGATCCATTCACGCAACTCAAGTTCTTGGTACTCATCTCGGCTCTTGCTTAACGGGAGTTGAGGCACCATCACCAACCCGCAAGAAACGGTTCTTTCTTTACAACGCCTGCGCGAAGTGGCCAGCACACCGGACTTTACCATGCGAGGCTCCTCTGAGAATTCCCTCCCACACCTTCCATTTGCTGGAGTTCGCGGGCGTCTTGCATACGCCTAAGCCACGCCCTCCGCAGCGCAGATAAGTGCAGCCTGCCTACCTTTCCTCGGCACTAATTTTAGTAGTTTGTAAAACAGAGTAATAAAAAGTGAAAACGAACAAAAACCGAGTGGAACGACAAGGCCGCGTCCTTGACGCGACGCGCTGCACCGCGATAGGATTTCAGAGGAGTCTGCGCGCGCCGTGTGAATTGATCGAGAAAACTCGCTCATCTGAGAAGTGCAACTTGTCGCAACTCGGTGCAACTTCAGAAAACGCGTGAAACGGGGAAAAAATAACATTGCTATTTTTATGGGATTCGTATAATCAGCTTATTCAGTACATTCGCTGAATCTGTTGAATTCAGTTGACGTCACTACTCTCAGAGCAGGTTTAAAATTTTCCTGAAAGGGCACGAAAAATTTGTTCAGTCATGCTCAGCTCAGGGCTTTATTGAGGTAAACTCACGCTAAAGGCTTTAAAACTGCAACAGCAAAATCTGTATTTACTCCGTGATTAGTTAGTCAATACCGTATTTATTTTTATGAATACAGTATTTTCTCTCCGGAAATGTCTTCAGAAACCAACAATTTAGGGATCACTACAAATGCTTGTGAATTCTTTTCCATAGTTATCGACTCACATTTTAAACGCACAAGCGCACGAACACACACACACACACACACACACACACACACACACACACTACGTTTTGAAGTGACTTCAGGTAAAATATATTCCATTAAAACCTGCAGCGCTCGACCAGGAAGAGAAAACAGGAAAGGCAAAATAAAACTGAAAACGTAAATAGAAAATTATCCATGAATATTAAACTGAGCGCTACTACCAAAAATGTAATTAATGGGAGCATTTTACTGAAGTGTGTCTATAAGCATAAAGAAGAATATCACATGACTTGTTAATATTTTTAAACTACAAGACTGAATTATTTCATGTAAGAACTTACAAAATTCATGTTATGGGTAATTCACATTTTTCAATGTAGGAACTCGAACATCCTACTCTCCTGCAGCTAGAAGAAAGACTCTTGAAAAAGAATGCGCACTGAGCGAGACGTCATGAATAGGCAACGAATGTCTAGTTCTGTACCTATTTTGTTTGCTATGTCCTAGAAGTCAGCTGGCTACGGACTGGAAGGTCCCGGGTTCGATCCCAGGCGGTGACAGGGTTTTTTCTCGTTGCTAAACTTTCAGAACGGCCCCGAGGCTCCTATAAAATTGAGTACCGGGTCCTTCCCGGGGGTAAAAGGCGGTCAGAGCGTGGTGCCGACCACACCACCTCATTCTAGTGCCGAGGTCATGGAAAGCATGGGGCTCTACCTCCATGCCCCCCCAAGTGCCTTCATGGCATGTTACGGGGATACCTTTACCTTTTACGTCCTAGAAGTATGCTATTCGGATATCTCTACGTTTCATGTACACACGATTCTCTACAAAAATTCTATAAAAGGCCTAAATGAACCATAAACACCTACAAATGTCTAAAACCTATCTCTGTGCCTAAAAATGTCTTTTTTAGTATTTTGTGTATATTTAAAATAAAAATGTCGGCATTAAACATTCAAAAATGTCCGAAAAGTGCAAAAATGCTATTTAAAATATAAAAAAAAAAAAATATCTTAAGACAAACACTGGAACCGAAGTTCGTTTGGAAAAGTCTATTCTAGCATAAAAGGGGTGGTAGGTTGTTCAGGTTAAGAGAGAACCTCTCTTTTCTAGTACCTAAAAATATATTCCCTTAATCATGAGATAAAGGCATTATTACTATTCATTCTAAAAGAAATAAAAGAGCTCAGACAATAAAATAAAGTTACCGTCCGCTTACTGCAATTTTCCTCGTAAGATTTCATCCATAGCAACTATATAATATTTTTCAAATGAACATACTCGACGACGAACCATCACCCAATACCAATAATAATAGTTTTCTAAACACTAATCTATATATATATATATACATACATATACATACATATACATATGTAATTAGTAATAAATAACTGATTTTGCGCTAATGTGTATGTACTTTTGTGTAGGAGTGCGACAAGAGTAGAGGCTGCGTGAAAATACACATGCGTTACCAGACGTCTTCCTGCCTGGTTGTGGCAACCCTCGCTAATATCTGAAAGACTGTCATTCCAGTCTGAGCCATCTAATTTTCCGTGTGTTCGAGGACAGTTATCTGGTGACCGTTAGGGAAATGCGTCATCTCTGCCGTATCCCTTGGACTGAAAAAGGATTAATATGGTTTCCCATTCATCTCATCTCACTTTCTCTTGGTGGATTTATGCATACTGGACTTGCCTAAATGGTCTGCATGCAGTTTTCTCCGTATACACACATGTAGGCTAAGTGTTTATGTGATAAAGGACGGATATAATTATCTTTCAATCACAAGAAAAGTTCTGTGAAGGAGTCATCAGTCGAGCAAAACAAAAAGGTCCGAGTGAAATCCACAGGGAACTGTTGGAGGTGCATGGTGCTGATTGTCTGGACCGTAGCAATATATCCAGGTGCTGCAGGTTCTTCGAAGAGGGCCGAGTAAATCTTACAGATGAAGCACGTTCCGGCAAACCAGCGACCGCTGCAATACCACCCAATGTTAGAGGCAGTCATACACCCTACAGTCCAGACCTCGCACCGTCTGAGTTTCACCTCTTCGGACCTACAGTCCAGACCTCGCACCGTCTGAGTTTCACCTCTTCGGACCAATGAAAAAATTCCTAGGAGTCCAACGCTTTGGTTCTACGCCCAGAAAACGGAGTTTTATGAACGAGGTGTACTTAATCTGGTGTCACGATGGGGGAAATGTGTCGAGAGACTTGGTAAAACCTGTAGATTTTTTCTGTATTATTTCGTTTTGCTAACCTATTAAATACGTTGCCACAAAAAATTGTCGTGCATTACTTTTCGATCCTCCCTCGTATATAAGTCTATTATAATCAGCTAACAATTTGAAAACAAGCTTCTTCAATGCTAGACAGAGTAAGGCCCGATTGTATAAACCATTTAATCTTAGATCAGAGGTTAAATTGATCCTTGTTTCAGCTGAACTTGGAATTTTGTGTTGTATAAAGTCTAATCTGAGATTAATTTGTCTCAAACTAAAGTCAACTTTGACTGAAGAAATTTCTCCGATTAAGTTAGATGATCCAAGTTCAGTTATTTCTTTTCTGTTTGAAATATACGAGTGACAGATTGTGCAAATAAAATATCCATTATTATTAATATTAATAGATATGTTAGGTACATATATATATCTTTCAATTTCTTGCCTTAATACACAAACATTCTTATATTTTATAAGGCTCTATCGTGTTCAGCAGTATCAAATAACATAACCTATAATTATATTATGTTTATAACAACCATTAATTATTAATGGATATGATAGGTACATTCATAAATGTTGAATTAACTGTATTACTAAACGAAAATTGTCGTTTTATAAAGCTTTATTATGTTTAGTAATATCAAACACCATAACATGATAACAACTTGGAGAACAGTCAACCTTCTTCTTATTGACCGCCATTATTTACATTGCAAAAAAAGAACCAGTGTCTCCAACAGAGTGTAATACGGAAAGTCGCGAAAAAGTAGTTGTAAAGTCGCTAGATTTCTCATTATCAACAAAGAAAGATTAAATTTTGTCACTATGGGGTGCTAAAAAGGTCACTAAATCCCTATTTAAGCAATATAAAAGTTAAAAGAAATTGTTGTTGAAAAAGAGTTGAAGTCGCTAGATTGGCAACACTGAACAAACCTGTATAACATGGTCCGCGCATCACGTATTTCACCTGTTTATGCGATGTTGCCAAATCCTTTTCACGTGAACTTAGATTGCATTTGAACCAAGGTAATTTGATCGCAGAAAAGTTTTATACAATAGAAGAAGTGTCTGAACTCGGTTTACTTTTCGATCTTCGATCAAAGTTCATCTTTAGTCAGGGAGTTTTATACAATTGGGCATACAAGAATCGGTATCCATGGTCTTGTTTGTGATCACTGATCAGCATGAACTAATACTATCGCTTAAGCAGAAGCACAAGACAAGGAACACACCCAGTGTCCATGGGAGATAGATAATAGTAATGAATATAAGACAAGAACTATAAATAGACACATAATCAGTCCAACAAATAATAAGCGACGACAGAAATAAAGGAAAACAACGTTGAAAACACAAAATTAATAAAGTTGTAACAGAAGTTTTAACCTAATCCATAAGTATAGAGGCAGTTCTCTTTTTGATTACTTAATAATGACTATGATCTAGGTTATTATGAGGGGGAACATATCTATATAACAAAACTATATTTTAACAGAATACGACTAATCTGCATAGCTTATACTAAGGGCGTCGCGACACGCTGCCCTGACCTTGTTTCCCTAACAGTCGGTTCATGTAGATTATCGATATATCTGCAGTGGCGCGAGAGTGATATTGATAAACAGACGACCGTGGCCTAATATAAAGGGCACCCTCAGTAATGTCATTCGAATTTGAAACTCGTATTACGAAAGTATTACAGTGTATAATTCTCGTATCCCTAACTAGGACTTGAAAAACATACATGAACATACATTTTTCTCTCTAGTATTTTCTGCAAAAAAAAAAAAAAAAAAAAAAAAAAAAAAAAAAAAAAAAAAAAAAAAAAAACTGAATTGCCCGGACATATGGAGTTTCTGCAATTCCCGACTAGTAACAACCATTTTATTTGTTTAAAACAATTTTAGGTGAATAAGATGGAGAAAGACATTTGTTTATCTTATAAGCAATTTTAAACGTAAATTTCAAGGGTTCAGAACCATAGTGAGCCAAGCGCCATTTACTAAAACCGTAGAAAACAAGGGTTAAAATGGAGTTATTACCATAATTAAATGCAAACATACGGCAAGTAATATAAAGTATACACATTAAAACTAAATGATATGTCAATCTTTATTAAACTATGGTATTCACTTAACTTTAACCCTTGCTTTCTCCGTTTTTAATAAATGGCGCTTGGTCCACTATGGCTCTCAACCCTTCAATTAAGCCAAGAAGTTGAAAAAAGTAGATACACAAATATGTCATTATGTGAATAGCATATTTACGAGTAATTCTTCAAATTCCTTTAATGCTAAAAAAAAGTAAGATTTGCGCTGGATTTGTGGTGTTGCTGTAATTTATTGCCGCTGTGAAATGTGCACTGAGTACTGGATGTGTGGAATATGTATGAATATTACAACCATATGAAAAATTGAATTTGAGAAAAAAATGTAACTTGTGGGATTTCTGCAATTCACGATTCAAGTAGAGGAACAGCCCGATTATTTTCAATGTAATCTAAATACTTATTTGCCACTATCACTACCACCACTTGGTCATTTTTATTGGGTTATTTTACGACGCTTTATCAACATCTAAGGTTAATTAGCATCTGAATGAAATGACGGTGATAATAACAGTGAAATGAGTCCAGGGTCCAGTACCGAAAGTTAGCAAGCATTTCTCATATTGGGTTGACGGAAAACCCCGGAGAAACCTCAACCAGGTAACTTGCCCCGACGGGATTCAAACCCTAGCCACCTGGTTTCGCGGTCAGACGCGCTAACCGTTACTCCACAGATATGGATCCACTTAGTCGTCACAAATGTTTATACACATGTTGCATACACGAAGATTTTGAGAGGAAGAATGTTTATACTTCTTTTAAAGTAAAACAAAAACAAATTAAAATCATAATTAGCATGCACAGTTTATATTAATGCAAAACTTCGTAAATACGAATATCCTTATTTAAATGTGTCCGGAAACAAAGAAACTTAATTCTTAGTTCAGATTTATCAGTAAAACTTTTCATAAATGTCTTGAACTAAAAGAGTTCATACACCTGGAATTCTCAAGACTGGGGGAATTTCGAACATCATCTCAAATCATCCCTATAAGCTTCCCACTTCTTGTCTGAAGGAAATAAACAGCCTTATCTTGCATGAATCGAACCCGGTTCCGTTGTATTTGTAGCCGGATGCATTAGCACTATAGTCACAGCGGAAATTACATGAGAATAACTACTGAGCAAAAATACTACACAAGTTCAATTCGTTAAGAATTCTGGGAAAACGAACTTCTGAACTTCCGGACCAATTTCCCATGGTGAATTACCGTCTTTGTGTAGTAACAGCTGTTACGTAAGGAAATCTAGATACTCTCTCTTCAATTCATGTGTTACTTCTTCAGTCAAGGTTGTTCCTACCACAGAAATATAATTCTCACACATCCGTGTACAGTCTCTGGTATAACAGTATCGATCTCAAGATGCGTAAAGTGCGTATAATTTGGAGAACCAAATTGTCATACCGTGTATAGTTACGCAAGTCATTAGTATGTGGCCTACTTTGCTGCTGAGGACTAGTCAGGCTGAGGGCAGAACTTAGGAACACAACATTTGTCATGCTGTAATGACAAAAACAATTCCGCGCAGGAGGTTATATGAAGTATATCCGGTAAGCCAGTCGTCTATGCGGCTTCGTCTTTTGCCTTGAGGTAGAGGAGGCCGGTGTTCTTTCGTAAGACCACAATCCCGTAGTACTTTTTTTCTACGACTCGCATAATATCGACTAGGCAGTATAAGCCACTCCTATTTATCACTAGACAACAGCAAAATCTGAACATAATAAATTTTTAGATCATTACTTACTATTTAACATTAATACTGTATTTTCATTATTGTAAATTTAAAAAATACACAAAGGAATGAAAAAGAATTACAGTAATCAATGTACCACCTCAATAAAATATGAAGAGTCCACTGCAAGAATGATGGATGTCATTTGGAATACATTTTGCAGGAGAAGCAATTGAAAGTTTGAAATGCTTAGAGCTCAAAGCGTAACTGTGATTTTCCGATCATTACTGGACAATGACTATCAGTGTTAATGCCATATAACTCTGTATGTACATTCTATATATCTTAAGCTATGCATTGACAGTCTTGGTTCATTTTCGACAAGAAAGTGACATCCATCATTCTTGCAGTGGACTCTTCATATGTGAGGGATGGTATAACTTAAAATGTGATACATAGAGAAAGTTACACCATTTACACGAAAATATCAATTTCGGTACAAGATAGTCTTACTCAAAAATTAAAAAAAAGTATCATACTTTAATTTCGCAGGATGCTATGTAAGTTAGAAACAGAACACTTATCTGAATAACAAACTTAATAAACTGCAATTAATATACACAAAGAAAGAAGGGCAGGAATACTAAAATGAAGTTCTGCATAGCTATGGTCATATCAGTTGTAATGTATGGAAGCGAAAAATGGACAACAAAACGAGATAAATGAATAACACAAGCTGAAGGAATGAACCTGAAGTCTGTAAGCTTACCTACTTATAAATCATCAAATCCGGAACGAGAACATAAGATACAATATTAACTCAGTGGTGAAATACGAGATAAAAAATATGGGTTGATCATATAGAAAGAATGGAGACGAAACGTTCGTAAAACAAGTCCTGAAACACGAACCATCTGGAACACAAGCCATAGGAATTTTAGAAAAGATGTTTACAGAATTGAAATTGAACAGACTGCAAGCTTAAACTATAAAGTGAAGAAGAAGAAGAAGAAGAAGAAGAAGAAGAAGAAGAAGAAGAAGAAGTGTGTCACGAAGATGACACACACTTTCTCGTTTATGCATTTTATTCGGAAAAAAGATGGGGAAGTGTAGTGAAGTGAATGATGGCCGATAAACTACGATAATAGGAAACGAAAATGATCTTAAGTGAACATATGTGCGTATGTCTTGTAAATAAGTTAATAAGTGAGTGTAGTCAAGTTTAACGTTGAAATCAAAAGATCATAAAGAAAGATAAAAGTTATTAAGACAAAGTAATAGTGAAGAACCCTTGTAATGCAGCATTGGTATACTGAATGAATAAGGATAGATGACAATATGTATGAAGGTTGGGAAATAAAAATGAGACAGTATTGGTATTGGTTAGGGGTAGAATGTTGTTTGTTGTTTAGTCAACTGTCCGAAGACAGGTCTAAACCTCACAAGTAGTACCAACATGGCACCACTTATGAGGAAACTAGGCCAGGAGATTATGGGGTAGAGTGGCCAGTTCCTTTCTCCCTCCAGTTGGTTAGATTAGCAGATTATAATTAGAGAGGGGCAGATTGTAAAATATTACATTTGGTATCAATTTAATATTAACTAAACCGTGCGCTTCGCTGCACTTGTTACAAATAAATATAAAGCAATTACATAATTAAAATAGGACATTTGGTCCAGGGAACATCCGTGTTTGATAGAAGAATAAATCGTTGTTTATGTAAATAAAAAATGAAAATGAATGTTGTACATACATATTATTTTAAGAAACACAGGAAACGAATACCTGTATGGGTAAATTATGGGCGCAAGAACGTCATTTCGTGGCACTTTGTAAAATAACTCAGCTTTAGTGAGCTCAACGGCAAATAGTACTTTTTACTCCATATGTACTGTATTTTTGGTCCAGTAAAAATTCTCATCTTTACAACACTCTTAAAAATATATTATGTTCTGTGGACAAAAAAAAAAAAAACTGAAAGTGTATACAATTAGCATAGTTTATGTGGTCCAAATAAAGTCTAAATAATGAAGTAATACACTACAATATTGCGACAGAATACTGTATCAAGTTTTCTTCTATTTTAATCTTACCTGAATCCTCGATTCACTCTGGAGTTACAGTAATGGGATTATAGCAATACGTCCACCTAGAGAAACTACACTTCCAAATAGTGAAGAAATTATCCAAATCGGTTAAGTAGCTTCTGAAATTAGCTCATACCAACACACAAACATTCTCTGTATATTGATAAAAGTTTATACATTTATATATTCCCATGATAGAATACAATTATATCGGTATAAAAATAGTGTTAAACGAATAATATTCTCAGTTTGTTGTGTGCAAAGCCGCCTTAGACGAGTCATTTGTTTTCATTTCATTATAGCTTATTAGTCTGAGGTGGCAATGATAAAACGTAATGTTATTTTAAAACTCGTGTATCTCGTTAAATATCAGTCCTTTCAAAATTTTGCATAGAATAAAATTTATCGAAAACCATTTTTAAAGAAACATTTGTTACGTAAAAATCAATAATAAGTGAGATATTTCGATTTATTTAATTCAGGCCCCCTTATAACTCCCCTTTTAAATAAAGTATTTTGAGTGCCATATAGCCTAAAATCTAAGTTAGAACGAACTTAATTTATATTCCAATTATCATAGAAATCGGTTCAGCCATCATCGCGCGAAAAGATAACAAACATCCAGAGAGACAGACATACAAAAAAAATTAAAATGCGATTTTTGGTCTCAGGATAGTTAATTATACATGTTAACACTAATTATTTTTGGAAAAGCGAAAATTAACAAAAAAAATTTGGTTACAGATTTATATTGATATAGATTAGCATGACAGTTTAAAAATGTGAGATATATGCATAAACAGGTGATAAGAAAATTAAATGAAAGTGAATAAGATGGAACGAACTTGAGCTCAAGTGAAAAACAATGAATTGGTGTGTATAGGTGAGAAAAATTATACAGTAATGGTGGACTGAAAAACAGGAATGTGAAGGCCTATCATGACTAAAATGTAAAGTTGTTTGACAATAAAACATCATATCATATACAGTATACGTTTTATTATTATGTTTTCAAAGAATTCAATTCCTCATCACATCACATTACCACTGATATTCTCCTTTGTAGTTTTACTTTCATGAATCATCATAAAAAACTAACAAATTAAATAATTTACCGTGCACTCAATACCTCTGATTGAGGTTCTGGTGATATGTGCAGCCTTAGACACAAAAATGACAGTCTGCCATACGCTAAGTCCCCTTCAGAACACTTCGGTTGATTCGGTGAGAGCGTAGGTTTACACGTGAAGAAATTTATTATGCATGACTTCGCTCTGTTTGTTTGTTGCTTTTTCTATCTGTTTATAGGTCAAGTGTTATGAATAATCTATAACGAAGATATATTCAGGGAGTAAATTAGGTGCAAAATAAACATCCTTTCTCTAGTCGTGTGAGCCAAGCGCTGTCCGAAGTAGACTTACAAGCAAACATTCTGATGGGAGCATATAATTTTTTTTTCTTTCACCGCGTTCATAATGTCAAAACAAGTGTTTATACAAACACCGCAATTACGATAGCCGTAAAAAAATAAGTTCACCGGGAGCTGTTAACAGAAAGAAAACACAATTTCACTGGAAAAATTTATTGGAACAGACGCAGCAAAATTGTTGAGCTATTTTTCAACATATTCCCGACTGGAATTGAGACATTACGCTGGTTCCGATCCCAGGCGGCAGACTTCTACGACACAAGGATACAAAAATTGAGCTCATGGTATGACAAATGTCTCAATTCCAGTGGGGGATATGTTGACAAACAGAGCAGCAATTGGTGTATCTTATTCAATAAATGTTTTCATGCAATTGTGCCCCAGAGAAAATCACTTTCTGGACGGCCTAGTAATTGCAGTTGAGTGGCCAAAAATTGTATAAGCACTTCTTTTGACATTATTGACATGGTGGAAGAAAAATTTTTAACTTTTTTATCTGTCCCCATCAGAATGTTTGCTTGTTAGAAAAAAATTCATGCTACAGGAGAGGGGTCACTCACCACAATAAACAAACTGTTTAGCCACCGTCGTAGCTCTGTCGGCTAAGGCGCTTGTCTACCAATCCGGAGTTGCACTCGGGGGTGGGTTTGATTCTCGCTTGGGCTAACTGCATTGTTGGGATTTTCCCGAGGTTTTCTCCAACCGTAAGGCGAATGTCTGGTTATCTACGGCGAATCCTAGGCCTCATCTCGCTATCACCAATCTCATTGACCTAAATAAACCTTGTAGTAGATTAGATATAGTGTCGTAAAATAACCAACTAAAAAAACTGATTGGGAAGAGGAAGAGAAAGTTCCATAACCTGGTCTATCTACGTCATTGTAGATCGTATTTACGTTCTGTAGTAACCCCCGGGTTTTTCACATTTCTTAGAACCATGCGCAAGCACTTCAGTCGCATTGATGAGATTATAGAAAGAATGCCCCGGATGTGCTGTTTTAATTGTCTCTTGGACAATTTTTATGTCGGATTTCGATACAATATTTATATAATGGTGTAGCCCAGCTCGTATATATGCGTCTTTAGTATAAAGTTAAGCAGTAGGTATACAGTTACAACGGTTGCACATGGCTCTGGCAGATGCTTGTTGACAATACCTAAAACTGTCAAGAGTTGTTCTAATGGCGATACGGTTATAATAAATAAGAATTAATTATCTTCTGTAACAATACATCAAGAGTAGCAAACTGTTAATCGCAGAACTAAAGAGTCTCCTTTCTTTGATGGAGATAGGAAAATTACTTGGTTGGGGTTTCTCGACGTTTCCCCAATTGTACCGCGAATTCCAGGAAATTCCATCGACACTAAAATATAATCTAATAGCTGATATAGCGTCGTTAAATAAGATTAAAAAATATGGCTAGGGATTTGTAATTGCGTGAAACGTTTAAGTGGTCGGTGCTTGTGTGATTTCAAGTAATTGTAGTTCACCGCTTGATGGAAATCAACTTAGCATAATCATAAATCGAATAACTTTAACTTTTAACGAATATCGTAACCAGCTCAAGAAATTGAATGCAAGCCACTAATAATACTTATACGATAATATTTGAACTGAAATGTATTTGTCCAATAATAAAATGATTTTCCGTTACTGCACTAAGATGCTTTGAGTGATAGTAATAATTCTGCAGTGCCTGGGAAAAGTGACATAAGTCAGTTTCCAAAACCTTTTTTGATAATTTATTGACAACTTACGGAACATCTGCTCGCTTGGAAAAATAGACATAAGTATTTCTCCCATTACAATAATTCATACAGAAAAAAATCAAATCGACATACACCAGTGTAAGCTGTCAATAAATAATCAAAAAAGGTTTGTGGAAACTGACTTATGTCACTTTTCCCAGGCACTCCAGAATTAGACTTCGGATTTTAGGTAAAAGCCTATTTTAATCCTTAAAAGAAAAGTTCATAAAAACTTGCAAGTACACGTTTCATATAAAACTATGCCTAAAATTGGTATTTCAATAACACCTAAAAATGTCTATTTTGACGACAAAGCCTATTTTGACCTATTAAGTATGTTTTATCTCTAATAGGTCAAAACACCCATTCTTATTTCGAAAATTTGTATTTTAAATTTCAAATGTGTTCCTGGTTCTGTTGGATATAAAGTACGGATAAACTGGAGGAAGTTCTGCAGAGAAATGTAGGACTGAAGGACCTGCGTACTGCTTCAGATATCCTAGCAGGGAAGAACACGGATTTACAATGTAACATTCCTGTCCAACTAATGTCAAAATTGAAATACGCTCCTGTTACTTCAGTGGATGTGGAGCGTTCATTTTAAGCATACAAATTTGTGTTAAGTGACAGACGGCATTGCTTTTAGTTGAAAATTTAGAAAAAGTATTAGTAATTTATTGTGAAGCTAATTATAGACATTAACGGACAAGGCTTGGTAAAAAATTGATTATATTTGACTTGTCTGTGTACTGAATTTATATCTAACACCTATTTTTCAAATTTAATTGTTTAGTTTATTTATAACAAGTTAGATATTTGTTGTTCTTGTACTTTTGGTAGTAGTAGTGGTGGTAACGGTGTATAAGCATTTAAAATTATTAAATTCTAGAAGTGAATTCCTGATGATTTGGAACATGCTTCTAAAGAAAACATTATTTTTGTTAGAGCCTATTTTCAATTCTTTGGAAACTATTTTCTACACTTTTAAGCCTATTTTAGGCACCTAAATTTACATTTTAACGATCTAAAAATCCGTACCCTAGTAATAATATTAGTAATTTCATTTTACCCGTGGCAACATTGGAGTGAAAGAGTTCATAGTGCCTCCATACCATATTTTCAGGGTCGTAGACACCAACCAAGTACTATACTTGTTTTTTTGACAGATGGGACATGACAGTTAAGCGACCGAGCTTGGAACTACAGTGCCATGTTGCCAATATGGACTACCACGCTGCCAGTTGATGGAAGCTAGCAATTGTCGTTAAGATGGCTGGCGTTAAAACATTCATTGACAATTGACGCGATGGTAAGAAAACAATACAAAAATCGACAAAGAATCAAAGACGAAACGTACCAATGCTATTAAGCACTCGCCACGTGGGAAAGGTAAATTTGGCAACTCAATCGTTGTTACCATAGCAACAGGGCTACCTCGCTATGTGACATTCAGTTGTTTTTCCGATCGCAACGCTCCTGTCATGTCCCATCTTTCAAAAAAACAAGTGTAGTACAAGCATTGGAATACCCAAGAAATTAAATTAGGTAAAAATGTAGAGTTGTGGTGTCGCAAACAAAAGAAAAAGCGAGGATTGTTTATGACCTGCACATGATTTACAACCACGTGCTCAGCAAACGGTCGGTCAGAGATCAACTGCGGCTGGCCCCACGTTAGGGATGTCACAACATATTTCGCCTCCTGCTTGCACCACATGCTATACACAAACAACTCGTACTCGCAACTCGTCCTGTGCACGGAAAATTGTCAAGAGATTTTCTATATCAACACAATTTCGCCGGCGTATAGACATGCCACTGAACACCGAGCTGCTGGTCAGAAGACACAAGCTGTAAACAGTTCCGCTCATGATCCTGCAACATCGTTATCCCTCCTTTGAGACCTCATCCACAATGGTGGCTATACGGAGTCTGTCTCAATTTAAATGCATAATGCGAGCGTCATCTTAAGAGTCGCAAACACAATATAGTGTGACGTGCATACGAGAGGCGTTCCGCACACTCACAGTGACTCGGACGCTTTACTTGCGTTACGTAACTCGACACGTTTTGCAAGCCTCCACTTCCCATTAGTTATCTATCTCGCCATTTGCTCTGTTCATTTGTGACTCGTAACTAATTGTTTCAATCGCACGACACAGCCAAACACCGAATAGAAATGTCGTAAGTCTGCAGTCTTTAGAAGCCAGTTCAAATTCAGTTTGGAGACGGTCGTGCTGTCCGCAAACGTTCAGGCCAAGAGCATTTAATATACAGTCCTCTTAGTTCAGGCGCAGGCCTCATAATTCCTGAAAATTGTAGTTTCAAGGGTGTCTAGTACACGCACACTTCCATCCCACCATTGTAATGTCGTGTGTTGTCTTGCATGCTGGCCTATGTTTCCGATTTGTAAGAAGTCCAGAACAGTTAAAATATGGGCACTGAATGAATTTAGGTAAGGTGAAGTTGTCAACATTCCTCACATCCTAAAATCTCCCGTTTCTCATATTGCACGGGTCTCTCCCGCGATCTTCACAATATTTAAAATAGTGATTATAGTATTAGGTGTTAGTTACATCTTAAGTTTCGTTTTAAACATATTGTAATTTTTGATTTTAACGAGCATAATATTGAATAATTTCGAGGGAAAAATTGTTCCGGAGCCGAGTATCGAACCCGGGACCTTTGGTTAAACGTACCAACGCTCTACCAACTGAGCTACCCGGGAACTCTACCAGACACCGATCCAATTTTTCCCTCTATATCCACAGACTTCAAAGTGGGCTGACAACCGTCAAGCTTTTAGGTATAACTCCCTGTAAAGTTGATTTGAATAATTTCGAGGGAAAAATTGTTCCGGAGCTGGGTATCGAACCCGGGACCTTTGGTTAAAAGTATCAACGCTCTACCAACTGAGCTACCCAGGAACTCTACCAGACAGCATAATATTTACAACTAATGTAAAATTCTGTTAATTTCTTGTGCAAAATATACACACTAAGGCTTATCTATATTTTGTATTAGGCCTACCATTATTTTAACAAAAATAAGTATATCGACGTATGTGTCCCACATTAATAGAGTATGTATGCTGCAGAAAAAAATACAATCTATTGAAGGCCTACACTTTGCTAGTTATTTCCATTCTTGGCAATTTTCCTGGTATCAGAAGTCACGGGTGAGTCGAGCACGTAGAACTCGGAACCAACAGTAGCAACATGGCAATAGGTTTGTTCCAGCAAGCAATTCAGAACGCGTTCCGAACTAAGACCAAACTTCTTTGGACGCATGCGCCAGTTGTGTACGATATCAGAAGTAGTTCGGGATTTTACGTTCTTGGAACATTTTTTTATTTTATTTTAGCAGGTTATTTTACGACGATGTTGATCTGAGATTATTTAGCGTCTGAATGTAAGGAAGGTGATATCGGTGAAATGAGTCCGGGGTCCAACACTGAAAGTTACCCAGCATTTGCTCATATTGGGTTGAGGGAAACCCCCGGAAAAAAAACCTTAACCAGGTAACTTATCCCGATCGGGAATCGAACCCGGGCCAGGAACGTTTCTTGAACTGTTCTTTCACGGCCTTCGGAGTTTCTTCTCACAGTAAAATTATACTCAACTTCGAACTAAATTCTTCGTAAAATATATCGCTATCACCTTCCAAATCACTCATGATGGACTATTTTTTTTTATTTTAACCTGCCTAGCCTCGAAGTATTTTAACCGTAACTTCAAATTAAACCATCTGCGCATGCGTCAGCAATTTAGAATTCCCGGTTCCTACTCTTAATCGAGAACCAATTTCACTCGTCCCGGACGAGTTCTAAAGCACGTTGGAACAGGAAACTGGGAGTTCCGTATTGGTTCGGAATTAGTTCTAGTCTTGTAGGAATGCTTATGGACAGGCAGTTCACAATCGATCCTGAACCGTGCTGGAACAAACCTGATAGATTATTTAGCACACCACATTCACCAATCAAGTTCATGAACGATAAACGCTCTACGGGAAAAATAATAATGGAAATTACGGAATTTGGCATCACCAATATTCGAGTATGGCACCATAAAACAAGATATGAAAAGATAAGAATTTCAACGGTTCCCGCTATGTTCAATGGAAAGTTATCCTGTATTGTAAATTGTTCCAACTTAACTCTCAGACGTCAAGGTTATGTCAGAAACCTGAGAGGAGTACTGAAATGATGACGCAACTCGTTCTTGAGGCATGCGGAGGATGAGTATGTCGTCATCGTGACGTTGTAGGCCTACCTCCTGGGATCTTCAATATTACTCCAAAGACAGGACAAGAAATCGCCACTGCAAAAAAGTATGATGCCAGACTAAGATGAAGGACCTCCTGGCATCGAGACAGTCATGTGGAAGTGAAGCAGTCACAGTAAATTGCATGCACCTGTTTCAGTGACGAACTTCCTCGGAGGTCACGTGGTCTCGACTCAGGCGCCATTTCGGTTTAAAATAAGACAGTATGGCAATGCACCAGCTTCCGAGGCATTTGCACACTTCAAGCTTCGAAAGAAGAGGCTGTTATTCTCTACTACGGCTTAAAGGTGTTGTACTCGAATCTAAAAATAATCTGTAGTCGTTATCAAATCCGATATGAGAGAAAAGGTCTTAATTACATAAGAAATCCATTCTGCACTGAGTTCTTCCTGAATTTGAATTATTCACGATTGCATAAATGTAGTTAATGACGTGAAGTGACAACTATTCATTTACAACTGCCCCGAATAAAACACTGTACGAATAGGATAACACGACATGTATCAGTCGATAACGATGATTGAAGGTGACGCTTCGGGAGATTTGCACAACTGAAAAGGTAATTACCAGGAAAAGTTTATAATGAGCATTTTATGGAATGTAATATTCACCATATATTGTCACAATTTGCATGAGTAAGAAAGAGGACACGTTTATAGGTTTACATGCTGTAGTGATATATAGTAAACTTTTCTGTAGAGACTCTCATGGCGCTTAAAGTCGCATTGATGCCTCTGTCACTCAAACGTCGGCGTTTCTTGCTATAAACTCAACCGATCAGGGTTCGATTCCCACAATGAAATTAAATATTTAACTCCCACAGAAACTTGATGTCTTGTCTTTTGTCCTGCATTCTCTTAAGTGGTAATATTTGCGACATGTTTACCACTTGTCCAGCGATCCTGCTAGTTTCGAATGTCGAATGTCAGAATGAGGACGGAATTGCCCAAAGGGCCCATTTTTTAAGAAGATGATGAAGTCAATATATTTGGGTAAGAGTAAAAGGAAGGATAGGCTAGTGCGAGAGAGTATAATTTCGTAAACACAGATTATATCCCCGATATTGCAGTTATTCTTGTGATTCACATAATATGAGAATGATATTTAATCACGGTTCTCCAGTCTCCCTTAACCTACAAAATTTCATTCCATCAACACTCTCATTTACCCTCTAATTCCGTCATTTTATATGATCTCACCAAAATTAAATAAGTATATTTAAATAAAACATATCAAGGTACAAGCTTAATACGGATTCGGTAACAGAGGGAGTCTGTCACCTTATACATATTCGTTTCTATAATGCTAATGAACATGGTCTAGTGAACGATGTAGGGAGTGCCTAGAGCAAGATCGATTCTTCAGACGGGGTTGATTTTCAAATTTAGTAACCGTTACGAATCTACCTGACATCCTGTGGCATTTCCAAAGCTGAAAATCCACCCGCAGAACTTTCTAACCCTCTGTCTTACGGGAGGAGAGTGGGTTCGTAAGTATAATAAACCTCAGAGTAACACTACTGACTACAGAATTTCGGTCAGTTCTCTTCAAGAATAAAATTGTACTCTCTCTCTCTCTCTGTGTGTGTGTGTGTGTGTGTATGCAGACGACACATGGGCAAGCTACAGAATATTTAAACTTTTTGGGGAAATATAATCTCATGTAGTCTATTTTATTGCACTTCCACCAAAACCTGTTCAATATCTATCAATACACGGAGAGACAACATGTCGTCATCATGTCTGATTGTACGCTGAACCCACAACTTGTACTTTCCCAAACCACCAAACGCTCTCGATAAAGACTATTCCAGGAAAAATGATTTTACCGTGCAGACACAGAAAATGAGAATTCTAATGGAGTACTTAGGAGAACATTTCTAACATCAGAATGCAGAGTTTTCGGGCCCGAATATTTGAACGAAATAAGACATACAATAGAAGCCTGAAGTTTTGATTTTCTAAATTTTGAAGCAAATATTATCAATGTAACCGAAATGAACAACTGCAAATAAACATCGTGACATTAAACTATATTCTTTTGGGGATTGATTTTATTTTTAAGTAGGTTTATTGGCATGTAAAAGAACTCCTGCGGGACAAAATTTCGGCACACCGGCGACAGTGACATAACCTCGGCAGTTGCGAGCGTCGTTAAATAAACCATAATTTAAAAAAAAATATGTTTAAGTAATTTTATTTTCTGTTTCAACAATTTCGAAAAGTCTTGATTTTTGCATCATCGTATTCATTAAGTAAAATTTAGCCTTCCAATAAATAGGCTTACACAAACATAAATTGCTAATTTTCTAATACCAAACATTTTCTCGTCTCAACGACTTTATTCGGTGAGTTTTTCTGCTACATTTTTCAGGGAACAGAATTCACACATTTTTTTTTTCTCTTGTAAGGAGGAGAGACCTGAAGGCTTGCACTGCAGCCTGAGGCTTATTGTGCTTACCACTCCTATTCTATTAATGACTGGTAGCCGAACAGCCGCGCTCTCGTAGAGTCTTAAAAAAATTGCACAGATACTTTTTTTAAGTCCCAGAAAGGAGGCAGTGCGCATGATCAGACATACAACGAAACAAAACTAATTTTATTACCTCAACTAGTTCTCTTGTGAACCAGATAGCACGTCCTCCGATCATGCGTACTGCCTCCTTTCTGGGACTTGTAAAGTATCTATGAGACAAAACTTTTTTCCTAAGACTGTACAAGTACAGCACGCTGCACCGTGAACTTAATTTATGGTATGGATGATGAATATGACATGTCAATTAATGACGGCGAAATGAGTCCAAGGTACAATGTCAAAAGTCACCCAGTAATTCTCCTTCAATTGGTTGAGGGAAAACCCCGGAAAAAACTCAACCAAGTAACTTGTCCCAACCAGGATTCGAATCCGGGTCCGCTAGTTTCACGATCAGACGCGCTGACCATTACTCCACAGCGGTGGAGTGTTGCATTAAAAGAAGAATATTTGTATGATTGCGCAATTGATATTTTTGCCAGCTCTCTCCGGTTAGGGAAGACGGCTAAAGTAGTGTTTATTACTCGTAAAAATATCAATAACAAATAAAATTTATTTAGGTATAATTTAAGATGCAAATACTTCAGATGTTCGGTTCAGGAGACTAAGAAAGAAATAAATATAAATCCAGTCAAGTAATTCGCCTCACAATCAGTCTGAATGCCAACAGAAAAAAAAAAGAGTATTAAAACGCTACAATAATAGAGTAACGCTTTTAACCACGAGTCATATTTCTTTTATATAAATATCGGAAGCAACCACCTTTGGCACGAAGCAGGGGCCTAATAATTTGATTACGCAAAGACAAACAGAAATAGAACAGAAAAAAAATACAGGCTTACCTGAATCAAGACAATGGATAAAAGCATAGTACAGTCCTCACTATGCGACATAACGTGACCATGGGTAAACCACTTGCCAGAAATAGCCGGAAAGTTTGTTTTAAAAACGGTTTGACACAATGGATCTTTGCAATTTTGTATCTTCAACTTTCGTTCGCATTGAAACCACAGTACGACAAAAAATAGGAAACTCAACTGAAAACATTTTATAAGAATCATAATTCTATGCCAAATGCTGTTATTTTTTATTCCGTGCTATTCCGAATTTATTTTGTGTAAATTAATGCATCACATTCGATTTTCCGTTTCAAAGTTCAGGAATCAAGCAGGAAAAATAAGTCCTGGACTGGATAATCAAGATTCTATTCTATAAAAAAAAAAGCTTAAAATGCGATTGCTTTCATATCAGCGCGGATACGGACGAATATGGAAGACAGCTTCTTACCTGATCAATTTTGTTTTTTTAATAGGTTATTTTACGACGCTTTATCAACAGCTAGCGTCTGAATGAGATGAAGGCGATAGTGCCGATGAAATGAGTCAGGAGTCCAGCACCGAAAGTTACCCAGCATTTGCTCATATTGGATTGAGGGAAAATCCCGGAAAAAACCTCAACCAGGTAACTTGCCCCGACCGGGAATCGAACCCGGGCCACCTGGTTTCGCGGCTAGACGCGCTAACCGTTACTCCACAGGTGTGAACTACCTGATCAATGTTACAAATCAATAAAAATGTTTCAGACAATAGGAAAACGGAAAAAGGACTGAAAAATACAGAAAGGGTGGAAATTTACCAATTTAGGAACTTTTCAGTTCAGAGTATAAGAAATGTACACTAAATAAGAACTGACAAACAAACATTCTCATAGGGATAGAGAAAGTTACCTTTTTTTTTCCTTTCACTACGTTAATAATGTTCAAACAAGCGCTTTATGCAAATTTTGGCGACTCGAGCGCAATTACGAGTGCCGTCCAGAAAGTAAGTTTCCCTGATGCCGTTCACAGAAAGAAGTTCGACTATTTTTCAACATAGACATTTGTCATAGCATGGGATAAACATTTCCATCTCGTGTCGTAAAAGTCTGCCGCCCGGGATCGGAACCAGTGTGTGATAGCCGTCTGCACTTCTCTCTCTCCCACGGTATTACAAATGTCTCAATTCCGGTGGCGAATATGTTGAAAAATAGCTTAAAAATTGCTATATCTGTTCCAATAAATCCTTCCACGAAATTGTGTTTTCTTTCTGTAAACGGCCCCAGGGTATCTTGCTTTTAAGATGTAACGTTAAAAAGGCGGTAGTTGCAGGTTCGATTCCTAGATTTTCCCCACTGATATAATTTTTCCGGCTGCAATATGGTCCTGGGGTTTACTCAGCCTGTAACAGAAATAGGGGTATTTCCTTGGGGTAAAGGCGGCGGACACGAATGAATGACATTCCTACTAAGTTATCAGTAATTCCAATTATTCCGCTTAAAAGCTTTAAGTACACAGTCCCTTGACAAGAGTATTAACAGCGATATACTTTCACATACCTATAGTCAGTGGGAAGCGTACTCCTTGAGACAATCCCACGTACCCCTGAGGGTACGCGTACCATAGATTCAATACCACTGTTTTTCACGGAGACGCGGCAGTATGCGTCGAACACTGTTGCTATGAGAAATAGCTGCGTCGGTAACAAAGATTCTCTACCTGCTGTTACAAGGTCGATGTATGCCGCTAGTTCTGTTATGTTCGCAGAGGGTGTAAAGAGATGCCCAAGTTTCGACTTTCCTTTGCTTTGTGAAGTATCTAAACAGCACGGTTCTTGACCTGAAGGCAGAAAACCTTGAACACTTGAAATAAACACAGACCTAATGTGTCAATTACAAATTTGTATTTAACCGTGTAAAAGAAGGTAGAATTCCTTGCCTACGAATTTCAAAGACCCCTCCGACTGTAGAACACGAGTGTTACCATATCATAACAAACAATCTGCAATAATTATTTGTGATATGGCCTTATCAAATCCTTACATTCAATTCCACTGGTACCACCACCACTATTGTTAGTTATTTTCATTAGAGTGATTTTATCTTTTTAATTATTTTGGACAGAGAAGTTTTACACTATATATTTTGTAAAGGCCATAGTAAAGTTCATTTGTTTGGTATTTTACAACCATCATCACCATTAGTTACCACCACTACTACCACTGCTATTACTGTTTTTGGTATCATCTGTATAGTAGTGTCACTTTTTACTTTATTGAAGCGAGAAGTGCTTGGTTATGCTCATATTCGTAATTAATATAACTTCATTTGTTGGCATTCTACAACTATCACCCCTGCTGCTACCGCCATGCGCCACTGCTATATACTACTGTTGTACACTACTCTCACAGTCTACTATATACAGTCACGAAGTTTGAGTTTTGAGGATGCTAGAAACAATAGACTGTGACGCTACTATTTTGCATTGCCTGTAATGAGGCGATATTAGCGATCCTAGTGGTGAGCAACTACCTAATGTTTGCATATTTACTACGTATTGAGCTTCGCGACTGTATATACTAGACTGTGGTACTCTGTCATTACTATCGCTTCCGTTCCTGATATTACTGCTGATACGTATTACCACTGCCGTGTCTGACTGCCATATTGCTGCTGCCATTTCTGTCAGTTACTATTACCACACCTGTTTCTGTTATCATTTCTACAGCTGCTGTTTCTGACATGCCATTACTGCTGCTACAATATTACTATCATCTTTGCTATTATATAGACATGCCATTACAGCTGCTGTTACTACCGTTGCTGTTTCTGATACAATCGATGCTGCTTATGACCCTGCTACTACTACTACTACTACTACTACTACTACCACCGACTTATCCTGCGAGACCGTGTGACTGCAATGAAGTCCGCAGCGATCGGTTCGTTGCCATGCAAGAACACTGCGTATGTATCGCACCTCTGCGTAGGATTGTGAAGATGGATATAAGTTTCATTCATATAAATTGCAAGTGTCTCTAAGGCAGACAGAAAAACAGAGTAGACCAGCGATTCTCAATCCTATCCCGATCCTAAAATGGGTCCCAAGGAGGCGTTTGTCGGGTCGCGCAAGTGACCCAGGAACATTTTTATAATTAAGATTTGGAGTATAAATGTCTAAAAAATCGGTTTCGATAATGTTTTAACAATGTATTCCCTTACATTTTAAATACACATTTTAATAATCTCTTTGATTTTTCAACACAGAGTACAGCAACTTCTCAGGCATCAATAATTATTGTATTTTTGAATGAGACACTGAAGTTGTTCATGCCATTCTCCACAACCTATTTGAAACCTAATGAAAAGTAAGGTTAGAAATAAACCTATTCACGATATAAGTTAATCACCACTGATCCGAACGTAAACCAACTTATGCAAAAACAGTAGTCCCAATCATCGCACTAGTTCGGTACCGGTATGTGGTTAATTGGAATAATTCAATTTTTTAATAACAACTGTTTTTAAAATGTAAGTTACTAATATAATTTGTGGAGTTGGTGAAATTTATTACCCTTCGAGGTGGCTCCTGGACCTAGAAAGGTTGAGGACCACTGGGGTAGGCTACAATTCTGCATAACATTCCTTGGAATACTGCAGCAGGATGAGACATTTTGTCTGCTCTGACAATATCGGATGAAGCAAACTTCCACCTTAATGGATTCGTTAACAAGCAAAATATGGGCCCGTTCACGCGATACGGGAATTTCTCGAAACGGACATTTATTTGAATCGATTTTGTGTGGACAGCAATGTACAGATGGTTCGATTTTTCCCGTTTATAACTTAATCGATTCAAATAAATGCCCGTTTCGAGAAATTCCCGTACCGTGTGAATGGATCCTAAGACAGAACCCATAATTTTTTTTACGAGAAACCTCTGCATACCCAAAATTCGTCCTTTGCGTGCTGTTGAAGCTTCCATCGGCATTATGGGGTCGTATTCCTTTGAAGACAATAAAAAAAACACCCACTGAAAACTTCTTCGTTCCATAACTATTAAAGTGTAATCATCTGCACACGACATTTTTCCAGGAATATTGGGCCACAGTCTACAGTCCATATCACAATGACTAAGTTGCGCCTGTTCTTTCCAAACCGACTGATCTCACGATTTGCAGATATGCCATGGCCGCCCAGGTCTCCGGATCTGATAGCCCCACACTTTTTTTTTCTTTGGGGCTAACTAAAAGGAAAGTTTCTCCTTTATTGGAAGTTTGAAAACAACAATCCAAGATGAAATTCAGATTATTCCGGATGAAATTATTTAACGTGTCATGAGGAGCTTCCGCGAATGCTTGCAGCAATGCATCAATGCTGATGGAGGTCATTTGTATGATGTTATAGTCAATAAATGGAGTGTAGGCTATCGGTAATAGCAAGTTGTGTACATCTGACAAACGGAAATAAGATGTGTAGTTATAGACATGTTCTGAAACTAGTATTTTTCTTTTGTACTATTTCTCACAGCCCATCCAGTATTGGTTATTCATGTAACAACAAATTCGCAACATATAAAACACATCTGCGGCCTAATTACCTACGTATAAAACAAACAACTGTCAAATTCGAGAGTCGGTATCAATGTACTTAAAATGGCGCACTCTCGAAACGCCCTGTAAATGAAAAGGGAATAATTATTTTAAGAAAGCTGCAACTTATTTAATATACAAATTATAATGACATGAACAGAGAACAGATGAACGCAAACAAAGAATAAGAGTGTTTCAAAGTAACATAATATAATAATATGGAAGACACAGAATTCTACACGCGAAAAGACTGTCAAAACCGAAAATAAGGTAAGAGACTGATGAAGTGCACAAACGTATTAATAATTACGCACGCGTTCAAAATATATTTTAATCATTTTGCAACATTCGTTGTCATGACTGAAGTATACCTTCGCATTTACGATTTTGATTTGTAATTATGTAATTTCCATTTCTAACGCTACAGAGCGTCCGACCAATTTTTTTTTTTCATCTTCTCACATTCTAAAGGCTGGTTCACAATAAACCGTGAACGGAAACGACAACGGGAGCGAGAAAGGAAATATTGTTAAAATAAATGTATTTAAATGTGAGCATTCACAATTAACTACTGTGAATGCTCACGTTTAAATACATTTATTTTAAAATTATTTCTGTTCTCGTTCTCGTCGTTTCCGTTCACGGTTTATTGTGAACCAGCCTTAAATGTTTACTCCATCTCTACAAAGAATGATATGAGAACAAATCATCCCAATTCGTATTTCCTTCCACAACCTCACTTTCATCAACAATATCATCCAGAATACTGTACTTTCACGTTTCACGAAAATTGTCATAAATGAGCTTGCTACGTTCATGACACTGGCGCAAGATAGAACTTAATGACGAAGCGGCCCATCTACTCGAGACATTTCACCTGAGTTATTTAAATGAATCGGCGAGTCAAACTGGCACGCCGACCGGCGCGGCTACTATAATTACAATTGCAAAACCAGCTGAAAGCTTGCGTGCACCAGGAACTGCACAGTGTTCTTATGCTGGCTCTCACTAGGGCCTACATGCTAAATCTGACCATTACATCTCACCCAGGTTCAATCGAATTCCCATTACAAGAACCTGCCCATCTTGATTATAGGGAATCATTATACCATTCAGAACGAGTCATCAAAATACTTATTACGTAGGCTTATTAATGAAGCGTATTTAATTTAATTGATAATGTTTTATTTAATAACGCTTACAACCGCCGAGGTTATATCAGCGTCCCGGTGTGCCGGAATTTTGCCACGCAGGAAATCTTTTACATGCCAGTACACCTACTAACATGAGCCTGTCCCCCACACCTGTGGAGTAACGGTCAGCGCGTCTGGCCGCGAAACCAGGTGGCCCGGGTTTGAATCCCGATCGGGGCAAGTTACCTGGTTGAGGTTTTTCCCGGGGTTTTCCCTCAACCCAATACGAGCAAATGCTGGGTAACTTTCGGTGCTGGACCCCGGACTCACCGGCATTATCACCTTCATATCATTCAGACGCTAAATAACCTAGATGTTGATACAGCGTCGTAAAATAACCCAAGAAAATAAAATAAAATGAGCCTGTCGTGCTTAAATGCCATCGACCTATGCCAGAATCGAACCTGCAATCTCGGGCACAGAAGGCCAGCACTCTAACACCTGTGACACCCAGACCGAATGGCTAGAGCATCGGCTTTCCATGCTGGTAACCTAGGTTATAAACCAACTGGAATTTGTGGTGGACAAAGACGGTTCTTGGTGGTAGGTTTTCGGGAGTACTCGTGTTTCCCCTTTCGGCACTCCACCACTGACGTTTACCGTTCGGTGCTACGTAGTTCGTCTCCCATGGTGCAACAAGGGCAACGCCTACGAACGGCTAAAAGAACTACAATCTACAGATGGGAAGGCATGGATGAAGTAATCGTCATTAGACACAAAACATACATACACATACTGTACATACATGCATGCATACATACATACATACATACATACATACATACATACATACATACATACATACATACTACATATTTTCGAAAGCTGAGCTCTTCGACCTGTTCCATCCTCACTTTGATGAGATTTTTAAATCATTAGACATTCACAAGTGATGTCATTCTCTGATCATGTAGTCAACATGGTGCAAGTCCATAAGTGTAAGACAACAGAGAAAAAACACAAAACAGAAAATAGTCATTCCCTAATCCCGTGACTAGTGCCGATTTCCAGAACCTAAGACACGTACACGAAAACCTCACCTTCACTTATAATTACATACGTATATCATATTGCAAGATAACCCAAATTACTTATCAGTACAAAGCAGCAGACAAAAGAACAGAGAAAGGCACAATATGGTTTGGACTATTTTAAACATTTTCCTTGTTAGAGAAAGAAAGGTCTACTAAAACTAGTCCTCTTGCGCTGACGAAACCACAGGCTGTCACGCATTCGGGTCCAGGTTTGAGTCTTGATCAGGCTTGGAATTTTTCATTGAAAAATTGACACTTGTGGCGAACAAGGTTGAAGTCGTTTTCTCGGGGTTCTCCTGTTCCCTGTGTTAGGTATTTACATCACTCCGCCATTACTGCCATATATATCTAAGCTCCAGATTAATACGAAACTGGAAACTGCATTGCAATTTTTTTAATAGAAAGCAAGAGAAGTTGAGTTAACTCGTAGGGTGCTATTCATAAACATTTCGCTAGCCCCGCTACGAGCGTGCTAAATTAGCCCTGACTTTGCCAGAGGGGGGACGAATTATTCATATCGCTAACATTGGTTTATTAATATGAAAAACGTTAGTTTCGCTGATCATCCACCGGAAGCCCGCGCTAAAAATGTCTATGTATACGGCCCTTAGTCTTTAGACATTGGTTAAGGCTTAAACGATGTTTAGAACTAGTAGTTTTCGCGGACGTCGTGCCAGTCTAGTGTTAGACCGCAAAAGGCCCAGTTAATGCTAATCACTAGATTATGCACCAATATGCCTGGGTTAAATCCCAAATCTCTCCGCTGTGCATATGAAGGGAAGACATATGTCACTGTTGATAGTGATTCGTCCGTCGAATGGGGACGTTAAGCCTGGCGGACCACAAATGCTATTCGACAGGAGTACGTTACGTGCCGGCAACGGGTTTCCCCTTCTTCTTTCCTCACCTTAATCATCATCATCATCCTCACCCATTCCCTACTCTAGAATTACACGAACACTTAACATACACTCACCCTAGTACACGACATAACTCTTCACAGATACACATCATGCATAACGTGGTCCGCCGAAGTGGTGTGCAATTTGAAAATGGATCACAGTCCTGCCATCTATCCATAGTATGAGGAACCCGAATCATGCAAAGTGAATTGGGTAGGCATTAGACACACACGTTTTAACTAAAAATCCGACAGAAGAATGAAAAACCATCGAATAGTAACATAGTTTTCACAGTTTTACAGTTCCTATCCTATTACAGCGTAATTTCTCTATCACCTCCGTAATCCAAAGGATACAAAGAACAGATGTCAGAAAAGAGATTTTTCACAGTTTTTCCCAACTATAAGGCTAATCCTCAGCCTCATCTCGCTATCACCAATTCTATCGATGATAATAGCCTACTAGTTCATATGTTGTTGTTTAGTCAACTGTCCGAAGACAGGTTTGAACCTCATAAGTGACACCATTAAGGCATCACTCATGAGGCAACTAAGCTAGGAGGTAATGGGTTAGCCTGATCAATTCCTTTCCCCGTCCATTGCATACATCGCTGACTAGTAACATATTTCACTAATCAGACTTAAGATGTATACAAACAATTGTTCTTCTCTGACATATATATCGTGTAGTTGATATAGCAACGTTAAATAACCATTAAAAGAAAATAGGGTCGTAAGAGTTTCTTTGTCACAACAAGAGCAAGTTCTATCTGCGCTACTTAAAAATATCTCACATCCTTGCCATGTATACTTGTGGATGTAGCAATATAGGTAAGATAAATACTGGTACGGTTATGTAGCCTAAGACAAAACATCACTATACTTTTTCCGTCATAACAAGAGAAAATCTCAAACAGTGCCTTCAGCAATGGATTGCATGCAGTGGCCATCGGAACCAAGCAGATATAATCCACTGGAATTTAATCTATGGAGCGACTTGACCATAATTAAAAGATACGGTAAGGTAAGGTAAGTTAAGATATTCCCTTTATACGCAATGAAGGCGATTGAAGGGCATGGAGGTAGATCTCCATGCTTATAATTATAACTTCGGCATTAGAATGAGGTAGTGTGGTCTGCACCTTACTCCGACAGCCTTTTATCCCCGGGAGAGACCATAAACTAAACTTCATAGGAGACTGAGTGAACTTCGGTGTCGTTCTGGCAACGAGAAAAATCCCGCTACCATCTGATATTGAACTCGGAAACTTCCAGTCCGTAGACAATTGCTTTATCAACTGAGCTACAAGGCTGCTTAACCACAGTCGAGGAAAAGCACTAAAAATGAATACGTGTTGAAACGTGTGGGCGAAAGAATTCACCATACTCGTATGCGTGTGCGTCCAAGATAACTTGAAGCATTTCTGACATTTGCTACACACCCTGACCTGTTACTACGAAATAATTTCAACTTGTGGTCATTATTCTGAAAGGAAGTACAGCGTATTCGATCTTATGTTCCCAAGGACATTTATTCTTATTTTGTATCAAAAAAAAAAAAAAAGCAAACGACGTTTCTAAACATACTCAAGACACATTCTATGTGTACACGTACATATATCCTTTGAATATATTTCAAAAACTATTATCCAACTGTTAACCATATTCTTTTTATTTCGAGAACATGTAGCACTGTAGCCTATTGGATATAGTCAGAGGTATCTGCGAACTCACAAGATGTTGCCCCTCTATTCATAGCCTAAATGTTGAAGGAATGGCAAAAAGCAGTCCGATAATTTAAGGGTTTAGAACCATAGTGGGCCAAGCGCCAGTTTACTAAAACCGTAGAAAACAAGGGTTAAAATGAAGTTATCACCATACTTCAATAGAAACATATTATAGCAAGTAATATAAAGTATACACATTCAAACTAAATTATATGTCAATCTTCATTAAACTATGGTATTCACTTAACCCTTGCTTTCTCCGTTTTTAATAAATGGCTCTTGGCCCACTATGGCTCTCAACCCTTCAATTCTGCTTGGAGCCCTCTCAAACAGAGACAGAGTTCTTTAACGTTCCGTAAATATATATAATAAGATCTCGATATTATATATCCCTTCCATAGGAAATCATGCAAGGATTTTTATAGTACCTTTAAAAATCCATTATATCCGTCGGATCAGAATCTAATCTTCTGTTCTAACGGCAAGCTCGACGGAAGTGACTTCTTATTAAAATCGTCCATAGATTGATACAATCACTTCCCACACTTGTACAGTAGTAGCAAAAAAACCGGACCGACCCTTGTAGCTGATTTCAGAGCCTTGTTCAATCCAGAGCATGATACACTGGTAACTAAGACTTTCGTGGTTCGAATCCTGCCAGGGAAGGAAACGTTTTTCTGTTCCTTATTCAAATTTATTCCCAATACTTTTCGACTGCTGGTAAAATTCATGTTCTGGGAATAATAAGCTAATTAAGTAGTAAAATATCGCTGCAATCTAAAAGTATTAGGAATAAATTTGAATAAGGAACAAAAAAAAGTTTCCTTCCCAGGCAGGATTCGAACCACAAAAGTCTTAGTTGCCAGTCTATCGTGCTCTGGAGTGAACAAGGTTCTGAAATCAGCTACAAGGGTCGGTACGGTTTTTTTGCCACTCCTGTACATAGTATCTACTCAGTTTCGCAGATTTTTTCACACTTCTCTTAATGTCCAACTTCTTTAAGACTCGCTGGGAAATTTTTTGCATATTCCTGGATGCCTGTAGAATGTCAATTATAGTTTTAATATTTCACCCGCTTAAAACTGAAGAGAAGTCTTACAACACTGAATAATAAATTATAAACACGAATCTGAGCAACACGCCTTTTGCTGTACGTGACTTGGGTTCGAATCTTGTGTGCTAAAAGCAGGCGCGTGGCGCTCTATGTAATTAATACTGACTAGAGCAATGAAGAGGTTATTTTCAGCCTCTCCGTCCATGACACTGGCTCAAGCTGTCAACGTAACAGATAACTTGTAGGAACTGTGTGTTTTATGAGAGATACGGCCTTGGACAAAGGGCATGCTGGGGAATGAAACTTGGCATACATTCAGTTGCATAATAGGAGAGTCCTACGAAGGTACAGTGTTGAACCTTGCTTCATTGCGATTACGAGTTGGCTTTTGTAACGACGACGACGACGACGACGACGACGACGACGACAGAGAGCAACCGACTCGTTCGCTGTACATGAGAGCATGCCTGTGTAGGTAGGGCTACTTCAGGGTTGGGCAGTCTTTTAAATACATGTATTTAAAATACGTTTGTATTTTGTGATTTGGAAGGTTTTTCGAAAGTATTTCGTATTTTTACTGAAATACATAAAATTGGTGATTTTGTATTTAAAATATTCAAAATACTTTTTATGTTTTCAACTCAACCACAAATACAGGGACATCATTTTATTTTTACTGCAATTTTTATTGTGCCTGCGTTTTATAATATACTTCACTCTCACACGTTCTACTAATGAATTTTCAACAGTCCTCCACACAGAACCAAGAACGCATATGCAGTTAAAGTCGCCTTACGATCATATAAACAGTACTGAGTTAGTGGGTATAGTACGTTCCAGAAATATGGTAGCGTTTTCCAATGAAGAAAGAGCAATCAATGTTGACTCGTACTGTACGTCCGTTTGCTTATGTCGCATCCCAGTTTCCCCCCACCCCTTCTGCTCGCCCCTCTGTAAAGGCTTTGTGGGCTGTCTTAGCTCTTTTTTGAAAACATTTTCTGTTAGGAATTGGACGTCTACATAATATTATACAACTATTTAAACTCGTTAAGTAATTAATTGTGACGTGATTTCCACCCCTTTCTACGACCCTGCGACATAACCATTAGGACGGACAGTCGATACCCGAGTAGTTTTATCTTTTCGGACCGGGCAGAAGTGAAGATTGAATTTACAGTACGTAAGGTACTCTTTCATAGAGTAGGTACAAAATTATTTCAACATGAGTTACCGGTACGAAGGATGCAACTGGAAATTGGAATTGGGTACAACAGTCTATTGTGCGATAATATGCACAAAAGAACTGAAGCCTGTATCGAAATGAACGGTCACCATTTTTAAAAATGTGTTTAAATATCTATATTATGATTATTTTTCAATTTAAATTCACTCACTATATTGTATGATAATGTGCTGTAGACAGTACAATATACACTGCATAATGAATACGTCCTCATAGATAGCTCAGTTCGTGAGTAAAAAGACTTACTGTTAATACTGTACTGTATTTGCATTAAACAAAAACCTAATGAAAATTATCAAACTCAAAATCGTGATATTTCCTAGTTTACGTAAATATATGAACTACTTTTCTTCCCTCTTATACCTAGTAAAGTGATTTGTTTGTATTTTACACCAATAACATCGAACTCCAGTCGTGGAAGACGGTAACAAACAGTGTTTCCGATTCTCAACAGTAAATCCAATTAGAAATGTTAATAAAAATAAAATGATGACTCGGTACAATAGACACTGAAAAGCGAAAATAAAAGCACTTACCTATTGTAGAGTAAGAGCTCGCAGAATTTTTCAGCACTCCAAGACAATTATCCAGTAGTGAAACAAGCCTCTATCAAGTATAATAGCCTACAAATTTTTGTGTTCTCTGCGCATTTAGAAAGACAGAATAATTTAATTGCTGATTGGAAAATGGAAGAATGTCCACGTGCCCTGCTTGAATAATCATTAAGTAACTTATTAGCGAAACATATTTTGTTCAATTTTTAAAACAATGCAGCATGTATACTTTATGTTAATATTTTGATTTTCAATAACTGTATAAAAAGCAATATTGTTTTACAGGAAATTCAAATGTTTTATTTTATCTGTTCTCGAATACTGCCCAAATGACAAAATAGTAATAAGTGTACCTATTTTATAGTTTTCTTTGGCCATATTTATAAAAACAATACATCATGGCGGTATTTTTCACTATTTCAAACAAGAAACATCTCAATAAGAATGTACGGCAGAGCTTGATGGCCACTGAATAATGTAAAATTTATGATACCATCAGGAAAACAGTTCATGATTTATTATACAAAGTTAAAATATAATGTTAATAAATTATAATCCGAACACTTGAGCTCTGAAACTAAATGTTCATAAAGATTTTGTACTTTTCAAATGTTTGTCGAGATTTAATTTACTCTAGCATTTAGTATCGATGTTCCTCGCCGTTGCGTGCCTAAGAGTCGCGTTACGAATGAGCACTGTTTCGAGTCATGTTGTGCCAAATAGGACTTTCATTGCAAATCCAGCATTCTCCAATCTTTCCTGCTTTCTGCCTTCCTCTTAGTCTCCGCATGTGATCCACGTCTCTTTATATCATCTGTCCCGAACTCTTCTCCCGTTTATCATTCCTTCCAGTGCATCCGTCAGTAGGCAGTTTCTTCTCAGCCAGTGAACCAAGCAATTTCTTTTTCTCTTCCTTATCAGTTTCAGCGTTATTCTTTCTTCACCTACTCTTTCCAACACAGCTTCATTTCTTATACTGTCCTTACATTTCACACGTTCCATCCTTCTCAATATCCACATTTCAAATGCTTCTAGTCGTTTCTCTTCACTTCATCGTAATATCCATGTTTCTGCCCATACAATGCCATACTCCATACAAAGAACTTCATTATTCTCTTCCTTAGTTCTTTTTCCAGAGGTCCGTAGAAGATGCTCCTTTTTCTATTAAAAGCCATACAGGCCCGTTTTTTGCTGTGATCTTATTGGACCAGGGGGCACAGTGCTTATATTACTTATAGGTTACACTGAACCATTCATCTATGACCTTCATTATAGCTATTTTTCTGAACAATGGACCAAAGGACGAAATTTCATAGAATATTCTGTTGTATATTTCTTTCAGCAGAGAATTTTATTGTAAACGAACCAATTGACAAGATTATGATTTAGTATCTGTATTGACAACGATTCTAACCTAGGGTGAAAATTAATATTACTGAAATAAACGTCTCAGTGAATATTATGATGACATAACATCTTAAACATTTATAAAAAGACAGTGATCGTTTAATGCGCCAGGCATGACTTGTGAATATCCCTTTAGTCTACTATACTGATGCAGTAGAAACTCATCTGTCCTCGAACTTCAGTTCCCACGTCGTAATACTGTCTTAGAAAAGTAAAATATTAAGATTTTGGAAGAACTATTTCGTTTATATGACGTCGTTCCAGTGCGAAATTCTACTTCCACATCTACATCATCTTCTAATTCCATGCACATTGTATCTAAAGAAAATGACACTCCTTCATAACAACGGTTCATTTAATTAATGTATTAATCAGGTTATTTGTAATTATACTATAAAATGTTTAAATTAAATTATGATTTCAGCAGATACCTCTTGTGACATTACTATAGATAAAAACTGAAAAGAAGTTCGAAAACAATTGGCCTCAAGAAATATATCAGGGCGCAACCTAAAAATCTTCTGGGACTTTTTTAAGGTTTGTGTATATATTTGTGAAATCCGGAGTAATCCAGTACACAGAACAACATACTATAGTATGTAATTGTCTACATTTTTTTCCTTTCAATGAAACCACAGAAATGGTACTTAGGTGTGAGCATGAGCTTTGCACATTCCGGTGTAATCAAAACATAGTTAAATATCTTCAAGTACTTTGTTATGCCACGTTATCGTAGTGGCTGCAAAATGCTTGGACAGGCTAACCAAAACGTGAAAAGTGATTATTCAATGAAAGGAACGACCTTCATCTCCATGAACGACTGTTCATAGTTCACCATATTCGAATGTATCAGAAGAATACTGCCGTCTATAGTTTTATAAATATACCGGAACTTTCGTCATCAAGTAGGCCTACTCGTATATTTCCCGAACTGCAGTTTTATTATACTTTGTTACAGGAGATAGGAACTGTACACAAATGCATATTATGTTTATCTGATAAAGTTTTTAAACTAATTCAAGGTCAATATCCATTATAGATTATAAATTTCTTTAAACCGATGCAATTATGACGAAGAGAAGCTCTTCTTGCATCTCTATAGCCACTCGATCGACAAACCTTAATTTCTTAATATCAATGTATGCAGTGTTAATCAGTACTTAAAAAGGAGTCATGGCTGAAAACGTATTAAGGGCAGGCTGTTTTCATGATCAGTGTATGTTTTCAGGTATTAAACCTTATTTCACAAGAATAAATAATTACACATACAGTGTTCAAAGTAACAGAAGGCCATGAAGAAAATAACTCTTTGCCACTACAGATAACGCCACTACGGTACAAAGATGAAGTATACTTCAAAGTAAACACGACAGAGCTGATGCAAAACTGCAGTAATTTCTGTTAGCAGCCATCATACAGAGAGATTTATTCAACTGTTTCTGTCACAGTCTTTCATGGGTAGTTAATAAGATTTTTAAATCCACGATTCCGCTCTTCCGCCGACTCGCACAAATATTTTTTTTAACCAGTTAATGCATACATATAAAAAACAGAAACACACACAGTTCGTTACATCTGATATTACACAAGAATTGCAGATAACCAGTCTAAATTGTTAGCCTATATATGAGCACAGTATTTACTGGAAATAACAAATAAAGAGAAATCATTCAAACAGATTACCATGCAAATGGCTAAATTACAGATTAAATACAGACAAAAAAATTGCTGGACGATCCAAAAGTACTAGAGAAATATTTCAGCAAACGTTTGAACATTTAATTAATGTATGTGAAACCGGAAGATGCCTTAGGCGTATATTATATTATGATGTTTAAATCATCATCCGTGGCGCTACAGCCCGTGAAAGGCCTAGGCCGACCAGCCGGCTGCTGGCCTCACTCCCACATGCCGAAGAAGAGGTGGACGATCATCCAACCAGAATGGAGGTATCGTGTGGTTAGCACGATGATCCCCCCAGCCGTTATAGCTGGCATTCGCAACCGGATTTCGCTACCTATCGTAGCTCCTCAAGTACATCACGATGCTGGGTGGGCACCGGGCCCATACACTGGCCGAAATTTCATGAGAAAATTTCTTCCCCCATGAGCACTCGAACCAGCGCGCATTCCGTAACGCGAGTCCTAGGCAGATGCCTTAGACCACGACGTATCTCAAAGATTACATATTACTTTCGCATTAGTCTATTTGTTTTACGCTAGTCACAATAATTAGTTCCCTTATCATGTTCTGATATTAATGTTCACATTTTTCAGCTATTTTAGAAAAGACACAAACAAATAAAGTCAATCAATATGCACTCAAATATTATGAACTTTCGCTTCCTGGACTGCATACGAAACTCACTTTTAAAAAATAAGACTCTGGCTTCATTTATACACTGTAAGGTTTAAGTAAATAATTTTACACAAATTTGCATATCTATTTGCTATATCTATTTTGTAATCGCTTCCCATATTACTTTTTTTATTTTCTACACACGCAGTTTAGAAGTGATATTAGAACTTTATTCAGTGGTTCGTTCAGGCGTAGTCCTTTCACAGCAAGCCGCTTTTTACTATCCCCTTTGTTTCTGGACAAGAGCGTAGAACTTAGGTCGACTCTCAACGAAAAACAGCATTAATCCTATTATGCAGTATAACTTAATTAGACCCTTAGGTCAAATAACTACATTTTTTAAATTAATGTCTTTCAAACTTTGATGATATGACTAGGGACAAACTAAGCAATTCTTATCACTGAAACGTAAAAATCAAATTTTAGGGACCAAAGGAATTCTTTAAAAAAGTGAACAAAATTTTGGACAGACCTAGCTTCATAACAAATTGACCTAGAGTGAATATCATTTCGCCAAAATGATGCCCTCATATGAATAATGTCACAACGTAGAATTATTTATCTATCTTGAGGCATTTATATGTTGCATTATATGAGTACTTTAGAAAAAAAAACAGATTTTTTTTTTTACTTAACTACTTCTAATTGATATAAATGAATAATTTTACTAGGCCATACAACATAGCCACATATGAAGTTTGGATGTGGTACTTGATTGAAGTTCCTTGCACAATTGAAAGGAAAGTCTACTTTTTTAATGTTGAAAGTATAAAAAAGGTAAATAAAAAAACGCCGAAAATCTGAAATAGAAGTAAAAAGACATTAAAGGTACCGTATGATATAGAAAGTAGGCCTATATTATAAAGGCCAAAGTAATTAAGTTTATTTAGATAATGGATGCAAGTTATATATTTTTAATAGAAGAAATGAGCTTTAAGCGATGTTTTCAACATAGCAGTTGCGTAAGCCAAACGAAAATGGTTTTAACTTCTGCGAGTATATCGTAAGAAACTGATCAAACGACTTGCATTTTTGAAAAAGTCGCATTTATTAACATAGGACTATTCCACTACTAATATGTCCCAAACCATCTTTTACTGTTTAGCCGAAGAAAGTGGTTGAAAGTCTGTAAAATTAGGGAAAGTATTAGCATGTTTTTTGGGTTTTGTTTATTGTGGGAATAAAATAAACATTATTTTTTAATAGATCAGACTTTATTCTTTCAATTACATATAACATGTTCCTACAAACACGCCATAGATGTTAAGTTAGCATCCAAAGACGAAACAGCGCCAGATTTACGCGAAAATCTGTCCCTTTCATCCTAGTGACCCTCGAATAGTAACGTTATTCTATTCGACGTTAAAAAAATCAGGAATAAAATCATTGGCAACGTCTTGAACAGGATCGCTATTGTGTTTCTAATTTCACATACAGAATTTTATGTGCATCATTGCTAGGGGAGAAGGGTAAGATTTGTACTTGTAGATACTGGATATTAATTTTAAAAACCGGCCAATGAGAAATTGCTTAACATAGATGACACCTCCAAAATCACTTTTTCGATATCAAGGATGCTGAAAACGTTAATTCCGTGAAAATATCGACATCGATTTTTTGTAGCAACGCCGTGAAATTCTTTATACTACTGTACTACCGAAACTTCTGTGGCTTTTATCTAGAAAATCGAGCGCTAGTGCAGTACTTATCACCTATCAGCTGGGGCGTGGGAGTGCCAAGCTACTTGCAACTGGAGTACGATTCTCATGATAGCGTCAGTTACTGTGTTGCCACGTCTGATAAAATCATCTTTAAGGATTGTGAGAACTATGTTATGTCGACCACTAATCGAGAGTAGTTGACAACTCTATCTACAGTAGTGGTTTGCATATTTTTCGCGTCGTCAGAAGTTTTGGCGCATCAGTAGCTACGTATTGGGTTGGTGCATAAGTTCGTAGCGTTTTTCGTTACCATGGTAGCTTTCACTATACATAGTACTATTAAATGAATGAAAGTACAGAAAAACGCTACGAACTTAAGCAGCAATTCAATACGATGGGAAAGTAATAAGTATAAATAGTCTACTGATTGACGTTTTAGTATATTTAACACGACTTATATGCTCAAATACCATATTTATTTTATATGTCAGAAGCATGTACGCAATTAGAATATAGGTAAATTCGTCACACCGGTCAGAATTACTGCTATTGTAGACGAAAAGTGAATAACAAAAGGCAGATTCAATTCTGAACAGGGAAGAAATTGATTCGTGCATCTTCCACGAATATCAAAGGGCATTACAATATGCTGCTCCGTATCAAGGTTACCAATGAAACGCCGATCAATATCATTCCACAGAACTTACACAAGAAAGAAGCTGACATTAACTGCTTCGTCAATAAGCCCTTTCTTGCATGCTTCCACATTTTTCCACGTGCGTTTGAGAAATCGGAATCCGGCATATCACGCGAGTTTATATTGTTTTATAACATCTTAACATGGAAGACCGGCTGTCTGGAAGTATTCCTGTCAGTCATCATACCCAGATTAATACTGGCATGTGGATTCGATCCAGGGTCCCATAGACAGCGAGGCAGCCATTTATTAATACGGGTAACAGGATCGGCTTCCCGTGCCATGCCGTGGGAAGCGTGGCTCGTCGCTGTCCACGCGATTCGAGAGGCATCGTACATTACGTCGTCCTTCGACATTCTAACAATGTTGGGAAATTGCAATTCAATTTTCTTTTCCTTTGACTGCAATGCGAGTTCCACGGTCTACTGCATTCCAGATTGCAAAAGCAGCATGGTGAGGACCCTTAAATATAAATTAACTTAGAAACGAACAACACAGACTGACGTATCACATTCGGCGCACAAGACATGTGCGGGGGCGAGCGTATGACAAATTTCCAAACATGCAACGTCGGCGCTTGTGCGTCACTAATACCGACGTGGAAACACTTTCATCTCTCTCCACAGTAATTCATAGTTCATTCTTATCATGTTGTAACTCCTCTTATGCATATACTGTATCACTCTATGGTCACATTTCGAGAACGTTTTATTATACAACATTACTTGCGTCACTCTCAAAAGAGAGGCAAGCTATATTAATACAAAGTTCAACGGCAGATTGGTTATCTCTCATAGAAACGACCCGACTTCAATCCCCATCAGACTCTATAAAACAAAGATATTGTGGTAGGCCTACACGTTTTCCGAATATTTTTTTACTTTCCCGCCCAATCACTACTTCTCCTCGCATCTTGTATTTTCTGGACATGTTCTCAGTTTGACAGAAATATAATAACTGGTAAGATTAGACATGAACCACACACGCACAGAGAGCGTGTTCCGAACCGCAGCGCTGTGCAATCTGATGGCATCACGGTGTTCCGAATTTTAACGATGACTCCACTGGTGTCGCATCGGTTCCATCAGCTTGCAGAGGTGGTGGCAGTATCCATCAGCCGCCATCAGTGAATGTGATTGGTTCTTGTATGGGGCGGGAATTAGCAGACGAATGACATCGTGCACTGTTGTGTCATGGCGGTGTGTTCTGCTGTATTGTTAGTAATGTGCACAACGTAAAAAAAATATGTTAATGGCTTATGAACGAACATGTCAACGGACCAGTTATTAGTACTGATTCAAGAAATAAATTGTTTATCCTCTCTTTCCTTTGAGCGAGATGACAGTATGGAAATTTGGCAAAAATTTGCTAGCATAGCACACACAACAACTTTTACAGCCGCCATGACAGCCCTCCAACCTTCCAGAAGTTTTGTTCCTATTTCGCTGCAGCGTGACGTCACTGATGTCACCGGTCCGGTAAGATCCGAAATGTAAAATGCTCTTCTCACTTCCGCCAGCCGTTATAAAGAAAATGATATCATGAACTACTGTGCATAATGCATACCATGTTTGGCTCAGGATCTTACCAAACACGCGCAGAAGGGAAGGAATTTACTCCCTTTCGAGAGCCTCTACAGAGGAGATAATACAGTCTACTGCGCATATAGATGTTTGGTTCAAGTGTTCTCTTCCCAGCTGTACACGGTTAGAATTAGGCCTATAAATGAAGAACGGGGCAATCTCACGTGCACTTAGGCCAATCACATGATTCTATTATGCTATCCCCATAATTTAATTTTAACATGGCGAGAAATAATCGCTTAACTTCAAAATGTAAATCTACGAGACACGGATCTCCCAACTTCAGACCTCATTTATCATCGACAAAATGGTCTGCAACCTCCAGCTTGGGTTTACAGTTTGGGCGTAGAATCTCAATTGTTTAGGTTAGTTTGAAGGTAAGCGTAAACGTAAACTTAGCCAGTTGACATGAAAGCTAGAAATAACACCATTAAATGATACATTCGCAAAACGTTTATATAGACGTAACCGCAAGACCCGACGTAAACAAGGTGTAAAATTTTAAGTTTATATCGAAGCGAAGAATTCGGCCAATCACAAGTCAGAATGATGCGGTAATGAAAATCAAGAATCAAATCGGAGCAAGGAATAAACATACCATCTTATTTTGCAACGTGTTTTCCGCCCTTGAGGACACAAGAACCATACAACATTGCAAAAACTCACTTACAACATAGGAATTTATGAACACCTATATTCCACAACATAAGATATAAAACTTACGGTCGCGGAAATGTAACGCAATCTATTCCTACCCAGTATCTATGTATTCTATTATGCAGTGCTGTCATGGAGGCCATAAGGGGCCATACATCGTATGGGAACCTACAATTTTTTTAATTAATAATATGGGGAAAAGAAAATTTCGTCTGTACGGAGCCATACGGCATATGGGTGCCTAAGGTTTGTACGCAGAGATGTGTACAGATCTTAGATCATCTCTTGTTGTTCCTAATGTATTTTGTTTGATGTCCATAAACAAAAATTGTTACCTCTGCAGCACTGGACTCCAGAATAATATAAAATAATGGTTGAAAAACAAGAAGTGCTGCAAATACACACTCCAAGATTCATCGAGACAAGTGTGGGGCTACATGGTGTATTCTTTAAATCAAGCTTGTTTCACAATTAAACTGTAAAGCAAAACAATTTCTTTACTTCTTTAATATTAAAAAAAAATCATTAAATGACAGTCGGAGAGATAGAAAGAGAAGAGTAAAATATTTTCAAGGAAGAAAACAAGGGGTGGGGCGTATGGCCAAGAGAAAAATTCCCGTAACAGCACCGCTATTATGCGAATGATGACATTTTCTTTCTTCTATTTACTGCTTACATCAAACTATTAATGGTGATGTTTGCTTCCATTGTGGATGCAACCCCGCTTTTCACAAGGAAGTCATGCTAAGATTTTTATATCCATTAGAAAATAGACACCCACAATAACGTCTGAACCCGAGAATCTAGGATCCAGTGACAAGCATGTTTTGTGTAGTTTTTTAAACGGCTGCTTTCATGTAGATTTTTGAGCAATAATAGATATCACGAAATTTCTACAACGATGGAACAAGCAACGGACAGGAATGTAAACATGTAGAACGTGAAAAGTTTCACTTCGTCTGGATTGGTGAAGTGTTGTAATAGTAACATACGATGCAACATCACACCAATGATATGGCGTTTTCAAGCAACGTGACATTTCTTTACAATTTGCATCAGGAAAGATATAGGCTAATTGTCTTAACTTGTTTAATATACAAGACTGTCATATTTACCACTACAAGAAATCACAATCGACGAAAAATAAAATCCATAGACCTACATGGTTCCCTATTACACGTTATTAGAAACGCAATCCTAACGCAAAATACATGCTGTATTTCACATTACACATGCCAGCTTCTCTCTATGTCTAACAGCGTGAAGAAGCACTTACCTTCTAACTCTGAAAGTACACAAACAAGCAGTTACGTCACGAAGTAATGTTGCCATTGTGTGTAACACAGAAGTTACATGAAGAGCGGAACAAATTGCAGTAGGATAGACTATGCGCTAAATTGTCCGATTACACTCTGGGTCTCCCCGTCACGCGTTTTGCATATAAAGATACATTCCAACTGAGGAGGTGTTTGGATATTCTTACAACCGTGGATGACAGCACATCCATAAGGATAATGTAAACATTACAGCAACAATTGAGACGCTGCGCACATTCGGGGCGAACTCGATTGCAAATTAGTACCTAATAACTACGAATTTTAGAGGTGAACTCGACAAAGAATCTCGACTGCAAGTTTGTCCCTAATAGCTGTGAATAGCAGGGGCGAACTCGACAAAGAATCTTGATTGCGAGTTCGTTCCTAATAGCTGCAAATATCAGGGGCGAACTCGACAAAGAATCTCGATTCGAGTTCGTCCCTAATAGCTACAAATATCAGGGGCGAACTAGACAAAGAATCTCGATTGCGAGTTCGTTCCTAATAGCTGCGAATATCAGGGGCGAACTCGAAAAGAGTCTCGATTGCGAGTTCGTTCCTAATAGCTGCAAATATCAGGGGCGAACTCGACAAAGAATCTCGATTCGAGTTCGTCCCTAATAGCTACGAATATCAGGGGCGAACTCGACAAAGAATCTCGATTGCGAGTTCATTCCTAATAGCTACGAATATCAGGGGCGAACTCGATAAATTGCGAGTTCGTCCCTCGACAAAGAATCTCGATTCGAGTTCGTCCCTAATAGCTGCGAATATCAGGGGCGAACTAGACAAAGAATCTCGATTGCGAGTTCGTTCTTAATAGCTGCGAATATCAGGGGCGAACTTGATAAATTGCGAGTTCGTCCCTCGACAAAGAATCTCGATTCGAGTTCGTCCCTAATAGCTGCGAATATCAGGGGCGAACTCGACAAAGAATCTCGATTGCGAGTTCGTTCCTAATAGCTGCGAATATCAGGGACGAACTCCACAGCAACGCCTCAATTTACATTCTCTCATACCCCAGTACAATAATAATAGCTGCATTCTGTTTGATATTACTATTAGAATCCGAAGTTAGGGTATAATAAAGTAATAACTTATTTTATACATTTAGGGCATAATAACATTTATCCGGAGAAAGATTTAGAAACTGCAAGGAAGAAAATACTGGAAAAAATGATTTATTATTATTATTATTATTATTATTATTATTATTATTTCTATTTTGCGAATTACGGTTAAGAGATAGTAGAAACGAATACAATTTGCAGATATGAAAATCCTTATCACAGTTTATAATTTTACATTGTTGGACAGAAAACTTGACGTTGATTAACGTGAAGAATTAAATGTTGAAAGCATCAAATGATAAATTAGAAATATATAGAACAAATTTATGATATTGAATGCGTGGCAACTACAAAAGTAGCTGAATGGACGAAGTATTACAGTCCACAAGAAAAATGAAATCCGAGGACTGCTTAAAGATAGTCTGGGGAAACGGAACGGGTTGTATACCCAAGCCATGTTGTAAATGATGACGACGGTCTGTTCTTTCCTCATTCACTGTATATAAATTTAAAAGTATAATATGTATTATATAAAACATTCACGGTATTCAAATTGGTGAGTTACTGTACATTGACATTAGACAAATTCAGCGATTTGGAGCTATTGTAGAACCCGCCAACAGGAAAGGTAAGAACTTTTGGTTCAGTTTTCGAGAACAAGAGCTCTTAGTACCGAATCCAACAGATGGGTTTCCGTTTCCATGTCTTGTACGTATGGCTGGAGCCGATACGTTGTTTACCTACGACACCATTAAACAAATTATTCTCATACCAATACCATTTATGTTTAGTTTCTTTCTTAAATGTTCATTCCACTGACGATCTTTCAAAATAATTTCTGTCAGATTCTTTAAAAAGAAAATTATCTCAGCTGTTTCTACTCGTTTAATTTTGTCGATTGGGAACAGTTCCAAGTCTGATGAGTGGAGAGAAGTCTGTAATTCCATGATCTTATAAACGACCACAGTACTTATTTTCGTATTTTACATTTTATGGTTACTACTATGTTACTATGTTTGTAATATATATTTTTATAATGTAAATAATTTCAACTCACCCACTGATGACCTTTCAAAGTCTTAAACACTTAATTTAATCATACCCTTTGATAAGCAATGTAAATAATAATAATAATAATAATAATAATAATAATAATAATAATAATAATAATAATAATAACATAAAATCGCCATAAAATAATGCTCGCTGCACTCAACTGCAAAATTAAGATGTAGTTCTAAGCATTTACGTCTCTATAGGAAGAAGGAAAACGAACTCTTAGAAACCGATGAAGTATCATAATATTAAAACGATCAATTACGCAATATAATCAAAGAACGAAAGAAGGAAGGATGAGAAACTTTCATTCGTATCACAGAAAAAAAAAACATAGGACTAAACTCTACTGTAGGCCTATAAGCCGAAACGATAGCCAGCTACACAAGCAACTTCGCCAGAGAGTTATACGCTTGGAAGTAACACAGTAAAAAGGTAACACGGGATTCATAGGAGCCCTGTAATTGCATGAAATGTTTATGTTATTGGTTAGATGTTATGATAGATTTAGATTTTTAAGAAGTCGGTTCTTAAATGACTGTGAATATAATGATGGAGTGTGAAATAAATTTAATTTATTTAATGTATTAATGGTTAGCCCACACCTATGGAGTAACGGTTAGCGCGTCTGGCCGAGAAACCAGGTGGCCCGGGTTCGATTCCCGGTCGGGGCAAGTTACCAGGTTGAGGTTTTTTCCTGGGTTTTCCCAATATGAGCAAATGCTGGGCAACTTTCGGTCCTGGACCCCGGACTCATTTCACCGGCATTATCACCTTCATCTCATTCAGACGCTAAATAACCTAAGCTGTTGATAAAGCGTCGTAAAATAACCCACTAAAATATTAATGGTTATTTTTCCTTCATTATTTACTTACTTATGGCTGTTAAGGAACCCGGAGATTCATCGCCGCCCACACATAAGTCCGCCATCGGCCCCTTATCGGTCTTTGATAAGAGAAATAAGAAATAGCCTATAATTCTTGCAAGAAGGTTACGCAAACCCCTCTAACAAATAGTAAATCAATGCAGAAGTTTCATTCCTTGTTAAGAAAGTGACGTGAGAATAATGTGACGTATTAATTCATTGCCGTTGCTGAGCAAATGACCTCAGATGTTGACTTTTCGTAAGTTTTATTCTTTTGACTCTCGAGCACAAGCGTTTCACAGGGTTAGCACTGTCAGGGATTTTAAAGGGTGGGACGAATAAAACGGGATATTCATGTAAATCCACGGGCAAGTATAGTCCGGGTCAGCTTACTTAATACCCTAAGGGTGAAACCTAACCATTTTTCCCCCATTACTACATAAGTTAGTGGATTATGGTAATTTTCTAGTTTGAATTTTCTTTTGCCAACTTCTTTTCTTATTTCGGTACTGAGAAATACAACTGGTAGTGATTTTATAACTGTTATGTTGGCAGGAGTGACACAAGTTGTCAGTAGTATAAATTTTGAAAATTCAAATTGTCCTAGATTTCTGAACCCATTACTGGAAGCTAGTGAAATTTGAACATACTAATAATTAATAGCAGTAGGATATTAATATTAATACACAGTAGTTATTGTATGTGTTGCTTTGTGTTGTGGTTACAATTCAAGATTAGAGTCAGGTAGGCTAAGTGTAAATAAATATAACATATTTCGTGTGATACATGTCCTTGTGTAATCGATAGAAATAACATTTCACATTTTAATTAATTTCTTTCGTGTTTAGGCTTTTATTACAATAATGGAGTAAATATTCTAAAGCATGCATTTCAAAGTGGCATTTTTTTCGGAATTCATACTAATCATTTCACGTGATCAAATAAAATACATTTTTAGGTTAGGTCTCGTGATTCGTAAACTGTTTAATCAAAGCAATGAATTTCATGTTGTCAGACAAAATAAATTTTAATATCAGATCACACACTAATCTACTAACTACTAGCATAATGTGCGAGAGGTCCAGAAAAAAAATATACTCTTTCACAAATTATTGAACCTTTTAGAAAACACCTCTCCAACATAAAGATGAGATGGGGTAAATAAGCAAAACATCGTTGTTGTTAATAGTACATTATTATTATTATTATTATTATTATTATTATTATTATTATTATTGTTATACATGGAATTGTGTGATTTTATCCTCTTTTGGTGATATCTAGTATTAGTTGGCAACACTGAAGAGACGGCCAAATTAGTCTTTTAGAAATTACTCTTACGTGATCCTCACTATAGCTAGATACATATTTTGCTTTTCGCAATGAATCGCATGACAGAATGCCTATCCGTCAACTTTCTTCAGCCTGTATCAAGATTAAGCGCCTCTTAAAAAAATTTTCGGTGGACATTCTTACTTCTTCAGTAATATTGTCATAATTTGATACTTTATTCAGGATTATACACATTTTTAACTACTAAAAAATTGAAGTCACCGTAAAGCACGACTTTTTACACTCATAAATCAAAGTGTATCCTTCGTACATTACAAGTGGTGAAAAAGTACCGAATGATATATAGTATAGTACCAGTACGCCATCTTGTTGAAGATCAGCATTGTTGTTATTATACTGAAATAGTTAATAGGCGTACAGAAAAATGTTAAATGTAAGATAAGAGATGTATTTAACACACATAAATCACAAACAAGCTATAAATCCCTGCGTAAGCAGCTTCCACACACCATTAGGAACATAAATATAGGGAAGTTCTACGCAACTTTACGCAACGAACACAAATGCTTGCGGAATGTTAACCTTGACTCCAACCTATTTCCAGAGCGTAGGTACTGTAGTACGGTATTACAAAGAGAGTTAAGGATTTATGAAGTTTTTTAATAGTTAAGTCGCTGTACTTCCGACGTCTTGAGTTCCTGCCAAAAGCATACGAAGCTATTTTAGCTACGATGGTACAGAAGGAATTACACCTCGGAAGAGAAAAACTGGGTCAACCCACCGCATGTCGCGAAAACAACGAAACAAGCTGCGGCCAACTGCGAACTTTCGGCAGAGACGAGTACTCAACCTAATCCTTCCACCTTCATTACTTGTCTTAATGACTTCATCTGTTCAACTCCAGACGTGGTTACATAATGCCGGAAATAACGGATAGCGACTACCACAATCCTCGTCCAAATTCTAACTCCTCCTCCTCCTCCTCCTCATCATCATCATCATCATCATCATCATCATCGGCTTTACAGCCCAACACGAGCCTTGGCCTTCACAATTCTAGACCTCCATTCACTCCTATCCATTGCCTTCTCTTTCCAGTTCCTACAGTGATGTACCAGGCGACTTTACTGCATCGGTCCACATCTTTCTGGAGTTTCTCAACATGTCTTTCCAAACATCTTTCCTTTCAAGCTATTTAGGAAAATTCTAAATCATAACGACATTTATATTAAAAATTGTTAGTTGTGGAACGAATATAATATAGACGAGCGTAACCCATCAATAAAATTTCTCTGGTATTAATAATAATAATAATAATAATAATAATAATAATAGTTTTATTTTCCCTGGCAGAGTTAAGGCCATCAGGCCTTCTCTTCCACTCAACCAGGCAACCAGGTATTATGCATTCATTTATTTTTCATGTCTTTCAGGATAGTTTTTTAATGTGACTTTACATTTAGGTATCCCATTTCTTACATTATTTGATCAAAGTTACGGCCACGGACCTCATTACAAAGTTGACAACGACGTAACAGATCCTCCTCGGACTCCATGGGGTCTCGTACACGAGGCTTTTCATGTACCCCAAAGGAAGACGTCCAGGGGACTGATGTCAGGTGAACGTGGTGGCCATAATGCAAGCCCCCTCTACCAATCCAGCGACCTGCATATGTTTGGTATACGTCGAACAGGGTACCTCTCTTCATACAATCGGCGAGCAGCCCTCGCATTTCTTCCAACTTCTCCGTAATTCAGAAATATGTACGTAGCCTATAGCCTATGCTTCATTTCACCTATGACTGAAATGAGAAATTACGGACGCATTTTACTACAGATTGATACGCTATCCATTCGACATGTTGAGTCGAGCGCTGACGAATCCACTTGCACTTCCTCCACAACTCCTCTCCATTTTCCACAATGTTTACTTTCCGAACAGTCTAAAATGGAGCGACGATTGGCCTAACACAAGGTCAATCCTCCTAGAGATGCCAAAAGACATCTTCTGAATGTCTTGCATGATGGGTAACCTACCGTTAGGAGCTATCTTCGCATGCTCTAGCGGAGAAAGGAGGGATTTTCGACCACATTTATTAGCAAAATATGTACTTTATAGTTCCTAATTCCTACCCTGGAACTTGTAATATGAGTTCATTAACACTGTATACTTTACTTATATGTCGAAGTGTGAGAGAGCCACTCGAAGACCATGCGAAAGATGGTGATATAAATGTTAAAATTGTTTGACGGCAGAAATATATTAATTTTAGGGCCTACATTTATTAGACTTTGTTTTCTTGTTCTGAATAGGCTACTACCACCTTTCAAAATATTGAATGCTTTTTAAACACCCTGGATACATACAATATACATTGACATTACCATGATGTCGCTACTCTTACTTAATTCCACATTCGAAAGAGAAGTAAAATTAAATAACGTACTAGCATTATGATAATGTACAAAAATTATTCAACAGGGGAAAATAATGGAATAAAAAATTGAAAGTATATGTATGAAGATTCGAACAGAAGCCTTCATACATATTAGGCTATGCTTATCTTTTCGTTTATCTCGATTTTGGAAAACGAGCTGCAACTGAAGAGTAGACAAGATACCAACGAAAGTATCGTTCTTGTTAGAATTTGTTATATGTCTGTCAGTCTATATCTGTAACACAAGTATGTTGGAGCCTTAATTCTCCAAACACTTCAACTTTATATGGGCTTCATTAAAATTTCGCGTTTCCAGTTGACGATCTCCCCTTGGTAGGCTGGATTAGGTAAATACTGACGTCATAGCATCATCACAGATGGTTAGTCTTCTGTAAGACATTCATCTTAGCAATCAATTTTACACACGAACACTTCGATAGAGATGTTTCTAGAGATAGTAGAACCACAAAGGAGCACAAAGGTTCACTTCAAACCTCGGATAGCTATATCAGTATTTGAATAAGTTAATGGAAGAATATGACAGAGATCCCGTGATTTCGACATAGTAAGCCTTAGATTCGTATCACTACTTTCAGAATTGGTTTGTAGTTCATGCAACTTTTATACAAATGTGCTTACACAATATGTTTAAAGTGTATTAATGTCACTGTACCAGGTACAACCTACTGTATAGGTACAAGACGAAATGGTGTCTTCTTACTCGTATTGAAGCAGAATCAATAATTAGACATGTCAGTGTTTCCGACAGGATGAAGTAATTTCAGCTGCGTTATTTACAGCTTTGCAAAAACGATTGTGGCCGTGCTCCTGAATTCTTCCATGTTATACCGTAAAATGAATGAAATATCCTAACGTTCAAACATTTTCACCGTCTATAAGGACGCATTTCCGATCCTTTATTATTTAATAAGTATGCAAAGAAATGTAACGATTTCAGGACTATCAGCCTGATATCGCACTAGGTGAATATTCATCCGCGAATACTGAATCGACGTTTATATTCTAAGACGGAAGAAATTGTGTATTGCTTATCATTTTATTGTGTATTGTTAATATTGTATATACCACTGCCACCGGGTGCTCGCCCACTTGCAGTGTAAATAAATACATACATACAAAGCAGCTTGGCTTCAGGAAGAGAAAAGGTACGAGAGATGCAATTGGACTGCTACGAACAATCGGCGTTGTCTAACATTTGAGCAGAAGCTGAACCGAAGTCAGTCCTCAATTAGACTTGTCCCAGGAAGACTGAAATGTGACTAGAAAATGTCAAAGTACAGTATGTGGTACTCTAAAAAATGCAAAAATATTCCAATGCTGGGAAGAAAATAGAACACTGGCGAAAACATCATACTTAGAAGCTGTTAGACAATGAAAATGTGACACGAAATAGACGAATATTTGATCAGGTTTAGTAGGCCTATAGCACCTCGGATGGCAAGAAAAAATTAACCGAAGAATCAGTAAGTAATAGGCCTACAGTTATTTAGAAACCCTACACTTACTGACAATAGAAGAAACCTTTCTGAAAGATAAAATAGAAAGCAGTTCTGATTTTAAAGGCACATCTCCACATATTCAGAATGAATTTATCCAGTCTGTCACTAATGCTTTAATGGGAAAGATATCATTGTTCTCGGAATAATTTAGATATTGTGCATCTATCCATACCCTTTTTCACGCTACGCCACAGCTCACGAGCAATGGTTTCATGTAGGCCTAAAGCTTTTAATCAATGTATACACAGTTCAGTAACAGTATCAATTTACATCGTATTCCAAGGACTCACACCTTATTACCCTCTTGTTTACTGCATTTCCAATATATTGTATACCCAATAAGAAACCAGCAAAGCGCTCACATGATATGCTGGTATATGGTGGTAGTATCCATCAAAACAAGCCGGCCTGGGTGGCGCAAGCGGTAGAAGCACGGAATGTTCCTACCGCTTGGTTCGAAGGGTTGTGGGTTCGAGTCTGTCTTGGGCATGGGTGTTGTGTTTGTGTTAGTTAAAAAACGTGGGTCCTAAAATTAATATATTCCAAGATACCGATACTTGTACATCAAGACTACTACATCATTCAGACTATTACCAATGTACAAATTCTTACCTTATGAGCTATTTTAAGTAGAATACTTGAAACTGACAAATATGATGAGGCAGCGAAGAGCTCGTTCATACAATCGGAACGGGGAATGATCGCGAAAACTTTTACTTGTTTTAAAATAGACAAGTGAATGTCTTGCAACTCAACAGCAGTCAAACAGCTTTTTTATACAAGCTGCAGACATGCATTCATTAGAATTAAATATTTTAGATTTATATTAGATTTATGACACGTTCAATACATTGCAAAATGTGAGCTACTTGGTTTAAATATCAAACTGTCACTAGTATTAATGTACGAGTACAAAGAATGACCTGGAACTTCAGCGTTTGCTGACACTGGTGCAACAACTGCAATATTCTGTACATATTCAGATCTTGTTTCAAGACTGAGGCTGGGGAGTTATATAAAAGGACTCGGAATTTACGTAATGTCATCTTATGTATGGTACGTTATAACCAACGTTAACATACTTGAAAACACGTACTAACTATGGTATCATGGTTTTAAAAATATAAATAACCAACATGACATCTTGAACTTTCAGCTCTTTTCTTTTATTTTTGGACCAATTTCACGCATTTCATTTCCCAGTTTCCCATATGCAGTCATACAAATAATGAGAGGAGTGATAGTAGGAGGAAAAGAATAAAGATTTGCTGATAATATGGCGTTGTTAACAGAAGAGGAGATGATACTAAGGGGTATACTACTGGAGCTAAATGACAGCTGTGAGCAGTATGGAATGAACGATGCAAATAAGACGAAGACCATGGTTATAGGAAGAAAAATAAAGAAGGTAAACTTGCGAATTCTAAATGAGGCAGTAGAGCAAGTGGACAGCTTCAAATACTTGGGGTGTATTTTAACCAGTAACATGAGTTGCTGCCAGAAAGTCAAAAAGAGGATAGCAACGGCGAAGGAAGCTTTTAATAGAAAAAAAGAGCATCTTCTGCGGACCTCTGGGAAAATAACTAAGGAAGAGATTAATGAAGTGCTTTATGTGGAGTGTGCCTTTTAGTGGTTATTTAACGACGCTGTATCAACTACTAGGTTATTTAGCGTCGATGATATTGATGATAGCGAGATGAGGTCGAGGATTCGTCATAAATCACCTGAAATTCGCCTTACGGTTGGGGAAAAAACCTCGGAGAAAACCCAACCAGGTAATCAGTCCAAACGGGAATCGAACCTGCGCCCAAGCGCAACTCCGAATCGGTAGGCAAGTGCCTTAGCCGACTGAGCTACGCTGGTGACTGTAATATGGCAATGTATGGGACAAAAACATGGACATTACGACGAAGTGAAGAGAAACAACAGAAGCTGTTTTGGAAAGAGTGGGTGAAGAAAGAACGATGCTGACACTGATCAGGAAGAGAGAAAGGAATAATTGGTTGGGTTACTGGCTGAGAAGAAATTGTCTACTGAAGGCTGCACTGGAAGGAATGGTGAACGGGAAAAGAGTTCTGAGCAGAAGAAGATATCAGATGATAATCGACATTAAGATATACGGAGACAAAGAGGAGGGCAGAAAATAGGAAAGATTGGAGAATATTGGGCTTGCAGTGAAAGACCTGCCCTTGGGCAGAACAGAATGAATGAATCCTGTTGAAGATTTACGTGTATACTAAATACACATTTTCAGCTTTCTTGATTATTGCCATATCGCCTGGCTCCTCTAGTTGTAGAATGACTTCTAAAATATTGAATGATTTTTGTGCATGTTCAGTTACAGGGAATGATATGCACAAAATACAGAATTTTTACTAAAAGATAATGGATCTTTGTTCGAAATAGAAAGATTGTAAAACATCTATTAACTAAAGAAGGCTCTAAAATTTATCTTTCTCGCATAAGATAGTTAGAAATGAAATAGATCACATCTCCAAAAATTACTCCTCCAGTTGAAAACTTAGAGCCTAAAAAGATCTACTTTAATTACTTTGAAAGTTTAGCGAAACTCTATCCGTTATGGAGGAGCAGCATTTAATGACAATGTTGTGAGCACTTATGCTGTTATATTGTATGTAGTATTTTAATTTTTGTAATGATGTTACATACTAAACCAATTTCAGAGAACACATTTTTTCACTTCTATGTAATTTTATTGCTATTGACATATTTATGTATCAATTATCAGACCAACCAAAGACAACAATGAAGAAAACTAGAATTAAATTATAGAGTACATCAATCTGGCTTCTCCTATTCTTCTACAGGGTGTAAAAAATATATGTTACAAGGCTCGGTGGTAGGTAGATGGGTACCATGTGATCATAACCCATGTCCAGAAACGCTTTGCTTACGTGCTAGCGTCCCTGAAATGTGGAGGAGGACGTAGGCAGTACGGATCACAAAAGCTAGGAAAAAAGTGAAAATGGCAATTGAAATTGCACCCATGTCCAGAGACTCTTTGTTCACGCGCTGGAGCCTCCGAAACGGGAGGGGGATGACTGTATGTAAACAAACCATTAGACTCCGCGGTGTGGTTCCAGTATGATGGAGCTCCAGCACACTTCGATCATGAGGTACGTGGCATCTTGAATGACACCTTTGGCAACAGATGGATTAGACGTGGAGGCCCAAAAGCCTGGACCTCTGACTCACCTGACCTGACACCATTGGATTTCTTTTTATGGGAGTACATGGAAATCCTGGTGTACGAGCTCCCGTGGAGACACAACATCTTGTGGCACGAATTCAAGTAGCAGCTGGAGTCATCCGAGATAAGCAGGGAATCTTTCCAAGAGTTCGACATGACATAACCAGGCGATGCACAAAATGTATCGAAGTTGGTGGCAGCCATTTGGAGCACCTTCTGTAGTTGATTAAAATCTGTTTGCTTACAGTATTCCAATTGTCTTTTTTTTTACTTCTTTCGTAGCTTTTGTGATCCATATTGCCTACGTCCTCCTCCACATTTCAGAGATGCTAGCACATTTCTGGACATGGGTTTATTAATAAAATAGGGTCACATGGTATTCACCTACCTACCACCGAGCCTTGTAACATACATGTTTTTACACCCTGTACGGCACTGAGTTTGGACCATCAAAGCTGCAGACACAGAGAATTACAACAGTAGAAATGAGATTCATGAGAAAAACAGACGGTTAATCTTGGTTAGACTACAAAACTAACGCAGAAGGAGGAGAATTGAAATTAAGATTACTAGTCATAATGGTACTAAACAGTATGTAGACAATATGACAAAATATAGGCTATCAAAGATTAAAAAAAAAAAACAAAGTAGATGAGGTCGATCTATTAAGAGAATAATGGTTTGAAACTTAAAGTGAGACCGGAAGGTCTTTCGCTCTTTCGCTTTGGTATGTAACATTCATTTCAAAGTGCTAGAAATAAGGTTAAATTTATTTAATTTTCTATATACGTTTTCATTTTTGCTTCTTCTGTTACAAATGTAAAACAGTTTAAATACAGTATTTCACTTGTTCGTTATTTGTTCTATTATTGACATTTTTAATTTTACTTCTTTTTTCTTTCAAATTCTAGAATCATTGCAAATAATTTTCCATCTTCTTTAAAATCATTTTAATTCTAGCTCAAAGATCTAATAATTATTCTTATATTATAGCGAGATGCTGACAAAGCGATACCTCCACATACTCGTGTCGTTTGAAGGAGAGAGAATAATTCACACGTCAGCATTCGAACTCGGCCAATAATCTCTACTGTTCACAGTTGCACGTGCATCACTATCCTTGATGCACTTGAAATACGGTAACGCAAAACTTTTGCTTTATTTTATACTTCAGACAACGCGCAAACTCCAACAAAAAAGAGAAGGACAATACGCATTTAAAACCGCGACATCATAAAACATCCAAGGTACCAACAATATGTGGCTGGAAACCACAAACGCCGAGAGAGACCTCATGTTATCAGTGCATCAAATCCACCCTGGACCAGTCGAGTGGGCAGAGGAGCAGAATAACTAGTTAGCAATAACGGTAAGAGATCTCATTTGGCCAGGTTTGGTACATGTACAGTACAGTACCTTTATTCCCAAGCCGCTCTACTTTCTCCATTCTGGGTGGAGGTGGAAGCCAGAATGAGTTCTAGGCCAGTACATGATATTCTGATTGATGATGCACCAATTTTCAAGACGGCAGTGAAATGCAAACATTTCGGGCGTGTTGTTCCGCCTGGACCACATATCTGCGCACAAGTTGCCCCCAGTGATAGTGAGGTTAATTAATATTGTCTCACTCAAATGGTTAATGTCAGCAACTGAAAGTGTTAATATTTACTGTGCCCTGTATCACAAACAGTCGCAGATCTTCCTTGCAACACTCGCCGATTGTTTTGTTTTTAAAAGTCACCCGATATGCGACGCGCTTCTAAGGTGAAGATAAGACGTGATTCTCAGTGTCTGTCTCTCCAATGATCCAAAAGATTCAATCTGCATAATAACCAGAGCTAGGAAATTGGTACCGAAACAGTTTAGCTGTGTGAGCTCGGACTGTATCTCTACAGAATGAAAAGTAGTAGCGCAGCTCTCAATGTCAATGAACCAGAATGACAAACATGTACGGCCGGGTGTAACCAAACTTGTGATCCAATAGTCCACGGTCTATTTATCTTTCAACATGTGACACTGAAACTCGAATAATTTCATTTGATACATAATTGGAACGTCTTTTGTTTATGAGCTTAATGCATACAGATTTTTCTGGTGTAAAAACAATGAACTGGTTTCAGCTAATTTGTTGCACCAGAAACAGATTTCATCGCAATGCCTCTACACTTAATTCCCCGTACTGCACCGCAACCTGCTACACTTTCTCTTAGAAGATGTCAGCTTAAGTCTCGTACTCATTGCTAGGATTCTCTAAAGACTTTATAGAATCTTACAGCACACAAATCACAAGAAACTGACTTGTCTAGGACTGATGTAGGCTATATAGGCCTACACTATCTTAGTTTACATACACAAAGATGTTCTCTAGGTCGAAACATTTTTAATGAAATTGATTATTTCTACTTGTATACATTGTCATGATCTTGTTTATGTCTTTGCAGTTCCTATTAGAAATGCTCAAAAGATGGCAACACGCATAAGCTTCGGCATATGTAACATCTAGCTGAGACTTCAATTTCGTGTTACGCTTAAGGGGTTAGATACAGCTTACAAGCAGTAAAATTTTTGGAAATATATCCAACATTTTTTACCTCCATTACTGTATTTTGTACAATAATGAAACTTGGTATTGTAAAAACTGTCCTTCTGCTATATGAAAAACATATTTTTACGATTTTTTTAAATTCATAATGGTGGTAGTTAACTGTGCAGTGATGAAGCGTATCCCTCATAACTCATAAACTTGTTAACTTTTTCATGTTCTCTCTCTTTTATTTTATTGCTGAAACTCATGTTTACAATATCATGCTCTTTCAACTACATTCCTTAATAAATAATATATTTTTTTTTATTTTGTGTAAGAAGAAAATACATACTGATATTTGACCATTTTTTAAATGAATTTATTTTTATCAGACAATCTATCAAAGGTATTGAAGTGATCTTGCATCATATTGTAGATATGATATGCATAAATACACACACAAAATTTCGTCACAGAATGTTGGATAGTTTTTTAGTTATGTGGGAAACGCTTCATCACTGCACAGTGAACTGAATTTTGGACAAAAAAAAATGTAATTTTTTTTAAATCGTAAAAATATTTTTTCATATATCAGAAAGACAGTGTTTTACACATACTAATTTTCATTATTGTACACTATACAGTAATGGAGGAAAAAAATGTTGAATATTTCCAAAATGTTACTGCTGTAAGATATACCTAGCCCCTTAAAGAAGAACTGACTTGGTCGACTGTCTCTGCTTGTCTGATGAAATTCAATATTTATTTTTATCTCTTCTCTCTTACATACCGTACATACATATACACCGATTTCAATGACACAGAGAACGCTTAACGATATATTACAGATTTACGATTTGATGGCTGACTGTTTATTAGGAGTTCCAGATATAGTCGATCAAGGCGTTCTGAGCTATCAGGTAATCTATGTCAAGAATTCCATTTCTGCAACGGGACAGTTGTAGGATGACATTAATTTTATCCGATGATAGGCGACGATGATGATTAGTAGAGTCAAATGTTTAACAAAGTTAAGAAATTACCCAAAAAAATTTCATAGCCCTCATATTCAATAGCAGAATTATAAAAGCACCATATTATTGAAAATAAAGTATATCGTCTCATGAGCTGCTGCCAGAAGCAAGCATTTAATAGAAAAAGCATCTTCTGCGGACCTATGAATATAAAGAACTAAGGAAGAGACTAGTGAAGTACTTTGTGTGGAGTATGGCACAGTCTGGGGAAGAAACACGGACATTACGAAGAAGTGGAAAAAACGATTGGAAGCATTTGAAATGTGGATCTAGAAAAGAATGGAGCGTGTTAAATGGACATACAGAATAAGAAATGAAGCTGTGCTGAAAAGAGTGAGTGATGAAAAAAAATGCTCAAAGTGATCAGGAAGAGGAAAAGAAATTGGCTGAGTCACTGGGAAGAAGAAACTGTCTAATGAAGGATGTACGGTATTGGAAGGAATGGTGAACGGGAGAGAAAAGTCCGTGCAGGAGAAGATATCAGATGATAGACAAAATAGGAAAAATTGGAGAATGCTGGGTTTGCAGAGAAAGACCTACCCTTGGGCAGAAAACAATGAATGACTACTATGAAATAACTAAAACTTGGCACCTAAACGTTTGTTGACATTGTGTATTGTACGTCGTCTCATGCGAACCGTTTGATTCAACGTTCGTGGGTTCACACTCGGAAGATGGCGATAAAATTCTTAGTATGGCTTTCTCCGGGAGGGAAATAAAATTAGAGGCACATGCCATACATTTATAGCACAAAAAAGAAGCTCGTTTCTCATAAAGGGCCCCAGGTAAATTTTTTGGTTGTTTCTCTCCCATAACGAAATTTGCAGGTGGCATAATAGGCCTCTAACAACGGTTTAAGGGTATATGTACGTGAACGACCACACATTATTAGAAAATGCAGGCTCTAAATTTCTAAAATTTTATAAGAAAATGAACTCACAATTGCACAAAAATTACCAGGTACCAAAACAAAACTCGTTAGAACTTAAATATCTGAGAAAAGTATAAAAAAAGATTAATAATAATATTTTTCAAACCAGTTTTATCAAAGTATATAAAAAAATTCTGCAATTACATAATTTGGTAACCATTGACATCTTTAATATTTTTCCTGCATGTAATAAACACTCATTTCTGAAAAATGGACTACACTCAGACATGTAGAGTTGTTTATTTTAATACAATTAATTTATTTGTCCTATATAAAATATATTAAAATTTACATAATGTTTTGTGACCTAATTTTTCTATTTTCAAAGAAATGGGTATTATTATAGTCTAGCTTTTGCATAAATGCAGGTTAAATCAGTGTACAAAATTTCAAAATTCTATCTCTAATGGTTGTAGAGTTATGAAATAATGAGTGTGAAAATTTTCAAATTTTGGAAAATTTGATTTAAAGTAAAAAGTGAATTCTAAATGATAGACCTATTATTAGTAACTTTTTTATACTTTTATCAGATATTTAATTTCTAATATGTCTTGTGGTACCTTGTAATTTTTGTCAAATTTCCTTATAAAGTTTTAGAAATTTAGAGCCTGCATTTTTCTGATAATATTTGTGGTCGTTCACGTGCATATACCCTTAAAAGTGCGTCTCACAGTTTGTAGGGTAAAGTTGGTAATATTGTGATACTAATAATATTATGATAGTTCTTTTTGAGAATTTTTTACAATTTTACTGAGCGAGAGGAAGATCGGTTTTTTGCGTCAACATATTAAGGGAATGTTCGTGGACAAGTTTCTGCACAAAACCGGACCTTCTCTAGCTCAGTAAAATTGTAAAAAATTCTCAAAAAGAACTATCATATTATTAGTATCGCAATATTACCAATCGGACCTATGTAAATAAATGGAGAATAACTTACGTATAAGCTGCAATACTTACACTCATGATAAGAGTGCAATGTCAAATTTCTCAGGCTACGTAAGATGGACGACGTAAAGAACGTAGAATAAGCTACGACCCTACTTTATTCATCAGATACTTTGTGTTCTTGACCTTCGTACGTCTGGCCCGACAGTAAAGCTGCTACTCAATAACAGAAAACTAACTACTGTAGTCTCCATTTTACTCATGAGCGATAGACGTGCTGAGTTCCATTAACCCAATGCACCGACTCTTCCACAAGGAAGTGCGTATTCCGTAATCATGGAAGAAAATAAAATATAATGAGACGACGGCATACAGCGATAAAACTGTCCCACTTTTCTTACGTTACGATACACAGGTTATCTTTCACCTGCCTACATGACAAAGCGCGATATCACAGCCACACGTCAAGGCAAAACTACGTAAGTGCCCGCAACGACGGCGTTCAAAGTGGTATAAATGTAACAATAAACATTATATGCTGAAATGTCCATATTACAATGACGACGAAAATATGTCAAAAGAACTCCCCTGCAGAGAATAATGTCGAGCTAGGAAATGTAACCAATGATTGAGAAGTCTTTCCGGGAACACAGTTGACAGATATAAGCCACTCTAGAACCACGCCGCGACACCTGTGCGACATCTCGGAGCCTGCTGTTGTGTATAAACACTTGCTATCAACATACAGGAGCGGCAATCAAATTCCAGCTCGCTATTTGTTTTATGTTTTTGCGTGAAGGCTTCTTTTGTCCCTTTAACAGCGCTCCAACCCTTCTGTATCATTATCCAGACATCCTTATCTGCAAGACTGCAAGTACCTAAAAAAATATAAATAGCCTAGCAATATTGAGTTCAAAACTCATTCGCAATTTAATGTTACATTCTACTTGCAAAATGTGCTTAATAAAACATGTATAGTTTATAGAAATAATTTTCCTGTGCACTGGACACTGGCCGAAGGAATTTTTAAAGCATTTTCTTTTTTGTGTTATCCCTTCGAAACCGGCATCAAGCACTTCTTTCTATCCCTCATCATAGAACGTCTTTATACTCATTCCTACACTGTAGAAGTACCTCGTCTCTGGAATTGGTTACCTAATGACGTCAGGGACTGCCGGACTTTATCACAATTCAAAATTAAATTGGAAAATTTTGTCTTATTTAATGCTTTTTAGGTAATGCTAGAAGTGTTGATTTGTGTTTTTTACTCTAGAGTAAAATCGCAAGTTTCTTGTTTATGTTACTTAATTAGTTAGAATACAATTAATTATACTTCATAACTCATTTAAAGTTATTGCAACCTGTGTATATTTTTGTGTGACTTTACTTTGTTTATAGCGGTTTTTTTTTCCTTTTTATTTCTGTTATTGTATTTGTATTTCTGGTGGTGTGGAAGAGAAGGCCTGATGGCCTTAACTACACCAGAATAAATAAATAAATAAATATCTACACTTCTTTTTCCATTCCTTCAAAAGTTGTTTATTTACGTGTAGCGTAGTCTAGCTATTTACAACAACAATGAATAAGGAAACTGGAGTGTAAACTAAAAGTTATGAGATATTTTCTACGTGAGCTCCAAGTATAATTTTGATCACTTGTCTCACTCCAGATTGCACGGTTTCACGGTGATAGTTTAGGACAAGGCTACAGTATGTAAACGGTGCGCTCTTGCAACAAAATGGCGAGCAGTCAGAATTGAAGAGAGTTGTCACGGCTTTCCCTCCACGCCACGTGACGAAGTGCCGACGTCCCGCCATTCAATATAACACTTGTGCTACATTGGTCGGCAGTCATTCATTTCCGCCGTAACCACGTGTAATCTGGATTATAACACAGACGGTGAAGTTCACAGGAAATTAAGAATGCACAATTCCATACTCATAAGCGGTCTTACTTATTTCTAAGACAGTGTAATAATTCAGAATATCGGAATAATGACTTCATATTGGCCTCAAAACTTCAAGGCAGTTGTAAGTTGTACAGGAAATAACAGGAAGGCCATAAAATTTTTGTTTTCTGCGTTTGAAGATACAGTATAACAAAGCAAAGGAAAGGAGAAAAGATGTAGGCCTATGTGTACTAACTTACAGTATGTATGTATGTATGTATGTATGTATGTATGTATGTATGTATGTATGTATGCATGCATGTACAGTACATTATATTGAAGTTGTTAAAAAATACATTTTTTTTTATTTTAAAGGTGAAAGAATATTGCAATTAGAGAATGAAATATTCAGAAGTGTAGTTTAATTGGCTAATATTCTGAAGCAGAAAATGTGTTGTTAATTCTTTAGTTGTTTCGTACAGATTTTTTTTTTTTTTTTTTTTTCAAATTTTAACTACAAAATTACATTTTTCTTACGCATTTATCACAATAATTACAAATCACGTCATTTTTGCAAACTCTTTAAGACTGTACATTAGGATGCAAAAGTGAACTGTAAAGAATCAGATTGCTAGAAGACGTGTGATCTGTAACAACTGTTGTGATAAGTATGTACGAATAATGTAATTTTTAGTTAAAAATTGGGGAAAAGAATTCTGTACAAAGCAACTAAGGAATTAACAACACATTTTTAGCTTCAGAATACTAGCCAACTAAAGAAAGTATACTTCTGAATACTTCATTCTCTATTTGTAACATTTTTTCACTCTTAAAACTAAATAGAAAAGGTATTTTTTAACAACTTAAAATTAGTGTAACTCTGAAAATATTGAGAATAGGACACAAATGTTTATATGAGTTTTTTTCTCAGAATGTCTCCAGAAATAAACTCCGTAAGTGGCGGTAACTCCTCGTGAATCATCCTGTATATTCATTTATGCAAATTACTGTAGTTATTTTAAATTATTGTTCTTCCTGCGGTGCTACGATCTTTGAATGAGCCTGCCGAGCAAAAGGAAATCCAATCCTTTCTATCGTGTAGAAGTTTCTCGAAACTTCAATCTCCAAGCTCTTAATGTTTTCTTCCACATCTTCCAATCATTTCTTCCTTGGTCTACACTTACATCTTTACCCATCTGGTTTTCCTTTATTTAACTTTTTAATTATCAGGTAGAGATTATTTCTTCATTTGTTTGTGTATGTCCAATCCACTAACTTGAAGGTAGTACTTTCAATCTGTCTCAAAATAGTTGGATTACAACACAATTCATAAATTCATAATTCTTTATTATTCCAATTACTGACTCAATAGAAATATAACAAGGAATTGTAAAATAAATTGGAGAATATAGCTACAGGTCAACATATTTTAAACAATTATAAATCGTAAAACATGAGTATGACACAGTTACAAAAAGAAAGTACTACATTTTAAAAGCATTTAAAATTAACAACAGACTCATTTTACAAAATTTTAATATATGTACATACGGGTAGGCCTACCGCATTTAAATGTTTCTTAAATCAAGTGACAGCTACAATACGAAAAATGGTTCTACTGAAAACATCAACGCTCTATGACTGAAATGCTAATATACAGAAACAGCGGTATGAGCCATCACGAAGGCTACGCAACCTTTGAACTCCTCTATTTATACAGAAATATACACAAAACCAGCCTATGCCCAATTTACAAATTAATTATTTAATTACAGTTAGGCCTAATTTTGTAGTTACAGTATATACTGCAACAACTTTTAAAATGTCTAATGTATTCCGATTGATATGCATGAAAGTTAGGTTTACCAATGAAAGAATTCACATCATACGTTTACTTTACGGTGTTCTACCAACTGCAAGTAATCATAATAAATTTATAATCTTGATATTTCGAACAGTTCACAGAAATGTTACATTAAAAGCAACTGTTACGGATCTAAGCAAGGATAATAATAATAAAAATATTAGAGGATAACTGAGCATACAGTAGAGCGTCGATAATCCGAAAGATTTTCACATCTTCACGAATCAATAATTCGCACACTGACAGTAACGCCTTATTGGATTGCTTAACAGCGTATTTACTGTATTTTATTACCAGTAAGTAAGTAGCCTGTCCGCCACTGTGGCCGTATGGATAGCGTGTGTGCTTTCCAACCAGGCGGTCCGAGGTTCGATTCCCGGCGTCCATGGAACTAGGTTTGTCCGTTGTCTTGTGACTGTCCTGTGATGTCTGTGCGTCATGCCGATCCCATGACCAAGGAGCCAGCATTTGTGAGATATCTTGTGTCGGAGTTCAGCATACGATTTTGCTTCGAAGTTTTCAACAAGGAAATTACAGCGAAATATTACCGTTAGTATAAATTTACCGATAAGCTCACAGTCGAAGTTGCCGTGGATTTCTAAAATGTGTTCTAAACTTAATTACACGACATTGCAGATGTGGCGTTCTCTTCGTTCTCGAGAAGGAATATTGACAATGAAATTGAAATCGAGAATTTAAATCGATTTTCAAAGGAAGAAAGAGGATCTTTCACTGAAAGCTACATTTTTTTCTATGTTGTAGTGTTACACTTCGTATCTAATTGATTAATTATTTATTAGGAGTTTCCCCTCAATCTTGAGGTTTTACTCTGTGAAAAAAATATTAACACAAAATATTACAAGTATGATTTCGAAAGAAAAAAAATCTTACTAAGAATATATGACTGTTTTCCCAGAGTTCTCCTTTCTGCAGCATCCCGGATTCCAAGTTTAGGCATGCTACATTGCACATTATTCATCTCCATACCTAAACAGTTTGCCTTTTCTTCTTTTGTCTTTATCCTTCGCCAGCAATTATTTCATTTCCTTGTTAGTCTGCTGCCAGGCATTCTTCTTCCATGTTCATACGGCTTTAATCATTTTTGTTCAATTTTTTCAAATACATTTGCTTTTACATCGATGGGAATTTTGTACTAGAAGTCAGAAAATACCGGAACTTCGGGTGGCAACGCCATGCTCTATAGGCAACTTCTCTGCCTTGTCCGTGTGGTATGTAACCTACTATCCAGGCGTAAAGACACAGTGCGACTGCGCATGAGAATGTTCGCACTGAATCTATACGCCTGGAGAGCAGGTCACATACCACACGAACAAGGCAGAGAAGTTGCCTATAGAGCATGGCGTTGCCACCCGAAGTTCCGGTACTTTCTGACTACTATAGGCGTCCAACAAGGAAAACTCGGTGCGCAGAAAACCAGCGGGCGTGACTGTCTCGCGCAGATGATGTATGCTCCCGTTTCCAGCATGCTCTCCAGCCAACTGCAGGGGAGTAAAAGGGGTATAGCATGCGCGTCGCGAGGAGTCCGAGCTGAGTTTTGTTTGTAGGATACCTATAGCATATATTCAATACATCCAATAAATTGAATAAACCCCGGTTCCAATTAATTCGAGTATCGATGTTGTACCTTGTCATTAAATAATTCAGAAAGTTATTAAATAATAACTTAGTCCGTTTATGTAAAATGAGAACTTTGTATTGAATATACATGCGGTTCGAATTCTAATTCGATAAAATTGTAACGGTAAATTACAATAAAGTGGCCACAAGGATTAATATAGCATTATATGAATTTTTAGATAGTCAAGGCGAATGTAATCCCAAACAAACTGTTGAGAATTCCACCGTGTCCTGGAACTTAACATTTCCAACGTTTCGATATTATATACAGGTTCCACCATCGGGACAAAGGCCAACAGAATAGGCAACCCCTCTGGTCATACCTATCATTCATTCATACATTCTGCCCAAGGGCATTCCAAAAATAAATAAATAACCTTCAACTCTACATCTGAAAGTACTTTTCGAGAATAATTATATAAATAACACACAAGTACGAAGACAATAGTGTTCGGAGTAACTGAGTCCGTAGCAACCGGCAGCAGAACTCACTTTCTATTGTGACAGGAGCAGGGGTCAACAGGCGGATGTGACGTGTTGACAACGGTGCGTAATCAGGCGGCTAGTGAATAAATCAATTACGCGATTAATATTAATCTCCTCGATTATGAATTTCAATGCGACAGCCGTGTGAACTGTGGGGTAGCCTTCGCCAACTTGTTGTCGGAGTTTCGACGCACTTCTTTCCACTAATACCCGTCAATGTTACTTGATCGACGAAAATAAATCCTTCGCTAAACTGAATTGTTTGAAAACCAAATGAATGGAATATTTTCTCCTTTGAAACTGGAAACCCATGAAGTAACGAATATCAATCAGTGTTTTCAGTCGAATTTGTTTATAAAATTCGAATATATAGACAATAATAATAATAACAGCTAGTCTCATAAAAACTGTATGCATTAAGAACTTAAAGCAACGCAATACAATTTGACAGCAAATAACATACAACAGACACTGGGAACCAAATTCGAACTTCTGAATTAAGAATGTAATGAATGTAAAGCCAGACCCATATGAAAAACTGTATTACAAGTCATATTATACGAAACGGTAATGATACTAATGCTAATAACCACAAGATAATTTATCTTACGCGAACTATCGTAACTTTCAATACTAATACCCGTATAATTTTCAGATAATGAACAATTTATTTGCAACTAGTCTGGTGCACTCAACTTTGATTGAATACACTTATTTCGAACATTTTAAAGACACTTTGTGTTAGAGTAAGAGACAGTTTTCGAAAGTCTAGAAAGAGGTTTAGATAATGGTACACATCTGCTGTAGGCCTAAATAAGTTCTCTACTGAAAGAAGATTTAGGGTAAAGATTGATAAATTGTGATACTAATAATATTATGATAGTTATTTTTGAGAATTTTTTATAATTTTACTGAGCGAGAGGAAGATCGGGTTTTTGCGTCAACATATTACGGAAATGCTCGTGGACAAGTTTCTGCACAAAACCGATCTTTCTCTCGCTCAGTAAAATTGTAAAAAAATTCTCAAAAAGAACTATAATAATATTATTAGTATCACAATATTACCAATAATTACCCTACACTACTCTTTTCAGGAAGCTATTAATGAATGGGATAGATTTACTTCAAAAAATTTTAAATTATGGTTTATTTAACGACGCTCGCAACTGCCGAGGTTATATCAGCGTCGCCAGTGTGCCGGAATTTTGCCCCGCAGGAGTTCTTTTATATGCCAGTAAATCATACTGACATGAGCCTGTCGCATTAAGCACACTTAAATGCCATCGACCTGAGCCGGGATCGAACCCACAACGTCGAGCACAGAAGCCCAGCACTATACCAACTACGCTACCGAGGCCGACGATTTAGTTTAAACTATGTGTATTTATTGAATATACTTCTAAACAAAAACCCCTTTGATTCAACAGGAAAATACATTGCTCTGCTAAAGCAAAAGATCGCATCCGCAAAAACTATGTCTTTGAATTAAGGGATGTACTCGCATGTGTTTGTCTAGCATAGAGGCAGGTTTTGTTTTTTATTTTAGTATGTTATTTCACGACGCTTTATCAACATCTTAGGTTATTTAGCGTCTGAATGTGATGAAGCTGATAATGTCGGTGAAATGAATCCGGAGTCCAACATCGAAAGTTACCCAGCATTTGCTCATATTGGGTTGAGGGAAAACCCCGCAAAAAACCTCAACCAGGTAACTTGTCCCGATCGGGAATCGAACCCGGGCCACCTGGTTTCGCGACTAGATGCGCTAACCGTTACTCCACAGGTGTGGACGGCAGGTTTTGTAAGTATATTAAATTTAAATTAAATTTCATTTACAACTTTCTGGCTTAGTAATATGAATAAAAACATTTCCTTCAAGCAAATACACCTTTTAAGTCAAAAACACCATTTTTCCGGATATGGCCTTTTGATTTAGCAAGGTTGTATAGGGTAAAGGTTGGTAAATTGTGATATGAATAATACTGTGATAGTTCTCTTTGAGAAGTATTAGTCTACAATTTTACTGAGCGAGAAGAAGATCGGTTTTCTGCATCAACGTATAAAGAGAATGTTCGTGGACAAGTTTCTGCACAAAACTGGTCCTTCTCTCATTCAGTAAAATTGTAATAAATTCTCAAAAAGAACTATCACAACATTACTCGTATCACATTATTACCAACCTCTACCCTACATGACTTGAATGGTAGCTCTTTTCATCTCAAACTCCGGGTTCAATTGTCAAAATCCGGACATTTATCTCCCACGAGAATTGTGGTTATTGTCTTATGTTTGTACTACAGTGTCTTCATCGGTGGGCTTAATCAGGTTGAAGCACGTAGTCAGGGAGATCCGCTACTGTTTTCTCAATGGCTAATATCGCTACAAAATCCTCACAAAAGGACGGAACGGAACTTAGAAGTTAATCTTAAATATGATAATGATGGAAACTGACAACTTCCCGTATCTGTAACAAATATTCGAAAACAATATTCGCAATATAGGTCCAATAAATTAGTAATTTCAGCTGCTATGAACATTGTCAATTAAGCAGTCATTTCTCGTCCCAGAATGGCTTATACTCTGTTATTTTGTGTGATATTATTACCATTTCGGTTTTAAACTCCCAACTGACATACTTAAAAAAATTGGATTTCCTATCAGGAAGAACTTTAAATGATTTCAGTAGGCCGCAACATATTCTGAGTGCCGATAGCTCTTTTCATCACAAACTCCGTGTTCAATTGTCAAAATCCGGACATTTATCTCCCACGAGAATTGTGGTTATTGTCTTATGTTTGTACTATATTGTCTTCATCGGTGGGCTTAATCAGGTTGAAGCACGTAGTCAGGGAGATCCGCTAGTGTCTTCTAAATGTCTAATATCGCTTCAAAATCCTCACAAAAGGACGGAAAGGAACTTAGAAGCCAATCCATAAATATGATAATGATGGAAACTGACAACTTTTCGTATCTGTAACAAATATTCGAAAACAATATTCGCAATATAGGTCCAATAAATTAGTAATGTCAGCTGCTATGAACATTGTCAATTAAGCAGTCATTTCTCGGCCCAGAATGGCTAATATGCTGATATTTTGTTTTGTATGATATTACCATTTCGGTTTTAAACTCCCAACTGACACATTTAAAAAAATGGATTTTCTATCAGGAAGTACTTTAAATGATTTCAGTAGGCCCTAACATATTCTGTGTGCCATCAACGCCAATAACCGAAAATAAATTACCTTATTTGTTTATTGTTTCATGCTCCCTATACTTCCCGATAAGCTATCAACACTTACTACCGAGTAATTTGAAGAAAGCCGATATTTACAATAGCACATAAAATTGAGTTATCAGCATTATTTACACAACCGATTACATGATTAATCGAGAGGAGAGCGGGGCGCTCAGTTATATAACGCCTCGCAATTACCACTACAACGTTCATCGGCAGAAATCAGTGCTTGATCTTTAACGGCAAGCATCCGCACCACTGACAGACAGAGCTTCTTCGCGCCTGCCAAAAAACTATTATTAACTCCATTCCGAGCGTCTTGGAACATCCTAAATAAAAACTCTTGTTCTCTCCGCATGGTTCACCTTCATACCCCACATTGTTCAGAGGTCAGAAGTCGACAACCGCTCTCTGTTGAGGAACAGGTGCTCCCAGCACCATCTTACCCTTATCACGAGGAAGAAAGCGGCGAACAATATTATGACTACAGCACCATTTAGCAACCTTCATCAAGACAACTTGAATGTCATTTTTAACAACTGTCAAATTTGAAGATTGGATTTCGGTCTGTAAACCAAGTTGTCTTCAAACAGTTAAATTAATACCCAACTTGTCAACACGAATATTTAGGGCGAAATGAATTTTTTAACGTATTGTACTAATTTCTAAAATGTTCCTGGTAAAATTACAGATAATTCTGATACTGACAAATTGTACAACTGTAGTGACAACACGTATAAAATGAATAATCTTTACCAAAAAGGAATGGTAGATATTATGTCACACGAATTGACGTTAAAATGTTTAAACAAATTCATAATACCCTAACTATAGAAATTCCTACTAATTTAAAACAAAATTGTTTCTATCTTATTTTACGCAAAACATGCATTTCACATACTACAGTTTTTTCTGACATTAGGCCTATTTCTTGCTGTGTAAGTTTTTTTGTAACAAGTTATTTTATTTGAGCAAAACACAGATAAAATATAGACATGAAACAGAGTTGTAGGTGTCTCCTAATACATGTCTTGACTATAAGGTAATAACATCAGTATGTACCTTCCGTTTTAGTCTTCGTGTCTTGGTGCAGGAATTTAGCTTAAAAGAGGATTATAATACTAAATAAAAGAACGGAAAAACTTGTAGTGTAGTAGGAACCGGGCTAATTCGGGAAACTTGATCTCTATGAAGTGCAACATTGCACATAAACCTTAGCATAGAGCAGTGCTATTCAATTTTCTTTTATCTTCGTACCCCCAAATTGGATTGCAATTATATAGAACCGTGATGACATCACAGGCCTCTCTATTATCATTAATATCCAAAAATTTAAGGGCATCTAGAAGAGTATGTGGAATTAAATATACTGATGATATTTTTGTTACACATACAGTACAGTACATATTTTGAAATGTCTGTGTTTGCGGTTATTATACAAATGAGAAACAGTATTTTTTTTTTGTTAAAATGATTCAAAAGTGTAATGTAAGGTCTATTAAGCTCAACTATTTCATCATCCCGACAGTATACTTACCACGATACCTTTGCGGAATAATTTAGTATTTTGTATAGATTATCTTGGCAATAAGATACATTTTCGGTAAACTGATGATATGTAGGCTAAGAGCGATTTTTTTCTGCAACATTAATTACACTATCCTGCTTCAACTTTTCTATTATTATTATTATTATTATTATTATTATTATTATTATTATTATCATCATGGTTACATCGTCAACAAAATATAATCATGGACCACTACTGAAATCAACAAAATATAATAATCATGGACCACTACTGAAATCCACCCCCCCCCCCAAGAAAAATGTAAAGACTGTTGCAACGCACTACAATAAATGAACGGTGAAAATCTTACAAAATTCAATCGTCAAAGAGTTACAAAGGTCTTCTCTTCCACTCAACCAGCAAAATATATACATACATAAGAGTAAACTTACAAGTTATAAAGATTACGACAAATTGAGTTGAATCAAAGTTACGTGTATACAAGAGTTACTTATGAATTAAACATAAACAGTCAAATACTATGAACTATTAATTAAACAATGAAATACAAACAATACAAACTGTGTAGCAAAATTAAACTAATACATATACATAGAGTTACGGATGGCAAAAACATATGCAAGGTACCTTCTATTAAAGATGAGGCAATAAAATAAAACCCATATAAAATTACCACGATATCTACGAAATATTTTGAAGGAAACAAATCGGAAGTATGTTACACGTCAAAGCATTTTCAGAATTTTCTTTACAATAAATCCCCAATAAATTCACAAAAAGAAACTAGGGAAATACAACAAAATCGAAGCACAGAGCCAACAGGCAACTAAAATCTAATAATGACATTCAATAAGAAAGATGATCATGATCATAATGAAGGCGACGGCGATATCTATATATTCATATCGTGAGACCAGAGTAACAGGATTATGAAGGTCAATGTATCGTATATTCTGTTGTACAGAGGAAGTGTTTATAATTGAAATGTCTGTGTCTTCATACCTTATCCACTCAATACAATTAATACCCAGTGATAAAATTAAGAGTCGTGAAAACAAACATAGTTCACAAACGCTCCATAGAAGTTCGAATTACAGGTGTCATTCCAAATCCCATTACTGTGGTATTAAAATTACTAGGTTAAAAATAAATATACTGACTCAATTCCTCAAAGATTCGAATTACTATCGTAAATGCTTGCCACATTGTGAAAATTTATCTAGATACTTAATGAAATAATGACAATTCATCATTACGCAAATCTGCATCTCGCGACGGTAAATACCATTGTATAAAATGAAAGACAAGATAGTAATACTAGTAACAATAATGAATGTTTTAATGTCTCTATTAGATCACGTACACGATTTGTCAGTTCTTAATACACATGAACATTACACAATAAGCCGATGTAAACAAACAGTCTTGATATAATATGTATTAATAATTCTAATTTCTTCACAAATGTCACTCTTTGGCGAAACCAGTCGGCTACCTCTATGAAGAGGTTGATGACCCTTCTAGAGGACGGAGCTTCTTTGTTCACGTCGAGAGGGTTGAAGCACCAAAGGAAAGCGTGTTCCAGGAATTCAGACTGACGCCAACCACCCTACTTTGCAACCACCCTACTGCTATAAGTAGGATTGTCATTGCAACACAACCGTTGTGTACATAAATACAAAACATGATCGGCAACACCAACAACACTATAGTAGGCTACGATTTTCTATTCAGAAATCAGAATTTTCTTACAAAGAGTTACAAATTAACACATTTTAAAATGTAAATGATGTTTCTGTATATAGATGAAAATAATAATAATAATAATAATAATAATAATAATAATAATAATAATAATAATAATAATAATAATAATAATACTTACAAATGGCTTTTAAGGAAACCGCAGGTTCATTGCCGCCCTCACATAAGCCCGCTATCGGTTCCTATCCTTACTTACTTACTGGCTTTTAAGGAACCTGGAGGTTCATTGACGCCCTCACACAAGCCCGCCATCGGTTCCTATCCTTACTTACTTACTTACTTACTGGCTTTTAAGGAACCTGGAGGTTCATTGCTGCCCTCACATAAGCCCGCCATCGGTTCCTATCCTTACTTATTGGCTTTTAAGGAACCTGGAGGTTCATTGCTGCCCTCACATAAGCCCGCCATCGATCCCTATCCTGAGCAAGATTAATCCAGTCTCTACCATCATATCCCACCTCCCTCAAATCCATTTTAATATTATCTTCCCATCTACGTCTCGGCCTCCCCAAAGGTCTTTTTCCCTCCGGCCTCCCAACTAACACTCTATATCCATTTCTGGATTCGCCCATACGTGCTACATGTCCTGCCCATCTCAAACGTCTGAATCAGTTCCTATCCTGTGCAAGATTAATCCAGTCTCTATCATCATATCCTACCTCCCTAAAATCCATTTTAATATTATCTTCCCATCTACGTCTCGGTCTCCCCAAAGGTCTTTTTTTCCCTCCGGTCTCCCAACTAACACTCTATATGCATTTCTGGATTCGTCCATACGTGCTACATGCCCTGTCCATCTCAAACGTCTGGATTTAATGTTCCTAATTATTATGTCAGGTGAAGAACAATGCGTGCAGTTCTGCGCTGTGTAACTTTCTCCGTTCTCCTGTAACTTCATCCCTCTTAGCCCCAAATATTTTCCTAAGAACCTTATTCTCAAACACTTACGGATTCGTAACAATCTGTTTTCTTACGGTGATGGGTTGTTAGCCCTTCGCCCAACCCCCAAGCTGGAGGACCACCCCTTATCGGCTGTCCACGACTGCTTATTCAATATATTCGCAGCTACCCTCCATATCAGAAGGGCGTCTCCTCTATCCGCAACCTGAGGACGCGCCATGCCGTGGTGATAGGGACCCACAATACATGGATAATAATAATAATAATAATAATACTAATACTAATAATAATAATAATAATACACTATCAGTGTAAAATCATAAAGTAGCTAGCACAAGTGGTCAAAACATTTCCCTGCATAAAATGGTATTTTATAAATCACTGTAATTCCAAAACCTCGTAAATCCAATGACCGGTGAAATCGACGTTTCGGCCTCGAAGGCTGCAAAATATCTATTCGCAATGGTTTGTATGTATTTATTTACACTGCAAGTGAGGAAGCACCCGGTGGCAGTGGTACAAACAATATAAACAATACACGATAAAATTACAATACACAATACAATTATACAATACACAATACCATAAGAATACACAATACAATTATACACAATAATTACAATTAATAATAATACATCAAATAATCTAATTAATAAGTGAACCTAAAACAATGAGTTTCACATTGCTACGGATAATAATCTTTCACTTTACTCTCATCTCACTCACTGCACTGGCACTATGACACATTTCATTGACACTATAAATTATCACTGATCGAAACTATTCACTACACTGTAAAACCATAACTTCACTGACTCACCACGCTTCAACAGTTCAAATAACACATACAATTACACCCTTATTCATACTTAGAAAACTACATTTAAACTAAACTTACAATTCAAACCAAGGGAGTAACTCGTCAGGGTAAATAAATGCAGTCACCTTAATTTTAATTTACACTTTCTACATAACGTTTTAAGTTATTCTTGAATCTCCTTAAGGAAGAACAGCCCTCAAAGACCGCTGTAGGTAGGTCATTCCAATCATTTATAGTTCTATTTAAAAATAAGAATTTACCTACATCCGATTTGTTTCCTACATTTGATTTTAAGAACACTTATAGAACGAAAAATACATTTTAAGCAAATAACAACAAAATAAAGCGCCAAAAACTCGTATATCCAAACATTAATAATGAGAGATTTTGTATTAACAGGTATTAACACAAAAACTGGTAAATGGGCAATGCGATGGTTTTGTAGCTATATTTTGTGAAAGCACTTATGCTCCATTAATATTTATGTTCTTACTGAAAAATGTTTTCTAGTTTTACGAGGTTTTGAAATAACACCGACAACGTTCTGTTCATCGAAATATAAGAGAAATATATATTTTTAATCGTACAATTTGTCATGTAAGTAATCATATATTATTTAAATATTCACATAGTTACAGAGCACAACGTATACTGAGGAGGATCAAAACATTTAAGTATATTAGTGACTTCCATATCATTAAATTAAAATGTAACTTTTTTACCAAGCACACTTACAATATTGGCTAATTGCAAGCGAAATTGAAATTTTGTGCAGGTATGCAGGAGAGCTACTTATATAGACTCTACTCAGTATCAATTGGCAAACAGGGCGAGGAGCCTCGGTGATATAAATGGCGCAGTGATTCAGCTTGGCCGACCGGCGGCGCGAAGTTCGGAAATATTACCTTACAATAATACAACAGACGTGAAGGGGCGCCGCTGGAGCATTTCTGGGCGGTCATCATACAAATTTTAACGATGCCGCTTCGCACTGAGCCTTTCCTCATTCCCAGCGGCCAAGATTTACACCACTGCTACACACTGACTTCAAATTGAAATATAAAGGATACTCTGGAGGCATAAATATGACTATTCGCTAGTGCCGAGCCTGTCCAGATCTGTATCTGTCTCTTAAGTTCTTGGAGTCAAAATTTATCAAAACATCTTTTAATTCTCTCCTTCAAACTGATCTATAATAGATTATTAATATTAAAATACGGTTGCCGCTCATTGTTTCTACGTGTTTTCCGCTCATATCTGCATTTCTTATTTATTCGAGCCTTTATACAGTACATTTTTGGCATCCGGAAGTGAATACTCTGACATGTTTGTCAAAGGCTTTATTTTCAAAGTTTCTATTTTTTAAGGCCCAGGAGTTCAAAGGCGTGCAAAATAAAAGGGTCTTCTATAATTACGCAGACTTTCAGTTTTTCAGTTATCGGCAATTTAGTTGTTATTATGCTTATCACTGGCTGAGACCCCGAGGGTTCAAATTTAGTTGAAAACGTTGTTATTGATAATAGGGGATAAAACTCTTCCGGATGATTTGCTTCGGACAAGAAAGTTGAAAGTCTGGTGTCGTAGATTGGCATCGGATAAAACAATCCTATCCCTGAATGAGAGGAATACAGGCAAATTTCACAGGCTATTTCTCGCACACCAACACTAACACAGTGTCCTAAATGTACGCAAGATTGCCCCACCCTACACCAGAGTTTAAGCTAGAAAAGAAATAATTGTCGCAAAAATGCACAAATGAAAAATTATATTTGTGCAAATTGTGAAATGTTTGTGCAATAAACAACCCAGTATAATTTTCCAACAGGATGGAACATCACTGTGCGTATAATACTGGACAACTTTCCCGAACCGTTGGATTGGACGCGACGGTACAATAACATGGCCTCCTTGTTCTCCGGATATTACTCCGTTAGATTTTTTTTTTTTTTTTGGGACTAGACCTATATTGAGGATAATGCGCATTCCACCAAAGTGACTGATCTCAACAACTTACGTGATCGCATTGTGGAAGCAGCAGCAACTGTCACACACACATGCTACAGAGAACCTGAACTGAAATTGAGTATCGTTTGGTTATCGTTTGTGCTATAGTTGGGGCTATCATCCCTTTCCTTTTGAGAGACGGTTGAAATCAGGGAAATTCGAGAGGGCCACACGGTATTATTAATTCAGGTAGTACGTTTTCCAAGACTCAATAATTATTCAAGCGATGAAGAAAGGTATAAGTTGTACGTTTGAATGTAACATAACCACGGAAAACTTTCCGGTTAAGAATATCGAACTACACCTCTTGTGGGATGTTACCCGAGTTTTCCTTGCTGTTCATTTAGAACTGTACTGTGCCTGTCACTGTCACGTCCGTTATCGCTTCCATCATACTGTGAGTTAATTATTTCATTCGTGATGTATTTAACTCCCCGTTCTTACCCCAATGTTGATTTTAAAGGCTTGGCATATGTCGAATATAACCCATCCTGATCTGTAATCTAGTGTATTGCACCTATCATTCATCACCTAAACAAACATCTGCATTGACAAAAACATTTTACGTGTGTGTGTATGTGTATACACACATTCTTACTTATATTTCTTAGAATTACTTTATCTTCTTCTTTATAAAAATAACAGTTGATGACGCAAATGTTCTGGACTAGTTACAGAAAACAGAGTTTTTTAACCAAATTATCGTCTACATATAAGACAATGAGTCCTGATAGTTTTCCGGAAATTTAATTGAGCTTGACGAATGTTTGTTGTCATGATAATTATTTCGAGACCGGAGTTTAAAAAGCGAAATTAAATTACCTGAAGATAAATATTATCAGGAATTGTATTCGGCAAGATAATCCCAATGCGAACAACTGTAATTCTGAACGGCTACGGTAAACATTCGATATAATAATAATAATAATAATAATAATAATAATAATAATAATAATAATAATAATAATATTAGCCCGGCTCAAGAGCTTGCCTATCAATCTGGAGTTGCACTCAAGCGTGGGTTCGATTCCCCCATGAGTTGATTACTTGGTTGAGTTTTTTCCTAGGTTTTCCCCAACTGTAAGGCGAATGTCAGGCAATCTATAGAGGATCCTCGGCTTCAACTCGCCAAATACCATATTGTTATCATCAAACTCCATCGATGGTAAATAACCCAATAGCTGATACTGCGTCATTAAATAAGCAACTAAAATAAATTATAATATCCAGAAAACTATTGAATTGAAGCAGAGATGATAAGAATAAAAGCCTTCTTCGAATAAAAACAACGGAACATTTGAGGTCATAACAACTCTTTATTTTGAACTCTTTTATCATTGCATAGGCCTATCTATAATATTTTGAACATGTTTAATTTTATAATAATAATAATAATAATAATAATAATAATAATAATAATAATAATAATAACAACAATCCGTGGCATTACAGTCCGTGAAGGGCCTAGACCGAACAGCCGGCTGCTGGCCTCACGTCCACATGCCGAAGCAGAGGTGGACGATCATCCAACCAGAATGGAGGTATCGTGTGGTTAGCACGATGATCCCCCCAGCCGTTATAGCTGGCTTTTGCAACCGGATTTCCCTACCTATCCTAGCTCCCCAAGTGCATCACGATGCTGGGTGGGCACCGGTCCCATACACCGGTCGAAATTTCATGAGAAAATTTCTTCCCCCATGAGGACTCGAACCAGCGCGCATTCTGTAACGCGAGTCCTAGGCAGGATGCCTTAGACCACGACGTCACGGCGCGGGACTTAATTTTATTGTAAACTTAAAAATAAAATAATAATAATAATAATAATAATAATAATAATAGTGTAATTATTGTAATTGTTGTTGCACATTGAGACTGCGAGTCTGACGTCATTTTTTGACTGCTGATATTAATTTGAGCAGCATGCTTTTAACACTGTTAGTGGATTCTCATTGTCACTCTAGCATCAATGAGCTTGTTCATTGGCTGAGAAGCATTCGCGTAGCATTATTCATTTAATCCATCGCCACAATCGTCCAATGGGGGCTAGATTTCAAAGATAAATACAGACTAGCAGCAGCAGCAGTAGCAGTAGTAGTAGTACTGTTTAATTTCACGCTTTCAATTACGGATGTTATCCAGTGTCCTAATTCAACGTCGGCGAGATACCGCAGACAAAATTTGCTTCGATTTTTCAATCAGGAAGATGTTCTTCTCCGCGAGGTATATCTCTACAAGACGAGATCCCTGGTTTCACAGTTCCCACCCCAAGGAAACCACGTTAAGGATTTTAAGGTCATTAAAATTTAATTGTCCTCGGTCGCGTTTGAACCAGTGAACATGAGATCCAAAGGCATGGATAGTACCCTCTACACCAGTGATCGTCAGCACTCGCTGAAATGGGTAGAGTGCAAGGAGTGCAACAAAATATGCTCCATCGTGCAGAAGGGATAGGGAGACAGCATACCCACCAGCACGCTGGTGCTGTAAGAGACCTCTGGGTAAGAGATGCTAGCCCGAGAGTACAGTATGCTGATGGCAGTCGAGGACATTATTACCACCACCACCACCATCACCGCCAAAATAAAATTTGACAGCCTTTAATGAATGAGAACAACTGAGGGAGCAAGTTTATCCCACACATATGCTAGGAGCCTCGGCACTTTATGACAAGTCAGGAAAACTGTATTTCTTTAACTTTAAATTCAAGTGCTATCTTCTGGATGTCCAATTTGTTAAGTGTTTAGTGGAGGCACGAAAGCTTAATTATTATCCTTACTGATACGAATATTAGCACTCTTTTCACGAATTGATATTATTTTCAAGTTTTTAATTTGTGTCTAGATGCAGGTACTTCATACACTACCGGTCAAAATTTTTCGATGAGCTATGAAAACAGTAGGCCTACTTTATTTCGGTGTACAAACATATAGGAAAAACTAAATAGACCAACAAAATAAATATTTCTCTCTCTCTAGCATTATATGATAGAATATTCAAAACGAAATCCCTGTTTTAACCACAAATCCAATGTTGTGACAGGTGATCAAAAACTTTTGACCGGTAGTGTACATATTGTTATTTACTTCAAATTCGCTACAAAGGGAATTACTCTTCTAAAAAAAATAATACAGTTGCATTGCAATCTAACGATTCCGAGTTTTTATAATTTTGGTGTCGGTTTGGCAATAAAACTATGTTCACGGGAAAGCTGTAGGTATATGGAAATTTTGGCTAGTTTTTATATCAGGGAGGGAATTATTATTATTATTATTATTATTATTATTATTATTATTATTATTATGGAACGTTTCCGTGCGTGACATGGGTCTTCTAATCAAAAGTTGTTGAGTAATGGTTAGCATGTCTAAACGTGAAACGAGCGGACCCAGGTTCAAATTCCAGTTGGGATAAGGTTGAGGTATTTTCAACCCATGAAGAGAAAATGCTGGGTAACTTTTGGTCCTGGACCTTGGACTCATTTCGTGGCAGTGTCATCTTCATCTCACTCAGACGCTACATCGCAGTTGATAAAGTGTTGTAAAATAAACCAATTAAAAAAATTGTAGTTTACTTTCTCCCTAGGTTGCGGTTCAACCAATCATCCTTCTTAATTATGATTCCGTATGTTTTACCTTAATGTATCTCCATGAAAACTGTGGATTTGCTCGCTTCCTTCTTTCGGATGGAATTACCTACCGAATTTTCGTAGGCCGGAATCCTTCAGCAATGTGGCATATTCCTATTATTGCCAATTTCTACAGATGTCAGTATATTAATTTATTATTATATTATTATTATTATTATTATCATCACCATAGTTCAAAATTTTCACTGATGCGAATATAGAGAGTGGTGTCATTCTAAAGAGAAGTATTCTTCCGAAGTCCGATGAGAAAACGAGTTCACCCATTGAAAGGATAACGAGCCCCTTGGGCCTCGAAGCCGTTTCCTAACACTGGTTGGGAACCACAAACAGCCAGACTATAGCGGTTTGGGTTGCCAAATCTCCCTCTGTCTAATTTTAGTGGACAGCCGGCGGCCTGGACTTGCAATCCAAGAGTTGACACCGAGCTGGGGAGGGGGAATGACATTTAAGGTGCGCCAGCCCGCGAGATGATGGTCCAGACGTCACTGCACCGCATCCCGTGCCGAAATAGTTCCAGCCAGGGCGCGTGACAGGACGCTCTGGAACAGCTACCTCGTGACCAAATCTAGAGGACAGTGTCCCTACCCTCAAAATAATGTTCCTCAGCATTGAGAAATTGCTACTTATTATAAATCACGAGAGGTCTTGGGTGAAATTTCTATTTTACATATTTTTTATGTTAGAGACATGACTTTTTGTACAATACTCCTATTGATACCAATAATTGAAGGAAGACTAGCTCTTTTCCTGGGGGGGGGGGGGAACTATGAACTTTCCACCACACAAATTCCACAATTTGGGACATCTGGCCGACATCTACGGCTGACCACTAGGATCCAAAATACAAAGCAGAGATTAAATTGAAAATACAATATGATTGCGGAGAGAATACGGAACAATGATAAATTAAAAAAAAAGAAAAGTACAATTTGATTTCGGAGAAACATGAGATGATAGTACATTGAAAAGTATATATATATATATATATATATATATATATATATATATATACAGGATGTTTAAAAAATACGGGGCATAATTTCAGGTATTTCCCACATGTAGACAATCAAAATAGTTCATTACAACATGTGTCCGGAAATGCTTCATTTCCGAGTTATGGCCTTCACAACATTGAAATTCACCGGAACGTTTTTCTTTCCGCAGGTCGTTGTCATTACAGAAGATGTTCAAAATGTCCACCTGCTGCTTGAATACAGACCTCACATCGATGTCTCATTGACCTGCGAACACGATCCCAAACTCCAGGAGTATTGCGTATCTCCTCAGAACATGCCACAATTCGATTCCGAAGGGATTCCAAATCAGGCACCGGAGACGAATAAACCAATGATTTTAAATGGCCCCACAAGTAGAAATCGAGAGGGTTCAGATCAGGTGAGCGTGGAGGCCAAGCAATTGGGCCACCTCTACCTATCCATCGATCAGGAAACCTTCGATCCAATTACCGGCGAGCCGTACGACTGAAGTGTGCAGGAGCGCCATCATGCAAGAAGTGAATGTGTTGACGATTGTTCAGTGGAGTGTCTTCTAAAACATGAGGTACGTTCCGGTGAATTTCAATGTTGTGAAGGCTATAACTCGGAAATAAAGAATTTCCGGACACATGTTGTAATGAACTATTTTGATTGTCTACATGTGGGAAATACATACCTGAAATTATGCCCCGTATTTTTGAAACACTCTGTATGTATGTATGTATATATATATATATATATATATATATATATATATTACGTAGTGTTATACAAGTGATTGTGTAAAATGGATAATGAATCTCTCAATATCACTAGACAAATTCTGATATATAGTTTTGATATTATAGTTTTTTGTTAAATAAAACATGAGCTATTCGCTCTGAAAATCTGCAAGGCTATTTCATTTCCACCCTGTATATAACCACACTCTGTTAGGTGATTAAATTATTTAGTAGCATCGTTAGTTAAAAATTTTTACGATCAAGAGAAAAATTATTTATTTCAAATTTGCGTAATACACTGGCGGACAAAAAAATTGGGATACTTGAATTTCACATTGTAAATGTATTTAACAGATCACCAATATGTTTTAAATAGTGACTAATAAAAGATTATAATCTTACTATACGAAAAAGAAAATGAACATGACTTCGTAACACCAACAATTACAGACAATAATGCCCATTGTTGTCACACTCTGCAGAAGCAAAATATTGTTCAAATCTAGATTGTGATGTTATTGTTGTAATTGTTGGTGGTATGAAGTCATAATCATTTTCGTTTTCAGTTTATAATCGTATAATTAAATTAATCATCATTTAAACCATAGGCCTATTGGGGACATATTAAATACAAAGTAAAATTCAACTGTCCCAAATTTTTTGTCCGCCAGTGTAGGCCTATTAAAAAAATATATAAAAATTAAATTTGTGGCGTGGTGATAGGAAACGTTAGTCTACGCACTGCGGAGAAAAGTGTGAATTATGATTAAATATTTTAAATATTTAAATATAAAAAATTGGAAAACATGTGTTTTTATGTGAAATAAAATTTGAATACACGGAAAGATACGACAACAATTTTGAGCTAATTCTGGGGAGCCTATTTTCGTACGTAAAAAATATTTATTTACACAAAAATCAGCTTCCTAATAATAATAATAATAATAATAATAATAATAATAATAATAATAATAACAATGAATTTAAGTCATCCTCGATGACCTAGTGGTTACCATACCAGGCAGTGTATCCTAGTTTCGAGAGTTCAAAACCGCCAGAAGACAATAGATTTTTTTAAAGGCAATAAAATCTTTCAATCACGAATTACATTCATGAAAAGAACTCCATTCTTGAATGAAAGAGCTCGACGTAAAATTTGCCGTCATTTCTTGGGCACGTCAAAATAGTAGGCAGTAACATAAGTGCGCTTTTCGTATGAAATCTTGTAATATTAGATTTAAATTACAAACAATTACGAAACTTGTAAGAAATCATAAGAGGACAATGTACTGTGTGTCATGTAGTAGTTAAAATAGCTACAAATCCAGTGTAAAAGGTTCGATTCCTGGGAGTAAGTGAATTTTATCTTCTTGCTTCAGGAACAAGGGTGTATCCCTCTTCATGTGTTTATACTGTGATATCTTGCGTTATAGTTATCATACCCTCAGTAAGTTCCGTTACTTGTCAATGTCTGTTGCTGATTCAAAATCCTGGCAAGAGAGGACGGAAGTGGCCAAATAATAACCCAGTTCTTGACGGATGTGATAAAGATGACTCCGCAAACAGTTACCGGTACATGTAAATCCATACACTTGACAATCCCATCATTACTTCATCGATCAGAGTTATGGGAACTATGACAGAAAATAAGAAATGAAACACAAGAAATCCATTGCTGGCATAACCAGCGGTTGAAAAAATATGGAAAAAGTAAATCGACCTCGCGATGGGTCGTCCATCCAACGTAAGATCCGCTCCTAATGTAAATGTGTGTTACTCTGAACACGTGTTCGAATAACCCTACTCCAACTTATTGCCGTTTTTTTACTTAGTTATTTAACGACGTTGTATCAACTACTACTTATTTAGCATCGATGGAATTGATGATAGCGATGAGTTTTTTTGGCGAAATGAGGTCGAGGATTCGACATAAATTACCAGACATTCACCTTATGGTTGGAGAAACTCTCAGAAAAAACCCAAGCGGAAATCGAACTCACGCTCGAACGCAATATTGCCATGTTGCAGCTTATTTCAAATGTTTCTTTTTTCCTTCGCATTTATATGCCTCTGTTCGAGATATGGAATACTACATTCAAATAAAAAATTGACGATACTCATTAAACAAAATATTCTGCTATTTATACAATTTTTGCAATTGCCAATTCGACAAACACAATGTTATTCACCATCATATATGTTATATGTTTTTATAACAGAACTTCAGTTTGTCAATAATACAGATCACTTTTGTGGTAAATTTCACGTTATATTATGAGAAATCATCGTGCACATTATTTTAATAAAGAATGAAGATAGTCATGTCTTTTCTATAAATTGTGAAATAATTCATATACCCAAGAAAAAATTAAAAGTGTGGCTCACTTTTTCCTACAAGGGCTGTTATTTTGGATAGACTTAATAGTGGTCTAGTGCTTTCCATAGGATCTGAAGTTCGCGGGTTAAAACTCGGCTGAGGTCGATGTATTTTCTTAAAAGTGTGAAAAATGTCTAGTACATGTCTTTCTCGGAAGGGAAATAAAGTAGGAATTTCATGTCACATAATAATTAATATATGTAAATAAACAATGCCGTTGACAGAGAGGAAGAGACAGAAAATAAGGATATTGGTGATATAAAGTTCACTGGCGACATCGAATTAAAAATGAGTAGAGGGCATGTCGTCGAAAGAAAAAAAGGTTACTTACTTATGGCTTTTACGAAACCCGGAGGTTCATTGCCGCCCTCACATAAGCCCGCCAACGGCCCCTATCCTGAGTAAGATTAATCCAGTCCCTACCATCATATCCCACCTCTCTCAAATCCATTTTAATATTATCCTCCCATATACGTCTCGGCCTCCCCAAAGATCTTATTCCCTCCGGCCTCCCAACTAACACTCTATAAGCATTTCTGGATTCGCCCATACGTGAAGAAAACGAGGTTAGCTGAAGAAAATCGGCAAAAAACTGTCTTTGTTCTCAAATTTCACCTAACAAATCAAGATATGAAGTCGTATCATACGTTTGGAAAGTCGAGAAAAGTAACAATTGAAGGGTTGATAGGAAAAACAACCCATGTCAAAAAAAACACTTTTTTCAGGGGAGCGGAAAAACATTATATCTCGTTATGTAAAAGGATAAGAAACTTAAAGTATAGGTATAAATACCCCAATGTTTTATAAATATATTGCTTGTATTTTAAGCATACACAGACGCCACATGATTTTAGATTTCCATTAGTACCAATATCTCATTTTTGGCTAAAACTGACATGGGTTGTTTTTCCTATCAACCCTTCAATTGCAGCAGCAGCAGCAGTATTTTATTTAACGGTTTGAAGCGACTGAGGTGGTTAGTCAGAGTGAAAATTCAACACTGCAGAGAAATGGCCAACAAATTTTCCCTGGAGCTCTCTTTCAGAATTAATGTTATTTTACATGTAAATCCACATCGGCCGTCCTGTTTCACTTCCCTCCTGGAGGATAATACCTCAGTCCAGTGCATAGTCACGAAGCTCAATACGTAGGGAATATGCATCCATTGACAGTTGAACTTTAGTTGCTAGCCACTAGGATCACTACTATCGCACGGTCTATTGTTCCTAGTACTCTCAGTTGCTAATCGCTAGGAGCATTGTATCGCGAGAAATGCAAAAAAAAAAAAAAAAAAAAATCACAAGTTTCGTGACTATGTATACCAGAAGACTGTGGTAATACGGTATACTAAGGATTTTACCACTCTTTAAAATACATTCGAATTTGAATTCGCGATCCACGGATCCGAAGTAACAATTTAGCAGAAATGAGTTTACAGAAAAAAATCTCTGAAAAACAAACACACTTAAAGCAGTGACAAAGGTGTTTAGCGACAGGTTTTCGCGAAATGGCCATGTTACCCTTGGCGGCACTTCACCACTGCCGTTACGAATATTGAGCTTTATGCTGGTGGGTCGCACACATAGAGTTAGTATATTATACTAACTCTGGTCGCACATCCACCTTCCATGATGTACCACGGGGAGAACGACAAATTTCACACTCACTAGATCGCTAACTTAGCATCGGAAAGTGAGGCCGGAAGTCACCATTTTTAAAGCGTGCAAGAACCTGTGTCCACACCACAGAGTTCTGTTATATGCTGTATAGATGTGTAGTTTACGTATGAGCAGTAGCGGCTGGTGACCGAAATCCTCGGTGAGGCCTGTAGTAAGTACGTAGTTTAAGCAGGCTACTTTCCATACAAAATGCTTATTATTGATGATACTTTATTATGATTGACATTATTACTATTATATTATTATTATTATTACTATTATTATTATTATTATTATTATTATTATTATTATCAATAATGAAAAATAATATGTCAATCTTAAATTAAGTTGCTAAGCTGCGAGTTGATTTCAATAGGCTTAACTATTTAATTTTTTTATAAAGCAACGAATATTATGCTCAACTGAAGAAGCATGTGTTGAAATTCCCCTGGAAACATTTTTTAGATAGCTGAAGTTTCAGTAGACATACTGTTCTCTCTTTTTTTTCTGTTGTTTTCTGATAGCAACAAGCACGACCAACAGAAAAGTTCATTTCGCACCACATTACCAAAGACCCACTTATGTTACTCACACTAGGATGCATTGAAAGCTCTCGTTTTAAGATTATCTTTCTGAAAAATTGTCAGTGATGGCGTAGGTCTGTATTAATTTAAAACTTTCCTTTTTCCAATATTATTTCCTATCGATAACGACAGGCTACTCTAACAATGAATTTATTACAATTATCATCATTATTTCTAACATTTCTTTCGATTTCTATTTTCCCGAAACACGTAACTACAGTGGACCACACGACGATTCACAACTGTTATTCCCATCCCAACCGACACTTGAGACCGGCATTGACACAAGACCGGGTTCTGAATAGGAGAAGTGAAGGCTGATGGATGAGGGAATACCTGCTAGGCCACGAAGCCACAAGAAATGTGCCTCAGTTTCAGCTTTCCGTGGAAACATACGAAATGCAGAAGTCAGACCCGGCACGAGCGATCCTGGCCTCAGGAACAAATTTTACTGCAAGACAGGTCTATATTCATCACAAAGTTTTCTACTTCTACAACTTTATACGCTTCATTGAAATAACTAATATGTTATATACGACTAAACACCACTAAATTTTTGAGTTTAAGGAAGCAAAGTGGCTTGAGGCCCGGCCTCACTTGCCTCAGCCAATCAGCCGCCACTGCGTATGAGTTAACATTACCACAAAATTCCTATGTTATGTCTCGTTTCTGAATGCACAAACAGTTATTACGTGAGTAATACGTACTTTCTTCTTCGCTCGATAGGCTAAATGTATTGCGAAACAGCTAATTCACGGCCTCGGCTTCCGAACCAGTTCGCGATCTAGATAGGTGTGAAATCTGCGGAGAAAACTATGACTGTAAATCATTAACTTGTAGAAGAAAGTTTGAGTCATTGGTGAGCAGCCAGGTACAGAGGTGAAGGAGATTATAGAGGAGAATTTTTTCTGTCTTCTTCGCTTTTAATTCACAATGAATACAATACACTGTAACGGCGGGAGAAGTTCACTGACAGTGCGAAATATATGTACGCGAAGACGTAGGCATAAATTTGATACTTCCCACTGCAGTACTGAAATCATCATTAACTCTGTTACTACGCATCAACTGTCCTGCCATGTTTCTGCGATATTCGCAGAGAGAGAAATGGAGTGATAATGCTGCATTCTTCGAACAAAATTCCATTCTCCAAATTTAAACTTATCTTTGAAGGTATATAAGATTTAGCTATAAGAACGAGAACAAGGCATGAAGCTATTCGTATTTGTTTCATTTTCCACATCTAGTAAACTCAACCCTCTCATGAATATACTGCGCATCGGCTGGACATGAAGGCAACACGTCACCTCGCTTGTATGCATTTTGATAACGATGTATATTTTCTACCCTGCACCTTTATTTACCTACGAGTAACATGTGAACACGTCTACAAATCATCTAAAAAACATTGACTATACCTAAATATGACATTCATATTTAAATAAGATTCCATTAAAATGCATTTAAAATTACATTTATGTTTGATTCTTTTTTAGCTGTTCTCTTATTGTAACATGGATCCCAGTCGCAAACGTGGAAGTAAGGGATGAAAGCCCATTTACGGCTTCTAAGATAAAATTTCTCCGTGATAGCCGAGTCTGTAGAATATATATTAACTAACGACGAAATTTGACTACAAATCTTTTCATAACAGGATAAAATATATCACAACATAGTATAACTAAAAACATCACCTAGAATAAACTCGTACAGACGTACAGTATTTCTAAATTCAATTTCTATTATAAACGCAAAGAAAAAATAATTATGCCAGAGCTTGAAGAAATTTTCTTCACATAATCCGTAAACACAGATGATTATTATAACTTACTTACTGGCTTTTAAAGAACCCGGAGGTTCATAGCCGCCCTCACATAAGCACGCCATTGGTCCCTATCCTCAGCAAGATTAATCCAGTCTCTATTATATCCCACCTCCCTCAAATACATTTTAATATTATCTTCCCATCTACGTCTCGGCCTCCCAAAGGTCTTATTCCCTCCGGTCTCCCAACTAACACTCTATATGCATTTCTGGATTCGCCCATACGTGCTACATGCCCTGTCCATTTCAAAAGTCTGGATTTAATGCACCTAATGAAGAATACAATGCGTGCAGTTCTATGTTATGTAACTTTCTCCATTCTGCTATAACTTAATCCCTCTTAGCCCCAAATATTTTCCGAAGCACCTTATTTTCAAACACCCTTAACCTATGTTCCTCTCTCGAAGTGAGAGTTCAAGTTTCACAACCGTAAAGAACAACCGGTAATATAACTGTTTTATAAATTCTAACTTTCAGATTTTTTGACAACAGACTGGATGATAAAAGCTTCTCAACCGAATAATAATAGGCATTTCCCATATTTATTCTGTGTTTAATTTCCTCCCGAGTATCATTTATATTTGTTACTGTTGCTCCCAGGTATTTGAATTTTTCCACCTCCTCAAAGGATAAATTTCCAATTTTTACAGCAAAATCAAAATGTACATTCTACATACCACCAAGACAGCAGCAGTAATAGTAGTATATCCATTAGTTTTTACCCATCAATAATACAAACTGGCGTTAACCTAGAATTAAAAGTATTTGAATGAAGTGTCTCCGCATCCAACGTACGTAAGTCAAAGAAAAGTAGACCTACTGTATCAATTTATCACTTCAGTCTGTAACTTCTGGCTTAGTAATACTCGTAGTCTTCAACGACTCATTTTATAATAGAAAACTTCATTTACATCAACATGAATGGCCTGCAGAAAGATGCACTAAAAGAATAGCGAAAAAGATGAGGGTAAACCGCATTAAAAATCAAAATCCAGCTCCATTTCAATTGATGATGATTTAAATAGACTTATTACCACCAACACAAAAAATGAATGAATTAGGCCACCAGGACCCGTTCCGTCTCTCAAACCTGACCATTCAATTATTCAGGCCCTCCACAGACCTCTGATATTCTTTCTAAAGGTCTGCATTATAATGTAGGTACTCTAGAATCCTCCAGTCTCACCACATGATTCTTCCATTTGAACCCATATTAGCAGATATCCATTCGAGAACGTCAGATTGTTGTCCTTCCATTTATTCATCTTTCTTGCGCAAGGTTCATAATTTTGTACCATGCATAAGAGTTGGATTATTTTAATGTAATTTCAGTTCTACATCTCATGTGTTTCCCAAAATTCCTCATTACTGAATTTAGTTTATTACAATTATTGTTGATATTAAATTTATTCCTAAATCTTTATTTTTATTGTTGTTGATAATGCATATATCCAAGATATGTGACTTACTCACTGATAACAGTTTTACAGTGAAATGGTTCTTTCCCTACAATAGCTACAGCTTTGGTTTTGGGTATTGAAATGTCTATTCCACAACATGAGCTTATTTTAAATAGCTTGTGCTCAGCTTTCTGTAATTCTTCCTCAGATGTGGTCAGTAGGCCTACATCCTGATCATCGGCATTTAAAAGATTTCTGATTATTTTTCTTTCAGAGATTAGCATTCCTCTTAATCTATGTATAGGTACTTCCAGTCTTCAGTAATTTTAATTATAATATTGCTAAATAGGCCTATAAACCTTATCCCTGACGCGATCCTCTAGTAGATTCAATTGTCAGATCATTTAAAATAATTTAATTTTACCGTTGCGTCGGAGTCAGCATATAGAAGTTTCAGGGCCTTAATTTATAATTTAGGCCTATTCTATTAAATTCTAGTTTTCGTTGATTAACGGAATCAAATGCCTGCTTGTAATTGACAAAAACTACTCTCCTTAAGTATTCCTACGGATTTTGGCATATTCATTTCGGTAAAAGCATAAAGACAAAATATAAACTATTTTGTTTGTGAACTCACTTCAAATAAGAAATTTGTTCATTACTTTTACTTTATGGAAGTACAATAACAATCTAGGACTGTTTTCTTACTCTTCTTTGACCTTTCCCGGAATACCCAGTTTATACCTGGGATCATTACCGTTAGCGTCGTATTACTAGTGTTCAGCTCAACAGAAACTACAAAGTTTAATGTCACTTAACGGGTTCAGTAAGGCAGAAGTTAATCGCAGGTAAACGGCATTTTCAATTGTCCAACTGAATAGTTTCATTGGAGGTTTGGAGCCAGTCCAAGTACCTTCTGGTCTTGTCTCTCATTTGGAATAATTTACACATTCAAAAATCAAAACAGGGAAAAAGCACCCGAGGAAAGAGTTTATCATCATCATCATCATCATCATGGTTGTAAAGGCTCTACAGACTGCTCCGTTTCAATAGTCTAGCGTTTTCTAAGTCTGTCCGGGCCTCTTCGTCCTTTTAGTCTACAATTGCGATGCTTGGTGGTACAGGTCCCATACACTGACCGAAATTTCATGAGAAAATTTTCTTCATGTGGACTAGAACCAGCGCTCATTTCGCATAACTATTCTAAGGCATAAACTTTAAACCTAGCCAAAGCTAACTGAAATCATTTAACAAAAATTCATTAAAACCGTTCTTCCCTCAATTTGCGCAAAACACATTTTTTACAGTCTCGAAAAGTAACATCTCATTTTTATAAATTGGTCAGGTTTAGTAGACGAATGTGATTGATTTCGGGTCGCGAACAATCCATGAGGGACAAAGCCGACCAGCCGGCTGCTTGCCTCACGGCCTCATAGCTCAGCAGAGATGAACGATCATCCAACCAGAATGGAAGTATGTGATACAGCACGGTAATACCTCTCAGCCGTTATAGCTGGTTTTCGAAACCCAATTTCGCTATCTATCGTAGCTCTTCACATTCATCACGATGGGTGGACACCGGTCCCATACACTGGGCTAAATGTCATGAGAAAGTTCCTTCCACTTGAGGACTCGAATCAGCGCGCATTCCGTAGGTCTAACGCGAGCCTAGGCATGATACTTTAGACCACGAAGCTACGGCGGGGGCTGTATATGAATATAATGTAATTAATTTTGCACAAATTTATACAACATAGATAATCCTACATTGGAATATTAGCCGTACTTTATTTACGAAAATCAGTCACTGTAAACTGATAATTAAAAGATTTGAATAGCCTATATAATTATTTACAATAGGATTGTAATAAACTATAAGGTATTATTGCGAAGTAACCAACAGCAGTACGGAATAAAGCCGCCCAAATGAAAAAAAAAAAAAAACATTCGACCAGGAATACACAAACAATACTGGCTTATCCACATCTGACGCGTGTCTAGCCGCGAAACCAGGTGGCCCGGGTCCGAATCCCGGTCGGGACAAGTTACCTGGTTGAGGTTTTTTCAGGGGGTTTCCCTCAACTCATTATGAGCAAATGCTGCGTAACTATCGGTGCTAGACCCCGGACTCATTTCACCGGCATTATCACCTTAACTTCATTCAGACTCTAAATAACCAGAAATGTTGATACAGCGTCGTAAAATAACCCACTAAAAAATACTGGCTTGTAGAAAGGGGCTATTATATTACAAACACCCACCCGCCTGGTTTTACTTGACTTTCATATTTGCAATGAAAACGAAATGGGGCTTCTTTAACAGAAAGTGAAATTTTACAGGATAATAAAGTATTCAGAATTTTCATGACACTAATTTTACGAAGTATTTTATGTAAATGTCTAAGCTCTAACGATTCTGTTTTTATAGCATCCTGCTAAATCGGGAAAAAATCTCACAACATTCCGTTTTGTTCTTGATTGTAACTATGTACATTCTTAGAAAAATGTTTTGTCGCACAGAGACTTTATAAATCCCAGAAAGGAGGCAGTGCGCATGAAACAAAGCTAATTTTATTTCAACTAGTCTTTCTCATATCGCACGTCCTCTATGCACATTGCCTCCTTTCTGGAACTTAGAAAAAAGTTTTGTCGCATATCTGAAATAGAACCCGATATGACTATTCTCAATAGCCACTTTAATTTATTTTCTGTAATGACGTCCACCATCATCCGTTTTCAAATACTGGGTCTGTAGGCCGATTCTAACCTTCCCATTATGGGGATTATTGCATTACATTAGGCATTCACGCAGCGGGACCATTTTGGTCAAGGCCATTTCCAAGGAAAGATTATTTTTCACCTTTTTGCTATGAATTGGACTCAAGCTCGTTGGGCGTGTGGCTAGAAATAGAAACGTTTGAGTCACTGCAAAGACTTAATTGTATTTAATAGCAGCATACTGGTAATATGCAACTGACACCGTATTCTTCACTTACATGGTGTTCAAGCAAGTGTAACCAGCTAAAGGTCAAAGTAATTTCATTTCAACTGCATTTTATGTTGTAAATATTTGCAGCCCAGGGTCCAAAATACTAAGTTATAGTTCAACACCGAAACAGCCAACATTTTAATGTATCTCTCCGTAGTTTGCATCAAGACACTCCTACTGTATATTAAGGAATTTCACTGCGCATCTGCGCACTTTAAGATATGTATGTTCCAGTGCATCGCACTTTCAAAGCAAAGCAGTTTACAGATTATGCGTGACGACAGCGAAGTTCTTCCTCGAACAGGTCGAGCCAAGTTTCTTCCTTATTTTGATGCTATCAATGTTATATTACAAATGTTCAGTAATAATAATCATTCTCCGTGGTTAATGCTAGTAAATTCTTAGACTGAAATTCCTCTTCTTGAAATATAATGTTTCAAAGGGCTATTACTCATTCATTTTGTTAAACGAGGTTCTATAGAGCGGAATAAAACGCCCACCACATATAACAGGTAATGGAAATAATTTAACATTTCTTTTTTAATTTACACATTAACACAGGGATGTCAAAACGCCTGCACTGCGTCTCTCAAGAACCCGCACAACATATCCTTAAGAGCGATGTTTGTACTTTATCTCGCTGATAAGTGAACCTTGTTGGATTTGTGTTGCTTGTAGTAGGGACATGTAATTCAGGCGTTTTGACATTTTTGAACATATCAAAATTCAACAGGCACAGATATATCATTTACATATCATTTCAACGATGTTCAGCACATAAAAATTCACCAGTGTTAAAAATGTGTTCAAATTTCAATGAAATATGTAAAACATGGGATCTAGATTTCCGCACTTCTTACATGGAATACAAACATTTTCTTATTAATATACTGAAGGTAGTTGATTTTATATAATATTGCTATTTGTTACTCTGTAATTTGCCAATTATAGCTACATTTTACATTTTTGGCTATAATATCTATATTTAACTATTTTTCATGTATTTTATTTTGTATTTTTCATTTATATCTATATCTGTATCTCTTATTTAGGTAGTATCTATTTGTCTGTTCTCTTTTTTTTTTCTTTCCTTTTCTCATTTTCCATTTTAATTTTTATTTTCACTTGTATCTGTTTCATCCCTTTTTTTCCTGTTATGTTTTTTTTTTGTAAACGAATACCTGTACTGTCTATTGTAATTGGTGCTTTGCCCTGTTATAGGCATAAATAAATAAATAAATAAACTATGTGGAAAAGCCCATTATATCCGGTCACATACGCACTGACATCATTCCGCATCACTCTGAAGTCACCTATACTAGCTGCTATTGTTTTCATAAATTTCATGTGTGTAATAAAAAATAAGTTTCTTTTCTTCCACAAGTTCATATTCTACTAAAATCTCCCTGGATCTCGGAAATTTCCATCAATTCATTAATACTGCTGAAGATGAGTCTCTTGGGCAGCTTTTGATGAGACTATGGACGCCCATAGCGAAAAAGGAAATCAAGAAGAAGAAGAAGAAGAAGAAGAAGAAGAAGAAGAAGAAGAAGCGTCAAAGTTGATTTTATTTGTAAATTTCACAAAACATACTCTCGTAAATCCAGTCGCAACCCTTTTAACCGAAAAACACTATGTGCACTGGTTAAAAACTACTGACCGCATTCGAAGAAGGAAAATTTTAAGAAATCTTGTTCGCAAATAGGCTCCTATAAACGATGAGTTAATACAAACGTTTCCTAGGATAATTCTTACATCAGTCATTTTGGTCTTATATCTTCTTAGGGACCCTATCAAGGACTTCAGGTAACTTCAGAAAGACAATGACAACTTTGTATTCACTTTCGGCTACTAGTTTTAGTAGACAGTAGTACTTTTCTATTCCCTCATTTTAGAATAAAGATACAGTACTGTACAATTCGATATTTTATCCAAGAATGCATGTTTCCGACATCTCTAATAGCGAAGAAGTGGTTCTGAGCATGCCATTTGTGTACTGAGATTTCTTTTAATTAAAGAACAGATTTAATACACGTAATATACTTCTTATAAAAGATTGAACACCCCCGGAATAAGGGTCTAACACAAATGATGAAACAATGTACCTTAGACCCTTATTCCGAGGTGAGATATTTAATTAAGAAGTCTATTTGAAAAACACATTACACAATGGCGATTTAATCCAAAAAAATATATATATTTTTTTGTGATTTTTTTGTATTACGTACAAAGTGATAAATAAAATGGTACAGTTGGTACCGAAAAAAAAAGGTTTCTTATGAGAAATGATTTATTATATAAAAAAGATCTATACTGTACTCTTCTTGTGATTTTACTCAAGTTCTCAAAGCTTCTGGTATAGAAGATTACACAAGTCACCATTTCTTAAGGATTAGAGATCACTAGAATTGGGAGTAAAAACGCGAGTATGTTGTGTGCCAGCTAATGGATGAGCGATGACAAAGAAAATTACGCAGCCTTCTCATGTAATCAGTGTATGTCTCTGTTCGGTTCTTGTAGATAAGTAGCCCTACCTTTGTTTGGATTGTTTCCTGCGATTTCTGATTTGTATCCTATACCTGCATTCCTATTGTCCAGTAAAGGAGTATAGAAATAGAAAAAAAAAATCGTTAATGCCTGCTCACCTGCTAACGTTGCCAGGTGTCAGGGGAGCATTTCTGCGGATTGTGGTCGAACTGTACGAATAGAAAACCGGCCTTAATCCTAAACAAGGCTACCTACCACATATGATGACAGAGGCAACCGCGCGAAAATTATCTGTCTCAATCGGCACAAGTCGACGACTTAAGTGGCCTTCTTAGAACATCCCAAATATAGTTCTAATCCCCTTTGTCCATCTTGTCTACCACCGATGTCTTTTAACATTTTACCATATAATTAAAAAAACCAATGTTTATAAACGGAAAAATATTAGAAATGGTTACAATATACATGAAATGAATCAAAACACAAGCCATATATAACACTCAATAGAAACAGGAATTCAACAATAGTAAAAACGGCCTATTGATATACCCAAAGATCCTACACACGCAATATGACCACGGATGTTAAAGCACGTATAAATAAACTCAACTAACACAAATTAGAAAGGATTTATTGGGGAAATATAGCCTATTGTGTAATAAGGTTAAATATTTGTATTTAACATTAGAAATGCATTTTTAACGTATCAATAGTATTTCAAGTTATATAAAATATTATTACATTTTGTTCATTAACCAGAGGCCCACACTTCACTACGAGATTCATCTTCAATACTTTGTTTACTTGCATATTTCTGAATAAGGATTCCATAGTATGGTTGATGTTGAGGATTAATTGCAGCCTTTGCAGACTTCAGTTTAATTTCACCTTCATATGCCCTTTTAAGTGAAGCAAGATCAACGTTCCATTTCCCTTTAAATTTAAAGTTTTCGGTTACAAAGCTACATGATGCTGTGCTTATAGTCAAGCTATTGGATCTGTATTCTATTATTTTGTAAGATGTGATCTTCCATTTCCCCTGATTTTTTTAAAGTGGCACTGGTATCTTGATCGCTGAAAATGATTTTTTTTTAATCTTTCAACATAGACTGATCAACATTAGCTGCTTTCATGACATCTATCCACTCTTCTGAGGTGTATACAGAATCTTTCTTATTTTTCTGTACAATGCGAGCAAAATCTCGTTCACATGACGTTTGTTGAAACTTCCAGCCTTGATCATATGATGAAAATGTTTTACAACAGTATTGTTCCTGTTTTGAGAGGTGCATGCATAATTGAATACACCTACATACAGCGTTTGTATTGTTTCACTAATATTGTGCCTAAGAAAATGGTCTAGCAATGATGCAGTCTCATTTGGTGCCTGTGTAACTCTGTGTAAGGATACATAAATCCTTTGTTATCAGACACTGTGTATGCCAAAAACATATAGCCACAGCTGCCTAGCATAGAACATTTCAGTCACAGGAATATGTGGATATGGTATGTTCTGCATGTAATCGAAGACTAGCATTCTGATATACACACACTATCTCTCCATCCTTCACTAGCAACTTACATTCCTTCATATCATTGTAAAACTTCTTAGCTTTGACTTTGTGAAGTTTCTGTTCAATCTTTAGATTGTTTTTTACACATTTAATTTGTTCACAATGATTATCAAGTTTAATACAACATACAATCTCCCAAAAAATACACCATTAAACACCAATGCTGCCACGAGGGAAAAAATCGAACTATGAACTTGTGCTGTTCTGAATATCAACTTCTAGTAATGACAGTGATATTCAGAAGAACTTAGATTATGAAACTTTTGATGTTATGAATATCATTGCCACTAAAATATCCACTAAAAGGCTGGTTTTTGTGTCGTTTTGACTCTCAACATATAGGTCTGAATGAGACGAATTCAATGATACCCATAACTCATATAGTGTCAAAAAGTGGATTTGTGCTGTTCTGCATCTCATCGCTTCAATTACTTCACTTATGCTCAAAGTTTCAATAAAAATTCAAGAAAATAAACTGTAATAATTATCATATGACAGACCTAGATAGAAACTAAATCGTTGTGTAAAATCCATAATGAATAAGTTTATATTTTCATGATACCAATTTTTTTTAAATTACGAATGCGATCGTGCTGCAACTGAAATTACTTGACTATGTGTTTTGCAAAACCTAATGACTTTTTTTACAACTATGGTGATAACAGAATTTTGTGTTTCCTAAAAAAACAGGTCATCACAGATAGCGACTTTTGGAAAGGCAGCTGCTCGCAATTTCATTGCACCGTGACGAAAAAAAAAAAGCTAGAAATTCAAGTTTTAAATAGAAAGGAAAATTCTTTGGAACGATAAAGTTTTATGCTGGCAATTTTCGGGCCATTTCCAGTGCATATTTAAGCAGATCGCCTGCTCAGCTGTGGCTAGACTTCACGCCACACATTTGCTCACACGAGCTTTGTGCGATATCTCGAAGTCACACCACACCTTCCACCACTTTAACTGGCATGATGTGCCTGAGTTAAACCAGACTACGATAAAGTTATTCTCATGAACAATAGCATGAACATATAAATGTAGTTTAGTTAGTCGAAGGTCAACTCCCAAGACCTCAACAGGACACTTGTCATTATACGAACTTCCGTTCTTCCTTCGCTACAAATGTTGATTATGCAGTTTATCATATCATCTTTGGTACCTAGAACAAAAGCGAAAATGTTTGAGCAGTATTGACGTGTGTGTGCATATACTATATTCTAGGCTTGCACAATAAGTACACCCACTTTCAGACAAAGGTCAAGTATCAAATTCTCTTTCTCCGTACGCACACACATATCGAAGATGGCACAAATAAAAGATGTGGTTAACAATATGAGAAGCGTATTAGTATAGTCGTAAGTATAGCTATAATATCATCGTTGACGTATTTTTAGTAGTATTAATGTATTATATTACCACTTCGTACCAACAATTAAAAATTGCATCACATTTATCCAAAGGTTCTTACAGAAACTTTCTTCCTTTTCTTCCCCTCCTCCTTCCTTTAACACGAAACAGGCTAGTATCTTTCTCTGGAATCCAGTATTGCCTTGGTCTTCCTATTAACCCCTTTCTCGATTTTGTTTTGTCAATTTATCCTCGCCCATTCCAACAATATATTTAACAGTTTATCTTAAATGTTTTCATCGACAGAAAATACATCAAGTTCTCTCTTAACTTTCTCATTTCTCTACTTACTGACGTAGTGGAGCTTTGCATATCTATTTCTCAATCAGAAATGCAATGTTATTAGTGCGAATCCAATTCCTTATAATTCAAGATTTTCTTCCTCAGAATAACGAGGGTACCTAAAATCGTAAGACCTGTAAAGACTTTTCTACACTACTACTGTTTTAAAATATATTTTGAATCTGTCAGGTTTAACTTATCTCATCAGGAAAAGCTCTATGTTAGAAAATGGTGATCCTGCCAAGTTCTCGTCTGAGAAGGATAGAAAAGACAAATCTCTTATACAGTGATTAAAAAGGTTATTATCAAAGTGAAGAAGTATGTAGAAGGATTGGACTGACTGAAGTAATGCTCGAATAGGAACCCATACTCTCCGAATTAATCCTACGTCAGTACACGTTTTTGAATGTAAGAAATTACCTTGCGGACACCATACCAAAATATCTTTTTTATTACATAAATAAAGCATAAATGAACTTACATTACGGCATGCTGTTATTACAGAAGATGTTCGAATTGCCGACTGCCGCATTTAACGCAGGTAATGCATCTTCGAAGGAAACTGGCGCACTCTGCCAAGTACCCCAGGCATCTCACGGACTCTTTCCAATGCTGCAAGTATTCTGACTGAAAGTGTTTCTGGGTTGTCCATCGGTGTCTCATAAACAAGTCTTCTCATAATGTCATCACAGAAAGTAATCAAGAAACGTCTGCATTGCTGTTTCTTACATTCAGAGGCGTGTATTGACTCAGGATTACGTCGAAGAACATGGCTTTCTATTTTAATATTGTTCTAATCCGTTTCTCTCTATATGTTCTTTCAGTTTTGTAATAACCATATGACTCGCCCTGTATAACCGTAGAAAAACAACTTGCCTAGGAGAAATAAATAGTTTCTTTATGCTTGAGGATTTTGAGAATTGTTACCTCTCCAAGTACAACATTATTAGCGAGACGTCGGAGGGATGGATTTAAAGTTACTGCATGTAAGATGTGTAGATCGCTGTAGTCGTTGTCCTCCTCCTCCTCCTCATCATCATCATCATGAACAACAACTTCAAGGATAGGTGTCGGTTAGAGTTCCCGAGTAGCTCAGTGGTAGAGCGTTGGTACGTTAAACCAAAGGTCCCGGGTTCGATACCCGGCTCCGGAACAATTTTTCCCTCGAAATTATTCAAATCAACTTTACAGGGAGTTATACCTGAAATCTTGATTTGCATAATACACGTCAATGTTCGTTAACAGAAAACCACAATTTAAGTCACACGGAGTTAGTGTGCACTCGAAGTTGGTTGCTTGACGGTTGTCAGCCCACTTTGAGGTCTGTGGATATAGAGGGAAAAATTGGATCGGTGTCGGTTAGAGTTCCCGAGTAGCTCAGTGGTAGAGCGTTGGTACATTAAACCAAAGGTCCCGGGTTCGATACCCGGCTCCGGAACAATTTTTCCCTCGAAATTATTCAAATCAACTTTACAGGGAGTTATACCTGAAATCTTGATTTGCATAATACACGTCACTGTTCGTCAACAGAAAACCACAATTTAAGTCACACGGAGTTAGTGTGCACTCGAAGTTGGTTGCTTGACGGTTGTCAGCCCACTTTGAGGTCTGTGGATATAGAGGGAAAAATTGGATCGGTGTCGGTTAGACTTCCCGAGTAGCTCAGTGGTAGAGCGTTGGTACGTTAAACCAAAGGTCCCGGGTTCGATACCCGGCTCCGGAACAATTTTTCCCTCGAAATTATTCAACAACTTCAAGGTTTAAACTAATCCGGTTTGTTTAGCCCCCATAGATTTCGGAGTTTCCAACTTTTTTTTTTTCCGTCCACGTTTCATCCTCCTCTAGGTCTATAATTCTTAGTTGTAAAGTAGTTTTAGTATGAGAGTATCTGGCATTCCGGCATTCGTATTAAGTACTGTCTCCATCTTTCTCCGTATTTATTTTTTCGTTCAAATTAAAAGTGATTGTTTTATTCTTCTCCAATTTCGTTATTTCTCTTCTGGTACAATAACCCGCAAATGATGTAAGATCTCTCGTCTCTTAAAATTTCAACTCCTCCATCTGGAATAGAGATAGCGTCCAATTTTCACGGCTACATTAAGATACTGGGACAGCCATTGTCTTATAGAATTTTATGAGAATTTCAAGATTCAGATTATAAAAATGCCTTTTGACTTTGCCAAACAAGTATAAAAATTCTTGTAGCTTTCTTATTAAATCTTCATGATTTTTTATAAAAACATGTTATATCCAAGGTAAATGATATTATTTACTAGTTCAATAATTGTGTAGTCAATAATAATTTTTGTCCGCAGGTGATAGGTATTTCTTCTAAATGCCATTACTTTTCCCTCTTGAAAGTTTCTGCTATTTTGTTCAAGTTACATAGTCCATGTTGTAAATTATCTTCGGTTTGGGCAATAATTACTTCCTCAATGAATAAAATTGTATTAAAAACAGATACCGTATGTGTAGATAGTAGCATTAATTATAATAAATTTCATTTTCTGTCTTTACACACAAATTGGCAACAGAGAATCGATCCAGCGTGCGTTAAAGGATCGTATCAAATTCCATTTTACATTGTACATTTCACTATATATATATATATATATATATATATATACATATATATATATATGTCGAAATAACCTTATCTGACATATAGAATACCAGAAATGACAAACATGGTTGTTTTTTTTTAAATACAGTATAAACATAACATTAAGTATACATGGTATGTTATCCATAGAATTTTTGAGTCGATGGATAGTTTATAAAGTTACACACGTTCTTTGTCATCTAATACAAATTTGATTGTCAAGCTATCCTTTCACATTGTGTTGACTTAGAACTACTTATTTTCAAGAAAAGTCTTCCTGCGTGATATTTGTCTTAATTCAGTTTATGAATTCGCTTTCATATTAGGTACAGAGATCGATAAGGACAGAAAGTTTCCTACACATTCCATATTCATTTTTTTTTCAGTTAACTGTGCAATTTGTAACCTAGAATAAGAGTTGCTGGTCTAAATTTCCTTCTACCGCGTGTAAGTAGAGGAATTCATATCCATTCCCAATAGAATCATAGACCTCAGATAATAGTTTCGTATCAGCGGTGATGCCAGTAGGCTTATATAAACAGGTGACCCACTTGAAAAAGGTCTGTTAATCCAGCTGTCACGACACGCCTAGCAGACCGGTTGGTTTGATTAAGCGATTTCACGTGTCAGACAGAGGCGAAAAGAGGTTCGGGGATGCTATTTTCTCCTCCCACTACGACAAAGGAAAACTAGAATGAGACTCAAAATATTTTCGTAACTGAAACTGCAGGCATAAAAACTTCGAAAGTGAATCACTGTAACCCAATAAAAAATCAGATATTTTATGGAAAGTAAGAAGTTCTTATGTAACCTTACGAAACTTTCCTAAGAACCTGAAGCCTCACACATCAGGAACTTTTTTCCTACATACAACTCATTATACATATTTAAAACATTTCTTTTTTTCGATTTCATGGCTTACTTTTTGTAATAATTCATGACAGAACAAAAGAAAGTTTGATCAAACGACGTCTGCATAAACGGCAAATATATGTGTGAAACCGACTGAGCAAGCGAATATGCACTTATACGGTTCTAAAACAAACATGCAAAATATTTATATACTCGTACTGCATTGAATCTTCAAGAACGCTGTGAACTAAATGGTATTGTTTTGATCTGGAATTATAATTTAACATAGCTTCTCTTGATAATATTTATTTTTTTTATTTAAATTTAAATATACAAAATAAAGAATATAATTACAAAACACACAAGAGAAATAGAAATAAAATAATACAAGCAATATAAAAGAAGATACAGTAGTATTAACAAAATTTGAGACCGAATGAGCAGCGCTCGTGCTCGGTCGCAGTTCAGATATAATATTAAAATAAAAAAATAATAGTAATAATAAAAATAAATAAGTAAAATAAAAGAAGAACTAAAATATAATTACATAATATAATAATAATTATAAAATATAATTATAATTATATGATAAAGTATTTATTGTTCGAATGATAATATTGAAGAAGACAGTTTTATTTATATAGGTGAATGTTTAGTAACGGTTATCTTCGAGTCCTTCAGAAGAAATTACTTACATAATAATATATTGTGAATTTGATACATGGTTGCTAAGAACATAACTATACACTATCTACCAAAAAGTAATTGCGCACTGCTTTTGCAACTTTAGAACCTCGTGGTACCACCTCTTATTGCTATAACAGCAGCCACCCTGTCAGGCATGCTCTCCACTATTTTGTGTAGGATATCCACTGGAATGCGTTGCCATTCCTCTTGCAACATGGCACTCAGTTGGACAATGAAAGTTGGCCCCATGTTTCGGCGGCTACTATGCAGTGATATGCAGACAATAATGTTCACTGATTGGACTGGCCTGCACAGAGTCCTGATTTCAATCCCATTGAGCACCTTTGTGAAGAATTGGACCGGCGATTGAGGTCTCGGAAGATGCGGCCAACTTCCATTGTCCAACCGGTTAAACTATAAAACGTCTTTGGTCCAACCGAGTGCCATGTTGCAAGAGAAATGGCGACGCATTCCAGTGGATATCCTACACAAACTAGTGGCGAGCATGCCTGACAGGGTGCCTGTTGTTATAGCAAGACGAGATGGTACCACGAGGTTCTAAAGGGCAAAAACAGTGCCCAATTACTTTATGGTAGATAGTGTAAATAACTTAGGAAACGTTTAGTTCTGAACAAACACTATTTTTCTTTGGTGCATATCTACGGGTGTTATCGAACTGTCTTTTATACATTTAAATGTTGCAATGCGTCAGACACAAGAGTGAAATAAGAATATTTTGTTGCCCGGAGTGGGTCTTTGTCTAGGTCCATAACTGAACCTTTTTTAATCTAGCGCCACACGAACTTATACGGAGTAACTCCCGTAATGTGGGGTCGGCAAGAAATACTTACACGGACCACATACCGCATTTTTGGAAGATCTTTCTGACTATTACATAACATGTTAGATTCACATTTACTATTTTAAGTAATACTCGTACTCTTTCAATCATTATGTAGACAAGAATTGCGCCACTCCCGGGATATGATGCATACTCCACGGCTGACAATGAAGACGACAGTACACCAACACACTAATATCGCGCCTTAAAAATTAATCTCAAGAAATCAAAAGCAATCGGCTTTGCTTAATATTACTGCATGTTTCGGAAGCAGATAGCAATGCCATGACAATCAACCATCAGAATGTTGAAACTTCCTTGTCTTATCGTTATTTCCGTTTCTGAACACCGCGCTGGTTAGATCTAGAGAGTAGTCTCCAAGGCCAAGTTTATTCTGGAGAAAGTTCAGCAACGCATTTTGAATTTCAAATTATTAACCTCTTACATGTTTGACGACGATATATAATACCTCAACACACGCCTATTTTATCCTTCCTCAACCTAGCATCACTAGCTGGAGGATCTAGTGCAAAAAAAACTAAGAAAATCGCCAAGCAAAATTTCGTAATAATCTATGGCGTGAACACCTCAATGAGTTTAGCCGACTAGCCGGCTGCTGGCCTTAAATGCCTTAGAGAAGTGAACGATCCTCCAACCAGAACAGAGGGGTATCGTGAGGTCAGCACAATGATCATACTCCCTTCCCCGCAGACAATATAACTGGTTTTAAAAACCGGATTTCGCTGCCTATCGTAGCTCCTCGATGCTGGATGGGCATAGGTCCCATACACTGGCTGAAATACCACGAGAAAATTCTTATCCCATGAAGACTCGAATTAACGTGCATTCCGTAACGTATTCCTAGGCATACCTTCCATCACGACGCTACTGCGCGGGACAAAATTTCGTACATAGCCTATTTACATTTTAAAGCAATATTTTACTAAAGCTTTCTTCCTTCCTATGTATACAGTATATTTATATTGTCACCTCCCTTCCTATGTATATATTTATATTCAGTCACATATATATTGTACTCCATTGGCTTTTTGTGACCGTTCCTATATGTTCTTCCTTTCCTATTCTATCCGTCAGAGACCTCTGCGATCTCACGAAACGTTCGTTCACAGAGATGTATGTCTGCAAAAAAGGGTACAAGTTGATAGAATTAGGAACTGTTAGTCCGTAATTTTTAGCCGGAGCTTTCAAGAATAGGGTTCACTGGCATATCAGAAAACTCGCTCCCCACCCCATTGTTATCTTCTGGGTTCCTTTGGCTCTTTAATAAGTGAGCACTTTGAAGTAGGCTGATCTTTATATTGGCAGACTAATATCCGTTTCGTTATTAAAAGTAAGAGCGACAGGGGCTGTCACGAAGCCACTAAATGCGTCCTTTGGCCCCTTTTGTCTTCGCTGTTGTGAAGATTTTAAATCAACTCTTAACAGTTTACATCAGGCAGGCAACATTCACAAATTCCATACAGTTGATATAAATCTCTAGTTCCCTACTGGAAATCACGCAACAGAATCCCAGTGTACCTATTTGTCTTTTTCTTAAGAGGAGTGGGTAGTGATGCTTGTGTGAATAAAAAATTTCAGTACAAAAATTTAGTTCAACATTTCTACGCTTCAGTGTTCAGATTGGAATAAAAATTTCCATAGTTATGCACTAAAACATTCTGAATTCAGTGGTATAACAGACAACTATTTAGTTTCTTATCTAAGTACAAAAGATAGGTCCTGATAACCTGTTTCCTCACTTTGCTAAATGCACCTCAATCTTCATGTGCACATTACTTGCTACTATCTCCACCCATATACTTTGTATTTTTTTTAAGTTATCAAATAATGTATATTGTAAATTCTAAAGCAAAATTTAGTTAAATATTTCACTCGTGGTGAAACAGAAAAAATAATGAATTTTGTCTAACATTTTTGCCATATTTATCAATGAATAAACATATTTTCCCCTCATTTTATGTTTGTAATTTTCATAAACTCGTAGGTCTACTTTGTAGTACACAGACTTCAGAAAAAAACTGTAAAAATTTCAAGTAAATAGATTCAGTAGTTTCAGAGAAAAATGCACTTAAGTTTGAAAAATATCAACGTACGGAAAACTGCACTTAAAAAAAAGGATGTATGAATTACATGCGCCGCCAAATTTAAAGAGGCCATTTAAAGAGCTTATCTGTAGAGGTACTCCCCACTAATATTGTTTTAAAGAGCAAGTTTCTTACTTCATTCGAAACAAAAAAAAAAATCTAATTTTTTACCCCCAATCACACTACCCCTTAAAAATGCAGCATTATACGTTAATACTTCGCAGCTAAATCAAATTGTAAATATTATTAATGAAACTCATGAATTGACATAAAAATCTATAACCAGGAAGCTGGCCATGCATGCCAAAAACTAAACTTTCCGCACTCCAGTTACAGTGAAATATTTTAAAGCAAACGCGATTATTTAACACCATCTTCAAGCCACACCGGCACCTCAGATATTACCGATATGGCGATAAAATATTAATGGTGGGATGAGGCTGGTTGGGAAACCTTATATACTCCAAGAAAATAAAGTTTCGACCACGAGAAATCTTGTAAGATTTGTGAGAAATTTTCCCGTATTTTTTTTTTTTTTTTGTCCAGAACCCTTAACTTATCGTTAATCGCCTCGACTCTACTAGCGTTACTCATTACATGTCGCTAGTGCCGAGAAGCGTAGACCACTTACAGTAGTTCGTCTCAGACTATCCAGAGGACATCATAGGCCGTGGATCTACATTACGCTCATGATGGAGAATTATTGGGCTATCACTGGGGAACCGGAGATAAGACCTGTGTTACATGAACCACGGGGCTGTCCAACAGAAGTTAGCACTGGACCACAGTGACAGTTTCTGTAAAAACATCAAATAATATTCCTCTTCCTCTCTTAAGGGCAACAAACACGTAGAAACTACCTAGAGTAGGTCTGTACAAACCTAAATTCACAGGCAAATAAATTCGTGTATGGGCGAAAAGTATTAATGATTTTCGCCTTGAGATAAGTCTCCAGATTTCAACCGCTACTTTAATTTCCTGACTGTAGGGCTTTCTAAATTAAGACGGAAAAAAATAAACACAACATACAAATACTGCGAGCTGTGGTTGAGATTTCGTCAATGTTTTCTTTTAAGCAGTTCCCTATAGCGGAATGGCGGCAAGCTATGAAAATATAGATTTGAAAAACTATTCTTACGCATTTCTTACTTACATACTGGCTTTTAAGGAACCCGAAGGTTCATTGCCGCCCTCACGCAAGTCCGCCATTGGTCCCTATCCTGAGCAAGATTAATCCAGTCTCTATCATCATATCTACCTCCCTCAAATCCATTTTAATACTATCTTCCCATCTACGTCTCGGCCTCCCCAAAGGTCTTTTCCCCTTCGGCCTCCCAACTAACACTCTATATGCATTTCTGGATTCGCTCATACGTGCTACATGCCCTGCCCATCTCAAACGTCTGGATTTAATGTTCCTAATTATGTCAGGTGAAGAATACAATGCGTGCAGTTCTGTGTTGTGTAACTTTCTCCATTCTCCTGTAACTTCATCCCTCTTAGCCCCAAATATTTTCCTAAGCACCTTATTCTCAAACACACTTAACCTATGTTCCTCTCTCAAAGTGAGAGTCCAAGTTTCACAACCATACAGAACAACCGGTAATGTAACTGTTTTATAAATTCTAACTTTCAGATTTTTTGACAGCGGACTGGGTGATAAAAGCTTCTCAACCGAATAATAACAGGCATTTCCCATATTAATTCTGCGTTTAATTTCCTCCCGAGTATCATTTATATTTGTTACTGTTGCTCCCAGGTATTTGAATTTTTCCACCTCTTCAAAAGATAAATTTCCCATTTTTATATTTTCATTTCGTACAATATTCTCGTCACGAGACATAATCATATACTTTGTATTTTTGGGATTTACTTCCAAACATATCTCTTTATTTGCTTCAAGTAAAATTCCCATGTTTTCCCTAATCGTTTGTGGATTTTCTCCTAACATATTCACGTCATCCGCGTAGACAAGCAGCTGATGTAACCCGTTCAATTCCAAACCCTCTGTGTTATCCTGGACTTTTCTAATGGCATACTCTAGAGCAAAGTTAAAAAGTAAAGGTGATAGTGCATCTCCTTGCTTTAGCCCACAGTGAATTGGAAACGCATCTGACAGAAATTGACCTATACGGACTCTGCTGTACGTTTCACTGAGACACATTTTAATTAATCGAACTAGTTTCTTCGGAGTATCAAATTCAGTAAGAATATCATATAAAATTTCTCTATTAACCGAGTCATATGACTTTTTGAAATCAATGAATAACTGATGCATTGTACCCTTATACTCCCATTTTTTCTCCATTATCTGTCGAATATCTTACGCATTTCTACGAACTTAAAACCATGAAGGAATAGGAAAGGAAAATTATTGATTTCAAAGGAATACTTTGTGAACTGTAAGTCTAGGAGTTAAATCTCAGCGTGTATGGACAATCATACAATTCTGACATATCACCCTGAGGTAAGTGTGTATAGATAAGCATCCGATAAATCTTTGCGTATACGGACGGAGCCCTTAAGAAACTGCACGCGTGGTCCTTGTTTTGTTTCCCTGTGTTGTCTTGAAACTGTGGTCTTGCGCCATTCTGACAACATAACAAGGGAATTTGACTACTTCTGAATATCCAACGTTAGTTCACAGTAATACACTAGTTGATACGAAACGAGACGAAGAGCTAAATCCATGAAATTATATGGCTACGCTACTTGTTCAATATTAGGTACAATGGTGTATAAAATAAAGAATGGTTATTAAACGTATATGTGCATTATAATCTCATAATGAAGACCTGTAAGATCCAGACACTTAACACTCAAACGCTGCTAACACACTGCAGACTGCGATTATTTCCGGTATCAAATGTGTGTGAACGTGAGCCCGTATTGCACAATGTTACAACTCAATGGGTGTGCACACAAAGAAAGCAGGTTGCCTGTTCACAGGCAGTCAGCGCTGATCGTGCAGAGTTGAACAGGTCACAAACAGAACATGTCGAAATTAGCGTCAGTTAAGCAGCCAGTTGCGTCGATTATTATTATATCTTCTCGTTCTATTTTCCTTACAATCCCATTTGAAAGAGAGATGTGAAACGATTGGCATTCATTGAATTATACCAAGAAAACTGTGATCAATGTAATTTAATGAACTAAAAGCAGACGACGATTGATTGTTTCAATATATGGGAATGACAGATTTCTTAAGATCTGTTGAACCCACTCTACAAAACTACAAAAGAAACTCCAAAATTCTACTACAGAAATTAGAATCACACCCATTATCCATGGAAGTAATCAAAACAAGCACGAGTGAACTCAATATGCTTCCAGAGCGAATGTTGGCACAGTGTGTTTTCGAGCTCTCTCGACAAATTTTGAGGAAGCGTTCAAAAGAAAGCATGTGAATGTTACGGATTTCAGAAATCAACGGTCGCCGAAATTAATACACATGTGTTCCGGTGTAGTTTCTATCAGCAAACATTCCTGTCAACAGCTTGGCAGGTATACATACGGTAGTATGTGATAGGACCTTATCTCCAGAGTGAATGATAACGTACAGACTACAGGGCTTTCCTGGAACAAGTCTTCCCGAATATTGGAGTCTGTGCACCAGATGATCAGAAATCTTGTGTTGTCAATGTAACGAACCGTCAGCACTTTCCGTCGATATTAGATGTCATCTCAATGAAAAGTTTACATTTTTTTAGCTGGTTATTTAACGACGCTGTATCAACTACGAGGTTATTTAGCGTCGATGAGATTGGTGATAGCGAGATGGTATTTGGCAAGATGAAGCCGAGGACTCGCCATAGAGTACCTGGCATTCACCTTACGGTTGGAGAAAACCTCGGAAGAAATCCCACCAAATAATCAGCCCAAGCAGGGATCGAACCCACGCCCGAGCGCAACTTCAGACCGGCAGGGAAGCGCCTTAATCGACTGAGCCACGCCGGTGGCTAGTTTACATTATTTGTGGTGAACATTTTGCAAGGCCAGTAAAATCACTTGTTCTAACACTATAGTGAGGGTCACATAAGAACAGTTCCTAAACAGCAAATATTGCCGTCTTATCAGTATTGCCAACTGTTACCAGATATCACACGATCCTACGTAACAAATGACTTATTTACTTACCGTACTTTATGTTGAAAGGTTATTCTAAATAATTAAATAATTTGTAACATTTTCGTAGGCAAACTATACGAGAAAGGGATCAACATGTCTAGTATTTTGTCTGGCAGTACGAAATTCATTGGCTTGACTAAACAATTCACTCACGAGACCTAACCTAAAATCGCATTTTGTTTGACCACATGAAATTATTAGTACTAACTCCGAAAACTTACCTGAATATCTATATATATAATTTGAACTGGTAATGGAAATTACGGGAAAACGGCTGAACGGATTTTAATGAGTGACCCCTCATTTTCATGCCTGGCATCCAAAGTTTTTCGGAAAAGTAGTAGTTTTCAGTGAAATGTCAATTTTCCTACATAATTTTCCTATTTTCCAAAATCCATCTGTTGTCAGATTTGAGAACTAATTTTATTCAATCACGGCCGACTTGATTGAATTTCAGAACAAAACACACACTACAATAAACAATAGGCTATTACACGAAGGCCATGACCTACAGGATTGCCGACATATTTAGAGCTGAATTCAATTTGTTATTAAAAACTGATTATGCAGTGTATAATTTTCTGCGTACAGTTTTGTATTGGATATTCAAATCTACGAAACTTGAGGTGGTTTGATGACATTATTACCATTAGAAATTAAATATTATTATAGTTAATATCATGATGCGTCTATTTTTCATTAATTGTACATAATGTTGATGCTATATTGATGACATGAAAGTGAAACGTTTTGAGGTTATGTAAGTAAATGTAGAGAATATCTTAATTTAGATCTTCATTTCTATAATTTACTGAGTGACTGCTATATATAACTACAAAACTTAGTAAGATAATAATATTGTTATTAAAAATCAAATATTTTTATACTTATTAACCCAGTGGGGTTGGGTCTTTTTCCTATACTCAATGTCGGTTAGTGTAGATATTGATATGTGTCATTGTCTTCAGTATTGGCTCGAGAGAGCGCAAAAATCACAGTTCCTAAGGAAAGATAAAAAGGTATTACTTACTGATAAAATAAGAGGCCTAGAAAATTTTGTAGTCTGCAGATCATTTCAGCAAGATCTCTTAGTAGGATGATTTTACGCTCTACATTTCAAGTTCTACATGCAGCAGCTATACGAAAATGCTATTGTTCGAAAGCTTAGTAAACCTGACATTTTTTTAACATTTGCCCACAATCCACAATGACCTGAAATAGCTACTGCTATCGTCCTGTCATTGATACTCGCGTTTTCGCTTTGAAACTCAAAAACTGAATTTGGATAGGTTCAAGGAAAAGCATTTGGCCTAAAAAAAATCCATTCAGAGGGAGTATGTTTCATTATTATGGAAGCAAATAACTGTCAAAAAGACAAGTATTCTTCATTGAAAATAAATCTGAAAAATTTTTATTTGAACTTCTAACGAACTTAGTTTGCAGCAGCATTTGCTGCACAAGCCACTAGTAGTCTTGAATTATAACCACAACACATAAAATAACTATTATATATTAATATTGTTATTAATTAATTATTAGTATGTTCAACTTTCATTAGCTTCCAGTAACCGACTCAAATCTAGTACAATTTTAATTTCATGGTACTCCAGTACCGACATAATATTATATTGTCGATATTTGTCTCAGCTGTCAACATACAAGTTACAAAATATGTCAGTATCGAAATTCGAAACGAAGTTGGCAAAAGAAAATTCAACCTGCAAACTAGAAAATCACCACAATCCACTAGCATATGTAGTAATGGGGAAAAAATGGTTAGGTTTCACCGTGTATGAAGTAAACTGACCCGGACTATACTAACATATTGTGGTGGCATATCAAAAGCTTGGTGTGCGGGGCTCCTGTTCAGACTAGACATTCGCAACTTGCCAAACAGTACGGTACTCATAATCCATGCAAAGTCTGAGTGTGTATTTCAGTTCATGGTGCAGCGCTGCACATTTCGCATTATTTGTGGTTAGGATTTGAACTTCCACTGTAAACGCTCGTCACAATTAAAGTACAATTTCTTGAGCTATAGATACAAAACGCTTATTTTCTTTCGATTGCGTGATAAGAAGGCTTTTCCGCCCATGACTTTCTTATCTCAAACCATTCTCATACATCCCTCGTACAGCCCCTTAAAGATGTTTGGTAATTTTCAGGAACATCCTGTGAATTACCTTCACAAATTCGTAACTACAGGGACAATGAAAGAAAAGAAGCCTAGAAGACCTCTGAAATGTGTAACAGACAAATAATTTGTTCACAGAAACGGACAACTTGGTATGATTCGTAAATGATTATGATTTTGGTAATGGTGATGACAAGAAAGATAATTGGAGATATTTCACCACACAAAATTGACCAACACTGCTATGGTTTCACAATACGTCCAGAAAATTGGTGAATATTCGATATTCAAACATCCAATGTTACAGGGATATTGCAAAGAAGCTACTAAACTGTATTGCGAATTCTCAAAATGGTACGTAGCTAAAAGTGTTTCCGTGAGAGCTAAAAGGTCTACAAAGTGATTCGTATCAACTTCAATTTACAAACACTACAAAAATCCAAACCAACTCGCAATGAGTAGATAAAATTCCCTGACTGAAGGAGTTGGATTTCGAGCCAAACAGGTAACAATGCCCATTTAACAGCAGGATTTGATCCACACAATCCAAATGACGTCGTTAAACAAGGACCACATGGGGTGGAAGTTACTGTTTGGAGTGGTTTTACGACACGTTTTATCATACGACTGTATTTATTTAGGTAAATTGAATATCGACAAAAGTTAATGGACTGTGTTATCTTTACAATATTGCAAGATTATGTAAAACCGGAGGGCGATCCGCCTTATCATCAACCAGTAAAAGAAATATTGAGACAGACTTTTGGGAACAGCATAAGCCAGCATTTTTCTTAAAAATGGCCTTCAGAATTATCAGATAAAAACCATGCCTATTTCTGATTACGGAATTATCTACAGAAAGCGTTTCTCCTTGTCCTTCTAATACTAAAGAACTGAAGCAATTACTTACTCAAAGGAGGCTATTAATAACTAAGTACAAAACAGTCATCATGTCATCATATAATCCTATGAATTTTTATAATTATGCTTTTACACAAATTAACCTGTCTTTTATGAATAAACTGGAATTTTTATTTTTTTATGAAAATTTAATTACGCCATTTGGAAAGGGTCCTGAATTCTAAATAATCCTCTTATATTTTCCGGTTACGTTGTACAGATAAAGTTTTAAAATAAATTATTCCTACAGTCCTTGAGTTCAATCTGCAAATCGAAAGAAGTCCATTAATATTACAGATACGACGACGATTGTTTGAGTAAAAAGGAGTAACAAGTTGATTATTTTTTTACGTACACTATTATCGAACAAATACTGTAGGTCAAACAAATGCAAATGAAATTGAAAACTAAATGATTCTAAGTAATTAAGCAATGTTATGAACCCGAAACAAATGTATGAAATTTCAGGATTTCACAATGACTGTGAAGATTTTGAATTGTGCAATAAAGTACTGATATTTAATATCTTCTGCTTACAGGTACCACTCACAGAGCAGTATCGCTCGAGACCTGGAAGGAGTTCTTTTCTACTGGATGCTCTAGCTCTAGCATAATGGATCGAGCAGGGGAACCTGTCAGATCTTAAGGATGGAACCTGGAAGTACCTCCAAAATTTCGACGAAATAAATCCCAACACTATTGCAGAACCCACAATCCCCTTTACAGGCAGAAATGCAATTTCACGTACTTATTTCTACTGCGTAAATGCTAATGAGATGGTCCGTACACTATTCTACTTTACAGGTCCGGTACTAAAACCAATTCGCTGACAACCCGAAGTGCATCGTTTATCAGACTGAGGTTCGAGTTTCAGTTGTTCCATGCAAACACGACACAGTCCATTAACGCAAATGGGAAGAATTAAGGTGGAATTGTACCAGTAGCCAAATCAGCACTATGTGTTACATGTCAACAGGTGTAGCTTGCTTCCGTTTTCATGACGCAGCCTTTCAGTTCATCACAAAATGATGGCCAGTCTTCAATGTATTAAATAATAAAACAGATTGCGTACTGACGTCAATACAGCCAGCCGACAAGGACAAGATGGTATCAAGGGTCAGAGGGTCACTAGTTCTGCAATAACAGAACGCCATTCCCGATTTATGACACGCGAAGAAGATGAGATCGGTTTCAAGTTCTCATTTTTCTCAAGATATAACAGAAGACCAGGAAGTTCGACCCATGCTTATGGACACTATTTCAGAAAGATAAGGTTAAAAACCGGTAATAAGTGATAAGAGTGTCGTGACCTCAAATTCATATCTGCTAAGCGGAAGACTTCCACCTATGGGGGGTCCGAACTTCAGCCAACGCCAGTATGAATTATCGAGACGACAGTACTGCACAAGTTCTCGAGAGCCACCCATTATAGAAAGCTAACACTCGAACAAATAGCCACTAAGACGCAAACACATCGATTATATGATAAAGTCTTATCTACTTAAGAACTTCGTACAAATTACTAGCCATCAAGCAGTATTCCAATATGACGCACAACCCACACAACTAAACTAGCTAGTAATTAACACGATATAGCAAGCATTAATAACACGAAAATATATTCAGTTTTACTTAGTTCCATAGTTCAGGTATTTTTCCTGTTTCCAAAGCCGTGATCATTTTTGATGCCACTTCACAGTGTCAAATCATAATAACCCTAAGATACATTAAAAATGAATTATATTGAGCAAGACTTTCACGATTTTCGACGTGGTGAGAGATTTTCAGCTTTCTGCACAGAGATCAGATGCGGAAACAAACAACGTTTCGGAGGTACCCATCAGGTCCATAATCAGAGAAGGGGTGACATTGGCTATCTCTTGAATCCATAAAAAAAAATCTTGGATTGTACTGACATCTCCCTCTTTGCTTGTTTTAGCTGTTCTTCTGCCCGACAACAAGCTCCGAAAAGTTGATCTCGCACTATACAGACGGAAAAAAGAAATAGTTTGCCTGGGGCACAGAAACTGAAAACGAATACAATGACAAGGAATACCTATCCATATATACGTGTACATGCTCATAACAAGGATAGTGTATATTCACTTTTATCACTGTAAACAACGTCAGAAGCTTCAAGCTTCGGAAATGAGGCCGAATGACCCGTTTGTACCACTACTAGTTGATATTTTTCTAATCTAACTCTTTGTGTGTGAACGAATTATCTTCCCCCCCCCTCAAAATGCGATATTTCTCACAGCCATTCTAAATATCTGTGCCATTTCTTCAGATGATTAATATTATTATTAGCAGTATTATTAATTTGTTTAAATTACATCCAAATAAATTCTACGTATATATTCATGGACTGAGAAACTAATTACATTCAACGGCGTATTGGCACCTCTAGAATATAAGCTGGCTAAGATCATACTCACACGTCCCTGAATCATGCCACATAAGTTAGTCTTCAGAATGTTAAACTACAGTATTTTCTGCCATCCGTACATTGAGTCAGTACTACACAGAAACTTGTAAGGTAGGTAACTTTATATGACACTGTTCTATACTAGTAACAATTAAAAATGATTTGGGTTCAACATAAAAAATGAGATAACGGCAAGATATTTCTGGACAAGTATTTCAAAGATCTGTCTACAACTATTAAACTTCTCCAATCGCCAAAGAAAATACTAATTAACACTTTCCAATTACTGAACACTTTCAGCAGAAAATTTAAAAAGCGCAAAAAGTAAATAAATAAATAATGTAGAATTTCGTTTTTATACTATTTACATTTTAATACAGATCCCGGATTCTTCCATAATATTTAATTTCAAGTTTTTATGTATTGCTGTATATAATTTTCTTTGAGCTTTATATTCGTTGTAATAATCTATTGCATACCAGTAGTACATACAGTACATAAAGAATGAAAGCACTGTTTACAACTGTATGCAATTTTTTTTGTCTCAACCGACTGTACCCGCATATACTGCACGATACACTGTAGTATCACGGAAGTAGGTAGGCGCATTGTCCGAGCGTTGGACATAGATCTATAGTCACTGCTTACCTAACTTGTATGAAACGTGACCAACTGAATTTTACTAATAAGCCATCTGCAAGATTTTCCACTCATCTCCGTAACTCTTGAGAGTTCTATGCGTAAAGGACCTACCTAAAAATATGACCTGTGTATAAAAGAACTTTAGTCCGTCCCTTTGTTCACACAAATACATGCACACTTTTCTTCTAACCCTGTCGACATCTTTCAGTCCCGTCTTGTTACCAAATTATAGTATACCATTGAAAATCAAGTGCAAATAATTAATAATTATACGAGAAAGAACACACAAACATAAGTACAGAAGTATATATACCATACACACGTAAAAACATGTGATTACGGATAAGACTAATGAGAGATATATAATCTCGATAACTCTACAAAACACTTAACACAGTAGACATCAATCACTGTTTTACAATTCATAATGAATGATATACGGGAATCTGCACACGTCACATGCCAAATATATGTTAATACACTATCTGCCATGGTAATGAGTGCGAAATCAGTATTGTTCCGGTTACTGGTTCTTACAATTCGTTGAGAACTAAGGCTGGTTTTTCCTCTTCTAAGAAATGAGAAACATGAAGAAAAGAGGAAGTAATATATCCTTCAAAACTTAGTATTATCAGGTCTCCAGGAGATTTCCGGAGTGCCTTGTCAACAGTATGCGTTGATAATCGAATGAATTCTACAGCACTTTCAAATGGGCCGGCTTGGTGCATATGCTCGGACAGCAATATACAAGGCGTTATGACCGAAAACTGGCCTGACTCACCTCCCCAGCATCTAAAGACATGTCGAACTGACGCCTGGGAAGAGGTGGCCCAGGGCGAATGCTATGCAGCTGGTATTGTCAGATCCTGAGAGTATGAGGATGGTTGTAGAATGTAGAGAAGGAAGAGTACTAGACGCGATATTGAACGGTAGTCCAATATGGGCCCAGTCAAACAGTCCTTTCCGGAACTACCTAAACGTTCAGAACATCTATTCAGCAATCTTGACCGGTTTTAGAAAATAAATATGTACCAGTAATTCATACGATGTTAAAAATATATACTTATCTATGAACAGTAAAGCTACGGTTTGGCTACGGCGATCTTCGCTGGGATTCTGTCCCGTTGATTTGAATGTGCATGGTTTCTTTACGGCGGTGAACGTCAACGAACGTCGCTGGGCTCGACGAACAACGTCGGCGTTTGCCTTGGAGGCAAAAACCTGGCGATCATCGCAAAGAAACCAATTGTAAAATTACAGTAGGTGATGAATTAAATCATTTAATGACATGTGATTTATACATCGTACATACCATAATGGCGGTAAAACAGACATCTTTCTGCAATTTCTTCACTAATGAGGACGATATATTAATGTGATTAAACACAAATCCCTGTTCGACACGAGCCAAAAAGAAGAACCAATGTAAACAATAACAAATCTATATTTTGCAACAACCAGAACTGTTAATACAATTAAGTAAAGTGATTCATAATTGAAGGACACACACGATGCGGCAGATTTAGCTACTGAAGCAAAAGTTTGAGTGTGAAATGGTAAGTGAAGTGGAATTCCGAACAAAGGAGAGAAATGCAACAACCTCCTTCTCACATTTTTTTTTATTTGTAACATTATTTCCTAAATAAATGCTCCTAAATGAAAAAAATAACATTGTAAAAAGTAAAAATAAAGTTTTTATATAATTGGTTTTTACCTTAAAGCTGGGCTTATTGGTTTGTGAACAAATTTTGTGGGTAATTTTACAATATCACTTTAAATTGAACTTAAAACAAAATGAAATTGTTCGGGAGAAAGTCTGAAATATTCCTAAAATTGGTGGGTCATTTTCAAGATGTCTTAATATCAATTAATTAAAAGACCTCTCTGTATATCTATTTCTAAACATGACATTAACTACTTTAAAGATATGTACTTGTTTTTCAAGGCAAAACTTATATTATAACGTTATCATATTGTCATCCACTTATCAGCTGATCAGACAGGGTCAACTATATAAAACAAACTATCCACCTACGAAGTTCGCCGGTAAAGAAACCACTCTCTGACGATGACCGCTGGCGATTTCAATCGTCAGCGATGTTCGTTCGACGAAGATCGTCGTAGCGAAACCGTAGCTTAAATGAAACGCAAAATATAAATGTCTACTTCTCAGTTAACTTGAAGCCCCTCACGACAGAGATCTTTTCCTCAGCCCCTGTCTACCAAAGAATCAATCTATTTCAGCACAGTGGAAAGTAGTTTTTTATATAAAGTTCTGCGTAACGGCACGCACTTCGAAAGTGTCATATTACTCGCCGCTTCAAGTATTATTTGAAGCGACGAGTTTTTAACCACATGTTATGAAATATTCGGCTCTATAGCTTGCCTCGCAATAAAAAACATTTTCATTTACTTCGCACTGTACGGCCTGGTGGGCTATTCAATATTAATGTCGGTCCTTTTTTCTTTCCACCAGCGTACACAGGAGTCGCCAGTTCAATTCTTGGCGCATAAAATTATTTCTCCTTAAGTTTACAGGTCTACCACAGTTAACACCCCCATCCCTATGTCCTGTTGAAGAGCAGGCAAGATAATTTAAGAAGATTGAAGATTGAAACAGTGCTGTCAAGGTAATTCTTTTCTTGGCCATACGCCCCACCCCTTGTTTTCTCCCTTGAAATATATTTTACTCTCCTCTGTCTATCTCTCCGACTGTCATTTAATGATTTTTTTTAATATTAAGGAAGAAGTAAAGAAATTGTTTTGCTTTATATTTTAATTGTACAACAAGTATGATTTAAAGAATACACCATGTAGCACCACCGTAGATGCACACTTGTCTCGATAAATCTTGGAGTGTGTATTTGCAGCACTTCTTGTTTTTCAACCATTATTTGATATAATTCTGAATTCCAGTGCTGCAGAGGTGGACAATTTTTGTTTATGAACATCAAACAAAATACATAAGGAACAGCAAGAGATGATCTAAGATCTGTACAGATCTCCGCGTACAAAACTTAGGCACCCATATGACGTATGGCTCCACACAGACAAAATTTTCTTTTCCCATACGATTAATTAAACAAATCGTAGGTTCCCATACGATGTATGGCCCCATATGGCCTCCATGACAGCACCGGATCATTGAAGAAACAGCGGAATAAAATTTTTGTTATGGTGGCAGCGCTAATGTAACGTAGGCTTATTGTAGGGATTAGTTAGAATTAATAAAACAGTTATATTACCGGTTGTTCTGTATGGTTGTGAAACTTCGACTCTCACTCTGAGAGAGGAACATAGGTTAAGGGTGTTTGAGAATAAGGTGCTTAGGAAAATATTTGGGGCTAAGCGGGATGAAGTTACAGGAGAATGGAGAAAATTACACAACGCAGAACTGCACGCACTGTATTCTTCATCTGACATAATTAGGAACATTAATCCAGACGTTTGAGATGGGCAGGACATGTAGCACGTATGGGCGAATCCAGAAATGCATATAGAGTGTTAGTTGGGAGACCGGAGGGAAAAAGACCTTTGGGGAGGCCGAGACGTAGATGGGAGGATAATATTAAAATGTATTTGAGGGAGGTGGGATATGATGATAGAGACTGGATTAATCTTACACAGGATAGGGACCGATGGCGGGCTTATGTGAGGGCGGCAATGAACCTTCGGGTTCCTTAAAAGCCATTTGTAAGTAAGTAAGCTAATTTAACGGAAAAGGAGATGAAGGTTAAATATGCATGGACGTTAAGAATCGTTAGTATGTCTCGAGATATTTTACGTCGAGGTCAGGCAACGTGCTGACCACACATCACATGAGTATTGCCGCATATCTTTATTAAATCTCGAAAAAATGTAGTATGGACACAAACTAGGACCTCCAATGCAATTCGGGTCAAAGAGAGGGCATTAGCCTTATGTATAATTGCCATTTTAATTATTATCTTCAAAATTTTCTTGTTTACATATTTCTAATGCTGCTTTAAACAAGTCGAGTTCAGGCAGATCTCGTAGAATTTTTATACAATGCAACTAAAGAAATGTGCACTATCTTAAAACTATTCCTGAAGAAATGTAGGCTAACAAGGATGTGGTTTACATTTTAGTTATATGTCGTCTATTATGAAGATATACAGTATTATACCTAGTATGAACGTCGATATACGCAACAATTGCGGAGGAGTTATTAACGTTGTGCAGAAGCTACAGTCGTGAGTTCGAATTTCACCTTTAGGCCACAAATGTTTGGTCGTTGTCAATGTGATATTCTGAGTTACCTTACATACAGGCCCGACGATGTATTTACCCCATGTGGGAGTCCCATAAGAGTATGAAAAAACTTGATGGCGATGAAGAAGAAAATTACTGAGATTCTTATGGTCACTATTATTAAATAATAATAATAATAATAATAATAATAATAATAATAATAATCCGTGGCGCCACAGCCCTTGAAGGGGCCAGACGGACCAGCCAGCTGCTGGCCTCCCGTTCACATGCCGAAGTAGAGGTGGACGATCATCCAACCAGAATGGAGGTATCGTGTGGTTAGCACAATGATCTCCCCAGCCGTTATAGCTGGCTTTCGCAACCGGATTTCGCTATCTATCGTAGCTCCCCAAGTGTATCACGATGCTGGGTGAGCACCGGTCCCATTCACTGGGCGAAATTTCATGAGAAAATTTCTTCCCCCATGAAGACTCGAACCAGCACGCATTCCGTAACGCGAGTCCTAGGCAGGATGCCTTAGACCACGACGCGGGATTGGTCACTATTATTATTATTATTATTATTATTATTATTATTATTATTATTATTGCGATTGGTTTTTCTCTTTTTAAGTGACTGTCTTAATATACAGTTTATTAGATCTTCCTTTTTTTGTCCAACGTCTCTACATTCCTACAAAAATTCGCACCATTCTAACCTACAGTTATACGTTTACTTTTACAAAATCGTTATAATTTCATGTCTGACAATGGTTTCAATAACTACAAATTAATCTAGCTTTCCCTTTGAGCAAGAAGCTAAATTTAAGCGATACAATCTGAAGATCGGTGAACTGTACATACATACTCTGTCCATATTTTACCACACTATAAGAACGAACGTTCTGTAATGAGTGATTCGAAATTTCGGAAGATTGTAATAGCATAATCTCCAATTAGGATCCACGTCCTTACGTACAGATGCGGAAATAAAATTTGTAGCTCTCTTATTGTATAAATTTCGCTTACAACACACTGCACATGGTGCAGTAAACAAGAGCCCCTGTATATATGTTACTTGTGGACAGACGTGTGAAATTGTTGCCTACATACAGGTGGACTCCCATCAAGACTCGCTCCAAATTTTAATTCCGTATCTGTACAAATATCATAAAACGTTCTCATGACACACGCACGCACACAAACACACACCGGGCAGTGAACTTTAACGCCTACTCCTTAATCGTTCGGAAGTGAACTAGTCTATATTAAGACTATTAGCTGTATTTATCTCAGTGAGGTACAGCACGGGTAGAATAGACTCGGGCGCTACTTGCAAAAAAAAAAAAGGGGGGGAGGGGATTTCTCAGACTGTAAGTCTATATTACATTGTAAAATGCACAATTAAATCTCTAAAGATCCTCTTGTTATCAACATGTGATATAGCCACACTTCATTCTCACCAAGGAAATTTCCTATACGAATTCTGATCACGCAATTCGAAGCCAAATTGATTTTCCTTCAAGTCCTGGTGGAGACGGAATTTTTTACCTCTAGGGCTCAAAATTATATGCAAATCTATAATTTGCATTGCAGCAGCATACCTTAATTAACTGTTATAATTAAAAGTTTCGTGTTTAAATAGGACTATCGACAAATCCTCTTGGTCGCATTATTATTATTATTATTATTATTATTATTATTATTATTATTATTATTAGTGCATGTGTGTGCACATTTTGAACCTTGTGCACAATTCGACAAAAACAATTTCCGGTAAGATTCATACGTATTTAAAATCTCTAATACTGTAGCCCACCTACTAACCTTCTTTAATTTTATTATTAATTCTGTCCTACTAACTGTGACAAATTAATGTTATTGTTCAGTATAAGTCCATATAAACAAAGACAAATGTATGACTGAACAATGCTGTGACAGGCCTACTTGTCCCGCAGTAAAACGCTAACTAGCTTCCTCGCAATGTTGGTCAGAACAGTGCAAATGACGGGCACGAGTTACATTTTTTATTTATTTTATTGGGTTATTTTACGACGCTGATCAACATGAGGTTATTTAGCGTCTGAATGAAATGAAAGTGATAATGCCGATGAAATGAGTCCAGGGTCCAGCACCGAAAGTTACCCAGCATTTGCTCGTATTGGGTTGAGGGAAAACCCCAGAAAAACCTCAACCAGATAATTTGCCTTGACCGAGATTCGAACCCGGGCCATCTGGTTTCCCGGTCAGACGCGCTGACCGTTACTCCACAGGTGTGGACTACGAGTTATATTTTTTACCAGACACTGTACAATGAGACACTGTTCATATTATTAACGTGACTATTTTGTGTCAATTTACAAATTTAATTTGTAACATTACACACTTAGAAGACCTGGTAGTTCGATATCCTTCCTCCTTTACTGTATGCATTTCAGATGTGCACATTATTACTTAGCCCTATGTATATGCGGAAGGATATAGGGTCAATGCTATTGCGTAGCTGCCTTAATGAGCGTCCTATTCATGACATGACGAAACTGCTTGGGTTTAGTAACAGAAAAACTGTGCCTTGAATATAAAACAGAAGATTTCACTTCACTTAGAACAGTAATTAAATAAATGTCATCATAATTGTTTTAAATTATAAGTCATTTTTTCGTTCCTTGTTAATAACCTATTGCTATCTCAATTCAATTACTAGACCAAAGAAAGCCACGTCTGGCCTTCCATCCAGGCAGCCCGGGTTCGATCCCCGGTCAGGTTGTGATGTAAATGGACAAAGCAAACGTTGAAGAGAGTTTTTCTCGGGGTAATACAGTTTCCTTCTACTATTCCACTAACACGCTCCACTTTTCCATAATTTCATCTGCAGTAGTAAAAAAGGCTGGGTTGAGGTCCTCGGGGTAGTACGGGTTTCCGGCGCTATAGGAAGGGCTTAGGGCAGGCGTGGGCGCTATTAACTCGATTGAAGTATTTCAGACCACCCCTTAACTTCTCACTCCACCTTCTCCGGCAGTCAGTAATGTTTTGATACGGTATAAGTAGACAGGACGGTCAATGACGGATTGTATCAGGCAGGCATCACAGCGTTTACGAACTTTCGGCTCCTAAAATCCATTACTGACGCACAGAGCCTTACTCTGCGTTTGTTTATAAGGCGGTGTGAGCGAAAAGGACATGAGCGGGGGTTTCGCCGTTATTTTCACTCACCCTCTTATGCCCAGGCTTAGAGCTTCGAGTCGTGGGACTTTCCAGGCTATTTTTCCCCCGGGTTCTATCAGGACTGAGGAAATATGGCTCATCTATCACCGTCGGATTCGTGAATGCCACCCAGACCACCTGTTGGACTTGGAATACTCACTGCATAGGTCTATACAGTATGGGGGGATTTCAGTATACGGATACCTCACTGACAATTATTTTAAAATACTAGAAAGAGCAGATTTGTCTGTGCTTGTCGAATCCGCATCATCATGCTTACGAAAAGACACTTTTCAGTGTCAATAATTTATTTTGTGTGCACAAGGTTGGAATTTTGGAGTAAGAGGAAAAGGAAGATATCCGTGTTATGAAATTTATCCGTTTATTTGCCACTCTCTTCAATGACGTTTTCAATTACACCTGTCCTATTCAATAAATAATTAAACCATTATTATCAGTGGTGTATTTCTAAACAAAAAAGTGCCCTGGCTCTGAGATTTCGATAGTAGTCTTCGTCGTCGTTGACGCCGTCGGCTTTATCACCATTACCGCAGGAATACTTAGAGAATATCAGACGAAAATATATGGGTTCGAATCTAGATAAAGAGGTTGTTAGGTCTGCAGAGTAGACTTCATTATGAAGTTGTTTAAATATGAATAAAATATGGCTTTTTATAAATGCATAATTTGACGTTAATATGAAAGTCATTAAAAATGCCCAAGCGCCGCCAGGCCTGAAATACAGCATTGATTATTATAACAAATTGAATTTATGGAACTTAAAGATTCGAACTGTAATCATTATGTAATGCAATCAAAACCTCGTGGCACGCTGAACGCATGAAGGTCACGACCAATAACTAGCCTACCGACCATGGACCATGCTACCAAGGTTGAAACTGTATGTTACAGTACGAAAACATATGGAATGTTTCCTTTCTTACACTGCATGGTTAAATAGTCGATATTTGACACTTTCTGATGTTGTCACACGCGTTCATACGGCTGTTTACGGCATGCCATGCACGCCTTATGCGCGTTACGTGACAGGCTTGTGCAATTAATTCAAACTCCATACCATTTCAGTCGTTTTATTATGTACAAAGCCACTGGCGCCTATTGTTATTTACAAGGTATAATGAATCAGATAATTAGCAAAATTAACAACCACAAAACTGCGTCTTCATAACAGCGATTGTGTACGAACTATACACATTACAAATCCCGCCATAATGACAGTTGGGAGCACGCTGAGCAAACCCCACGCAACGTTCAATGGCTGCGCCGCCTATGCAGCGACCACGTGCTCAGGATGCGGTACTTCTTACAGAATAAAACCTTACATTAGCTACATATATGAACGAATTATAACATAAACATAATATAAAACCTTCACCAAATATGATAATGCTATGTAAATACTCAGAGTAATATACTTACGGCGTTTGAACTTCATCGTGAGTCGACGCTGTAAATTTCGCGATAAAAGACTGAAGTAAACTGACGTCAAGAAATTTGGCAACTACAGATTCTACCAATCTTCAGAGTTCTTGAGTTAATTTCTGCAAACGCAGGAGTCCATAAAGCAACACACATTCAGACACCACACGTCAAATGGACACAAGTCACTGCCTTATGGCGAGTAAAAACACGAGGTTTAAAACGATGATTTCAAATTCAATCACTACAACAATAAAATTCTATTCTAAGATGTTCAACTGTTAACTCTGATGCTGCCAGATCTATTGATCTATAGAAATTAATTACTTTAAGCTCAAATAATCTTTGTGACAAACGTTATTTACAAGAAATTTCTAGCTGACAGTTCCACGAGAAAACAACGCGGTAACAACTGTGACAGTCATGACAGGTGAGACAACGTTCGCTATAATCTTTGCCCTTCTTGCCATCGTGCTGCCACAACCGGAAATTGATGTTCTTTGCATAACGCAAATGACTGCTATCTCGCGGGAAAAGCTCTTTACTAACTAAATTACCAACATTAAAATAATTATGGCAGTAAGAAACGGGAGCGAGTAGAAAATAGAGAAGAATCATTTCAATTAGGGGGGGCCCTCTTGCTATTCTAATCTTATCATGAGCATATATGTTTTTTTTTGTGAACTGTTCATCCTACGACTAGTATGAAATATAAAATTGGCAGTGCATTAATATGACCAGTACCAACACATGAACCTTAAAGCTGTAAAAGTACATACAAATCAATTTACGTAACTTAATTCGTCTTTTTTACGTATATTACAAAAAAGAGCAATTTTATTTACCTTTGAATATACTACTTGGTCATAAGCTAACCATACGTCCCATAAAAGATGGAACAGTTCCCCCTTTTGGCCTAGCTGTTTGGTTTCTCCGTAATTTTTTCCGAGATGCGCAAAAAGCTAGTATTTTAACCTAATTTTATTCCACAATGTAAAAATCAGTTTTCCTCTATTTATTTCATAAATTAATGTTGAAATTATTTTGATTTGCATAAATGTTTATAAATATTTGATTCTGAAGTCAGCAGACATGAATTAAATTTGTGGAATAACGGTTAACATGTCTGACCATGCAACAAGTGAGCCAGGGTTCAAACCCTGGTAGAGACAAGTTAACTGGTTGGAGTTTCTCCAGAGATTCTCCCTCAGCCAATCGAAGCAGAATTGGGGAACTTTCGGTGTTGGACTTCGGACTCATTTCACAATCATTACTTCAAATGGCATTGCCATCATTACCATAGCCTAGGTTACGTTCACTATGCAGCATGCTGTATATATACAAAAGAGTCCCAGACAGCGACAAAAAAAAAATCGTTCATATAACAGGAGTGATAAGCACAATAAGCAGCAGGTTACAATGAAAGCATGCAAGCCTCTCATCCGAAAAAAAAAAGTATGAGGGTAGCCTACTGTTAGACAAAAGTTGAGTGCAAAATCCTGTCAAGTGACGTAAATAAATTGACATAAACACTATCTAAAGGGAACAATATTTACTTTTTTAACGCTCTTGTTTCAATTATTATAACTGGTACTTGGAAAATTCAGGTGGCCCAAATTTTTGTTCCTGGGTCTGTACTTAACACTTCTATTCTGTGAATGATATTTCTTGCAGAACAGCCATGCTCTTGTACGAATACAGCTTGCTGCACCGCTAGTTTAACCCAGACTATTGTAAAGATGATGACATGTGAAGAAATGATGGTGAAATGGGTCCAAGGTCCAATGCCGAAAGTTAGGGGAAGCTGTTGTACCCAGAGACAGTTTTTTAAATTTTTGTATCAGCTTTTATAATTTTTTATTATTAACAACAGTATCTTTGAAGTGTAAAGTATCTTAAAAAAAAAAAAGGTTTCAATTAAATAATTTTTTGTATAGATTCTTTTAATTTTCTTAAAATGCTACATACTGTCCCTAGGTACATCCGAGTGACGTACCTTGGGACATGGTTCAACATAATATTAATGTAACTAATATTTTATTAAGTTTATATTTCTACAAAATACAGACAATTTACTGTTTTATAATTTTTATTAATGATAAATGTTGCCTTTAAATTTAATGTAATAACAATAGTGATAATGGTGCTAAGTTTTAAAATAATTCTCAATTTTCTTGACAGGAAACAATATTAGGCTTTCCAATTAAATGAATCTCTTATTATCCAAGGGTGTATCCTTCAAATGACATTTTGAAAACATATTTCTTAGTGCCCCTTAAGCTTGAATTTTTTCTTTGAGAAGGTGGGGAAGTATGAACACAATATCCTCTGAAGGAAGGTCAACAATTTCTGATTGCTCATCATGTAAAAAAAATATAAGTTGCTTTTGACAATGATCTCATTACTGCTGAACAGGCACTATCAATGCTAACCTCACTGACTGTCAAGAATAATACAGTGACTACAATGAAGAGGATGATGATGGCGTGTGCCTCCTCCAGAATTGAAGTCAGCTATGCTGGATGCGTTGTTCACTGTCAGAGCGCATTTTTTATTTTATTTTTTTTTTTTTTTGCTGTAATGGTCCCGCACCGTGGTGTCATGGTCTAAGGCATCCTGCCTGGGACTCGCATTACGGAATGTGTGCTGGTTCGAGTCCTCATGGGGAAAGAAATTTTCTCATGAAATTTCGGCCAGTGTATCGGACTGGTGTCCACCCAGCATCGTGATGCACTTGGTGAGCTACGATAGTTAGCGAAATCCGGTTACACAAACCAGCTATAACAGCTGGGGGGCTCATCATGCTAACCACACAATACTGCCATTCTGGTTGGATGATCGTCCACGTCTGCTTCGGCATGTAGCCATGAGGCCAGCAGCAGGTTGGTTGGTCTTGGCCCTTTGTGGGCTGTAGCACCATGGATTATTATTATTATTATTATTATTATTATTATTTTCTATAATGTGTTGGAAAATTTATTTCGTAATTTCCGCCATAGTGAGAATGATGCTGTATGTACAGAGAAAGAAGAAATGCGATGAAGTAAGATGATCAGATTTTCAAGTCCCAAAACAGGGACACCTGGCAAAGTGGGATAGTAAATGAAATGTGAACTTATCATATAAATTTATATGGGAATATAAATACGCAATATAAATAAACAATCACGATAAAAAGAACACATTGCAAAACATGGATATAATAACATAAAACAAAAATAATATAATACACATATTAAGATCGATTGTATGTGTTGAATAGATAAGTCCTTGGGATTTTAATTACAAATGCCATTCAATTTTGATTGCTTACTTGTTTTTCACCTTGAGGTTGGCTGCTCTTACTTCTGTTATGCTTATCAGCTCTGTCTGTGTCATACGACTCTCAAGGTGGTTAGGTTACCTCTGTTGAAAAGAAGAAACGTTTTCCCCCACGATTCCGGAATCGTGACAGTACTGTACTACAGCAGAACTTGGTTATAGCGACCTCGTTTTGTGCAACACCTCGCCTATAACGTCAAATATTCTGTGGTCCCAACTAATTCCCCATAAGACATATGCTTTCCTACCTTGCTTAATAGGACAAACGCATATGCGTCTACTCGCATATAACGTCATTTTCAACCTCAGTTTGGAATAAGATTTTCTAAGAACCAAAGTATTTTATGAAATATTTTGTTGAAATCTGACCCTGACAAATTCTTTAGTCTCCTTCTGTCATAGACCTCTGGAATGCAGGCGGATTCCCCACCCCATTGTAACCTGCCCGAATTCATGCGGTATTAGATCAGTTTTGACAGGAAGTTTTCACTAAGTGCACGCATTTTAATGCAGTATGGTCACTAAAAGAAGTGAGTGACGCTTTAGAAGTCATTAGAATTATGAACATGTTCTATGAAGCTAGGGAAGGGAGCAGTGAAATTGCAACTGAAATTATGAATATAGAACGTAATTTAGCTCTAGAAAGTTTGTATTGGGCAAGTAGAAGACAACGGAGTAAAATGACTGATTACTTCACTTCTAAGTAAAGTAGTTGTTTTAATACAGAATACTGTATTTATAATTGTAGGCCTACGTGTATTTTATTATGGTCATTGTAGGCTTAAAAGTCAATACATAAATCTAAAATAAGTCTAATTAAATTTATTTTTCATTTTCCACCTCACTAGATTGATAATGTAAATCTCGGTTACTACGACACTCGTTTATAACAACATGATGTTTAAGGTCCCTTGGATGTCATTATAACCAAGTTCTACTGTATTTAACTTTCATTCTAAGGGCAAAAAATGGCTCTGTTAGAGACTCTTGAGCTTCAGCTTTTCTTTGTTATTCTATGAAATTAGTTTTCTTGGTCTTTAACTATTTTATATACTTCCCTTTTCTCTGCATAGATTCAGATTTGACTCATTAACGTTTGTTCATGCTCTGTGCAGGAGTTTGATTATTTATTTTCTGTGTTCATAGCATTCAGCACCAAACAAAGGATCGGCTGTTCTTTACTTCTGGGAAATGAGTGGTGTTTGTATGTATATAGTTTTCTATTCTTTTCAGAGGGGGATCTAAGTTGGCCCTTTTTAAGGAGAGCTGAAGCTTAGTCAATTGCGTGTTTTTCAGTTGTTTTATCTTCAGCTTTCTTGAGGCTTCTCTGCTTTGTTAGTGTAATAGTTATTTATAGCGGTTGATGTTTTCTTAGAACAGTGACTGGTGAGGAGGAGAGTACTTGTATGAGTTGTATGCAAATGCAATATCCTAGCATCACGCTACTATACCATATGGAATGAAAACTTTAGTCACTTAGGCCCGGTTGCAGAAACACCGATCAAAATATGATTGGCAATCAAGGAGGGTTTGATTGACCTTCAGTTCTATTTCTGTTGCAGAAAGAACAATCAGTGTTTGATCGGAGATCAGTCTTCCATCAGATTTGATCAACAGATTTTTGCTGGTTAAGTCACTGATCATCGATCAAGTAGGCTATTTATGTTGTTCTGTTCATAATGCAGTTACTGTAATGTATATAGTAAATAGTTACATCGTAACAATATTGTTTTCGACATAATGGATTCTTCTGATGAAGAAATTTTAGAATGAAAAAAATATTATTAAGAAGAAGGCGTTTTCGTGATAGACATGAATTGATTTAGGTTAAGTAAGGATTCGTGTGTTTTGTTATTTTCAAAAATTGAAACAAATATATGCAGACAGACAAATCGAAACCTTCCACTTTCTCCAATGAACCAAGTTCTAATAATGCTGAGATTTTATGCTGTTGTAATTTTTCAGGCGGTCTTGGGTTATCTTGTTAGGGTCCACAAATCAACTATTTGCCGAGTAGTTAGGAATGTTACGTATGAAATTGCTTTGTTATGGCAGGGTCTCATAAATCCCCAAACTTCAAACAGGGAACGATTTGAAATCCAGAGAGAATTTTCAGCCATGTCAGGATTTTCAAGAGTAGCCTAATATTGGTTGTATAGACTGCTCACATCCCCGTCCAATCACCTGGTTGAAATGATGCCGAACTTTATCGAAGTAGAAAAGGTTTATTTTCTGTGAATATACAGGCAATATGTAGTCTACACCATCACTGCAATTCTGGAATGTTGTAGCCCGTTGGCAGGGTTCTACACATGACAACACAATACTGTATTTTTAATGAGTGGGTTACGAGCTCCATTTGTAAACAGAGAGATGGGAAATGGAATTATTTTGGGTTATGGAGGTTATGCATATTCCAATTTCTTGTCGACTCTCCTAGCAAATCCCACAACAGAAGCCCCCTCACGTTTTTTTTTTTTTTTTTGGGTTTGCTTCATTTTTTTTCACTATATTGTAGTCTATATACAAATAGAATCCGCCTGTTTCCTTTCTATAAAAAGCAACAAAACAGCAAAACATTCACTTGAACATTCACTTGTTTCCCTAGTCACCGCCCACTTGATGCATTCGTTTCCCTACTTTTAAAGAGCATCAAATTGGCTGTGGTTGCTAAATAGCGCTGTTGTCAAATGTATTTCTTTCTCAAATCAGCAATTAGTAAATTGAGACAAGTTGATTGGAGATTCACGTTTGTGCAACGCAAAGAACAATCAAATAAATCAGACATCAACTGATTGGCGATCAGGGACTGATTTGATTTGCGTTTCTGCAACCGGGCCTTAGCCAATCATATGGCTTATAACCAGTGGCGGCTCCTGCATATTTCTTAAGGGGAGGAAAGAAGCTAACAGCGCAAAATGACACCTTGAGAGAAACATGCTACAAATTAGCCTACATGCATACATGTAAGACCAGGTAGTGTTGGGGTTGGCCTTCCCTTTTGTATACTGAGTTTCCTAAATTGTCCAAAATATAATATGTTTTCACTTCCATTCATTGTTGAATAATTGCATAAATTAACAATTACAAGGAAATTCACAACTTCGCAGCATTTTTCACGCTCACTACAGCATCACACGTGTTGGAAGAGACCAGCTACTAACATATAACTGAAACCATTTTACGGAAATGGGAATGAGAAATCTGTTGGGAAAGCGAGAACACTGCACCCACCCACGTGGTTTGTGTTGCCACATGTACATTTTACAAGTTCAGTATCACATGCTTTTGAAGAATGTCAGTTCTCGTAAAGTCATACTACCATTATTGTTCAAAGCTGCCGGTGGTCAATTAATTTTTTATGTTAAAAATAATGTAGTTTGCAGTGCTTTCAATTTCAGATATATTTGTACAAAACTGACACCTTGGGTGTTGTCCTGTCTAGTAGACAATGAATGCAAGTGAATTTCAGAGGCCAAAAAGATCTGCGATACTAACTTAGAACTACTTCCTGTTTGTTTTATATAAATCCAACTTCAACTTTCAGTTATCCTCGAAAGTTTCAAACCATGAATAGTAGCTTATATAAAGTCCAATGATTTGATTTATAAATTTTAAAAAAAGTTTATATGGTGTATTTCATAGCTTTGCGTTAAAACTGTTTTTATTGTGTGTCCTCCTAGATGTGTTATAGCCTGGTTGAATGCAGCATCGTTAGATGGCAGCGGTAGCGAGCTTGCTGCAAGACCAGTCTGTTTCTATTTCCCGCCCATGCGCTGATTCAGAGGAGGATCTCCTCCCTATAAGTTCATTTACTTGCTTTAAAACTCTGCTTCTTTCTCTGGCCGCTAGCGTGCTGTTGTCTGTGTGTGTTAACTGCAGTAAAGGAGGAATGGATTGACTTTCCTCCACACAAACAATCTCGCATCCTTCTCACAGTTTTCTAGCAGCACATGAGTGCACGTCGTTTAAAACTCGATCAACCGAGGTTTTCTTATAGCTGTGAACTTAAAAGTTATCGAATCTTCCTCGAATTTCAAGGCATATATTTCATTTGGTATTTACTTTCAAAAGTAGAAAAATGTGAGGAGGACGTTCCTCCCTTCCCTCCCCCAAGGAACCGCCACTGCTTATAACATATCTCCCAACTCAATCACAGCGCATTAGAATACTAGCACTGCAACTCCTTTTATTGGCTACCACCTATATTCAATTCAGTTTTGAAGAGAATGAGATACTTCCAACACCAGTAGTGGCAACTAACCGACTATATTGCCAACTATACAGTTCATATCCCTTAAAAAGATTACTACGAAATTAAAAAAATCCAAATGGTGATAAATCATAACATCTTGGCAAAATACAGGGCAAATTGGCATCTCTAAATGCCTCCAGAAAATCTGGACTAGGAGATCTAAATTCGGGACTCTCCTGAAAAAATCGGAACAGATGGTCACTTTAGATGGTATCATTAAAAGAATAGTAAGCATCCATTAATTGTTTAAATGTAAAATGATCTATGGTGTTTACACTTTTGACGGTACTGGTACCCGTACCCATCCATGAATCAAATGTGTGTTGAGGAAAACCGGGAACAAAAGATGGAAAACTGTTTGATTGTCTTGTGGTAACAAAATATAACCAGCATGAACAATACTTAGTTCAAACCCACTTTAATAATAATTAACAAATAGGCCTCAAGATAAAATGGCATAACAAACTCAGAACAAAACTTCTTTCTTCTGTCTTCCTTACTAAGAGGCAGATAACCAACCAAACATTTTAAATGCGTAATCATAAAATGACTCCATCTCTAGCTAGGGAAAGAAGAAGAGAAACTTAACCCAAAACAAAATATTAATATTAATTAAATCTCTAAGTTAAATAAGTCACAGTCACACTCCCCTCAATAAATAACAAAAAAAACAATAAACTAACAATAGTCTCGAGCAGACTAAACTTCCTCACACAGAACCAGATAGTCTAATATTCCTCTCCAGGGTAAAAGTCATGATTCACAAAATAGAACAATAAATATAATTAATCAGCTTTCTCACAAGTCCAGCTGGAGGGTCACAAATACTGTACATCATAACGGTGCAAAATAACATGTAGAAAACCCAACAGAGTCACTCTGCGCATAGAAAACATACTCATACAATCAACATGGCCGAAGAAAATATCACTACAAGCATGCGCACCAGATCTTCTTACTACAATGCATGGCGAGCGCTCGCTCACAGTCGATCATGTCTTAAATACGATGCTCATCCAAGCAATACCTGCAGCAGAGTGCTGGATCTCTGGATAAGTACCAACCAAGAAAACATTAAGAAGAATCGAGAACATGAAGACAGTTACCCAATCAAAAGAGCCAATCAAGAAGCTCGGTTGCAGATAGACTCAACCACCTGGAAATACGGGGAGCAGAAGCACTGCCCTTTAGTGAGTGAGTGAGAGAGAAATTAATTAATTAGATTAAAATAAAACAAAAGAAAGAAGAATAATAGAACTAAGATACGGAAAGAAAGAAAAGAAAAAAGGAACAAACGTTAGTGTAGCATAGAAACAAAACACCACACACTCAGTAATAGAATTAAGTGGTACATTTTGAAAGCATGTGTGTAAGAAAATCCCATTTCCTTCTTATAACATGCTTTTCATCCGGTCCTTTCAACAGCATTATATCGAGGTTTTATTATACAATCTTGCTGCCACCAATTCCACTGAGGCTTGGAGTTCACACAGATGCTTCCTCCCTGTCTGTTTCTCTTGCAAGGACGCGTTTTCTCGTACATTTTAATGTTTCTCCTTCCATTCATTCATGCTATAAAACCAAGCAGTTGATACAGCGTCGTTAAATGACTGATTAAAGAAAAAGTATGGTTACGTGATACTATATAATACTTTTGTTATACGAGGTGTGGAATGAAGATAATTATAGCTAATGTCTTGGAAACTTTTTTGTTGCAAAAGCTTACCTATTTAGGGAAATAAAGAGAGCAAAAGAGCTATTCAAATATCTACTGAAATCCTGATTCACTTCAAATGTAGTTCTTATTGTGCTTATGATGTGAAATTTCCATGAACTCATATTATGAACACAATCTTGCCTTTTCAGAAGGAAAAGTTCTAGATGAGCAAAAGACAAAAGACGTCAATTAAACACCTTTGTTTAATAATGTGAACAAGAAAGGCATTACATTAATACTGTTATTTCATCCATGATTTTTTATTAGTATGTACTGCAATGATAAAAAAGTATATAATGTGATGTGATTTGTTTCAGATTAACAACTAAAGTTCTGTTACTTTCACCAAACAAATTTATTTCAATTTTGTTAACGACAATTTAAATATTAAACAGACGTTGGTACATCAATCTTACACTAACTATTCTGGCTGAGATAATGCAACATAACATTAAATGTAATACGATACCCCATATTTTCAGATATGCTTTCTTTATTTAAATCATAAGAAAACACGCATTTTTTCTGGTGATCAACCACTTTCTTTGAAAACGGAAGAACAGCACAGTACTTACTAACAAAGGTTTCTTGTGCCTTGAGGAGAAATACACAACAGTAAATGAAAGTGGGACTGAAGATTTATTTCTATAAACAAAATTACAGAATTATAATATACTCATCTACTTTCATATTATAATACTAATAAGCGTCAATTCTAGGGGCTTCAGCATAACGATCCTGCTTGCTTCTCTCTCCTGCTTTATACTGACGTTCTCGTTCTTCTTTCATTGCAGCCACACGCAACATCTGCAATAAAGATATTATTTTCATCACTGCTTGAAACACAATGGCTTTCAGTCTTTGCCTAACATATCTCTACTTAAATGTAGAAGAAACTAAAAATTATGACGATTTCATATTAATAATAATTATATGCCACATAATCAAAGGATACCTTTTTGCTTTGTCTTGTATCTGGAACAGTATTGGGTTTCAAAAATTAGTTATGACACAATTACAATAAACCCACTTGCATGGTGTGAAATCACATTCAAAGATGGCGGTCTTGGGAAAAAATCAGTGCCAAAATCGATCAATAAATAGTAATTCAATTTTCTCAATGATGGTAACAAACAAAGGAAATTCATGGGTGAATGCAGTGCCGTATGCAGAATTTTGTTAAAGGGGGAGAGGTCATTATTAAAATTGTTTTAAATTTACATTATCAGTATTTTAAATTTTGTGTATTATTATTATTATTATTATTATTATGTTATGGTATATTTATTAATATTACACTATGTTCTAATAAAACATATTCATGAACACCCTTATAAAATCTCCTCCTGCTTTTTTAATCCATTATTTATTATAAACGTATATATAAGTTATCATACATCCTGATGTGATAGGATCTAGTGGTATATACAGTTTGCTTCAGAGTTCTTGATCCCTTGCTGTATGAGAAATGAAAGGGACTACTGAAAGAGATAAGAAAGAAAGTCATATCAACCTATCGCTAGTTAGTATTGTCCGGAAATACACTGTCTCTTTTCAATATGTACTAGTTCTTCAGTTTCATAACATGACTTATCACATTTTTTAATTATACAGAAGATTATTCCCTGACCTTCACTGTAGATAGCTGAATACTCTTTCTTCTGGTGTATAACTCCAGTCAGTGTACAAACCAGAACTTAGGTCATCATCATGAGTGAAACTTATTTTGTCTTTGATTAAGTAATATAGTAAAAGCCCATGGTCTGATTTACCGCGAATTCATATTTAACGCGGGGAAAGCATGTCCCACAGTAAAAAACATAAAATACACGGTGGAAATCAATCTTAAAAAACAAATCAATGTAAAAGATAATATTGCATAGATCGTTTCTGTAGTATAACATTCTGCATCAGCAGGTATATGCATAGCCCTCAGTGGATAATGACCTTGTCTTCAGGGTTGTAAAATAGCATTCCAAAGGATTTTGCAGACATAATGGGAAACAATTTGTGTCTTAACAAGGCATTTTTATTTCAGTTTTCTCAAATCTTGTAAAGTGAAAGTTATACTGTACCATAGTTTGTGTCACATGTTCTGAGTGTTCAGTTCTTCAGTTTTAGTAATGTCGCAAAAACGAAAAATGGAATAAACTGCATAACTGGTGAGTGTTTAGTTTATATTACACGTAGGCCTATGTATTACATTATTTAAATTCATGTATAGAGTTATGGTGCATTAAATTATCGGCTTTACCCATCTCCATGTGACTTTCATTTCCTTAACACACAGACTATAATCACTTCCGATATATTGTGGTTCAGTAATAATGCGGGGGTTAAGTATGTCCCCCAACAACCGTGCTATTTTGGGATTTTACTGTAGTTGAAGTACAGTAGAACCTCTATTATCTATCGTAATGAAGAGGTTGGGCTGAACGGTTAATCGAAAAAATCGGATAATCCATACCATAAAAGATTGTCGTAAATTTAGTGAATAATTCTTACACTTTTGTAATTTTCTCTGTGGTCTTGTATTGAACATGCTAGGTAGTGGATCAGACGTTCACTGATTTAAATCTGTTATTAACAACAGATTTTTAACAGGAAAGGAAACTCCTTGTAATGGCTGTCTGTGGAAAGATAGGAATAGTGGAGGTCTCGTGTTGTAGATTTACATAATTTATACACTTTGTCTTAGATTTTTATTAAATTTCACACGGTTGTGACTCCAATCTCATATTATGAGATGAGCCACAGTTTATCGTTCCCCAAACCACTCAGTTATTTGCACTCTTTCACACTTAGCAAGACAGAAAATAAGAAAGATTGGAAAAATCTGGATTTGTAGTGAAAGATCTACCCTTGGGTAGAATGCTATGAATAAATGGACATGATTTCCTTTGATATACGTGGAAGACATTTTATAAACTCTAACAGTAAACCATAATGTGTAAGAGTAAAGTCTTGTAGTAACTCTCTCTAGAATGTTTAGCCAAACACCTGCATAGAATTGGAACATATCAGTTCCCTAACTGCCCATTGTGCAATTCAAATCAAGAAATGGATTCGAACACCTCAAAATCTGTGCTTCAGTGGCTGACCATGACAATATCTTTGAAAAATATTGGAGTGCAAGAGGCCAAATGACTTTATTGTCAAACGCCTGGCATTAGAAAACAACTCTCTCTAGAAGAAAAAAAAAAAAACACTAATATAATATGCAGTATGTACTTAATATATTTCTGTAGCAAAAAAAAAAAAAAAAAAAAAAAAAAAAAAAAAAAAAAAAAAAAAAGAGAGAGAGAAAGAAGTCAAATAATTAGCCAATCGCTTAATAGGGTGACATGATCGGGGTTCTACTGTACCATATGCAAGACTTGTGTAATTTGAACAACAATAGTGTATATTGGCTAGACTTATATCTATCTCATACATGAATGCTTAACATGCTTGCACATATATAGTATTGTGTAACAATTTATACTTAGGCATTACATATGCCTTTTATAATATACTTCTAATGGTATTACACCCAAGACTTGAAAAGGGGTGGCAACCCTATATGTGAATCAAACACTATACAATTATAATAGCACAGAAGGGAGATGAGTAACCTATAGTTTCAGGAGAATTATGTTAGATAATTGTATATGTATAACAGGTATATGTCAACAAAAGTTAACTTACCGCGTAAAACAGTGTTAACATTTAAGGGAAAATTATTTTCTTCTGAGAAAAGTTTTCATTTGGGACTACTATGATATCCGAATTTTTCGCTATAAAAAAAAAAAGCGCACACGCACACACACACACAGATACTGTTCTCCAACCGTGCTTACTATTGCATCATCTACTGGAGCGAAGTAGATAGATAATATTACCGTTATAACGTCAGTTTAAAAAACATGTGCTCTCCTGCATATGTTATTTCCTGTATAGAGGGATTAAACGACCAGGAGATTGACAGTGATCTAATTTTGTAACTAGGGTAGTATAAATATGTGTGTATCAGTGTTATCGTTTGTGCTGTGAGAGTTACCCAATAGAGATATGTGTACCCACGTGTGTGATCTTATGACATCTTATGACATCAACATTCATTCACAGCATTACCCTGCTGCGTCTCATTCCCCTGAGACTTTCTCGTGGTTGGAGTACAGTATATTATATAGGGGATAGAGGTAGGTAAAGAAATCCTTTGGCCAGGTTGCCAGGGCACTTAACAATTTTTATGTGGTGCCTGAGTTTTTCTATCAAGTTGAAAATTTTTTAAGACTTTGATGTTCCTAAAACCATTGTATTTTTCATTAAAAAAAAAAAAACACATGCACATACACAGCTTTTCTTCTGGTGAAGAAGGTACTGGAACTCTTGTATAGAATATATTACAGCAGATGAGGAAATAATTACTGTCCAATGCACGGGGATTTTATAATTTTAACCCCTTTTTCGTCCAACTTTAAGACTTTCAAGGTTTAAGTGGAGTTAAAGAAAAACATAATATTATTAACACATTTTTCGCTTCTATAGCGAAAACTGTTAACACTACTAATATAATATAAACAGAATGGAGTGAATGCTTTACAATAATGTGCACCACAAATCTTGAAAAAAATTAATAAATAAATTGATTTTCTTTCAACCAGTTGTTTCAATATTAATTCATATTTGTTACCAGATTATCTTTATTAACTTAAGATGTTATGAAGCTCATAGAAGAGGAAATTTAATACCGGTATTTGTCTGTGGTGTCCTCATACTTCTATTCAAACATTTTTGACAGTATCTTTGTCATTTACTTATACATTCTATATTGCAATAAAGCGTAAGAATATGATCTTACACTGTAAGAAATGTATGATCATTAGCTTCTATATAATAGGCTACAGTAAGCTATATTTTATTATATTACTTATAAAACAGCTCCGGTCTAGATGACACAACTTGGTAAAGTTTAAAATGTTCAAATAGTAAACTATTATTTAAAAATTTCCTATGTGGCAACCAAGTTGTTTATTTCACATTTTTGTGTGTACGTAGTCAAGGGAAACATCTGAAGAAAGCTTTCCCTATGTACATGTCGAAGATAACCCAGGTGAGAATAACAGAATTTTACTCTTGCATGGGAGTCCACAGCTTGGAAAATGTAAGTTGTACAGACCCAGAAACAAAATTCAGGTGGCCCAAATTTTGTTTCTGGGTCTGTACTAGTACCATCTCTAATTAATATTATGTCCATAGCTCAATTACTGTATCATATACAAGTTATAACAGTAATGTTCACTAAAAATTGGATTTTGTAACCATATTTACTTAAATGAATATACATATTGTATTTCCAATTGCATTACATTAAATTGCCTTACCGGTAGCAATTTTTTTCTTCACTTCAACAAAGAATGTCGTTTATGAATCTTATAAAAATATAGGCTAGGCTACACTCCATTTGCCAGTAGGCCTATGTGTTAAGAAATAGACTGTGCTCTTACATTCAAGTACAAGATTTAAAAATTTCACTATCAATGAATATGAAAGATGAGGTTAATAAAATTAGATAAACATTTGATAACTATACAGTATCATGATAAATGGGAATAGTTACTAATTTTAACTTGCAATTTTTTCTCATGGCCTAAACAGATTTTTACTTATGTACCACGAGGAAAGAGGAAATTGGGAAGACCACGCAAGCGCTGGCATGAGACCGTAACAGATCCTGTAGAGTCTAATACGTGACGGATATGATGATGATGATGATTTTTTTCTCGCAGGCGATGTGAAAACATGTAAATGGCTTCTGTATTCTGTAATAGAATGACTCATTTTAATTACTTGAGTTTAGATGCATTATAGGGGCCAATCTCCTTATTGGTTGAATGGTATGAATGCTATTATCGATATGTATTGTTGTTATAATCGACATAAAATATGTTGCCAACTTCTAAATTAACAGTCAGTTTTATATTGTTGACTTGTAGCTTACTTCAAAATGGAAATAACAGCAGTAATAGTAAAATATATATTTAAATTAACAAGAGACAAATGTAGTAATGTGACCGGGTAGCTCAATTGGTAGAACAACTGGATATGGGCTAGAAGGATTCAAGTGATAAGACAGATTTTCTCGATGACAAAACTTCCAGAACAGCCCTGGGGTCAACACTGAAATGCACAACGAGGATAAAGCAAATACCTTACTATAGCACAGTTTAGTATATACAGTTGTGAAGCTCAATACTTACTAAATATGCAAACAAAAACAGTTGAAATATGCATCCATAGATAGTTGCTAGCCACCAGGATCGCTACTATCGCCTCATCACAGAATCTTTCCCTACCAGACGATAAAATGTATTGTACTTTTGATATCGTGTTCTTTTTAAAAATTAACACCTTCCTTCCACTATTGAAATACGAAATACATAAGGTTTATATATTATTTTCATAAAGCATATATTACATTTTTTAAACTCACCTTCCTGGATCTTTCGGAAGGATAACTCTGACCTCTTTTTCTTAGAATTTATAGGGCAACAAACGTTTCCTTGTCCCATATTATTACTCAAATTATTGTATTTTATCCATTTACAGTTATTACAACCGATAACGAACATTTCACAGTTTACACAACTTTTCACAACAATGTGAAATACGGCACAGTCAATGCCTTTTCGATCTAGACCAATCCGTAATATATGTTCGGGTTTTCTATTTCAGTGTATGGAGCTCAGTGGATTATTATATTATAACTTTATTGCGTGTCATAGCTAAGTTTCATTTAGTGTAATGTGTTCATCAGTTCCCTTTACTCCTTGTTGCATAATATGTTGCAGAAATAATTACAAAATTGTGTTATTTTAATGTGAAGAGAATTTTACATGTTAACATAATCTTTTCGCATCAACATTTTAAGTTTAGAATAGAAGCTACTTTGAGGTTTAGTAAAAAAGAATTTATATTGTGATTTTAATATAGCACATCTATCTTCCTTGATAAAGACAGAAAATTGATCACACCGCTCTTATGAAATTAGTGTACGTACGATTGTTTCTTCGTCTCTTAAGTAGTATATAAATACAATAATTCAATACTCAATTTGTAGTATTAAAATACAGACAAATTGAATGTGCGGGGTATCATACATGACATTATGCTTAATTATAATGTATAATTGCGAATTTAGGAATATAAGATATAGTAAACATAACCTATAATATTTCCATATGAATGGCAGGGCATTGGAGACCAATAAAATGAGACAGAGAGGGGCAACTGGAAGAGTAAACATAACCTATAATTTTAACATATCTAAATATTCATGCGGTGCAACTGAAAAATTTGAATCGTGCATAAATGAATGTACAATAATTTCGCAATAATTAATCGAAATAAAGGCAGATAGGTCTATTACACATATAAACAACGTAATTTTCACACCAAAAATAATATTACACCTTAACTAGCATGGAATTATGTCTGAAGTGTCTCCTAATCATTGTTTTAAATTTTATTAATGCAATTACACTGCATTTTGGAGAAATATGTTACTTTTTATGCATTCCAATTAATTTATATGGTTGAAACGCCGCCCTTTGTGATCGGGTTAAGTGAGTCACATGGTTTGCCTTACGGCCTGTATTAGATCACGATGGCAGTGACACAGTCTATTGTTCCTGGTACGCACAGCGCTCCAAGCGGCTAGCAACTATCGCGAGAAATACAAAAAATCACCCTAAGCTTCGCGACTGTATATACTAGACTGTGACTATCGTTGCTTACGGGATTACACAAGCTGGCGCATAGCACGATCGAGAGTAGGTCTCTGTGAGTCATGACAATTTCTGCCGCTAGGTTCGCCTCTCTGCCCTATGAAATGATGAATAGTACCATTACAAAGCATTGTGCATCGTGAAAATAGTTCGATTAATTGTGCATTACTGATTGAGTACGAATATTATAAATATGCCAAGCATATTACAGTGTTATTTAAAGTTTGTTCAGCTAAGTTATATTCGAAAATTGTGTGTGTTTTGCTATGTGAAGAACTCGGTACCAACAGGTTTATAGGTTAAGGTAAATGTCAAAGTTCTCTCATATAACAAGCAATGCTATGTTAAAAGTGGCGAATTGCATTTTCCGACTCTCGAATGATGTGACCCGAAATGTAAAATAATTTCATGCATTGTTTCACTTACCAAGCATTACTGATATAGGCCTAATGAAAATGTGAAAGACGTGATGTAAACATTGAAGATAATGTTGTTACTGTTTTCCCTTTCTCTTTTAAAAAATACCGACAAAAGTAATGAATTATCTTCATGCTGTACTTATTAGGTAATTAATGTTTATTTGTCTGTATTTGTCTGTATTTTAGACCTGTGTATTGTTACGTAATTATCAGTGAATTAGGTTAGAGAACTTAACAAGGTTAGTATGAGATTAGGTATGCACCTCAAACTGTAACTAATAATGGCTGCTGCCGAAATAGGCTGAGGTGGTTATCGTGTGAAACAAATTATATCTGGAATATCTACTTTTATTATATACAGATACGTAAAGTTCTTTTTTTTTTTTGTTTTAGCATGTGTTTGTAATTTTGTGAGGTTATGTCTAGCCTAATTTCTTTTTATTCTTGTATCATTACCAATATCATTAATTTATTTTATAATATTCATTTCAGGTGTTACATCTATGGTGGCAACTCTACTTAGGCATATGTTAGGATATGAAGTAACAGTATATATCCAACTTCATCATTTGCTAAAAATTAAAGAAAACTGTATGTGTTAGACTCATTCCATCGTCATTTCTTCTTATGTATGTGAACCACGTTCGTTCTAAAAGTGCTACAATAAATGAACACTATAGACAACGTGATGGAACAATTTACAAGTTACTGTTAAAATGCACATACATATTTTTACATTTCTATAAGAGGTGTCATAAATTATTTCAGCATATTTGTAAATTCTTCAAAATTAATCCTTCTAATTAATACCATAAAGTAATGAAATAATATAGCCTAGGCCTATATGTGATTTTATACTACCGGTATTGATGTTGATCTTGGTAAATTAATCCAATTTCACAGTGTTGTCTTTTGTATTGTGGTTCATAACAATTATAACAGTATGTACGTGGAAATGTTTTTAAAATAATAAATTCTAGCTCATGATTTTAAGTGGTCGTTTCAATGGGAGGTTATATTGGAAAGATGATCACAAATGGATAATTTACTGCAAGATACAAGAACTGAATATAAGTGAGTGTTCCGTTGAAAGTGAAAGTGAAAATTTCGTTTTACAAGAGCTAAGTAGGCGTACATGCACTAAAATACTACAGCGTTTACTATTACTATGCTCAAAAGATTAATCAGTAGGCCTATAGAAATGTTTTCACCACTGCAAGAAAAAATCGCGCAATAATTATACTTCTCAGTTATTGTGACGTCCGTATTTTTTTTAAAAAGAGAGAGAAAAGTTAGGCCTTCTTGCAAATGCGTAATTATGAATTCAAGGAAATTAAAGATAATGCAGTACCTTAATTAGTTGCAATATCTTATTTAATAACAATATTAATAATATTAGGTGAAAAGGGTAGGCTATAGTGCGTATATGTAAGATGTCAAGTTAATTTATTTCCGGAAATGTTTGGTGTATGAACTGAAGTACAGAGCAGACAGTCCCTCAGTTTATATGTAATATGTTTTAATATCAAGAATGACAGCCTTTTATTGTAATATAATTGAGGAGTAGAAGTTTGGAAATTACGTCTATTGTCCATAAAATATTGTACGAAGCATTTAATAAGCAATGATGAGTCCTTTAAATGTCCCAAATGTCAATGTCTTTTAAGTGTTCTGCTATGAATATATAGGGCAGAACAGCGCTCCGAGCGGCGGAATTGGCATTACGAGGGAACCACTTCAGACTCGTTTTTCAAGCTCTATGCGCCAGCTTGTATAATCTCGTAAGCAACGGTGACTATAGTAAATAGTAAGGTATATGAATAAAGTGCCGTGTATTCAAAACACTAATTCAAAAGTACCCTTTTAATTTTACCAACTGCAGTAAATGTTTGGCAAAATTTACCTGTCTTAATTGAGCATCACAGTTGGTATGTATTCTAGCAAGCTCACACCCACACAAAATATGAATGGCAAAAATTACCCACGTAAGAAATGAAATCTTCACAATTACTGAACCTGTTTTTTACGTGTGGAACATTCCTGAAAATCGTCAATGAGGTCTTTGCACTTCTTCATTCCACGATCTGCACCGTAGGCTTCTAGACAATTCATCACTCGCATCTCCATTTCTTCACATCTTCCATAAAGTTGGTGATTGACAAGATCACGCGTTAAATCCGTAAATGGACTCCGGAAGAAAGGTACAACTGTTGTCATCTTTAAATGTCTTCACACAGTTTATACCTGTAAAATATAAATTAAGATTCACAGGGGTATGAGCAATTATAATGCCGGTACATTACTAAACTTACCGTAATTGCTGAGAATGTAGCATGAAGTCCAGGGAATTGATTCTAAAATTATGCAAAAAGTATTGTACTCTATTCACCTAAGGTTCGCCTTAAGCCTATTTTCGGGATTTTTCTTAATTTAAATTAGGCTAGTAGCTATAGGATTTCCATTACGAAAACTCATGACGACTTCAGGCATCAAGGCATTACATTTGTCACTCATAATAAACATCTATTGCCTTGGGTGATATAGAACAAAAATGATGGGGTCCCCAGCAGTTTGAGGGCTGCGACTAAAACTTCGGCGTATGTCAATCACCCTTGATATTAAGGCTCATCCAACATGACATATCGTATGAAACAAAATGCGGTCGCATATAATACCTTCAACTTTAAAATATCTCGCAGATTTAAGTTACAAATAAACATTAAAACTCTTAAATTGACCTCTTAAGAGAAGGTCAATGGTTTCATTTAGCCATTAATCACAGTCTTTCAGATATCATAGTGATAAACAATGTACTTATTTTAAAAACATGTATAATACCTGTATATAGACAATTCCTTCTTCTCTGCTACAAATTTATATATAAATAAATACCCTTCCAAAATACACAAAACATTCACGATTCATGTACTGCGATAGTTATAAACTTGGTTGTCAGGTGGCAGTGTCGGTACGTAAGTTTTTTTTTGCTCTGACTGTAGCAACTATTAAACGGCAAATAGTTAAGTGTAACGTTTTTCTACATTGCATTACTGTATGTACAGTATGTCGATAACAGCTATTATTATTACTAAATATTAATTCGAATTTGGTTCAAATTTATTCTGTGCATGCTTACAACGTATGCTTTTAAAATTCTAAGGATTGATCTGGTCCGCCATGTTCCTTGAACATAACAAAATAGTTGTAATAATGGCGGTAGTGGCGTTGTAATGAAGCGTCGGAAAGAGCTAACGCCGAACACAATATCTCTTTACGTATGTTTGTGTAAGAAGGTACATAGTAGGAAACAAGCAGGAGATTACAGCGAACAATTTTATTAAAATTGCATAGTTTTAAAGCTAAGTAGTGAAACATATATAAAAGTTAGGAATACTGAAAAATGTCGGCTGCAGGTTTAATACATTGCCAGTTATGGATGGGAGGGGTAAGTATCTGCGAGGAGTCGGTTACCCCCTCTGTGTGTAATCTGTTTTTATAAAATCGGGTTGAATCTGAATGGGGAAGTGATCTTCACACCAGGGGCTGCGTACTAAATTTTGGCGTTAAACTTTCATTGTGTTAAGGTTAAATTGGGGTCATAAATGCATTGATTTTAGGTGGCATTTTATAGCCAATTTTGAATTTTTGTTATATGTTAGATGACTTTTTGTTGGATATGCACAATGTAGCACATTTCTTCGGAAAACTGTTGAATCTCATTTTAGTTTCAGTTGTCGGCTGCATATGTGAGTACGAGAACACAATTTTTGTCATGCCCCATTGTGACGTAACGTCGCTCTTTTGTTATTGTTTAGAATGTTAGTGTTGATCATAGATTCTCAATGCAGGAAAGTGCTGAAACATTTTATAATGCATCGTATCTTTCCAAATTTTCTATATGTCCACAATGTTCTTATTTCACGAAAGACGTGATACAAAATGATCGCCATACGACGAACATTTCCAACAATTTTTAAGAATGATTTCAGAGTTGTATTTTATCATCATCAAAATTTAGAACGAGATGAGTTCTTGGTTACACCCACTGAATTTGGTAGAAATGTTGTAGGCAGGTATTAACAATATCTGCTTGTAACAAATGGATAACTTTATGTGAGCTAGATATGTTAGCGAATGCTAACTTCTTCTTTGCAGCTGGAGCCCTATATGACAGAAAGTTTTGTTATGTCTGCTTTCCAAAGAATGGGTGAGCAGCCTCAGAATGTTAAGGTTATGAGAAATAAATACACTGGAGAGCCAGCAGGATATTGTTTTGTGCACTTTGCAACAGATGAAGCAGCTCTTAATGCAATGCACAAACTCAGTGGAAAAGTTATCCCAAATACTCAACCTGTACGTATACAGTTACTTATAAGTGTTTGAGTACCGGAGTACGAGTCCACAGACGCATTGATGGAACAAGAATTAGAGATATATAGTTCATGCTGTGAACTTTCTTAGTGAGGAGTAGATAGCAAGAAAGATTACAGCGTGAATGAAATACCTACTATTTCGACTGTCGCTGTGACTGTGGGGACTTGCTTCGGTGCTTACGTGCTCCTTCCTTTCTCACCTATTGTAATATATATTTGCAGGGCTGTGCGAATATCCAAATTTTCAAACTCAAGCTTTGCTAAAAGAACTTGTCCTGATTCTATAAGGAAAGAAAGGCCTATGAGATGTTCGTGTCGATATAAACAACTCGTAAACCGATCTTTGTGTGAAGTGTGTGCTGTTGATGGACACCAGATGCTTCGTACTACCAGTGGTAACATGGTAACTTGAACTTGAGGTGTGATGACTGAAAATTGAAAATGTGTTATAATCTTTTGTTTCTCTTTATTATTTAACAGAATTCGTATCAACTGCAAAACAGGTGCAAGTGATGCGTTGATTGTGTATTAATTGCGGATGTTCTAAGTGCAAAAGGAGAATGATAGTTTTGTGAGTTTTGGGTTAATACGACCCCTTCGATACTGTAATGTACGTTGGTGGTATTTTTATTCTATAAGATTCCAGTTTGCTCGTTTAATGATACGTTATGATGAATGTGTTGTTTGAATTATATTTCTTCATGATATGCATACTTTACGTTATCGGATTATATTACATTGCTGAAACTGCATTTGGGTAACTTGTATTTCTGATAGCAAGTTAATATTCCGTAGTTTTGTGTACGCACTGTACACTTTCCATGACGGCCAACTTAAATTAACAATTCATTTGTTTTAATTTTTATTGACAAGGGCATATAATAAAGTGTTATCCAATTATGTAAATTGATCGACGATGTGCTCTGTGAGGTATTAGATAATTTAGTTATATAATTGTTCCCCATGTAGTTGCTCCAAAATAGTAGTACTACAGAGAGATCAGATGAGGTCTGGACAGGAGTGACGGGGTTTTCACTGTGCGCTGATGATACACTCATGGCGGGAAGCGGACAGTGTAGAGTTGTGGTGATGCAACCATTCAAGTTTCCGTAACTATTTTAAAAAGTCTTACTTGCCAGTTTTATTGATGGAAGTGCTGAAACTGGACGCCTTCGTTGTCCACACATTTTTTGCAACTCCTTATGAAAATGGATAAATTTCAGAACACTGATTCCTTCCTTTCCCTCTTACTTCAAAATTACAACCTTGTGCACACAAAATAAATTACTGATACTGAAAAGTGCTTTTTCGTAAGCATGATGATGCGCATTTGACAAACGCAGACAAATCTGCCCTTTTTAGTATTTGAAGATATAATTGTCAGTGAGAAATCCGTATACTGAAATTTTCCCAAATTTTATTTCTTTTATTTTAACGCGAGAAATTGGGATGTTCCATTATGCGGGTAAATACGGTATTTTTCTCAGATGACATTTCGGGAAAATTGGATGCACTAATGTTTAAATCCAACAACAATGCATGGTTCCATTGTAATTGCGATTGCTTCTTTTTTACGCGCACAAAATATAGGTACTCTCCAATTAATAACGCAGTATTTTTAGGACCTCTGCAGTGATGCTGAACCAGACAGTGAATGAGGTAAGGCTAGTGTTAATAATAACAATAAAGTGTCTTGTCTTATTGTCGCTGTATTTATTGTTACAAGTTATCTGTTGATACAACTGCTGCTAACTAGTCAAAATATATATAAATTAGTCGCGGCCCATATAGCGTTACGTATTCTATCGATTATTTCAGCATTCGAGCTGGCGCACCTTTAATTCGTGTTTTTTTTTTTCATTAAAATTTCTTCCTCGCATAAAGGACGCACCCTAGTTCTTTTTTTTTATAAAAAAATCGAAAAATAAAAGTGCGTCTATTACGCAGGTAAATACGGTATTAAATGTGGGTTTATTAGTCCATTGTGAATATTTTTCAGCACCCTTTCACAAAATGCGCGCAGCATATGTCATAGTTATTTTATACGGCTGCAACTTTAACAATTTAGTAGTTCTTTTGCACAGAGCTATGTTCAATTTGTACTTGTGAAAAGTGTCTTAAGTGATTTTCTTGGAGACTATTCCAATTGATGACCAATGTCATCTAATGTTTCTTCTGTGAGAACCCTACGCTGTCAGTTCTGTTTATTTAAGCTGAACACTTCCCGTTGCCTGAAATTTATTATAAAGATTGTGGAGTGTTGTATGTGATGGAATTTTTACACCCAGGAATAGCATTTCAAACCACCTTCGTACTTTGCTGGCAGACTGTGTTAACACACATGAATCATAAATTCATTCAGTAGTAAACATATGATTAGCCATTATACAGTTTACACTTCGTTCCCCGTCATGAGTGCATCAGCAGCACACAGTGAAAACCCCGTCGCTCCTGTCCACACCTCATCTGATCGTTCTGTAGTAATGTACCAGTAGTTGTTGGGACTTAAGTTTCTCATTTCATTTTCTGGGCTCATACTTGTTACTTTTGTGAATTATCGACGGCACATTTGTTCTCTGTGTTGCATAGGGATAGGATAATCATATAGATGGTTACTCACGTGTAAATATGTTACTGGAGATATGGTACGTGATTGCTGCGAGAATTTTATGTTAGTAGGCTATAATAAATCTTGCATTCTTATATACGATACAGGAAAGTAAGTGTTCATCACATGTAATTTTTGTACAGGGGTGGACAAACATTTCAATATGCAGAAATAGAATTGAGACTGCTAAATTTGAATATAATAGCTTAATGATTTAACTTCGTTGTATAATTTACATTCATCAGAATTGAATCCAGCCTGTGGACCATCATATGTTTTGAGAGTTGAACATAAAGTATATTTTGAAAGATAAAGATATTACCTTATAAAGTTACTTGCTGTTATCACTCAATCGTTTATTAATGTCATGAGCAACAGTTTGAGACGTTAAGAGAGTACGAGTTACTATTAAGACGAATAATATAGTCTATAACTTTTTATGGTAAATAAGCGTGTATTGGAGTTTTCTTTTAAGGAAAAAGTAACTGAAAGAAATTAAGTTTAATTTTTACTTTCTGGTTACTGTTTATCATACTCTTCCTACTCCAAAACCCCCATATTCAGCAAAGTAGTAACAGATGAGAGTAGCAGGAGCAGTTCATATATTTAATTTTTCTATTTTATATTAGTATGCAACAACAAATATAAATAAGAAAGAAATGTATACAGTTGTGCAGAGTGCAACAACAAATATACGTTACAGTTGTGTTCATTGAGTGACATTTTATAATCACAAAATAAAAATTTAAATTCATATTATGTGCAAGGAATTTGATACAGAATTCCGAGATGTGATTTTGGCCAAGATAAAACTATGGCTAGGTTACCAGAATAAAAACATTAAATATAGAAGTCGATGTTAATAACTGTGGTTGTCAAGACATTTTGCATGCTATAAAAGAATACAGAATATGGAGTATTTCGAAAAGTTGTTATATGCTGTGGAAAGAGAAAGGTGAACAAAACTTGAAAATTAATTTTAACAATTGCATTGAAATGTTACATTTGAATTACGGTTGAAATGGTGATCTATATAAACGATACTATAGAAGAGAATTTTCTGATAAAATTCGCATCTTGTACGAATAATTATGGTGGCCAGCTAACCACTTTGTTGTGCTTCCCCCCCCCCCCCCCCGAACCAATACCACGACCGAATTGGCTACTTTGGCATAAGAAAATATTGGTCCAGGGAAAAACAAGCCAAAGCTGTTCACCAGCCACCATACTTATTCGTACTGAAGGCGAATTTTACCATTGTACTTGTTATTTTTTTATGAATAAACATTTCTCGTCTAATAGTGAGCATTTAAATACTCCAGTTCGGTTTTTTGTCACTCGTAAAAACTTGCCATCTTAATATTATGTTCGATTAAAATAATCGGGAATGCATAATAAATTATAAATTTTAACGCTACATATTTAGATACCGGTACATGTTTCAATGATTTTTTCTACATTCATGTACATATAGTAGGATTACATAGAGTTGTGGTACACTACAACGAATACAAATGTTGATGGCATAAATATCTAAATATCTAGGATTACATAGAAATCTAGGGCTTTAGTCTTAACTGCTGAAAACCAAATTGTAATAGTCAACAAAAACTTGTAACACTATTTTATGTAAGAAAAATGATAAAATTCACAATATGTATATGCATGAATGTACTATGCATATTAGACCTTGCATGTAAGCAAAATTACAAAATTCACATTATGTAAGCATATGCATTAATGTAGGCTATTATGCATAGCAGACCTTGCATCGTTGCATGAAGGTCTGGATTTTTGTAAATATTCAAGATGTAGAAATCAGAGCCTGGCTCATAATGATTTGTAATTATTATCTGTAACTAATTTCTGCTACAGAGTTCAGAAAGTCTATACTTGATAAAAAAAAAAGTTATTTTAAATATTATTTCAGATGTAGGTTCAATGACTTTATTGTCAAACGCCTGGCATTAGAAAACAACATATTGTTGCATTATTTGATGAATAGGTCTACCATATAATCAGAACATTCATTTATATTTTACATATTGTTTTCATACAATAGTGTACATATGATTTGGTTTAGAATTGACATCTCATGTTAAATCTGAAATAGTTTAATAATGAATAATTTTCTTTCAATTCCCCAATGTCTCTAAGAACTTGGAGATTGAATGTTCTGTAGGTTAGGCCTATATATTTTTCAAAATTAGATAATTGTGTTGTAGCTTAAATTTGCTGGAAAAAAAAAAGTAGCTAACTCATTGCTATAGAGAATAAACTGAACATCTCACAGGCTGGCAATGACCATAGTTCATCAGGATGGGAGACTTTCATGAGTATTTATATGTAAGAGTAACTTGAAACTTAAGCATTTTTGAACTGTTTGCACATCCCTGTTCGCATATCTTAATGCTCCCTTGTATTATCAAATCTGAAAACATTATTGGATAGTATCATTCATTTGTCTTGCATTAATCACTGTTAATACGTTTCTGGATCCCAAAGGATTGGCATGTAAAGTAGAGATTTGTTACCTATTTTTGTGTGTGGTTCTGCACTGGTTTTTCTACAGATATGAAGTTGCTGGAAATATACAGCGTGTTTGTTTCAGGGACAGGCAGATATTGGGGTTCAGTTGAAGGATATAGAAACCTGTGACAGTGTTTAGTACTTTAGTTGGTGTTGGTAACATATTTTTTTTCTTCTGTGGCATGAGAATCAGGATTAGACTTTCGGGTCATTTATGGTAGTTTTTGTGGTGTTGTGATTACCAGTTAGTTACTGATGATTGACTCATTTGTAATATTATAACATTTTCTGAGTTTGAATAGTAATACTTAATTCATCTTACTACGCGTTGTGAAGGATTTAAACAATTTCCCATTGGAAGAAATTTCTAAAATTTCGAATAAACATGTTATCACTATTTTTAAAGTAAAGAAAAGTACTATAAACTGTTACAATTCCTGGCTTTGAGTTATTGTACTCCATATTGCAATAGCGGGGTTTAGTAAAACGAAAAGTTTTGGTGCCAATAGATCACACTTTTTATACAAAACCACCATTAAGTTAAATATAAAATTTAAAGCTTTGTGAAAAGCCACTACTTGAGAATCAAACTCCAAACAACCTGATTACTAAGATAATATTGTACATCCCATTCGTGCTTAAACATGCAATGACTTATGTGAACAAAATGTAAATATGGTGAATTAGCACATGGTAAGACCATGTAACTTTTTTAAAATTCATGAGATGTTTCAGATATTTAATGGAATTAAATACAGTAAGTATTTATGTATGCAAAACTTACATATCAGCAGTAATCTCCATGATTGTTTTCCTACTCACAATTAGATACTAATACTGAAAATCTCCTGCACTGTGTATTTTGACATAAAGAAAAAAATATCGTCATTTAAATGGCAATTATCTATATTTAAAGTTATGTTCATGAAACACTGGCTTGGACCTATCCATTACAATAGAAATTTAGCATGCCTCATGCATATTATGCTTTTTATTTTTCTTTTAAAGGACTGCAGATATTATAAAGAAGGTTATGTTTCAGCCAATTCGGTTCAAACTGAATCACGCCAGTACCACAGGTCGCCCCCCAATAGACAGGGAGTTTTCCCTGTGGGTTGGTGATCTGACTCCAGATGTTGATGACTACACTCTTTATAGGACATTTGCTTCCCGATACCAGTCCATCAGGACGGCGAAAGGTAAGGCTGAAGTCTTATGATGTCCAACCAGATTGATTGCTTCTTACTTTTCTGTTGTACAGAACTGGACAGTCTGATTAAAAATGTGCTTTGTTTCAGTTATCCTGGACAATGCCGGTTATAGCAAAGGCTATGGATTCATCAGGTTTGCCAATGAAGATGAACAGAAAAATTGTCTTGTCCAGATGAATGGCTACAAAGGCCTGGGCAGCAAGGCTATTAAAATCAGCAATGCTGTACCAAAGCCTCATCGCTTCCAGCCTACAACGTAATTACTAAGTTTTGTAACATTTCTTTGTCAGTGCATGTTTGGCGTGACTAATAATAAAACAGCTGCCATGGTGGTCTAATGGTTAGAATGTTGGATGTATAATTCTGTGGGCCTAGGTTCGATCCCTGTCATACGCCCGATTTATAACTTGTGTTGAGCAAGCCCATGGTCCAGGTAAAACGGGGGTTTTCTCCCCTGTGGCATCCCAACAGATCTCTATCTCATTGTGGGTGTAGTATAGACCACCCTCCTATGGCACACCCTGGGCAACAACTCTGCCAGTAAATTCATCTACATAACTGACTTCATATGAGTGAACGACAAGTAATCAAGTACCCACCATTAGCTAATAATAATAATAATAATAATAATAATAAAAAAAAGACAGATCAGTATAACTCTTTGGTTTATGACTGCTATATATGTATAGCATATTTATCTTTTCAACAGCTGTGATGTAATTCGAATTGCTTTTTAATGATATGTATGTATATTTTCCAGACAACTCTACCTTCCACATATACATTTTTTTACATTAGCACTGCATTGATTCATAGTTCCTTGGCATACACTTAGAGAATTTTCACCATTACTCTGTCTGATTTTTGACAAAAAATGTGGTTTTCAAATGCTATTACCACTATATGAGTTCTGCCCATAAAGTATTCAGCTGTTTAATATTATAAAAAAGTAAACGACTTAGGACAATAGTGCCTAAGATTCCTTCAAAGTACTCTCCTTGGAACTTCAAACAGTTATCCCAGTTTAGCTATCACTTATGAAAACTGTCTGCAGAATCCTCTTTAGGATCATCTTGCATTCTCTTATTTGTCCAGAGAATACAATATTCTCCCTTTCAGTGGCGAATTTAACTTTGAAAAAAAGTCTGTATTTGCGAGTTGCCAAATCTGGGTCTTATGGGAGCTTATAGACCTGGATGACGTGATGTTTTGCCATAATCCTTCATAAAAATCTCTGAATCAATAGTCCATGGAATCTCCAAACATCATCTGATTTTTCCAGTATCAGTCGCAGATTTTCGTTGATTGCAGCTCACACACATTCAACATTTTTGTGTTTTCTGTTTGTTGAAGGTCTTTTAGAACATGGATTACTTTCAAAGAATTTCCGGCCTTTTTTTGAAGTGTCAGTACCACAGTTTCATCTGGACTTCACATTCATTAAATTATCCTTGCACTCTCTCTTAACAATTCGATCATTTCTGCAGACACATGTCCAATTTGGAAGCAAAACTTGATACTGATTTGCTGATCTCACTTTGTCATTGGAAATGCGATTATCACATAGTACACAAGCTCACTCAGCATAGACCCAACAGTATGTGGAAGGCTATGCAGCTAGTTTTCGAGATATTCAAAATTATTGGTTACTTTTCAGCCCAAACCACTTAACATATTTCACATGGTTAATTTTCATACATAAACTACGGTAATTTCTTGCCATTAGATATTATATAATGCTGACTACTTGTGCCTACAATGCATTCTGAAATGTGTATCTCGGCAACCTTACACAATCACATCACAAAGTTGTAGTTTTCTAACATTCGTGAAGAACTATCGTATTTTGTCACTGTCACCTATTGGAAGATGAGTATAAAACTAGTCAAGAGAAGAACAGAATCCAGGTCATAGGGTTCAGAATTTTTTCAAGATTTTACATGGAAATGGATGAAATTGTTAATAAATAAATATTATCTGCTGCTTGTGCAACATTTTATAGTTTGTTAAAATTTATCCAAAATGCGAAGAAAAACCTAAATGCTCCTTGTTCTTACAACTGTAAATTATGATTTTTTTTTTTCTGAAAATAGTTTCCAAGCAAGATTAAATTTAATGTGATAAGCATCAAGTAGTTTCTATACAATATTCTCCTTCCCTCCTTTATTATGAACATGAAAAAAATTGAAGTGAATCATGTTTAGTACTAACCTTTATGTAAAATCCTTGAGCAGGAAAGCTGACTGCATCAAGGCTAATGTTCTTAGAATACTGTCTTCACACTGCAAAAGATAAAACATTTTTAACTTTATCAAAAGATTCAAATGTTGCTTCACTGCTTGTACTTAGTGTCATATAAATTAGACCAAACTGTGTAGTACACTCACTTCTTTTGATGCACTTGTACATGGTATCAGAATATTGTAGAATTGTCATCTTGCTGTCTCCTAATTCTTTCCAGTTTATCTTTCTTTACTAATTATACCACCATTCCTAGCTTATAAAGTATGAACTTAACATGTTTCTACATTGAGAGCTCTTGATTGACAAATCAAGTTCTTAAAATCATTGTGCGTTTTTCAAATGAAAAGAGTGAAGAGTATTAGATCACTCTCAGATCAAACTACTTCACTGTAACATTTACAGTTGTTTTTAGTGCAATAATATTGTAATTAGAAATTTAAGAGCAGTTGTTAATTTTATTCCTTGAAAGTAATGTTGCATGGTTAAGATGTGTTGCATAATTTCAGGACTGGCCATGCCACAACTACAATAAACACAAGTGGTTACAGTTCAAGTCAGGACTATAGCCAGTATTATGATCCATCATATTGGCAGAATTATTCTGCGTGGCAGGGCTACTATGATGCAAGTACAGATCCTTCAGCTGCAACATCAGTACACATGACCCAAGCAGCGGCAGACTACACTCAGGGCTCCCACACAGTTCAGCAAACAGTCGATGAGACTACGAGTCCAGAAGATGATTTGGAACTAGTTGGTAAGATTGAGTTGCAGTGTGTTGAAAGTGTACCATCAACACGCATTAGTGATTTGTAAAACTATAATAGGTAATTTTCTTTTCTTTTCAGAACACAATGTGCCATTGGATGTAGAAAAGATGAACAGTGAGCTTATTAACAGAGATTACAACTTTTGGGATGCCCTTGAGAGCTCTAAGTGGCTGCCTGTTGAAGGATTAGAGTGCAACTGAACAATTAAATCCTACAATACATTATTTATTACACAATAAAGAAAAATACATTTTGCAAATTGTATTTTGTATTAAACAATGATTCCTGTATAAAGTTATATAAGAATTGTCCATATAATTTCTTCATTTACCTTTGGCAAGAACCAAAATTATTTCTTTGTGCATAACAAATTCTGCACTTTAACGGAACAAGCCTGCTAATTGTTAAATTAAATTAAATTAGTAGTCTTGTTCACTTGGGGAATGGGGAGAGGGTTATACATACAGAAATAATATACTTTCATATGTACATAAGTACAGGAATGGAATATCCAAGCTATGCTTTGCGTCAACAAGTTGCAGGCATTTAAGACGACATTGATCATTAAATAACATGTACTGAATTAGAACCATGATGCTTCTAACTCAGTATTCCCTGATTAATTTTTTTATTACCATATAAAAATGTTCCCAAGTTCTTCTGTGCCTTTCACTGTCCTAGTTCACTACAGTTCTGTACACCTAACTTTACACAATTCGTTAGGAACTATTGTACACTGTGACCATCACTTCAACTTGCAGATCAAAGGCCAATGTACATTAAAATCATGCATACTGATAAGGTTAATTAGTGTTCCTTTTAGTGTTACAAAAATATAGGCCTTAGTAATCCCACATTTTCATGCATAAAATAAAATGTCAGCAAGAGACAGCAACATTCTGATTGTAATGCTTTACTGAAGCACATCCATTTCTGTTTCAGACAATGGAAATTCACTATTGGTGAAATTAATGCCGATTTCTCTTCTCCACTTAAAGTCTCTTTCTTGCATCACAGTTTATATAAATGTCTTTATTGTCAGCTGTCTGTAATATAGCAGTATCACATGTGGCTCTCCAGAAATGCACAATCTTATAATGGCCCCTTTCTATATATAATATATCACAGAGGGCTTAACACTTTGCACATTCAAACAAAAGCTTTGTATTGCATTCATACATCACAAGTATGTCGACTATCATCAGATGGTGTCAGTTCTTGCCAAGGGATCCTCTTTATCCATAGGAGGAGGAGCGTCTGGTAAGGTCTTGGTGTTCCCTTGTGTGAGGTAACCCGCTGTTGCAGGTGTCCCAGCTAGGAAAGAAATGATCAACATTTTACAAACATATGCATATGCTTTGCCAGGAAGTTTGAGAGGTGCATTTAAGACTGTCATTTTTGGGTACTGAAAAAATTATTCACAATAGCTAACCAAGCAATTGGCAAACCTAAGTTTGTAGTGCAAGTTCAGAGTGCCTTCTGACATAGCTGTGTTTATCACTCGACAGTTTTAATATTTTTTCTATCCTGATTCCTACATTGAATGCATCCATTTGATTTTCAAATTGAATCGGTCGGAGCTAAAAGGAACTAAGTCAAAATATGAAACAATTTGAACAATGGATGTCATGCGCATCGATTGGTGGAAGAAGGAACTAAGATTTTTAAATATTCTTTTGTCGTCTATAACAAAAAAAAATATATACATTTGTGTTATTAGTGGAATATTTTTTGCTTTTCCTGAAAAGTTGTTAAAAGTGACTTAGTTCCTTTTACCTCCGACTGATTCAATTATTGAACATTTTAATTATTCGATAATTCTATACATTCTCCCTTGATAAACTAATGCTGGAAGCGACCAGTTTCTTAGAAAGATCATGTTAAAGCACGAGTTGCAGAGTGTCAGAAGACACCGCTGTCAAGACCAATTTGTTCAGGCTTCCAGCAGTGACTGTTTACATCTCATTTTATGCAGTGTTCCGTCCTCTATTCAATAATATATGCACTCACTCTCTCTTCATTTGGGAGCAAATGGTGAGAAGTGGTTACATCTTTGTCATTTACCCCCCCCCCCCCACCATCTTATTTAATGAGAAAGACTAGTTCTATGTAAAAGAAAAATCAGCTTCCTGAATTGCATAGAAAGTTCCCCCCCCCCCCCCCCCCCAGTGATTTTACTGACATACCCCTTGGGCGCAGCTTTGCTGAGTGCATTACTCTGTCAGACAGGTGGAGGCCTATCATGGACAGCTGATCTGATGATAAATGAGAAGTGATAATGAAAGGGTAATGACATGAGGATCGGAAGAGTCAGTTCTTGGCCTTTGAAATTGGTATTATCCCAGCATTGGACTGGAGGGACTTGGGGAAACCATAAAAAAAAAAACCAAAGTCAGGGTAGCTGGTTCCAGGGATTGAACCCCAGGTCTCCCGAATGAACAGTGGGAATGACAGCCATGAATGAACGGTGGAAATGACAGCTATTACACTACTGTGCTCGGAAAAGTATTCTTTATAAAGCCAAAAAAGTAAGACATTTGACTTAATTTATAAATTGTACTCTTTAAGTCAGGCAGAGACAGAATTACTATATATTGGCAAAGAGCAGTTAAGGCCCGCTCCCACTTAGCGGAATCGAATCAAGCAGAATTCCTCTTCACAATGTATTTAAATGGAAGATAGCAGAAAGCGGCATGTCAAATCGAACAGAACAGAATTCAGGAGCTAGAATATTTATTCCACTGCCAGACTAGAATTTCTTGTTTCGGGTACAATCATAAGTCCTCATGAAGTCTTCGTGAAAAAACAAATGAACCACATCCATTCTTGGCGGTTTAATTTGTTTACTATTGAAAGTTGTTGCTGAAATGGTACACATACAAAAATCACAATTTAATATGAACGAAGAAAAATGAATCTTGTGCAAAATTATACTCTTTTGTATGACAAAACACGAAAGTACTGTTTGGTTCGATTCCACTAGATGTGAATGGCAGCAGACTTTTCGATTTGATTCCACTAAGTGGGAGCAGACCTTTACAGAGAATACCAATTGGCAACCATTCACTAAAGCAAAGGCATTGTCTGCAAGTCAACCCACCATATTCTGGTTTAATATACATTGTAAACTATGTTTCATTTAACACAACTGCCGAGGATATATATCAGCATTGCTGGTGTGGCAAAATTTTGTCCTACAGGAGTTCTTTTACATTCCAGTAAATCTACTGACATGAGCCTGTTGCATTTAAGCATAATTAAATGCCATCGAACTTGCAACCTCGGGCACAGAAGGCCAGCACTCTTCTGTGCCACTCAGGCCAGCACTCTTCTGTGCCACTCAGGCCAACTTTAATAGACATTAATTTTACACATTTTGCATTGTAATCATTTCTATTTTTTTTACTTACGAAAACTGATATCGGAAATGATATAAATGAGGTAATAATATTCTTATCACATTCCTTGCTTTTCAAATACCAGTAATACCATTGTGAAACTAACCTCTTCAACCTCTTCTTGAAATTCAATGTATAACAAGGAGAAGTTGGAATTAATGGCTACTAATGCTTCAAGAGAGAGCAACCCTTTCTAGTACCTACTCACACTGGTCTTTAGTGCCCCAGATAATAAGAACTACAGTGAAACCACAATGAAAAGTAGAAATAATTCAGTATATATAATTGATTTTTGTCAGGAAATTTCATTTGATATAAACTGTATTTTTCATTACCAATTTATTATAAAAGAAAGTTAAATTTGAGGAGTGAATTGCGACTGTTAATAATTATATATAGAGACATAACGTTTTACTACAATTCTTATGTTTCATATACAGTATATCATTCCCAAATAAATCAACTCTCAGATACTGAATATGAATACAATCTGTCCAATAGTTATGAGAAATCACTGCATACCCAAAACTACCTTTTCAGTATCAGAAATGCCAAAGACTTCTATTTCCTTGAAAAAAAATCAAGAATTTTTTTTATAACTTTAGCTATATTAGGTTTTTTCCTTCCTCTAGTGGGATAACAGTTCCAAAGAAGTGGGCATGGTTAAAAGTCTGCATATCTTAAGTTCAGCCTTCTCATCTTTGAAAGAAAAATTGTATTTAGTATACAATAAAGGAGGCTGGAGAAAAAGAATGAATTAAGAGGTTGATCAGCTATTGGAAGGCAAGAATATAATGAGCTTTATTAAATCTATTAGGCTGAGATGGTTAGGACATGTAATGAGAATGGATGAGGGAAGGCTTCCTAAGATAATAATGAATGCAAGAATGGAGGAGAGGAAGACCGAAGAAGTGGTGGATGGACGACGTATTGCGAGATGTTACAAGCCTGGGAATGGGGAATTGGAGGACTGTAGTTGGAGACAGAGTGAAGTGGAGAGCTGTTGTGAGAGAAGCCAAGGTCCACTTTGGATTGTAATGCTATGATGATGATCTAAAGTTTATTTTTAATGGAATATGCCCAAAGTGTTCATGTGAGAGTTAATAAACTAGCTGGCCTGTTACAGTACTTCTATAATCAGTCATAATCAACATAATTTCATATATCCTTCATAATTATTCACCTCATATGTTATCCTATTCTTTGCACTCAATTCAACATAGGGAGAATCACTCACTTTTTTAGTTTGCCTATTTCAGAAAATAACTTACAAATTGTCAATTTCATAAATTCTGCAATCGTGTTGAATTTGTGAAATGAGCAATTTTTTGTTGGTTTTACAAAATAGGCACTTTTGTACATTCAGTGTAACATATGTACATACTTCACATGAAATTTACTAATTTCTATAACTGAAGGCTTTCATATTTAATGTCCAAAGAAGTCCCAAAAATGCTGCTTCCTTACCGTCATAGTACAGATCAAATATACAGCAAAACCAGTGGCATCACTAAAGGTTTGGAGGCCCTTAGGAAAGTTTTAGGGTGGACCTCCACCACTTTTGCGTTCTACAATCTGACACCAGTACATGTTTTATAATATCTGAATAATAAAATTTCTTTACCATGTAACTCTAAATGTAATTTATATACAAAATAGATATTCAGAATTTATTTCTAGTTAAATTTTATACTTAAATAAACATATAACATTTTTCATACCTTAAAACTCGCTCCTTCTTGCCATGACCTCAGCAAAATAATCTATTATTTCTTCCAAGTCCAGCTTCTTAACCTGCCTGATGGATAGAAGTGCTAAACCTTTCAATCTTACCTGACCCATGGTACTTCTCAGATAGCTTTTTAATATATTAAGTTTGGAAAACGAATGCTACACACTGGCAGTTGTAACAGGAATGGTCAGAATCAACATCACAGCTGTACAAACTCCAGAAAACTGGGTGACAAGTGATTTCTGGTCAACCTCACTTGAGAAGAAGCAATGTGATGCATTCAACTGGGGGGGGGGGGGGGGGAGACCACTTAAATATGTACGTACCTTACTGATGGAATGTTGAAAGTAGGCTTTTTCGCAGAGTGTAGACCAGTTTTGGATCAAAATAATGCATGAACATCCCGAGCTTGCAAAAGAAGTTCTTAATTTTTTCATAACATTTACAACCATATATTTATGCAAAATAAGCTTCTCGTCTATAATTGAAATCAAAACAAAGACGAGAAATCTTATTGAACTTGAAAGTGGTATGAATACGGAGTCCAGATTTGGGAGCTTTTTTTAAAAAAATGACAATTTGTCGCATTAATTATTGTTTACTTTCGTGTAAAACTAAGGATATTTGTTATTTTTAAGGTAAATATTTTTATGTTTCTGAACAAACATTAAGTGTATATTAATAAAGCATTTTTTGTTTTATTTTGTAAATCATCTCGTGACCCCCCCTAGTTTCTTACACGACCATCCGCTACCCTCAATTTGGGAACCACTGATGGTGGGAATACAGTGTTGACACATAGAAAGATTCAAGGTATTCACATAGATTTCTTGTGCAAAATAAAGTATCTGCTAGTGCTAAATTTGTAACATGATCTTAAGAAAAGTAACAAATCTCACTTCATCAAACCGTGAATCATGTTAATTTGAGTTATTCTGTGTGACAGAGATGTTCTGAAATATTGTAAAAATATTAGCAATAAATATTAGTGTCTGCATGTGCCTTAATGCTCATACTGTTTAATCTATGGTGACAAACTTAATGCTCTCAACAAATTTAGAATTTCACATTCCGTAGTCTAACTATATTTCGGGATATTTTCCTATTTATGACTGTTGCTTGAATATTACATTGTTAGAGATGACATTTCATTATTTTCATGGTTTTGTATGATCTTCCCATAAGTGGGAAATACAGATCGAACTTACATTGTTTTTATGGGCTATGCATTGCACTGCATTTCACATCATTTAAACTGTGTAACCAAACTATGTTACCTGTGAGATAACCAGCAGTGGGTGTGTGACTGATGAACAAATCGTGTCGCTGATCCTTGTACTCCGACCAAATAGGAGACTTCTCCAAAATGGCAGACACTCTGTCCCCATGCAGAAGGCTCCGACTCATTGCTTTCAGTGCCTTTACAATTTGAGCCTTGGTCATTGCCGGATTCTCCAGTGCTTCCAAACGTCCTTCCAACAGCCCCAACAGATATTGCACCATATCTGCCTCCAGAGCCTACAAGGGAATGAGTTATACATGACATCTGGCTCACAAAAGTTTTTAATGCTACAAGTTCATTCCAGAAACTATATACAAGATACAGTTATTAAGTTCGTGGACTGCTGTTTTGTCGCACGCGCACCCCTGCCCCCCAAGTGAAACTATGCAGCCAGTCCACGAACTTATTGACCCTGCCCATATATGGAACTTGCTAGTCTTCTTTTAGTGTGTAATTTAATTATTAACATGTGGGAAAGGTTCTCGCTGAAAACTAGTGCCACTCTTAAATATTTTCGTCAAATAATATAATGTACATACACTGGCTAATACAGCAGCACTACATATAAAAAAGCTACAAGTTACAAGTATGAGCCCGCAGAAGTATAAGAAATCTCAAACAGCAGAAATAACTAAAATGCTCTCTCAATATCACTCAATAAAAAAATTGTATTCCAATGGATACCATCCCATTGTGGAATCCTGGGAAACGAGAATGCGGATGCTTTAGCAAAGAAGGGCAGCACTGCTACTTACAGACCTGTTACTAAATCTACGTATTACTCTGTGAAAAGATTTCTTAAATCTACATACTTAGACTTCAACAAACAAAATTTGATAACATAATCTCAAGGGAAAAAATGGAACTCTCCGCATCAAAATCCACAGTTAATTCCCGATTTACCACGAAAATCGTCTGTAGCTGCATTTAGATTGGCAACAGGCCATGATTGTTTGGCCAAACACCTGCATAGAATTGGAATATATAAGTCCCCTAACTGCAAATTGTGCAACTCAAACCAAGAAATGGATTCGGAATACCTAAAAAATCTGTGCTTCAGTGGCTGGCCATGATAATATCTTTGAAAAATATTGGAGTGTAAGAGATCAAATGACTTTATTGTCAAATGCCTGGCATTAGAAAACAACATTCAAATTACATTGAAACAAAGTCAAAGCAAACAAAAGGATTTAGGCAAACTATTCAAGTATTTTGCACAATAAGACAGAAGTAGAATGACACTAATGACTACTAATATAAGATTCAACATTTATTTAATTCAAAATTCTAGGATTAAAAGAAACTTTCACACATTTCACATTTTACAAGGGTACACATGCATAGGCTACACAAAATGAAGACATTCTATCTTTAAGTTAGTGTTTTTCATTCACCAATGATATTTTCATAGTTTGCTTCACAGTAGCTGATCAACACTATTGTGGCTATTGTGTTGCTCACTGCTGTACTTACAAATGGTGAGAAAAAAGGAAGGGGTTATTATCTGTCTTGGAATGTAAGAGAATGCTTATTCGAGTACAACCCAGCGAGTTTGTGTTAAATTGCTGACAAACAGAGGCAGATATTATAATAATATTAATAATAATAATAATAATAATAATAATAATTTGTCTCGCAGGAGTTCTTTTACACGCCAGTAAATCTACTGACATGAGCCTGTCGCATTTAAGTACACTTAAATGCCATTGACCTGGGCCGAGATCGAACCCGCAACCTCGAGCTCAGAAGGCCAGCGCTATACAGACTACGCTACCCAGGCCAATTGAAAGTTGGAATTCTAGGATTGAAAGATTGTAAGAATGAGAAGGGTTGGACCAGAGGTACTTGTCTATTGTGTTGTTTACTGATAGGAAGGAGTTGTTATCAGTCTTGGAATGTTAACGGTACAGAGTGTTAAGAAAAACAGTAAACAGTTACGAAAAATGTTGCAAAAATTAAAAAAAAAAAAACTTAAAAAAATTGGCACTAACGTCGAAATAGGCATTTTAGGCACTATAAAACTCCTTTATTTATACTTATTTTGCATGAAAAATGTAAATATATCTCAAGCCTGTATGTATCAAGGAAAAAAAATAGGTTTTTGCCTAAATTCCGCTCTCTACTAATGACACAGCTATATTACTGATCAGAAATTTACAGACAACATATTGATTTAAAATTAACGAATATGTATTTGGAATCAACTCGAAAATTTACCCACTTCCACTGATAATTTCAATCACTGGAATGGCTTCGTGAACTCTTACTCAATAACTAAACAATTTTAAATTGATATTGGGTACTGCAATACTAATTTCAGAAACCTATTATACAAACTTGTCATATATGGAGACAATAACGGAATTCGAGTACACTATAAGATGTAGATGTATTTACACTGTGTGTGTGTTTCTCATTAATTTACAATGCTGTTGCCAAACAGTAAGTATTGGTATATAAGGTGAAACGAGAAAAAAAACATGAAGATGAAACATATTCCTCTGGGATTCATGCAGCGAAATTAAAAGTATACAGGGTGGAATTCCTTGGATAGAATACAAAAAACTTCTACCATATTAAATCCAAAATTTTAACACCTGATAAGTACTACCCATATGATTCTGATTCTTATTCGTCATTAGAGAAATTGATAAGGAATGATAAACCCTTTGTAATTTTTCAACAAAATGGACGGTTTTCTCGTAAGTTAAATAAGATCAACACGTATAATTTCTTACCATTAGGAAGTGTGGCAACCCTGCTGTAGTGACTAAGGAATGGAATGCTGCTATTCAGACCTGAGTTCGTGTGTGTATTCGTGAGCTGAACTGTTGCCAAACTACATAGAATTACAGCCTACTTTTCTAATTAACCATGCATGTAATTATAAAATCCTAGATCACATATATAACAGATTGTTCATCCCTATGTTAAAATCGGTAGCACTTTGAAGAGAACAACCGCCAGGATCGCCACCTGTCCGCCGTCAACGAACACGAGATGGCAGTGCAGTCGCTAATGCAATTCATATGGGAGTTATGACGTGACTCCTTATGTAACAACTAGATGGCAGCATAGTAAATATGACAAAAGTTGTTACCGTCAAACTAAGGTTTTTTATTTATTTTAATGTATTCTATTGCCCCCATTAATCTGCACAGTCATACAAATAACAATCATATCAGTAATAATAATTTTAAATGTAATAAAATAAATTGAAAAAAAAAAGTCACACCCAATGCTCATCATCAACTCGTACCTGTCTTATGAGCTGATCTTGATTGGCTGAGAAAAGCCTGTGGAGAGCTTCACACGCTACTCCTATCATGTCCTTTCTTGCCTGCATTGCTTGCTTCAGTGGACTGATACACTCTGTGTGTCCCATAGCTTGAATGCACACCTGTGTAATAAAATAATAGATTGAATAATTCTGATTCCATGATTCTATGAGCATTACGATAGGATAAGGAATATAATACAATGGATGATAAATACATACCTCACTTGTAGCAAGCTGATGTAAAACCAATATGGCAGCACGTATCACAGCACCCTGTTGCCGATGTATCACCATCTGCTTACACAGCTGTGGAATATGCCCCAAGGATGGCACGTGATCAGCCAGAGCTGGTTGTGCCTGAAGTAGGCACACTAAGGCACTTGTAGCACTGTCTAAGAACTCCACCTGAATACAAGTAATAAATATATATATACATATATATTAATTTGAGAAAAATTCGTTCCGACACTGGGAATTGAACCCAGGACCTCTCAGCTTTGCGCGCTGAGCACTATTTCCAACTGAGCTATATCGGGACATGATCCATTGTGCTAGCCGAACTCTCCTCATTATATCGTCAATGGCCTACTACCTGCATTTTAGACATATAAGTCATATATGCAAGAGCGCATTTTAAATGACTTTATGATCATATTCAACAACAGTTTCTGAATACTGTTAACATCAATATATAGCCTACTTATATTCATGATTGAATAATCAAGACTACTATTTAGTAGTCAACAGAAAAATTCGTGGATCATGTCCCGGCATAGCTCAGTTGGAAAGAGCACTCAGCACCCAGAGCTGAGAGGTCCCGGGTTCGATTCCCGGTGCCAGAACGAATTTTTCTCAAATTAATAGGTATATACACGTTGACTACTAAACAGTATTATATAAAAGGAATTTACAAATTCTGTATTACCTACCTATACTGTATATCTGCACCATAGTAAAACACCTTACCCTATTTTTTACCTGAAGGCGACGATAGAACCAATATCGAAACTTTGTACATTCTTTATTCATTAACAGAAATGGAAAAAGTCTTGTCTATACCTCCATTGAACAATGCACTAGTGCTTTCTTCTTCTTTTAGATCAGTTATTATAGATTTTTCTACTATAATCTTGAACCATTTTTGATCAAGTTTATGCAAGTACTACTCACATTTGTTTTCTCCTTGCTCATCAGTCCAAGGCAAGTATCCATTAATTCAGCAAGGAATTCCTTAGGTTTACGAAGAACCCATCCTGGATTAGCAACAAATAGGCGAAGATACACTCCTCCCACTACAAGCTCACCAGGACTAGTTGGTGCTGCTATCATAGTGTCATCGGGAATACGCCAACTGACCTGAGGGTTTTGCTTTTGGGCTACATAATGTCTGTAAATAAAATCGATCATTTAATTTAATTTATTTTGTGACTGCATAAGCCAGGTACACGTACAACTAGATAATAATTTTACTAGTCCACAGAACAGTGATGTCAACAAGCAATAGTGTAAACTTCTGGTACACAGGATCTGCAATGTGGAAGAGACCGAGCCTTTTAGGTAACATGCAAGGAGTTAGCACTCTCACAGTCTTTGTAGATATCAAAGGAGCATATATGACACAGTTTGGCGACCAAAACTCATTAGCAAACTACTAAAGACTGGAGTGAGGGAACACTTCTAAACTGGTACACAAGATTCCAGTCACAAAAAAGCGTAAAGACAAGGTGGAAGGATACCCAATCAAGCTAAAACATTTGTAACTGGGTCTTCCCCAATGAGCCGCATTTAAGTACAACTCTCTTCAATATCTACATCAAAGACCTGTCAAAAAAATTGAGGGTATTAAAGTCAATATGTTTGCTGATGATATTATTTGGGCATCAGCAAGTAGCAGGAGCAAAAAGCAAAGACATAAACTTGAAGAGACGATGAATAGTGCTCTAAAACAACTCAGAACATGGTTTCAGAAAATAACATGATTATTATTAGAAAATCAAATATTTTACATTACATTACAGTGTAATCCCTTTAGTAGACTTCCAAGCTGCCATTCAGGCAGTATCCCCCAGTGGGTAGGTACAAAATTACTGATGGAGAAATTGAACCCAGCTATACAAGAATTAATCTATCGATAGAGAAGACTGTAAAATTCTAGGCTTGCAGTGAAAGAAAATCATGAATGAATAAAAAAATATATGTAAAACAATGGAAAACAGAGTGCTAGCAGTCAACAAAAATATATTAGGACTTTAACTCGGAAATAAAAATGTTATCCTTATCTATTATCTGAAGGTAATTTTGCCTCAACCGAAACTGGAGTAAATTAGTTCCAGAACAAAACAGAAACAAACATAACACAAAGACAGAGAGAGAAGTTGAGAGAGAAAAACTACAATTCTGAGAAAATCCTTCGCAGTTCGTGATGCCCATAAGAGGGTTGGCAATACTGATTACCCCAAATTCAATGTGGCAAGGTCTATGTTTTCTGTACGTGTCTCATTTTTCATTTCTCTCCTACAGATACTAACTTGACAGCTGTCATGCGTCTTCTTTCATAATTCAAAGCACAAATGTGCACCAGATCAAAGAACAAAGGCAAAACAAGTTAACAACCGCAAGTGATCGAGTTTGGCATCACTGCTCTGTCAGTAAATTGTTTCAACATGTAAGTTTGATACTAGTAAACTGCAACATACTCTTCTCGAAGATTGGCAATGGAGTTGCAGACTCTCTGCCTGCCATCTGTATCCCAGATGAGTTCTGGATTTTCATGAGTCCCCTCAAACATGTGGACACAAGTTTGAGGTGCATCTCGCATTGCATCAGCAAATACTGGTGGTAGGAAACGACCAACTGTGAGGCGAACTTTGGGGCCCACCAGTTTGTCAGCTCCCATTCTTGCCAAAAGCTCAGCTGTCTTCTCCCTTACAGTAGGCACACTTGAGTTGCAAAAAAGATCCAGTAAATAAAGAACCGCTCCTGGAAAAAGAAACATTACTTATAAATAAAAGTAAGCACATAATGTCTTGAAATATAACCAGAGATATTCAAAGACAAAATGATTGATTTGTTCGAGAAAGAACAACTTAACTTAGAGGTGTTGGGGAAAAAAATTTGTATTTAATAGCAAAAGACATGTGGCTGTAAATATATAAATATACTATTAACAAAAATGATGTTGTTTTCTAATGCTAGGAGTTTGACAATAAAATCATTTGACCTCTTGCACTCCAATATTTTTCAAAGATATTGTCGTAATTAGAGATGATTATAATCACGGAAAAGCAAATCATCAGGAATAGCTGGTGATATTTTTCAAATTTCTAGTCCTGACACCTTAGTCGTCCTCAGGTGTCTAATGGTTTCCACACTTGTCTTTTGACCAAATACTGTGAGTTTGAACCTTGCTGAGAACAGTGGATAATTTTTTTAGTTCTCTTCCACATGTTTTATGGTAAATAAAATAATATAAACTATAACAATGTAATATTATATTAACTGCAAAATGAAAATGAAGCAATAACACTGAACTTGTACTAACAGGTTGTTACGAAAATAAGCTTCTGCCTTGAGTTCGTTTAATAATCTTCAGTGGTACTAAAAATCTTACACTGAGTGAAAAACTTAATTATTATACCGTCCTGTTCGGAGGCAAGCAGGTACAGAATTTGCAACAATGCAGCCAGTCTAAAAGTCTTATGTTTAAAATGCACTTCAACAAATTAAACTATGCTGTATAAATATACTATACTTAACATTAGCAGTAAGAAAAACAGAAATCCCCACAGATAAAGAAGCACAAAATTGCTTTATGTGTCCCAGTAAGGTTATTTGAAGCACGTGGTTCTGTTCTGGGGAAAAACAACAATGTAGAGGTTATCACAGTAATGTTAACCAGATAGACAGGTCAAATTCCTTTCCCACCTTCACAGAAGCTATAAGAGCAGTATTTTTAGCAGTCAAAGTATAATTCAAGGCAGCAAAATTTATGCATAAATAAGAAATAATCTGAAAACGTCTCACCTTTGGCCAGAGCATCCTTCACGATCTTAGTGGTATGCATTAGTGCATAAAGCGTGTCCAGAGTCATAATCTGTGCATCAGGAAGACTGTACAAGATTAGTAGTAGATGGACCAACACGTCAGATGCTGCAATATCATTCACACACTCCTGGTTCCGTGTTACACTTGATATTACATTCAGGGCACTTCGCTGAATGGCCTTGCAGTTATCTACGCTCAGCAGGCCGAAAAGGAGACGGAAATGACCAATACACTGGATCTCCACACCTGTAACATCACAAGCAGCATTCCTAGGAGAAAGAAAAAAAGGCGTAACCTTATTGAACATAGTAAAACCAAACATGGACGTGCTCTATAATCAATTAATTGACGTAATATCTTTGTAGGATGTGCACAATTCAGTATGTACAGATAGGTGCATTAAAATAGGCAGAGAATTTTTTAGAGTTCTTTGTAAACGACGTATTCAAAGAATAAAATACTCATTATTATTCTATGCTCCATGAAATAAAATAATTAAAAATCGTCCACACAAACATTGTGCAACTTCAAGGAGAAAGGTTTCAACATTCCGTATTATGAGAATGCACTTTCGATTTCATTGCGTTTGCAAGAGTTTGTTTTGGTATTCTGAATCTTTTCTTTCACAGTTAACATAATTAGTACTAAAGGTTCAAACGGTTTTAGCATTGAAATTATAAAAAATTTGATCCATGTTCACATTATCATTTAACTCGAAATGCACCCTGTTAAGTGCTGATATAACTTCGTCATTATCCTTTAAAGAAGAAGGAAAAAAAAAGTGGTATCAACAAATTTGTGTTTTCTTCTAAGCGTGACATATCTTTGGTTCTGGGTAGCAAAATGGTATACAGGTTGCCACAACCTATACTTAATAATAAGTAACAATATGTATTTTCAAAACTATCCTTTGATTATAAAAATGTGGCATAAAGCAATCAAATAAAAGTTTGTTTTGGAAGCCTCCTTATTGTTTTGCTTAATTTGTCACCTCCGTTAAAAGGTTACATCTGCACTACGAAATTACTTTACAATTTTCTTTTTTAAATATGCATAATTGAGCTCAACCATTTGAGCAGTACTTTCTCAATAATTTATGTTTCCTTTTTTTACATTTCTTAACACTAAAATTATACAAGTTTGTGAGAATGACTCAAATATATTTCTACCATTAAGTGAAATAAAATTTCCCAACATTTAATAAATTTTGACGGATTAATATTACACTGAGGTTAAACTTAAAAAATCAACAAATTTTTCACCTTCCTTATTTTTCACCTCTACTAATTACTTAAGTTTCTACAATAATGTTGCACCATAATGAAATGTTTAAAGATCATTAAATTGTGCTTACTTATATGTGCGCATGCAGGCAGATGATAAAATATAAACATACTATCAATTTACATGAAGTACAAAAAAATTCTGGAAAAATGTGGAACTTTATCTTCATATTTTATAACATAGCTGTACATTCTATGTACAAAATAACACGTGTCCATGTTTTGTGTGTACTGAATTGTTTACTGTAATTAAAAAGAAAAAAAAAATAACACAATGCATAAAAACCTGGATTGTTCTTGATAACATTGCCGAGTGCTTCCAGGGCCATGACAACATGAAGAAGGCGCTCTTTGAGTTCTTCTGACAGAGATACACTTCCCAAAGAACTGAGGTGTTCTGACTGAGATGCCAAAAACTCCAGGAGATCAATACTGAATCCTTTTGGATTCTGAAATATAAATCAGTGGCAGTAGTTCAGCCATCTCTCACTTTCATTGTTATGGCCTCTATGTTTTTCCTGAGATAATGCATTTACATGACGGAAAATAGAAATGCCTGAGAGTGTACAATGTACCATGAAACATATTACAATTAATTTCCATATTTCATTAAAATTTAGTAATGGAGGAGTTCAGTAAAGAAACACCTGAATTTCAAGTAAAAACGTTAGAATTTTAGAATGGCAAATTATGTATTATATACAATGTATACAGCAGCTCAAGCAATAAAGTGAAACTCGTCAGGCAAGCAAAAACAAACCAAGTATTTTAAGTTATTTCCATAGCGAGAACAATGCCTCACCTACAGCAGACAGTACTAATAAATGGAATAAAGTCGATTCAGTTAATTGAAGTTATTTTTTACTAAAACTTAAATTCACTATGTAAAATGTCGCCTTTCAATTTATTATGCATTTCAATAACAAAATAGTATAGTTAACATACAAACAAACTCGATGCAAAAAGAAATAAATTATTAAAGAAGCACATAGAAGCAACCTTATGTAAAGACATACTCTTGCTACAGCAAACCCTCGATTATTCGTGCACAGATTATTCAGTTTGCAGGTTATTCGTGCAGGGCTTTTTTTTTTCTTACTTTGGCGAAGGTGTTCGAAAGATTGAAGCGACAACAAGACATTTCGAATACGTGTGAACTGAGCTCGCACAACTGGCAGAGTGCATGTCATAAACGGCAACAATCGACACACAGGTGTAGTATAAACACAGTACAGTATGTACTAGATAAGCGAACCAAACTAGAAAAACTTATGAAAGCTAAATTTAACAACGTACAGTAATTTAAATGCAGTAATGTATTTAGTACTGTAATTAGAAACAATAGAATATAAATGAGGGGCTCGGGCATAAATCATGGTAGCTAACATTTTTGTCAAAAATAAGATATGTAGCATATAATATGGTATCTTACATTATGCATCTACTGTTCTCCAACCAGGAGATTAACCGTGAAAGGAATGTGCTTACTATTCCGTCATCTATTGGAGCGAAGTAGATAGATAATATTACCGTTTTAACATCAGTTTAAAAACCACGTGCTCCCCTGCATATGTTATTTCCTGTATGGAGGGATTAAAAGACCAGGAGATTAACAGTGATCTAATTTTGTAACTAGGGTAGTATAAGTATATGTGTATCAGTGTTATTGTTTGTGCTTTGAGAGTTAGCCAATAGAGATATGTGTACCCACGTGTGTGTGACCTAATGACATCTTTTGACATCAACATTCATTCACAGCATTACCCCGCTGCGTCTCATTCCCCTGAGACTTTCTCGTGGTTGGAGTACAGTAATGCAGTAGTTAGTTTTCAAACATCTCAACAGATGACAGCAGTATACAGATTTTACTTTTCTTGTAACTATATAAACTGCTGCATGTATAAATGTTTACCTACCTCATAACTTCAAAACACTAAAACGTCACTTACCATGTTTTACTCCCGAATCCCTCAAATTATATCGTATTCTGAGCTTCTAATTTGTTGGTGTTACAGACTTTTGTCTTTCTAATTACAATTTAGTTAACTCTTAATGTCTTTTTTGTCGAATGTTGGAGGCAATTATTTTAAAATTAAACTGACATCGCGGTTATTGTAGATCATTACAGTACAGTAAGTTCAATGATTAAACTGCAGCCTGATATTTTTATTCTGTTGTAAAAAGTAAAAATTATAATTTTAAATACAGTAAGGTAGCTTACTATACATATATGTTTATGATTTTCTTAAGCTAAACCGTTATTGTGGCAAATCAATGAACATTTCCGATTTTATTCATGTTTTTCGTTTATTCATGCCATTTCGTCCAGTGATTAGCACGAATAATCGAGGATTTGCTGTATATTTATTCTAATAATGGTACATATTAGGCCTACAACACAGTATCGTGAATTTGCATTAAAAAAAAAAGCAGGAAATTTGAGAGAAAAAACTTTTATTAATGGTGACAGTATGTGAAAGAAGTAAAATATTGAAATGGTATACAGGAAGTTTTACAGCTTACCTCTATTGGGTAAGTTGGTTGTTCATTGTAGATTCGTACAAAAATTTCTCCAACTATGAGCTCCTTACTGTGAGCAGTATATACAAAATCAATTCCACATGAGGGGTCATTACTGTCCAAGCCCATGCGACTCTCCTGCTCAAGGAACTCACACAACTCTGCTCGTGTTCCATTGTCCCACAGCAAATATGGAGTTTCACAGTTGCTGTTGAGTGTCTTCAGGAGCTGCTTCAGCACAAATACTAGTTACAATTCATTGTCAAATTAAAAGTACGTTCTCTATTCATATAAATGCAGATTCCAATATTTTCCCTGTGCTACAGTAGGTATTAATTGAAGTGGAAATATTTTTCTTTTTACAATGAAGCCATCTCTATTTCAGCAATTCCCAATTACTTTTCAAGAGCCACATGGAATCTTTAGTGTTCACATGCAGGCCAGAGGAAAGAAATAATTATTTAATACTCAAATATTTGATAAAAAATTGTTTCCATTTTGTACTAATTTTAGTGTTTTTTTTTTTTTTCATAATACCTAATATGCCTCTGATTGAGGTTCTGGCTGATATGTACATTTATTATAAGGCAGTACATCTCACTTGACAATGTGTCAGAGAAAAACAATTGTTTGTATACATCTGAAGTCTGATCAGTGTAAAACATAGCTAATCAGCACTGTAAGTAATGGAGGAGGAAAGGAACTGGGCACCCTAACCCATTATCTCCTGACCTAGTTGCCTCATAAGTGGTGCCTTGTTGGTATCACTTGTGAGGTTCAGACCTGTCTTCGGACAGTTGACTAAACAACAACAATACCTAATATTTACTATCAGCAACTTTTAATTTGTAATAACTTTGTTAGCAAACATTTTCTACATTTATGTCATATTTAAATTCAGTCAAGAACATCTTATTCATCTTAGTGTGAGAAATGAACAAGATATTCATCGGAAATTTTATCGAATTTGGGAGGTGAATAAACTCAAAGTGTAGGATATACAAGACAGCTGTCTGACAAAGGGAGAGGAATGTACGATTTAAAACTTCCATGATGCATGATTCAGATCCAATGGATAAGTTTCCCTTTTCTTGCCTTCCTTTATGTTGGAATGGATATGTACCTCTGAAATGCTGCATGTTTCCTCTGTATCTGTGACATGGTGCAAAAACGGAAAAAATTTGCATCAAAAAAGAGACAGAGAGACAGAAAGAGACTTGTTTGTAAATTGTAATCATAAATTGATGTGTATTTCAGTTGAACTACGAACTATGGTACTTATTATTTTGAGAATATAACAGCAATGCCTTTTGCTTGTAAAGTTTTTTCAAATGTACAGTTTACATTGATAAGCACTATATATTAGTTCAACCTAGATAGATAAGGAAAGATGTGTGAAACCCCACAGATTCAGGATCAAACATAGAAAGTTAGACACTCCAGACTAACAATCTCTTGCCTCTGGGCAAGCGAATATGAAGAGACTAACTGGATTTGGAGCTGATGAAAGAAAGTGACAACGAAGCAAAATGTAGTGGGAGTACAGCTCCATCCAGCTACCACTTCTGCATACCGCTACTGTAATATCTTTTGTAAGCACAAATTACAGTTTGTAAAGTATGCGAATGAAGTCCAAATGACATTAATTTGAAGTCCAGAACATTTAGCTGGCATTACTGACCTCTTCAGGTTTGTCCAAGCTGAGCTGTCGAGCCAGGTATGGCGTGAGAAGTCGATCAAGAATGTTCTGTGTGAGAGCATTCTTTGGTGACTCCAACTCGCCAACCAAGTAACCTCCGAGTCTGGCACATGCCCGCACTGCCAGCTTCGCAAGTTTATTGGCCACTTCCTGAAACAGACAGAGAGGCATTTGTCACAATAACGACAAAATTTACAATCTGCCATAGTTTTTTTATGGATTATCTGCATCAAACAGGAATTTTAATGTCAGCAAAATGCACTTTTTGTAATTGCGACATAGATAGAAAATACTTCTTTAAATAATGATAAATCAATCAGCGATCTAAAAAAGTCCTTATTAATTATTCACTCTTGATTACATTCTTTTGACACTTATATACACTGAAGCATGGCTGCTCAGCTGTGAAAAATGAAAATTTGTGTATCACTCATGTGCAATTTTTAGGTTTATTACACACTAACACAATAAGAAGAAATGTGTAAAAGATATTTTCAACAACAGTATGCAATCAAGACAAAAGAATAATGTATAGGAATGAGTGTTTTATCACCAATTATTAAAAGTGATTTCCATCTTTAAATTGAAATTTTTCTTCATGATTTACATGTTTAAATACGGACAATTTTCACGATTTACATATTTAAATAACGACTTTTTTCATGAATTACAGAAGTTTCATTTATCGAATGTACAGTGCCCCCAACTATAATACGTGAGTAAAATGTCCTCTGACAGCGACAATATATCAGACTCTTGCCTAACTATGTTTTACGTATATCAGCAATTTCCATACTTTGTCTAGAAATGAACAAATATTCAGACTATGATACCTGTTGATTGGCTTCTTCACTTCGTTCAACACCACCCTCCTCAAGAGTGAAGTCATAGCTGAACATGAAGAGAAGGAGATGCCACAGTGCTCCTGCTTGCAGCAACTGCATCTGCAGGATGCTGTCCACAGCAAGTGAACTCACACACTCTGTGGCCACAGAACACAGCCGTGTCAAATGCTTGAAATAAAGTATTCGGCAGACATCTTTTACCAACTGTGGCATCTCAACCATCTTGTCCCTGCAGCCCTGGAACTGGGCAGCTACTCCAAAGCAGCGAGTGATATGTGTACACACCTGCACACTCACTTCGTTAGTCTTGGAAGATGCACTAAGCACAGATACACATCTAGTGTACGCATCTTGAAGAACCTGAAATCAAAGAGAACATAATGAGCTAAAATTTCATTTTCAAATTAGAACAATGGCCAGCAAACAATAAACCTAAGCTAAATGTAAATAAAATTTCGAATCATCACGTCGCCAGGAAAGCTTCAGCAGTTAAAACTGTCTATGTTATTTAATCAACATCCATGTGATCAAATTCATACAGTAATCAATAGTTACATAATTAAGGAAGTAGAATGCACTAAATTTTTAGGAGTAATAGATAGATTCCAATCTAACAAGGGAAAAGCATATAAAACATCTATCTGAGAAGCTTGTATTATGCTTTTCAAGTCCTTGCAAAAATATCACCCATGGAACTTTTAAAATCTGTCTACTTAGACTATGTACAGTAGTGACAAAAAAAAAAAAAAAAAAAAAAACCGGACCGACCCTTGTAGCTGATTTCAGGGCCTTGTTCACCAGAGCACGATAGACTGGTAACTAAGACTTTCGTGATTCGAATCCTGCCTGGGAAGGAAACTATTTTTTGTTCCTTATTCAAATTTATTCCCAATACTTTTCGATTGCAGCGATATTTTACTACTTAATTAACTTATTATTCCCAGAACATGAATTTTACCAGTTTCGATTGCAGCGATATTTTACTACTTAATTAACTTATTATTCCCAGAACATGAATTTTACCAGTTATCGAAAAGTATTGGGAATAAATTTGAATAAGGAACAAAAAAAAGTTTCCTTCCCAGGCAGGATTCGAACCACGAAAGTCTTAGTTACCAGTGTATCGTTCTCTGGAGTGAACAAGGCTCTGAAATGAGCTACAAGGGTCGATCCAGTTTTTTTTTGCCACTACTGTACATTCAATATTGTCATATGGCATTATTACTTGGAGATCTCCACCAAAATCAACACAAGTATTCAAACTGATATTACACTTTGGGTGAAGGTCTTGTTTTAAAACATTAACTTTTCTGCCACGTTTGTCACTGAATAGGGATATCCTGAACTAGCACCAACAGATAGTGCGCATGTACTTTGAGGGATGCGCTTTGCATGTGCATTTGTTTTCCGATATAATATATAAACACTGAGGATTTACGTAGTGTATTAGTACAATAAATACTCTTAAAAACAACTCAAAATGCCAAATTTTTGTTATGTTCCTATATTTAAAAACCAGAGAAAGTCTTTTGTCTTCATTCAGGTCCCGAAATATTCTGAATATATGCGTTAAACCTTAAAAAAATTTAACCAATTAAATTGCGCCTCGAAAGTGCTAGCTATTAAATAAAAATAACTACTTCAAGTAAGGAATTGATGGCTACAGTTTCATTTTGGAGGAGGGGAAAGAAAAATTAATAAAAACATATGCAACTTCAACAGCAAGCTATGTTAGCTTAGATTATATTCAGTACTTCTAGAATTCTCCGAAGTTTATGCCAGCATTTTACGCCTGCAGTAAATTCTCGATTAACTGGGATGTTTACTATCTAGGACGAACCATAATGAAATCCATTTCGTGAATAATGTTTTTAATGTCTTGTAAACTAATTAAAACCATGTTTTTACTTCAAATTTTCAAAATCATCCTACATAGTATTCAAAACTGCATGTCCTTAACCTACAAAACATAGGAATAATCGTGATACTACTGCAATCATATTATATCATTTTATCAAACATTGCATTTGATCTTCTGCAACTAGAGAAAAAAATACGAGGAATTAAATCTCGATAGTCCCTTCCCTAAAAAAAAAAAAAAAAAAAAAAACAAAAAACAACAACACATTGATGGCTCATATCCTGTTTTTACAATACTAATGATTAAGAGGTAATATTCATCCTCGACAAAGTTAAGAGGTAATATTCATCCTCGACAAAGTTCCTATTTTTTTATTTGTGCACCTCTTTCTCAAAGTTCTGGTTTATGTTTATGAACATTCAACATTTACTCATATCTATATTCTGCGTACTGCAGATTTCTCCATCCATCTCTTAAGGAGAATCGCTCAGTATCATGCAAGTTTACACTATTATTTATTGTAATTTAAATTAAATTATGATGTAAGAAAATGCTGAATTATATTAAAATATACTAGGTTATACAAAATAATTATAAATATAATTTGACACGCACAGAAAACCAACAGCAGGAGAACATAATCAACTGTAGCATACTACATAATATAGCCCTACAACATGTTGTGCCGCATGGAACGCTCCTGCCATCTAACGGTAAAACTTTGTATAAGATATCCCTATAAATGGACACTTTTATTTCCACAAGTACTGGTATTTAATATTTAACTCTATTTCCGTAATGTTTCTTTCTTGTTATCATATCGAGTTTCCTAGACATAAAAAACGGTGTGGTAATTGTGATTCTTACAGAAGCAGATCATTTTAAAATGTAAGAACTTCTCAGTAGATCACCAAAGCTTCGACGTTGTCTGTCTCTGAACTAGAGGATATGAAATTCTCATGATAGAAATTCTACCAATTATATTATGTAGTAAAAATACAAAAACACATAATATCTGAGTTGTTTCTTACATCAAGTCCTCTTTCTCGCCTCAATTCCTCAGCATTGAGTGCTGAGCAGTGTACTGTATGATATGCTAATTCACTAGCAGCTGCAAGGAGTGGAGCAGACTTCGAGAACAGTTGATCATCTGCAGTCTCCAGCTGTATGGTCTTAATGAGTTGGGGATATCCAGCATATTTGTAAGGCTGCAGTTCTGAAAAAATCAATACTCATACTTTTTTATTTAACAATCACTTCATACTAACAAAAAGCATCAACAGGGGAACTTCCATAAGCTGCCCACTCGACACATCCTAACTATGCTAATACTAGATGTACAGCTAAAACTCTTTTCAAAACACTTTATATGTACTTTCAACTCAATTTACACAAAACACTAAGAAAGAACTTAATACAATTACATCAGTTAAGGAATAGATGCTTTTTTAAAATAATAAACACGTCATGCGCTGGTCTCCACTGACGTCCCTCTGCTCGATGCTGTGGTCACAGGTGTAAAGAGGGGAAACGGGAGTGTCGGGACAAGATAGGCCTAAGTTTGTGGGGGGGGGGGATGATGAAACGATATTAGGTCCCATGTTAGGCACCAATTGTCGTGAGCCAGTTTCCGTTGACATCCCTCTGCTGAATGCAGTGGTCGAAGGTATAGAGAGAGAGGAAATGGGAGTGATGGGACAAGATGGGCCAAAGTGTATGTGGTGGGGATGGTGCGATGTTGGAAGGAAAAACTCTGGTTACAGATATAGATATTCATTTCAACAATTAGCCCCTTCACTGGATCGTGGGCAGGGAAAACGGGCGTGTCATTGAGAAAATCTCGAATATTGAAATATTTCTTCCTATGACTCTGACTGAGGCTAGTTGAAGATGTGACGAAGCTATGATGGAAGATATAAGAAGTGAGGTGTATGGCAGTGCCTGGAAAGAGGTGAAACGAAACTTGCTCGAAAAAGGGGCGACTATGGCGAATAAGAGGGAGTTGAGAACTAAGGGACCTTCACCTACCGAGCTCGCAAACATGGCCTGCTACAAGGAGCTACAACATGATAATGTTTAACGGTGTGGTAAAAACAGTTTTTGTCAGCTTGCTGTGAACGGAAACGAAAGAACCCAAATGGCGGACGATTATACCTAGTATTTATAGAGCCTTAGGAAGTACATAACGTCATCAACAGCGAATGACAAAACGCAGATGTTTAAATGTAACTGACCTACAACGTGATTGGCTGCCAGAAATAAGAGCGACACAACTATAACATGTCTTTCAAACAGGTTTTTAATATTAAATTTTATGGTTATAAAATAAGGATTTACCTTCTGAATAACGATGGAAAAGAATGCTTTGAGTTCTCAAGATCAGTACGATGTTGTCAGGATTTGGTCCTTGACTAGCCCAAGAACTGCGACTGCAGAGGAACTCATAAGCTCTGTTCACACTTTCAAAGCGGTCCTGACAGAAACAACAGAAATATTGCTTACCACATACTTATAATGCTAAAGTACATAAGCAACTTTAATAAGTACATAAGCAACTTTAAAAAATCTCTCTCTCTCTCTTTCACGCACGCACGCACACATAAAACCTCAATTCTCGAGTAGAAACTACAATCATCCCTTACGATAGCGAAATGTGATTAGAAAACATATTGTCTGAAAGAGCAAATGGATTATATTTCTTTTCTAGTTACATGCTACTGAAGCAGAGATTTCATTTTAATTTAGGCTAAACACTGTCATATCATTCTTTTAATATATAAATCAGTTAAATTCATACAATATTAACAACACTTTACTTCTAGTTTAACTTACTCTTCCTTCAGGATTCTTATCAGGATGGTACTGCTGTGCAAGCCGATAATATGCTTTCCTTACAGTTGCCTCTTCATTTTGAACACCCCTGCGCAAGCCTAGTACCTCATATGCATCATCCACAGACATGGCAGGAGGTTTCTTCTCAACTTCCTTTTTCCATGCCTCCAGCACATCTTTCAGTAACTTTACCTATAACATTCAGTATAAAGACCAAATTCAGGTACTCACTTATCGAAACACGTCTCCTAATATAATATGAAAACCACTTAAACCATCAAGCTACTACATATAATATAGTCACGCACGCATGGACGCACGTATACATATATGCAGTATCAGAGTAGTTAAGGCACTGACTGATTCCCTGTGCACCTTATGGGATCATGGATTTTTCCAATTGATCTTAATCTTAGTGGCTGCCCTATGATCCTGGGGTCAACTCAACCTAGAAAAAAAAAATGAGTACTGAGAGTTTTTATGGAGGATAAAGGTGATAAAAAAGCAAGCTGACATCCCTACTGCTACTAATGTCCATTGTCTACTACAGTGAGAACTTAACCTCTCACTACCATATGGGCTCCATGGTCTGCTGCTGCAGCAACAGCACCAGCACCAGCATATATTTTCGAAGATACAGTACTGTTACTACCTTGTGCATCTTCATGGTCTGTAACTACAATACATATTTTCATTTACAATAGACTACTGCCATATCATCCATTTAATGTAGGAATTAGATAAATTCATACAATATTAACAATGCTTTATTTTCAGTTTAACTTGAACTCTTCTTTTAGAATTCTTATCAGGATGATAATGCTGTACAGCCACCTTTGCGCGCGCGCGCACACACACACACACACGCACACGCACACGCACACACACACACACAGATATATACTATAGTTTTCGAAAGTACTGTCTCATTACAGAAGAAATAAAGAAATGTAGTCTCTTTTAATGTAATTATTCAAGTGTCACAGTAACGAGTCTGTTTAAAAACAGTTTAGCTAAATGTCAATTTGATTCTGTTAGTTGTATTTTTTTTTTTCTTTTTGAAAAGTTGGTTTCACCTCTGCAAACTGAATATTCGACCAGCTAAATGTTATCACTAGAGATCACAGAATTTCGCATTCACTAAAAAAATCGTGATAAAAGTATTATATTTCGCGTTTTATCGCGAATTACTTGTAAGATTATCGCAATAATTTCGTATGAATTGGAAAGGGATTTTTATGTTAAAAGATTAAGCTATATGATACATATTACGCACATAAATAATGATAAAAAAGGTTTCATACATCAATTTATTCTTACTTACTTACTTACAAATGGCTTTTAAGGAACCTGAAGGTTTATTGCCGCTCTCACATAAGCCTGCCATCAGTCTCTATCCTGAGCAAGATTAATCCAGTCTCTACAATCATATCTCACCTCCCTCAAATCCAGTTTAATATTATCCTCCCACCAACGTCTCGAAATCCCCAAAGGTCGTTTTCCCTCTGGTCTCCCAACTAAAACTCTATATGCATTTCTGAATTCGCCCATACATGCTACATGCCCTGCCCATCTCAAACGTCTGGATTTAATATTCCTAATTATGTCAGGTGAAGAATACAATACGTGCAGTTCTGCAATGTGTAACTTTCTCCATTCTCCTGTAACTTCATCCCTCTTAGCCCCAAATATTTTCCTAAGCACCTTTCAATTTATTCTACATATTAAAATTAAACACAACTTTAAAACACTGAGAAAAAACATTATTTGTATTATGTAACATCTGTCGTTTTTATTTGTGGAATGAAAGCACAGCAGAAGCGACAATATTATTTCCTTTTATTCTGTTCCTAAAGGTATGGTCACACATCGCTACTTTTGCAGCGCAACTTTTGCAGCTGCAGCTGCAAAAGTTGCATGTCATGTTCACACGTAAGCCAAAAGTAGCGTGCTGCACGCTACTTTTCGTGCTGTGCAACCCGAGTGCTGCAAAAGTTGCAACTGGAGGTTGCGAGTCTGTTCACACACAAGCCGCTACTTTTGCAGCCGCAGTCATGCTGCAGGTTTCCATCTCCGTGTTGACTTCTGAATATACATTTTGTGGTTATGTTCGCATTATTAAGAAACTCACGCGAAAGCTTCCTTATCTATTATTTGCTTTTCTGTCGTATCTAGTATTCAGAAATTGACATTATTTTTACTATAAAGCTTTTAAAAACGCCTATATACTTAAATGATAACCAACAGTATATTCAAGTAATCAATGTTGGCAACCCTCCTGTTTGGAACTACGCTACGAAAAATTAAAAAAATGAATTATATCGTCAGCAATTATGTTCAGACTGTGTTGTGTATTTAATAACTGTTACAAATAATTTATTTTCATCACATTTAACATTAAAATATATCCAAACAATAAAAGTATCATTGGTACATTTGGGTGGTAACACTGGTTGCAACCGCAGCAAAAGTTTCAACAAAACCAATATCAAAAATGCTGCGGCTGCAACTCTGAGAACCCTGTTCACACATCGCTACTTTTAAGCTGCGCGCAGCATGGAAAAGTAGCGGGCAGCAGGTTCGGCAGCCGCTACTTTTCGGGTTGCACCGTTGTTCACATGTCGCAGTACAAGAGTTGCGCAGTTTTTTGTACTGCAGCGCTGCAAAAGTAGCGATGTGTGACCGTAGCTTAAGGTCACTAACAATTAAATTTTACTTTGAGAAGAAGCTTTTTGCAGCAATCAATGCACAGATAAGTATATGATACCCTATGGAGTGGCTGATGGCTGTGAATTGCTACAATGCACCTGTGATTGAATCAAATGCGTTTTGCAGTGAGCAAACACAGAACACACGAGTAGTGAGAAATGGCTGTATTTATAATCTTTAACTACTTTGACTTCTGCTTAAATGTTTTACTATACACTGTTACTCTGCAGGGGGGAATGGATTTAGTCTGACAACACTAAATGCAACACAATACCTCCCAAGAAGAAATGAAGCATTACCAGGCATACTCACAGGTTCATTTATTGGCCAATCAGGAAAGCGTGTGGTATCACAGAGGTGTCTCAGATAGAAGATATTACAGAAGAGCTCTTCATCCAGTTGTGGATAGCGGACAACTGGTATTGGACAGTATTGATATAGAGCTCGTGTGTTGCTGCGCAGTCTTGGACTAAACTCTGCAATGTGTGCTGCCACCTTTTCTATCAGCATCCTCCTGTAAGGTGGTAAAATACAGATTTATATTAGACACACAACACTTTCTTATAGGAACTCAAGGTAAGAGATAAAAATCGAAGCTAGAGAGAATAAATGTGCTATTTTCTACAAGATAAAGGTTTCTGAAATAATGAAAAATAAACTGTTTCATTGCAAATGACAGATACTTTTAAACTACATATTTCATGCAGTACTGAGGTTGTATTTATTACTGCCACAATAAGTGAACAGCTGTGCACCTAGTCTGTAGACATAAGTTTGACTCATTGAATGAATGGGATTGCTGCTGCTTGGAATGAATGAAGAGGGATGATTTTCGTTGTGGTGTTCGATAATTTCGCGTTTTGGCAAATAACTACGAAATGCAGTACTTACGTTATTTTTGCCATCTCTCCGAAAAGATTGAATTTGTTAACTGTTGCAAATAATTCATATAAAATTACAATTACAGGCGTCTTCGATATGACGCATAATTTTGCAGCTCTGTTTCAAATGTTTTTGGGAGCATATGTTATACTGTTTCATCTGGCACTATTTATTACATAAGAATTAAATCAATTCGAAAATCGATGGCGAAAGTGGCACTTTTAGCTATCACATGCCTTTGTTTACCCTCATTTTTTAGTAAGAGTGGCAGGAGAATAGGTACTGCATATAAATAAAATGTGTCGAATATTTAAGCAAGAAAGAATTCAGACGATAAACAAAATACAGTAGAATCTCTATTATCCATAGTAATGAAAGGGACAGACTGAATGATTAATCGAAAAAACGGATAATTCATACCATAAAAATTTTTGTTAAGTGAAATAATACTAGTACTTACACTTTCGTAATTTCCTCTGTGGTCTTGTATTTAACACGCTTTGCAGGGGATCTCATGTTGTAGATTTATGTACTTTAAACACTTTATTCTTGATTTTTATTAAACACGCACAGTTTAACTACAATCTGGTATTCTGATGCGACATGAGCCACAGTTTCTCTTTCCTCAAACCACTCAATAATCAGAACTTTTTTCGATACTTAGCACAACATGTTTTCTTTTAACAGCCGTGAAAGGCATTTTTATATAGAAGTTATACAGTATGACGTGGCAATTGGAACAGTAGACCATACTCTGTAAGAGTAAAGGCTTGTAATGACTAATAAGTTAATAACACACTCTTGAAAAAAAGTGCGTACTAATATAATGTGTCTTAGTACTTCATGTAGCCTACTGTATTTCTGTAGACAAAAAAAAGAGGGGGGGGGAAGAGGAATACAGTCGGATAATCCGCCAATCAGTTAACAGGGTAACAGATAATCGGGGTTCCACTGTACATGCCACGAAACACTTTCGAAAGTAGTAGGGATGCTAAAACCATGTACTAAATGAAAATCTCAAAATATGTTTTTTATGTCATCACAGTATGTTCTCCATTCTTCATATAAAGAAAAAGCAAAACAGCATTACTGTTAAAAGAGATACTGATATATACCAATTTTTAACCACATACTGACAGTATTAGCTTAACTACTTGCCTCATGTCAGCATTCCATATGGCTTCTGGTGTGTCAAACTCTCCCAGAAATATCTGTGCAAACTTTTCTGCTCCATGGTTCTCCAAATAGTTTACCATAGCTTCTGGGAGCAGTTGTCCCAACACACTCCTCTGCATAATTTCCGACAGGAGTGTCTATGACAGGAAATAAATGGAAAATGCAATTTTTAGAACACAACACAATTTCATGTATGTAAACTACATTACAAAATAAACTAGTAAAACTTACATCACTTCCCTTCAAGGCCTGCTTTGTGTGAGTTAGTTGAAGAAAGCGGGCTACAGGCAGTACATTGGACCCAGTGTACATAAGAATAAAGTAGAACACGCCTGTGATGTACAGAGTTGAGATGCATGGATTGTCTCTCAGCACCTCGCATAACAATGTTGCAACTTTCTCCACTAATACTGGATCAAATGTCAACAGCAGCTGAACTACATGTTGCAGGCACACAGGATCAGACAGCAGACGCTTCACTCTTGGAAGTGGACGAATGATGGCATCATCTGTATCTCTGGGTAAGAGAAATGATGTGCAACTTTTTTTTTATAACATAACTGATGTAACTATGTGATCATTATATGCTGATACTCTTTAGAAATTAGTTCACAAATTTCATTAAGAGAGAAAGGAGGGGGAGGGGGAGAGGGATGGGGGAGAGGGGACTATTTTCTTGATAAACAAGGGCTATTTTTTAACTGTGAATGGTTCTCATTTTGAGCATCTGTGATAAAGTTCGGTTAGTAATAGTGTTTTGTTTAATATTATGGGCTACTCAACATGATTTTACATACTTATTTGTCTCAAGTTTGAAGTCCATGAAACAAGTTTAATAAATAGTTACGAGACATGAAACTGATGAGTGGGTAAAATTTCTACACATTCATATGTAAAATTTAATGGAGATTCGGAATATGTAATTTTAATACAGAGTGCCATTTAAAAAAATAAAGTTTACTATCACAACCTGTATGCCTGAATAACTTTTTGGGACAAATGGTATGATATTGTATGGTTAATCTCCAACACCTTTTTTATTTTTGTAAAATTAAAATTTAAGAAGTTATTAGCAATATTCCATACTTATTGCTTACTCTGTACAGCTTCCCAATGAATCATTTTAATTGACTGCATATGCACTAATCAATTTCAATGGTGGGTGGTCAATAATATTTGAGCAGCGCACGCACATGCGCGCACACACACACGCGCACGCACATGCACATGCACACACACAAGCTGACTTATACGCAAGAAAACACAATTTTTAACATATAGGTATCCTACAAACAAAACTCAGCTCAGACTCCTCGCAGCATGCATGCTATACCCCTTTTACTCCTCTGCAGTAGGCATGAGAGCATGCTGGAAACGGGAGCATACATCATCTGCGCGAGACAGTCACACCCGCTGGTTTCTGCGCACCGAGTTTTCCTTGTTGGATGCCTATAGCTGTATGTTGCATGTATTTTCATACACACTGTAGGACTGACAATGTTACCTGCTAGGGAAGTACTGGCACATCTGTATGAGGATGTTGAGGATGAGAGTTGCCAAATCACTCTCATTCATCACAGGCGTTCCCTTTGCCATCAGGCACCATTTGAGCTGGGGCACTTGCTGCAGAGTCCGCCACCCGTCCATCCCCTGAGCCCAGCATTTTGTCTTTGCTGTCAGCTGATTGCTCTCCCACAGTTCACGCATCTAGTGAAATAACAAATAAGACAACATCCGTCACTGTTATCAGCAGTTACATTACGATTTTGACTTTTCTGATCTCTGAATTAACAAGAAAGTGTGCTGTCAAGTCGTGTATAAATTTAAGATTTGACAACTTCATTTTTGACTGTAACAATATTACCATTGAATTATGTTAGGGAACCTTTTTGCTGCAAAAAAAAATGACTGTTTTATCGTCAAAAATATTTTATTTTTAGCTCTGGACTTCTGTAATTAGACATATAAAACAACAAAATCATATGTAGTGCACTCTGGGTTACAGAAATATAACGAACATATCTTTGAATCTGTTCACAAGTCCCACACAATGTCATCTTTCAGAATAAATAAACAAAAGCAATTTATGATTGATTCATAACAGCAGCTTTAAAACTGTGGAGCAAACCTCCCTGAAATGGTGCTACAACCATCGGTTAGAAAGTTGCTTTGGCAGAATAATCATATGACATGAGAACAACCTGCATATTACTAATTCATGTCTTTGTAATTCAGTTTATTTTTCCTCCAGTTTTTAAGTATTTACAAATTTATACACAAAGGTAAGCCATCTTCATATCTTTTTGGGCAAAAAATGTTAATTAAAAAAGACACATATGCAATGTAAACATTACGCTTCATTATGAAACTCCTTTTTGATATAGGGAAGCTGCATGAATTTATGTAGACACAAATGGAGTCATGGATCTAAAAAGTAAAAAAAAAAAAAAAAAAATCACTGTTCTAAATCAAACACAGAACATGAATGTAGATGAATGTTTTCCACAGAAAAGATATATTTCAATAGTGAAATATATGCAGTCTAAATAGATATACAACTCAGTTAAGTTGTAGATGATTCAGATTCAATATTCAATGTACAGGCTCAGAAACAAAAATGTTGTTTCTGGGTCTGTACATGTTACTTTTATGCATACAGGAGGAAACAGTGGTACCATACTGGAAATACCATATAGAAGTACACCACCATTTACTGCAAGAGTTCATAGAAGACTGCTGTGACGTAAATCATGCAGAAATGAAGTACTAGACGTAATATTGTGTGAAAAGAAAAAAAAATATTGAAAGACGTGAGAGAGATAAAATATTAGTGTTAAAGCAAAAATTGAATAACACCTTAAAATCTACAACAATTTATCTTAGTCGCACAATAAATTATATGCCAAATCATCATTTTTCCTTACACAAAAGGGCATTATGACGGTTACATTTTGATATTTATGGCTTCAAAACTCGCGAAATTATCAATTTTGACCCTAACCATCTGGCAATTAACAGAGGTATTTAAATGACTCCTATCTGGCAATATTTTTTTAATTGGTTATTTTATGACACTTTATCAACTGCTATGATTATCTTTTGGCCCTGGACCCTAGATTCATATAATCCAAGATCCAGGGCCAAAAGTTTCCTAGCATGTGTGGAAATATTAACCTATTAAGTTAATGTGGTGTACAGTATATCTTAGGTTTTAACAACGTACAACATTTCAATATTAACATGTAATAGAAGAGTATACTTCATGCAATATAATTCTCACATCCTTGAAACTGACGGGGCCTTTCCTTTCTCCTGACGCATTGTAATGCCATTCTTTTTCACTCTCCCTTGTCATATTAGGACCAGCTTCTATCACATTGCTCTGAGTTGGAACCACTGCCCTGGAAAAGAAATTCCACAATATCATGACAAAATATCCCTCAGACATAATCTTACGTCTATTAGCTGTAAAACTTCTAGAATACCTGGAAGTATGCAGATGAGCAAGAGTCAGGAGATCCACAAGTATCCGCACTCCACTGGCATCCATAATGTCCTTAACATTGCGTCGATGCAGGATTAGTTTGTTGATAAACATGACTAGCCGATCACGTTCCATTTTATCCATACACTACAAAATAAAAAAAAAAAATATTTGTTGTTGTTTTCCAATGCCAGGCGTTTGACAATAAAGTCATTTGGCCTCTTACACTCCAATATTTTTCAAAGATATTATCATGGTCAGCCACTGAAGCACACATTTTGAGGTGTTCCGAATCCATTTCTTGGTTTGAATTGCACAATGGGCAGTTAGGGGACTGATATATTCCAATTCTATGCAGGTATCTGGCCAAACAGTCATGGCCTGTTGCCAATCTAAATGCAGCTACAGACGATTTTCGTGGTAAATTGGGAATGAACTGTGGATTATGACGCAGAGAGTTCCATTTTTTCCCTTGAGATTATGCTATCAAATTTTGTTTGTTGAAGTACAAGTATGTAGATTTAATAAATCTTTTCACAGAGTAATATGTAGATTTAGTAACAGGTCTGTAAGTAGCAGTGCTGCCCTTCTTTGCTAAAGCATCCGCATTCTTGTTTCCCAAGATTCGACAATGGGATGGTATCCATTGGAATACAATTCTTTTATTGAGTTATATTAATTGAGAGGGCATTTTAGTTATTTTTGCTGTTTGAGATGAAGGTGTGTGTCTAGAGACTATTGATAGAATAGCTGCTTTGGAGTCTGACAATATAACTGCATTCTTAAATTTATATATACATATATGTATATTTGTGTATCAATATTAAATCTATTTCAAACATCAAGTTATGAATACAGTATTTAAAAAAAAAAGTAAATAGACTTTTTAAAAATTCTAAAGTAGTAGTTGTTGTTTTCTAATGCCAGGTGTTTGACAAAGTCATTTGACCTCTTGCACTCCAATATACAAAATTCTAAAGTGGAAATCCCGAAAAAGACGCCATTTCACGAAAGAAACATCGTACAATTATTATGTAGATGGATTTTAGGTGGAAGTTGGAATAAACTCGTGCACACTCAGCCACCCAAGTGGACCCAGTGTTTTATTTCCAGGGTTGAATTTTGATGTGGGCAATGAATGACAGGTAAATTTTGTCCAGAGCCTTCTCGTTCAAAGACAAGATTATTTTACGAGCTGCTAATCTACAAGAGCCTCTCAGCTTCAATTCCCTTCCAAGAAGTAAAACAGATCATACTGAAAACTTATGAAACAAACGCAGTTTTTCTCAAAGTTCAAGTAAATAACAATATGCATGTGTCAAGTGAGAGTAGTTGCAGAGGTATGAAGTGCTGCAATGTAGCTAACATGAAGTAGTTGAACAGTGCGAGGTAAAGATGATATCTTCATATTTCATACTTTGAATCCTGATTAGAAAACGATCATTTTCTGGCCTCTTAACAGTTTACATCCTCAGTCATAGATTCCATCCTTACAACCAGTGAAGAGGAACAATCCGGTTTCACTTTTAATGGGAAACGGAATGGTTTTTTTTAGCTTACACCGAATTTTCTGCTAGTGCAGCTAGTATCTTTAAAATTAAAAGAAAAAAAAATCAAGTTCCTAACATAATGATTGTTATTTTAGATGTGTGCACTTGTATTCATACAAGCAAATTTTAAAATATTTTTTCACATAGTATGTAAAGTGACTAAAGAAAAAACTACGCACCTAAAAGTTGTCTCACACCTTAAAATATCCTAAATGACCCACTGTAATGCTGTACAAATTACGACCAACTTTTTGCGTATCTATAGTTTAAATATTAGCAAATAATAATGATTTTTTTCCATGCATTTACATATAAGTCTCCTTAAAGTGAAGATGGGTGAAATATTGTGTTTCTATTTCGGATTTTCCCTGCACAACAGTGAAGACGATTTTGGTAAATAGTCACACTATGGTCGAGAATAAAAGCACGTACTAGGCAGCAGAAATGCAAAGATGCCAACTTTTCCTCCCACTTTATAACCACTACTGCCAACTTTTTATAGATATATGAAAGCACTTCTGTAGAACAAGTATGATTACGAGAATTTTCATAATGATTTGACGCTATGTTCCTTTGCTAGAATTAGTGCTTGATCTGAAACAGAATTTGCTGTAATATCCCTTTCATTCCATAAAACAAAATTAAGTGTGAAAGTCGTGATTTATGAATATTCTTCCATATGCTGTTCACCTGCCACTGAAAATGGGTACATTTATCCGCGGATTTACCTTGCACCTTTGTGTAATGAGGTCTGCATGTAATTTATATATATATATATATATATATATATATGTTGAGAATGTGGATCTTGCTCGTATATCTGGACTACATTGTCACCCTCTATCCCGTAATAAAATGGATCTTCCACATTCCAAAGGTTTTAGGAAAACTTTTTATTGAGTGGTGGAGAAAAGAGACGACTTTTTTGTCTGAGGACATGAGTATTGAGTAGACTATTAACTTATTTACATCACTTTTCTTCACTGTAGAAACTGCTCAACTACAATAAGTTTATTGCACTACCCAATATGTCTATGATCACCACATGCACATAAGTACACATATTACATTAATAAATTATTGTATTTGTAAAATTTATACAGATTTAAAAGAGTTTATGAAAGTTATTTAGTTTCCTCTACCATTGTTGAAGATCACTGATTCTGTGTCTTCTGTTAAAAAGAGCTCATAGTACTGTAGTGAATTTTTTCTCATGTAAACATAGCAGGATATGTAGCACATAAATAAAAACATAAATAATTTCCTAACTACAGGAATCAGCAGTTCACTAAAAGAAAAAAATAACAAATAAATTGAAAAAGATGAACATTTTTTCAAAGTCTATGAAACGTTTTTCTTTCAAAATTCTTAATAGTACTGGACAAAAACAGTTGAAGCCTGATGAAATTAGGATTACATATAACTAGGGACACTGTAAAATGGCGAATAAAATACATCAAAATCGGCAAATAAAACTAATGTGATTCTTGGGTGAAAAAAAAAAAAAAAAAATTTAAATATGTAAATCATGAAAAAATCCTAAAGAGTCGGTATTTAAACATGTAAATCGTAAAGAAAAAGTATGAATTTAAACATGGAAACCACTTTTAAAAATTAGCAATAAAACGCTCATTATCCTGCATGCTTCCCCAGTATTATTAAGGCTGGTTACACACTAGATGGAGAAAAATGTCAAGTGAATATTAAACACATTTAGGCCTATGTTCATTTGCACCCTATGCCAGACAGCTTCATTGCCAAAGTATCAAAATACATTATTCCGTAAGTCTTCGTCTAGTACTCTTGCTGAAAATGTGATAGATATTTTTTACACATTTCATCGTACTGAGTTAGTGTGTAACGAACCTAAGCATTGAACATGCACGACAAACAGATTTTCATTTTTCACAGCTGAGTAGCCATGCTTTCCACATGATAAAACATGAAATACAAACCCAGATTTTGAATGCTTCGTTATCGAAAAATAAAATTTCGTGATCGATGAATGTGTGATTCAGCAATATTTGCAAAAAAAAAAAAAAAAAAAAAAAAAAAAAAAAAAAAAAAAAAAAAAACCCGCGTTTAATGTAAAAAACTTCCAAATTCACCAAAAAAGGGGGGGGGGACAAGCAAAATTCGCGACAAATCGCAATCGCAAAACGTGTTTAAAGAACGAGTTTCGTTCATATCTATAAAAATTTTAACTCTGACAAAATTAGGAGAAATTTGTGAAAAAATCATTTGCAAAAATCGAGTGTCCCTACACATAACTCACCCTTTCTAACATGCCAACTATGTACTTCGTGTCACTAAAAGGACCAATATCTTCATGATGGCGACCATATACAATTGTCATTGCTTGCAGACACATACATTTCATCTCTGCTTTGGATGTCAATAGAAACCGATGGTACAAGTCATTAAAGAACTCGTACGATTTTCGGATTGGAGAGTCTGGAGAATCTTCCTTTTCCAGAAGAAGGCGCAAGTAATATTCTCCAATTCGTACTTCATCCGCAAGGCACTGGTACTGCACTTCAAATTCATGGTGGTTCCATGCAATCAGAGCATTGCCTGCAAGGTCACGATCACTGACAAACATACGGATCTCATTTTCGAGGGCATCACGTAGCTCTTCTCTCGTCTGAAAAGAAGAAATACTTATTATGTACAACTTACGTGAAGTTCTCAAGTGGATCCCTATTCAGAAAAATACATAATGTGAACAGACTATCATACATTTATACGAACATACTATAATCATTGCAATAAAGTTAAAAGTTAACCCTTTACCTACAAGATAGAGGTTAAGGTACCCTCTTTTGCAGACAATTTATTGGCATTAGTAGCAATAGGGATATCAGTACTATGCATTGTCGCCTTTACCCACAAGGCTGAGTGAACCTTTGGGCCATATTGCGGCCAGATGGATTAGATGACCTTCCGGTTTGGAGTGCATTCATTTGTTGTTATAAATGAATGCTTCAAAATTACTTTTTCAACAGAAGTCACATATTTTATTAATTTGATTTTATACTCTTTTTCAAGGGAGTCTTCCATTGTATCAGAAATTATTATGGTGGTATCATCATCATTGCACAACTCACCTTGTGGTTCCAGATCAGGTTTGGCAGTGCATGGTCCTGAGTGAATTTGTAATAGAACAAACTCCAGTTAGCTTCACTCTTGATCCTCTCTCTTCTCTTTCGCAGAACTATCGGTCTTTCTTTATACTTATCTTCTCTTCTCTCGAGTCCCATTCTATCACCCCAGTGCCTAAGGGCATTCTGTATTAGAAATGTTACAACTTTAGGTTACGTGGTTTTGTAATAGCACTTTAAAAACAAAACACACAAACAGAAAATTGAATGTTAACATCTGCAGACATTTAGAAAAATAACTAGACAAGCAAACTATCTCACAGTGAGACAGAGTCTTAAGTAAACCTTTATTCAAACACTGATATATATTATAATAAGAATCAATTAAGATAATGTTCCCTCTTCAATCCTCAAGTGTTTATGATTATGAGACAGGCTCTTAAGGATCAGTAGAAAAAAAAATAGAAATTAAATGGAAAAGAAAGGAGAAAAATTTTAGTAAAAGGAAGAAAAAGGGAAAGGGAAATAGGAAGAGATGGAGCAGGGGCAATAAAAATAGTGGCAGCAGCAGTATCAACAATAAAGAGACAAATAACTAAAAATACATACAAGAATTAATATCAATAGATCATATAACTGGATGTACAAATATAGCCAACACAAACTACCTGCATTCACATAATATTGCTGTAAATACCATATCAGGCACCAGAAACCAAACTCTAATTTATTAGTGAAGAAGAAAACAGTCCCTATCATAAGTACAAAGCTAGGTGTGCAATAGAAAAAAAATTATAAAAACTGACAAAACTATTCTAGTAAAAATAAATCAGACATTGCTCTGCACAGTCTATTAAAAAAAAAGGTTTCTATTCTCACTCTCAATTGCCATCATAATATCAACAAATCAGAAAATGAAACGTTATCAATACAGTTCTGCTCTGAAGTGAATAAAGAGAAACATGTGAGTTTGAGTCTCATTTACGAAAACATACATCATCAGCTAAGAATGAAAACCTCTTATCTCAATTAAAGAAAAATGCTTTTTTGACTTAAATGGAAGATAATCTCGTAACTCATCTGTAAAAAGTGTAAAAACAACTGTTCCTGTTTCTTATTTAAAAGTTAAATTTGGTCAATTATGTTTTAAAAATATAAAAATGAAGTCTACAGACAATTTTTTATTCGTCCTGTAAAGTTTGGTTTTCGTGAGATACGAGGTTTTCATTCTTAAATGCTGATATGATATAATTATTATATTATAGTTCACAGACAAAGTACATACAAGTAATCATTTAAACCGTTACATTACACACTTTATAATTTTACACAAAGATATACCGGTACTATTATTTAAATACAAAATGATGATATTGTAATGAAAAATTGAATTTTGACCCTAATATTCTCAAAGCAGAGAGATCAGTTACACTGAAAACATGCATAATATTGTTCGACTGTAATGAATATATCAAACAGCTTGGAACAAGTTATGTCAGATTGAACTGAATGTTAGATGAAGAAACACCAGAAATGATGATCATAAGTGGACTATCAATCATGAAGATGTGGAATCAATAGGAACAGAATAATTTTATAATATTAAACCATTGCATATTATTACCTCCATATGTTTTTCCAAGTATTTTATCTGGCGCTCGATGGCAATCCAATGTTGTCCTCTCTTATTCTTGCTTGCATGATCCTGAGCCATCTTAAGATTGTCTCTAGTGTTCAAATGCTCTTGTTCTAATACAGAATCTGGAACTTTCTCTTCTGAATCAAGGTAAGTGAGGAGACCAGAAGGCTAGAACATAACATCCCAAAAATATAAGTGAATATCTATGCACAGAGTGCGCCATTCGACTCCTGATGGGGAACATGTGCACAAGCCATGCATGAGATGCTGGTCTAGGTTGAGTCATTATTGATCCATAACCTCCCGCGTATTTCTAGTCATACAACTTTGATTAAGAATAACATGCACACAATTATATTTTTATTTCATAATAAGCTGTATTATTAGGAGCTGCTTAAAATGGTGTCAGTCTACATTCACACATTCCCGACTCTTTTGATAAAATTTTCGGATTTTCTATAGCACACAACACTGAAGCTCTTTTTGACGAAAAAAGTGGAAAAATGACCTAATTTTCAGAGGGAAAGTAGTTTAGAATGTGAAGAATTCGTATAGGACGTCAGTTGACTTGAAAACATATCATAAAATGGATAAAAATCGGAAAGAACTGATCGGTGTAGATAACCTAAAAGTGATTATTTAACTTGTGAAATAAAGAGGTAGAACACTTCAAAATATAACGCGAAACGAAATTTTCACTTCACTTAGTATATGCAAGGCATACAATTATCTCAAAATTGGGTCAACCTCGTCAAACTGTGATCCTGATACACAGTGAATCGCTCTTGACCATAATGTTATAGTTGCGATATATAGTCTGGATCAGTTTACTTAATACTCTAAGGGTGAAACCTAACCATTTTTCCCCTATTACTATATATGCTAATGGATTATAGTGATTTTCTAGCTCTCAGGTTGAATTTTATTTTACCAACTTTGTTTCGAATTTCGGGTACTGACCAATACTACAACTGGCAGTTATTTTCTAAGTGTTATGTTGGCAGCAATGATTTCGGTTTACAATAAAGCAAACTGATGAAAATGCAAGCAAGTAAATACATTTTTAGGTAAGGTCTGATGAATCGTAAACTCTTTAGTCAAAGCAATAAATTTCATGTTGCCAACAAAATAAATTATAATATTAGATCATACTAATCCCAATTACCAACATAATATGCGAGAAGTCCAAGAGGAAAATATATTATTTCATAAATAAATTATTGAACCATTTAGGAAACACCTCGCAACATAAAGATGAGATGTGGTAAATAAGCAAGACATTGTTATTGTTAACACTATATTATTATTATTATTATTATTATTATTATTATTATTATTATTATTATTATTATTATTATTATTATTATTATTTCAGTACGTAGCATTGTGATTTTACCCCTCTTTGGTGATATCTGGTATTAGTTGGCAATACTGAAAAGATGGCCAAATTAGACTTTCAGGAACTACTCTTACATGATCCTCACTATATACAACATTGCTGTTGTTAATTAATGCTTAGTTCTTGACAAGAAAGTCATTAACTCTCTTGCTCTCTAATAGAGGAGAGTAATGTAGCAAAAGTATAACCATTTTAATGTAGACACTATTTTTTTATGGTATGAAGATTATATCACCGTACAATATAGTTATTATTGCAATGTGAATTGCATTCATTTCAACCATAGCTAGTAACTACATTAACATTCATGTTTTAATGTTCTTTCATTTTTATCCAAAAGTATGTTACGTCTAATAAGAGTAAGTTAATATGCAGTATTTATATCTATGTCGTCTCATAAATGTCTCCTATGGAAATAAGTAGAAATTTCATGTTACCAGATACTTCGAGTTGAACACAGGTGATGAGAAATGTTGTTGTTGTTTTCTAATGCCAGGCGTTTGACAAAGTCATTTGACCTCTTGCACTCCAATATTTTTCAAAGATATTATCATGGTCAGCCACTGAAGCACAGATTTTGAGGTGTTCTGAATCCATTTCTTGGTTTGCGTTGCACAATGGGCAGTTAGGGGACTGATATATTCCAACACAGTTTGGAACCAGCTAGTGAGCCTACATCTAGACTGATTATTTTAATTAATGTCGTACTAAAAATTACAGCCACTGCCTTGAGTAAAATGAAAATAACATATTGTATTCTTCCTGGTCTGCATTAAGTACTATGGGCATCTTAAAAATATTATGAGTCTCACCATTATTCTCTTGAGCAAACCCATTGCAGTGGGATGGCCAGTCACCCAGAGTCCTACCAGATGACGTGACAGCTGTCGATGTGTAAGAACACGACCATCAGTGCCATGATTAAAGAGAGCAGTAAGTAGGTGGCGTGGTAGTGCTCCCTCTGCTAGAGCCAGATCCTGCATACGAGCAGCCACTTCCGCCTCTCCCTCCTCTATCACAGCTCTCATCACCAGACCTGCTCCTTTCACTACAGCCAGTGAAGGATGCTACAACAAACAAATATTTAACACTAGCTGTACCCGTGCGCTCCGCTGCACTTATTAGAAAATAACATAAAGTAATTACATAATTAAAATAGGACATTGGGTCCAAGGAACATTTGTCTCTGATAGAAGAATAAATAGTTTAATATGCTACTTAATTTAAATTGTATTTAAATAATTAAAATGCTATCATTTTTGACCAGAGACCACTCATTTGGTGCAAATATAATTCGTTTAACATTTTTCTAAATTAGTCTTGAATGCATCCTTTAATAAATCACTCCAAATTAATAGAGTTGATTGTGTAAAAATGTAAGAATTCACGATCTCCTATGCACTACTGCCATAGAATGAATAAATTTGTTTTTCTTCCTACTAAAAAAATTTAATATTTTGCACATAGCAGTTATGGAACAACGACACTATAATCTGAGGCGGCGGTGGAAATATATTGTATTGTTATTTTAAAATTCTTGTATATCCTTAAATATCAGTCCTATCAAAATTTTGCCTGGAATAAAACTTATCGGAAATCATTTTGAAAGAAACTTTTGTTATGTAACATTTTTCACAAAAATCAATAATAAGCGACATATTTCGGTTTATTTAATTCAGGCCCCCTTATAAATGAAGTATTTTGAATGCTATATAGCCTAAAATCTAAGTTACAACGAACTTAATTTATATTCCAATTTTCATCGAAATCCATTCAGCCATTATCGCGTGAAAAGGTAACAAACATCCAGACAGACAGACAGACAGACAGACAGACAGACAGACTTAAATATCAGTCCTATCAAAATTTTGCCTGGAATAAAACTTATCGGAAATCATTTTTAAAGAAACTTTTGTTATGTAACATTTTTCACACAAATCAATAATAAGCGAGATATTTCGGTTTATTTAATTCAGGCCCCTTTATAACCCCCCCCTTTTAAATAAAGTATTTTGAATGCCATATAGCCTAAAATCTAAGTTACAACGAACTTAATTTATATTCCAATTTTCATCTAAATCCGTTCAGCCATTATCGCGTGAAAAGGTAAAGGTAACAAACATCCAGACAGACAGACAGACAGACAGACAGACAGACATACAAACAAAAATTTCAAAAATGCGATTTTCGGTTACAGGATGATTAATTATACATGTTAACACCAATTATTTTTGGAAAATCGAAAATTACCAGAAAAATTTCGCTTACAGATTTATTATTAGTATAGATTGTTGAGGTCTTAAACTGTGAAGAATGAACATTAAGAGAGATAGAAAGATTATTCTCCTAGAAGAAAACATAATGACATGTACTTTGCATACTTTTCATTATGTCCTAACATATGGTATAATCTTTTGAGAAAATTCGCCCAATACAATTCAAATATTTACACTACAAAAGAGAGCTGTTAGGGCCACAGTTTAAGTATTTCAAACTATTAGTGGTAAGCCATTCTTTAAAAATATTTATGAAACCTTAAATTTTATCGAATGTGTTCATACAACTATTTTAATTATTTATTGTATTTTAGTTATATTTTAAGAATTTAAATTCATGAACACTGTTGAATAGTAACCACAATACATAATTATTTTTTATCAAATATAACTTGAATAACTTTCCTATTAAGTCAGACAAGCACCAGTACAATACAAGAAATAAAGACATCATCATCATCATCATCATCATCATCATCATCATCATCATCATCATCATCATCATCGAACCTTTGAACTCAACTTTATATTAAAATAGTTTCATTCATGATGGTCTTTAAATATGTGGTACAGTCATTAAGTTCTAAATATGTGGTACAGTCATTAAGTTCTAATACTGAGCACATAGTGGCGTTGTGGTGCACTATAGCGCATCGGTGGCGCCATGGTATGATACCTTGTCAGTTAGTCTCTCGACCCAACAAGAAACAGTTGAGTGCATGCATTGTAAGCAGAACTACGGTCTTTGTTGTGAAGGTGATTTGAATGCGCACATCGGAACCCGAGATGTCACAGTTTAAGCAATGGGCAAACATCAAGTTCTGCCAGAAATTAGGCAAAACTGCTGCCGAAACGTTTCAAATGATGCATCAAGTTTACGGTGAGGACGCAGTGAGTCGCAGTGTTGTGTTTAGGTGGCACCGACGTTTTTTGCAAGGAAGAGACAGTTTGGAAGATGATGTGCGTACTGGTCGGCCACAAACAATTCGAACTGAACGCAAGATCCAAGAAGTTGCAACGTTGGTGCATGCTAACCACTCCCAATCGGTAGGCGATATCGCAGCAACAATAGGGGTCAGCCATGGTACTTGCTACAAAATTCTGTCTGATGACCTGAACATGTCTCGTGTTACCCAGCACAGTGTGCCACGAATCCTGTCGCAAGACCAACGTGATGATCGCATGACGATTTGTGGTGACCTCATCAGTAGTGCTGACGATGATCCGACGTTTCTCAACCGGATAATAACCGGAGACGAAACTTGGTGTTTCCTTTACGATCCGCAACTGAAACGACAATCCGCCACCTGGAAAACGCTGTTATCACCACGACAGAAAAAACCGCGACAAGACAGGTCAAAAGGCAAGGTGATGCTTGAACTGTTTTTTGATTCAAATGGAATTGTTCACATGGAATTCATCCCAGAAGGTGCAACTGTGAACAAAACCCGGTACAAACAGATCCTTGGCCGTTTACGAGATTCAATTTGCCGTAAGCGACCTGAGCTATGGCGTACAAAGAATTGGCTGTAGCTATATGACAACGCCCCTGCACATCGCTCTGTCCTTGTCCAAGAGGAACTTGCAAACTTGCAAGACAACAGGTGACAGTTCTTCCACACCCTCTATACTCACCTGATCTCGCACCATGCGATTTTTTTCTCTTTCCTCGCATGAAAGCAACTCTACGTGGGCGTAGATTTCATTCTTCTGAAGAGGTCATGACTGCCACAAGAGAAGCCATACGGGACCTTCCTGCCATCTTTCAACGGTGCTTCCAGCAGCTATACCAACGTTGGCAAACATGCATAACGGCCAACGGAGACTATTTTGAGGGAGGATGTGGTTCTGTTTAAATGTATGCCGTGTTATGCGGCATCTTGTGATACATCCAGATTCTTGTGGGAGCCTACCCTCCAGGCGTCAAGTCTTAGAACTTAATGACTATACCACGTATATAATAGCCTACCAAATTATCTTAAAGAAATATCTGCCACATCAAAAGTTTAAGAAAGTTCTCTACAAAATTTTAACTGAAAACTACTTTTACAGTGCAAATGAATTTATTGAAAACTACTGTAACTGACTAGTAAGAGAGTGGTTTACTTAAAATATCTACTTTTTCTTTTCAAGGTCCTGATTTCAAGATGAGACATTTCTCATTGCTCTCAGACAAATTTTATAGCCGAAGTTGGCCCCAGCCTGCATTTACACAACAATTAGTAACATATGGTGTCTCGAGAAGTTATCATTAATGTGAATTGTTAATTTTTAAATTATTTGTAACTTGTGTTGCAAATTTTGTATTTTGTAATTATGGTATAAAAGTTGCATGTTCCAAACTATGTATGTGATCAGTTGGACGCAATAAATGAATATGAACATAAATAATATTTCTTTTATTTGCATCAAGACATGCTTCTATTGCTGCTATTTTGCCTGAGCACAGAATCAATTTATAAAAAATGACAAATGACATATAAATTCCATTGTTTTCTTACATCTTAATAAGATATTGAAATTGGAAAGAAAAAGAAAATGCTCATCTCACGAAACTGTATGAACCTTGATTACGTTTTCTCTGTTAATATAGTGCAATACACAAAAATAAAAAATTAACACTAGAGCAAAAGTACAACAACAATTTCAGTGAAGATATTCTCTCTACAAAACAGTATTAAGACTGACAATTTGTGTTGAACAAGTCTTGTGTTAGTATTCGATCTCTTGAAGTTTCAACCATCCTATTGTGCTATACAGATAACACTAAGATATTGTAGATTTCTTATTCAAATCAGGACAAATAAAAAGTATTAATATTTGACTAAGTTGCGAAGTATAATTAAAACAATGCTTGCATATGACTCAAAGATACTATTGATTTTTAATTTTTCAAATACAGTACTTAATTTTATACAAAATATAAATCCATGTACGTTCTTTACATGAATGTTTTTCTTTTTCAATTTGAAATTTAAATAAACTGATTTTACCTACGCTTATTTTTTCATTTTGAGATTTAAATAAACTGATTTTGCTCATATGCAAGACAAAATTGAACATTATCCGAATAACTCCAGTTTTTTTTTTACATCAAGAAACTCGTGTTTGATGTACTTAGAAAAAAATACATAATTAATAAAACATGAATGTATTTGTAGATAAACTTCTACAGAAAGTCGAAGTTTGATATAGTGACAATAAATATCAAGAAAGAAGAAAACTGACCTAATAATGAAGGCAAAATATTCAAAGACGATAAAAATTAGCTTTTCATTAAAGAAATGATTTTAGAAAGTTTACATTTGTTTTTCATTATTGTCTTAAATAACTTACCTTCTCTTTGTACCAAAAGATTGAAGTTCAAAATTCTGTACCTATGCAAAAATTAAGAATGCAATTACAGCTGTTTTTACTAATAATACAACTTCTTATCAATATAAATGACTTAATTTTCGTGAAAATAAAAAATGAGTTGCAATTTCAGTGGCAAATGAACATAGCATGAAAGTATTAAAATCATTCTCACTTTTATTTCAGTTTCCAAAGTCAGTTTAGAAGACTTGAGCTTTCTTTAAATATACCGTAAAACATACCAAATATCCAAAATTAATCTTCAGAGCATGTTTATCTAACAATAAATTGCAATTTAAATGGTCACTTTGCATGTGCTATTCATACCTGAAAGAGTCTGAAAAGAGAGCGTCCCCTGTCAGCAACCATCTCAAGCAGTGTATCAAAATGTTTGCCATCTGTTGTTTCACTGTATGGTACACATAATGCAAATGTGAGAAAATCCAACATAGATGATACAACAAGCGCCCCTGTCCCATGACTCTGAAACAGTATCAGAGTCAATTCAACTTTATTATTTACAGATCTCGTAACAAAATATTTAAAAAAGAATGAACAGAAAAGTTTCTCCATTTTTTAACACTAGTGTTGACTGCTATAACAGTTTTCTTAGTAATGAGGACACTCACTAAAAAGTACAACTTAGGAGAGGAAGGGACTATTTTATTTCTCTGACCAATACAATTATTTGACTAGAAATGAAACGAAATTCAATTAGATTTACTAGTGAAAAATTGTTACTGTGAAGTATGAGATCACATTATAACAAAGTAAGTAAAGTTTCGTGAATGAATACAGATTTCAGTTTCAAGAAAACGAAATTCATCATCTCAACTAAGTAGGCAGCATTAGAGAGTATATTCCGTAACAAAACATCGGAAAACTGTATAAAAGTATCATATCAAGAAATAAGGAAATTGTTTTCCAGTGGATACCATCCCATGTGGGCATGCTTGGCAAGGAATAAACAAACAACCACCCAAGTCACAGAAAAGCCTAATTTTAACAAAAAAAAAATCCATATTAATAAAGGACCATTTAAGTGTGCTTAAATGCAACAGGCTCATATCAGTAGATTTATTGGCATGTAAAGTAACTCCTGCGGGACAAAATTATGGCACATTGGCGACACTGATGTAACCTCGACAGTTGCAATAAAACATAATTTATAATTTTTATTGTAGAGATACAAAAATGTATATATTTGATAATTTTTTATTTTAGTGGATGAGCATGCAAAAAACATGCTGCACAAATAGAGGGCAACGAAAATGTGTTCATTTTATGGCTTCTGGTATTTAACTACATTTGAAAATGTATGAAACATAGATATATATATACAGTGGCAGTGCGTCAATAAGAGCACAAGAGCACATGAACACCTTGTTTCCATTAATGCACAACTAGTTTTATTATTTAATACCGTATTGACGTAGTGGGGATTTATAATATCAGTATCGAGTATTTTAAACTTCCCGCATCTTGCATAAACTTCTTATGTAAACTTGGCAACATCTGTTCACGTACAAGCCATGCTCTTTTCAAGAAGGTTACAGGAATTCCATGCATGCGCAGGAGAAAATTGTCTTTCGCTGCCGCTTATGACTTGTAAAGAGCACAAAGCGTTAAGTGAACAGTGAATCTATCCTACAGATGTCAGGTGCATCGATGCCTATCGTTCATGTGCTATATCTCGAGGAGGAAATTTAATAGTCTGTATTTTAGCCTGTAGTTGTCAGCACCTTACTGTCAGAACGTTTACTTTATGTGAATGTGTGTACAGTGCTGCTACAAGAGTATAGTTTGTGAATTACTATACTACAGTGTCAGCATAATAGCATAGTTTGGCTTTCAAACACGTGCTGGCTGAATGTGATGGTGGTATGAATTTAAATATCTGTATGGTGGTGTATATTATTTAAGAATATTTACTGGCATGTATTTATAGTAATCAATCTATGCGAATGGGATTACAGTATTGATATAGGCTATAGTGTATCAGTCTGTTGTGAATCAAAATATATTACTGAACACACGCTTTTGTAAATAACGGTATGTATTAATTTTTAACAAACCTAAACAATGAACTCTGTTCAAGTAATTTTGAACAGTAAAGAACTGGGTAAACTGGCTTACGAGGAAAAATTGGAAATAAAAAGACTGGGATTCATTATTATTATTATTATTATTATTATTATTATTATTATTATTATTATTATTATTATTACATGTTGTTTTGAATTTATATACGGTTTTTTCGGTAGTGAAATATTGGAATCATGACCTTTCATATTAGGCTAAACGTACAATTTCAAACTCTCTTCGATTTTGGAACACAAAATTGTGAATACACACAATATTTTATCACGAGCTGCCACTGGATATACAAATAGACTCGTTCATAACATGGCAGCAATACACAGCATCTTCCAGTGAATGCGTCTATACCTGTTTTTTTTTTTTAAAGATGGGACATGGCATTAGCGCTACAATTGGAAAAACAACTGAATGTTACATAGTGTGGTAGGCTTGTTGCTATGGTAACAACAGTTGAGTTGCCAAAATTACAGTTCCCACGTGGTGAGTACTCAGTAGCCCTCTTGGAGACATTTATTGTGCACACAATGTTAGCATTGATATGTTTCGTCTTTCATTCTTTGTTGATTTTTGTATTTTTTTTTTACCTTCGTGTAAATTGTCAATTAATGTTTTAACATCAGCCATCTAACATTAATCTCATCAGCTGACAGCGTGTTAGTCCATATTGGCAACACAGGGCTGTAGTTCCAAGCTCAGCCGCTTGACTGTCATGTTCCATCTTTCGAAAAAAACAGGTATAAGTAACTTAAGGTGATTGTTTTAATTTTTTTTAGGTCTATTGCATCCAATATTCTACTTGTTCTCTACTTTGTTGGTCAGCGGCAATTGCAACCTCACAAGATGTCTTGCAGAAATATCTGCAGTCTCAATCAACTTTCTGGTCCAAGAAACAACTGGCCAGCAATTTTATTCGCACAGAATTCTTTCATATTTTATAAACCTGCTTTCTTTCCTAAGAAAGTCATGGTTAAGATTTCTTATCTTCTTCTAAAAATTCATAACCCTCCACCATGTTTTCAACTTGTGAACTTCGCATCCAAAAGTAAATTAACCATTAAACTGAAGACATAGCAGATAGTGTAAAAACTCAACAAATAAATTCGTACTCTTTCAATTTATAGCTGGCTGCTTTGGTCTTAATAACATCCTTCAGTACTGCAATATTACACAGTAAGAAAAATCTGGCTTAACAATTATCAGTAATGATTTATTTTTAAACTTAGAGTGAATGAATCTGTGTACCATTTTACACAAGAGAACATGAAGTACGAAATGTAACTCACCACGTGGCTGATCCACTTCCCCAAGAGACTTTCGAGGAACTTGCTGGACGACAGGAGTGAGGATTTATTGAGCTGCTCCTGCCGGAGGTCATAGTTATCATGCATGGGATGCATTAGAGCGCACACCATATCAATAGCAGCGTGAGTCACCCCTTCATCTTCCCTCTTCAAAGCCTTTACCACTTTCAGCCCCACACTTTCTCGAAACCTGCCCCTAGCACAAAGGCATTCCATACAATAAAAGTGCAAAGGAGAAATTAATTAATTCTTATAAAATTCTAAATTATGTGAAATACGGTTCAAACAGTAAAAATAATTCCATTTTCATATAAAATTCGTTCCTGTTACTTCAAAAGTACCATAAAAATGGGAGAATTTAGATAACTTTTGCCATTAGTCTACACGTTTGAATTTCAAACTGCTTTGACCTTGTTTTGAATGGTACAGTAATTCATTTTCTATAAAGATGTACAATTACACAATGTGCTGCAGAACATGGGAAACTGTTCAGTATATTGATAAAATTATTAAATAATACAGAAAATGAAGATTCCACGATGAATGAACTAATGACAGTTCTTAAAAATATGAAAAGTAATAAAGCTGCAGGAGAAGATACAATTAATATGGAACTTTTAAGTATGCTACACCACCGTTCCTACAAAGATTTCTTAATTTCCTTAACACAATTTGGAATGGAGAAGTTATCTCTGGCAGGGATGTTAATATGAATTTATGAGAGGGGGATAACTTTCCAATAGGGGGAGAAATCCTCCCCCCCAACTGCCCCATTAATTCGCACCCTACCGAGAAAACATAAAATGTCCAGTTGTCATATAGTACCTCCATAAATTTTTATTCAGCTTGACCATTCTTTGCAACTTTTGCAAACTCGAAAGCGAAACCTCAGAACACACTGTTATAAACTCTCAATGAAGCTTCCAGATGTTACCAGAATGCACCACTATATTACAAAAGAAATCCTGAACAAAACTTCAGGAGAACGGCTTATTATATCTACTACAGTCATTATGCTATTGGCTAAGGTTGGATGCATATTGAAAGAAGAAGCAGCTTTCAACACTGTTCAATGAACAAATATATCACTAATGAAAATAAATTATAAATGTTTTTGTTATATTAATGTGTCTTATGTGAATTCCACTTGATTCTGAACTCACCCTGGCAGAGAGGTAAATGCTGCAAAGCCTACTTTTGAAGCCACCAATCGTCTCAAAGCTTGAAACTGGGCTTCCAGATCTATCAGCGAGATAGTACTTTGATCTCCTTCCTTTTGGACAAGGGACTGCAGAGCTCCAGTGATCAGCTTCTCTTTGTTTTCAGCAAATAAACCCTGAAAGAAAACACGTTTAGTACGTGACATATTCTGCTTGTTTCCAGATTGGTATGAGCAGAGATGTTACTCACGTCTTGAGTCACAGAATGGAGAAGGCCACTGTATGGGATGTTTGCATTAAATCTTTCCACAATTTCAGCAAATGATCTCTTCCCAGAAGGCTGCTGAAGAAACCGCAGATGATTTGATTCAGCCTGGAAAAAGATACATACCGGTACTGTAAATGGCAGAAATCCGAATGTGTTGCATGACAGACTAACAGTTGACTGCTAACCTCACGTCCATAAGCCTTAGCACAAGAGAACAATCTTTCAAGTACGGGGTAACATGTAGTTGTAAATTACATGTAATTTACATAAAATATGTATTAAGTAATTTACAAGGCAACCCTGTAAGTGGTCATATTGAATTGCCTATTATAAACGGTATAACAATAACAATAATAATAATAATAATAATAATAATAATAATAACTAACAATAATAACAACAACAATAATAATAATAATAATAATAATAATAATAATAATAATAATAATAATAATAATAATAATAGTAGTAGTAGTAAATTAAAACTTGTTTAAAATATGTTCTTCACCTCCTCTTCGACTGGAACACTGAGTGGACCCATTCTTTTGCCTCGTGGTGTGGGTTGCATCTTTACATGAACATCTCTGTTTCCTGATGCCCGAACCCCATCTAGTAATGATGCTAGTAATGCATCCCTAAAAATATACATATAAATAGAAAAATTATACATCAATATTGTGTGTATTTAATAGTGTAATAGTTACATATAGTGCAAAGCATTGGCGGTATCTTCACATTTGTCCCGTTATTTGCTATCCCTAAACAGTGGTTAGAGATTGAACATTTCCAGGATTGTCACAACTTAATCTCCAGCCATACACTCCTTTTTTAAATTTAGCAACAAAAAACAAGTTCACTTCACACTTTCACTCCTAACGGGAAAAAGAGCGGTTTTTTTTTTAGTTTACTCTGAGTTTTCAGCGCGCAGAGCTGAGAGGTCCTGGGTTCGATTCCCCGTGCCGGTACGAATTCTTCTCGTATTAAATAGTAATAATAAACTTTCCATTTTAAAAATTATTAAATATTTTGCTGAAAAGCGCATTTTTCTCATCGAAATCTATTTTAAAGAAAAAAATCATATAAGAAGTGCACTCGCAAGTTTCAGAGGCATCATTCTGAGCATTATGTAACATTAAAACCTGGAGAATATACATGAGAGATTAGAACTAAGCCCAAGAAAGTAAATCCATTGTGTGGCTCAGAGAACCAGAATTTCAAAAACAATTTTAAGGGAACTTCAAAGTTTAAAGTTTTATCAAAACAAAGTTTCTGCTGTTCACAATTTGCAACCTTCTGATTTCAATGCAAAAAATGTTTGTAACTGGATGAAACAATTGATCCACTACTCGTTTTCATAAATAGTGTCCCAGTAAGAACACTGGATTGAATAATGCAACAAAAACAGATAACAGAGTAGACAGCAGTGTTGCCAACCCAACAATAACAACACATTGTTGGGACATTGCGCCACTGACTTGTTGGTTTGGCGGTGCTGTTATCTATTGTTGTCTGTTTTTGTTGCATTTATTCACATTATTAAATTCAGTGTCCTTGTTGGAATACCCTTTAAAAGATGAGACATGGTTTTATTTAAACAGTGGTGTACATTTCCAAAATTCAATGTTTTGAGATATGGTGTGGATCAAGTGGTTAGTGCCCATTATACTCGTATTAATAGTCCAATATTTCATTATGAGGCAATTAATTTTGACTTATGTGAATGGCATACTAACATCATTTTTGGCATACTCACTTAAGAAGAAAAACACTACATTTATTTTCAGCAGGACAATGCAACTTCGGACACATTATATTAGTCAATGGATACCTTTCACCCTAGATAATATATGTAACAGATAACTCCTCGCTACGTTAAAATCGGCAGCGCTTTGAAGAGAACAACCGCAAGGATCGCCACCCGTCCGGCGTAAACGATCATGAGATGGCAGCACAGTCGCTAATGCAATTCAAATGGGTATTATGACGTGACTCCTTATGTAACAACTAGATGGCAGCGTAGTAAACCTGACAAAAGTTGTTAACCTCAAAGCCTATAACCCCGACATATCTGTTACATATATGATCTAGGCCTTTCACAAAGTGTTGGATTACAATGCACTATTAGCTAAACAGCTAAAGCATCAGCTTTCCATCCACACAGTAAGACGGTTCGAATCCTATAAGGTCAAAGTGGAATTTGTGGTGGACAAAGGCAGTGCTTATTAATAGATTTTTGCAGAGTAAGTACTCCCATTTCCCCTACAGATAAGCCAACATTGCTCCATTAAGCATTCTCATCATATCATCATACGATGCTATGTAGTTCGCCTTCCATGCTATACAGAGGGCAACAACATATGACAGTCAAAAGAATTACAGCTTTGGCACATAACCCATAAATGGGGATGATTAGGTGAATAATACAGAGTCAAGTATCTGTCACTGGAGAAAGAAAACAGCGTGTTGAGTACAGAATAACCACTTGAGGACTATGATTATCTCAGACTCATGACCTGTAAGTGTAATTTTTAACTAAGGGAAAACAAAACAAGGGATGTACCATAATCCACATACTATGAAGAGTTAGAAAATAAAAGAAGTGTGTGTGTCTAATGCCTACCCATTTCACTTTACGTGATTCGGGTTCCGCATACTGCAGATAGATGGCAGGACTGTAATCCATTTTCAATTTGCACACCACTTCAACAGGCCACACTGTGCATGATGTGTATCTGTGAAGAGTTATGTCGTGTACTAGGGTGAGTGTATGTGTAATTGTCCGTGTAAGTGTAGTGTAGGGAATGGATGAGGACGATGATGAAGAGAGAAGGGGAAACCCAGTGCCGGCACGTAGTTTACTCCTGTCGAATAGCACCAAGGGGGCCACCAGGCTTAACATCCCCATGTTTCCAAGAACTTTCTGAATTGGGAGCACACCATGCAGCACATGCCAACATGACAACCCCTGAACAGGTAAGGTCTCAAAACAAGATCTGCGGCCTGCTGACACTATTTGCATGGTGGATGGGGGGAGAAGTTATGATTGGGTGAGAGCTTTGAAAAAAAAAAAGAGAGTACATTGGGATAAAAATTACTGGTGATACTCCATCACCAAACTACCCCTTCAGGATAATCATATTATAAATGCAGATTGTGGAGGAGTAGTTTATGAAATATCGCAAATAGACCCTCAGACCTGGGAGGACACCTGTTTTAAGGAAAGTGAGTGAATGTTTCGTTCTTATTTTGCTATTTTCCTCACACCATGCTAAAAACAATTTTCGCAAATCGTTGCTCTATGACCAAGAATAAATGCACGTGGCAGAAAGGAGAAATGCAAAGGTGTGACCTTTGCCTTGCACTGAATAAATAACAAATATTATTACACAGAAATAATTAACGAAGTCTACAAAGTCCTGTATTAAACAAAGAGTAGTTACCTGTCAGTAGCTGTGTAGGTACGAATTTGCCCATTCACATATTCTATATTGAAGAGCTGTGGATTTTCTTTGCATCTAATGAGTGCGAAGATATCAGCTAGTGGCCTCAAAGTGCATACACTGTAAGTCTGATGGTCTCTCTCCAAGAGACATGTGTCACTGAGACATAATATTCGCCGCTGTGGCTCCTTATGACGGACACTATGCACTTTGTGGATGGAGAATTCTGATACAGATGTAACATGTTCATCTCCACTGAAACAACCAACTTCGTTTATTAATTACAAGAAAAAGTACTGCATTAAGGATCTATATTCAATGCAAATGAACTCATAATAATGACAAAAAGCACAAAAATTGTGAGAAAAGATAATGTAACTTCTTGTCGATATTTTCCAAGTAGCAGTATATATAAAAAAAGAAAAATATTATCTTTAATTTTTTGGAGTTAAAAAAAGTAGATAAATGATGTTAAATTACAAAAATTATGGTAGATTTCAATGTGATTTTTAAGTATCTCTAAAACATTACAAATATATTTTGAATAAAATACATTAAAATTCTGTCTTTTTTACCTTTCAAATGGAGCAAAAAATGACAGTATGGGATAAATAAGAAACTGTTTTGTCACCATAACTAAAGTTCCTGTGTAGGAATAAGAATGTGTGTGTATATAACTAAGTTGAAAAGACTTTTAATTTTCACTAAAATGAGCTTTTCAAGAAAAAAAAAATCTGACGTTTGTATTAAGTATTAACGTGTATTAAATATTACATACTTTGAACTAAACAATAATTAATTATTTAAGAAACACTAAAGATACAACTAATTTTTAAAAACATGCTAACAGTGTATTCAAACATACAGATTTGAAGAAACTATAAAAGTATGAAATAATGTGACCAGATGTCTCATTTTGAACAAGACAATCCCATTTTTATATCTTTCGTCTTGGTGTCCTGACAGCTCTTGTTGGGAGGTCTATTAGTCCCATTTTGTTGGAAAATGCAGAAAGTAATCTTGCTGAACAAAGCCTCAAACTGGAATAATTCTTTTTTAAATTTATTGGTCGATCAGCAAACTGCTATACACACCATTGTTCAATGATGTCTTAACCTATGTATAGTAGCTTGATGAGGTTGGTTGTTCAGATTGCTCTAAATATTCATTCATAGTGTTCTGCCCAAGGGTAGGTCTTTCACTGCAAACCCAGCATTTTCCAGTCTTTTCTATTTTCCTCCTTCCTCTTTGTTTCCACATATGACCCATATATTTTAATGTCGTCTATCATCTGATATCTTCTTCTGCCCCAAACTCTCTCCAGTTTACCTTTCCTTCTAGTGCATCCTTCAGAAGGCAGTTTTTTCTCAAACAGTGACCTAGCCAATTCCTTTTGTTCTTTCTAATCACTTTCAGCATCATTCTTTCTTCACTCACTCTTTCCAACACAGCTTCATTTCTTATTCTATCAGTCCATTTCACATGCTCCATCCTCCTCCATATCCACATTTCAAATACTTCTAGTCGCTTCTCTTCACTTCGTCGTAATGTCCATGTTTATGCCCCATACAATGTTACACTCCACGCAAAGCACGTCACTGGTCTTTTCCTTAGTTCTTCCTCCAGGGGTCCGCAGAAGATGCTCCTTTTTCTATTAAAAGCTTCCTTTGTCGTTATTCTCCTTTTGACTTCTTGGCAGCAGTTGTTCAAAATGTCGACAGCCATAATCTCTACAGACTCCAATCGACACTAAGATGAATCTGGTTGCAAGAATTCTTGCAGCCGCTGAAGAGGTGCACCAATCGCCTGGGATGCTAGAGCGTATAGAACAGTCCATGGTGCGTATTTGTAGGCCTACAGTTTGCAGAGATTGGTTTTTTGAACAGCTGCTTTAAAGAAAGTGAAGAGTACACAGTGTACTGTACAGTGAAGTGTTTAGCAAACAAGTATGCATTTTGTTCTAAGGTTTGTTTCATTACTTATGTAATTTTTGTATTCTTTGTATTACAATTTATGATATTATAGTACCTACTTCAGAACTTAGTTGATTACTTTTTAATTTTTCCTTGTAATCTATCAGAACCCATCTTATCAATGTCCAAACGACATTGCTACAAGTAAATACATCAACAACACATTACTCAGTAATAAGTCAGCAGAGACCATAGGTTCCTTATATAAAAAAACTCAGCCAACATCTCTGAACAACCTGTGAAAGTTTATCGGTAGAGTTCTGGTTCACTCTGTATATATCCTTCTATTTGTGTGTACTTGTACGTACATTCCTGTGTATAACCCTATTTTAACAAAATTCTGAACAACTTTTGCTACAATCAGACTGTATGGTATTTTGTCAGATAATAAATATTACGTATGATAAAGCAAATACTGTATTAGCATAACTATCACAAACCATATGGTTCATATGTACTCCAACAGATGTTAATGTTCGATAAAATATACACTTTTTGTGTGTAGTGAGACATGAATGTTTAGAAGGTGTAACAGTTTAATCAGTAAAAATATTTCAGTTTTCATTTTTTCATTACACTCACTGTATTCCATAGATCTTACATCAGTATTGAAGCTTTAAGATGTGGAACAAGTCAAAAGTTACACAAATTCTTGGCGAGATGAGGTGAGGAATTCTCTCTACCTCAACACACAATTTTGTACAGAAATGTTAGGAATGTTTTTATTACAAGAACTTTTAGTATCATGTGGATGAATATCATAAAAGAAAACTTACTGTCTTACTGACCTGAATTTGCCTAATCGCTGTGTGGAAAACTCATCCAAAGTTATCGGCTCTTTCAATACCTTGATGCCACTCCCTATACAAGTCACAGCCATGTCTATCATTTTCTGCCGAACTTCACTGGAATGTGCGCATACGAACAGGTGCTAGAAAGAACACGTCTTATTAAACAACAGAAGAAACAAAAACATACAAATGATAAATATAATATCATTGTAACATACCATCCTCCCAAACCCTCCACACACGACTACAAAACCTCCAGGGTAATCTTTAACCTCAGCCATGCCCTCAATGTCCTTATAACAGTAGGATGCAAGAACAGTGTGTGTGGCAGCGTCCAGCTGGTTTAGAGAGTATGCTGTCACCTCAAGCACTATAGGTAGCCTCGTGTCTGACCAATGATGTTTGTACCCTTGATATTTCTGTCAACATTAAAACATTTTATGTATAATACACAATATTACTCCATAGGAAAAGATGTTGTTTACATGAGGAACAATCTGAAATTCACTATTCCATTGAAAATCCATAAATGGAATCTGTTCTTGTGTGCAAGTACTCTGTTTTTCACACAGAAGAAAGCTTTCTGCTGAAATTTCCACTTTGAGGTAGGGCTACTGTACAGGGTGCTTCAGAACTAAGTTGACAAAAACAAATTCAACTAAAAGAATATATGAGGGCAAAATATAGTACTACACTAAAAATAATTTCATCTAAAAATATATGTCTTTCCAATTCTCTCATTTGTCTTAAAAATTCGTTACGATGGGCAACAAAGTCGCCACATTTTATTAAATATTTGTTCCTGCTGTACTGGAATCTAACAGCTTTCAGTACTTTCCGCAGTGAGTAACACGAAATTTTAATATGTTGTGTTTCGTATTTTGCAAGCTTCCAGCAAAATATCGTCTAAACTGGATATAAAGCCTTATCATCAGTGGTGGTTCGTGCCAAAAATGACAAAGGGTTCACTACTTTTATGATATTACATAGTTTTCCAACTTTAAACAATATGTAATTTCTGAAAAATTAAAAAAAATACTATAGTTCTTTAAAATAATAATAATCTGTGGCACTACAGCCTGTGAAGGGCCTTGACCGACCAGCCGGCTGCTGGCCTCACGCCCACATGCCGAAGCAGAGGTGGACGATCATTCAACCAGAATGGAGGTATCGTGTGGTTAGCACGATGATCCCCCCAGCCGTTATAGCTGGTATTCGCAACCGGATTTCGCTACCTATTGTAGCTCCCCAAGTGCATCACGATGCTGGGTGGGCACCAGTCCCATACACTGGCCGAAATTTCATGAGAAAATTTCTTCCCCCATGAGGACTCGAACTAGCGTGCATTCCATAACACGAGTCCTAGGCAGGATGCCTTAGACAGCGACGTCACAGTGCGGGACAGTTCTTTAAAATAGGTAGATAATTACCTTAAAATGAACATCACCATAATGATCAAATTGTCTTTGAAAGAACATAGCGATTTTTCCTTATGTCATCATTCTGTTTTTAAATATTCTGCCTGAAAGCTGAGCTAAGCTGTTGCCTAATTTCTATTTTTCCAAGGACTGATAAATCTTGGCAAGCATTCTTACGAGCAATAGATTCCTCATGCTTCTAATTTTCTGTGTCAAATGGCTTAAATTTGATACACCAGTGCACATCCAGCTCGTATCTTTACCCTTAGGAAATAGCAGGCACAGAAAACAAAATAATTTATCTGTGCTTGCTTTAAATCGAGATGAGGTAACAGCCTTCCAAGCTTCTTTATTTTACACTTATCTTCCAAGATTAAAACTGAAAAATTTATTTGTAAAAGATACTGAACACTATTCATTTTCTTTGGAAACGAACACTGGTCACACTCATAGATGAATATATTAAGACTAAAATACCAAGAACAACTAAATGGACATTTAAAGGATTGTAAGAAATCACAAATAAATACAACAATCAATAACACACAGCACACGTGCTAAAAGCATGATCTCAGCTACAGATTGAAGCTAACTTCTTACGCTTCTACCAGAGCATGCTGGCTGTCTCACAGATACGTGACTGTACAGCTGCACTGGTTCAAGGACCAGAGCATTCACACATTTGCTCTGCAGCAAATACCCTTGCGTCTTGCCCCGCACACAAGTCCAGACGCTGGCTCGGTGAGGTTCAGAGGAGAAAATGAACCTCGAAAGCTTACAAGCATGTACGTATTCTACTTCTGCGGTTCATAGGCTTTCATACGACAAAAATACATCAGACCTGCATATAAACTTATTAAAGATGAGCAAGAAACAAAGAATGATAGTGTAAATTATAAATAAATTTATTTAAACAATTAAATTGTTTTTCCTGGGGATTCTCTGAACCACTGAACACATAAGATGCACTGCCACTGTTTATTATATAAAGAAAGCACTGTCCGTCTGAAAGCTTCCTGAATAAATGTGTCCAATGTTGTAGCAGGAGAGTCGCGAATTTGTTTTCTGGAAGGGCTTTCAAGCTTTTCTACTGATTCATGTAACTATATACTGCAATTTTAGACACATTCGTCACTTTAAGCGTTCTCTTCAAAACATGACTAATGGAAATTTACTGTCTTTCATTCCTTGCATTGTCATATTTGCTCTGGAAATACATATGAACACGATACACGACTTCCTTGTTATCAGAGTGTATGTAATGTCCTCTATCACCTATTAAATAGAAAGTAATTACTAATTAAATCAACACCAGTACATCAATCACAATATCCATCATGTTGAATAAAAAGTAATTATTCTAATAGCATATTTAAAAACTGAACTTAATTAGATTACAAGTAGGCCTAGATTAACATGTTGTAGGAACATCCTATCAAACAGGCATATGGTAGCATACCCCCAACCCCTCTTATTACTAATTGGCAAGATTTCGCCCTAATGTTTAAACCCAATAGTGGGAAGTTTCCTTCTGTATAACAAACGGGGTATAAATTATTAAATGAACAAGTGATTTACTAACCAAGGAAGTGTGTGAGTGAAATAAATGAATGAGCAACTGAGTAACCTAATGGAGTGGCAACAAACAAGTGAATAACTATCAAACTGATTTCAGTGAGTGTCTGAACGACCTGAATGAATGAATGAATGAATGAATGATTGATTGATTGATTGATTGATTGATTGATTGATTGATTGAATGGGTGGATGAGGAAAGGAATGTGCTGTGTGTACACGTGTTCTTGGGGGTGAGAGAGAGGGGTATCTTTAGCAGTATGTAAATTGTTGTCGAAAGTGTTTGTACTGAAGTATCATAATTAATATAGGCCTATATGAAGATGGATGAAAAACATTCTTCATTGGCAGGAAGTTTTACTTTTACTCAAGTGTACTGCTAAGGTATACTGTTACCGGTACCATTGGGGGTTTCGAATGCAATGATATTACAAATTCTTCGGCCGAAAAAGAGGACCACATTCTTCCAATTGGACCAGAGTAATTTATCAGCCTTCTTCTAAGTGCCAGACTCAGAGAACTCATCTTCATTGATTTAGTAGTAAAGCACCAGCTATGAAATGAGCAAAGTTTGTCATTACGGACAACGGCTAGAGTTCAGTACATCTTTCCTACTACTAAACAGACAGGGTTTAAATATGGTGACAGTTATACTTCCAGGTCACTATCACATGGAAATATGTCAAGGATATTTCTAATAATTCCATGTGTACGTGACGTAGGAAGGAAAAAAAAAACTTCCTGAGGTTTTGCTAAAGGAAATTAAATCAACTTATGCAAGTTCATACTTTTCTCTGGCTTACCTGTTTAATATGGGCACACCACAATAGACCAAAAAAAAATATAGACTTTTGTGCTTCAGGTTATTTAGATTGCCCGATGTAAAAAAATAAAGAAGAAACTACTATTCCAAACAAGTTGATCTCTTCCATTATTACATGTTCACAAAAAATGTTTGATATTCCAATAACAATGCACCATATTACACTTGGAAACAGACATTGCTCGATTTTCTCTATAACTAACAAAACAGAATATTACAAACATTTTCTTTATTAATCAACAAAATTAAAACAGAACAAGAAAAGCCATAAAGCAATAAAAGAAGAATCCATAGCTAGTTTACATAAATATGCAACGCTAACGTAAAATCTACTCACCAGCGTTTCTTTTCCTTTCTCAGCAAACAGTGGCTTAAAGTGAAGTGCCTCTGTAAGCAGGTCAGATCGATGCTCAGAGGAGAATATCATCGAATCACTCTTTCTGTCCTTTTTAAACGTGATTTTGAACTCATAGTTCTGCTGACTAGTGCCCTTCAAGATTGGTGTCACACTGAGGAAGTCATTATAGAACCATTGGTTTGTTATCTCCAGAGTGCTGGGGTTATAGGTTGTGATGGCTGAAGTCCCAATGGAGAATATTCTTTTGTATCTGTTAAAAGACAACATTATACTCGTGTTTAAATTCCTCAAATTAGTAGTATGTTTTTATAGAGATAGTGTATGTTTAAATATAAGCACAGGATAGTAATCAGTGAATATGAACTAGAATAACTTGTAAATAAGGAAAATCTAGAACTTTATAAAAGTATAGTATATTAGTTAGACACATTTACATAATTATAAATTCTATACTTAAGGTCATTTTTATTATAGGTGTTATAAAAAATCACTTATTTATACCAAGAAGAGCTCGCTAACAGGAATGAATTTTGAATCAAGTCATGACAGGCATGAAAGTACCATTTTCCACTCTGTAATGCTGTAGAATCCTCAATGAGGAGGGCAGGATGAAAGAAAAAAACACACGCACGCACGCACGCGCGCGCACGCACACACACACACACACACCACACACACACAAAATTAAGTTATTTAAATTAAATAAATAACTTCACTGTGTTATTACTCAAAGTGAGGTGTTATTTTACCTGATTGACTAGTTGCAATGTAGTTTCCATCATCCTCTGAAGTGACTAGAATTCCATTTAAATATTAATACAGTGAAGTTGTTATTTATTTAATTTAAATAACTTAATAGTTTATCAGTGTTAAATTAAGAAGTGCAAAAAAAATTACCTTAACAATGTTCATATCATATTTTTTAAGCCACCGGCGTGGCTCAGTCGGTTTCTCTGAATTGACTAGAATTCCATTTAAATATTAACACAGAGAAGTTGTTATTTATTTAATTTAAATAACTTAATAGTTTATCAGTGTGCAGAAAAAATTACATTAACAATGTTCGTCTCATATTTTTTTAAGCCACCGGCATGGCTCAGTTAAGGCGCTTGCCTGCCATCCTGAAGTTGCGTTCGGGCGCGGGTTCGATCCCCGCTTGGGCTGATTACCTGGTTGGGTTTTTTCCGAGGTTTTCCCCACCAACCGTAATGAGAATGCAAGGTAATCTATGGAGAATCCTCGGTCTCATCTCGCCAAATATCATCTCGCTATCACCAATCTCATCGATGCTAAATAACCTAGTAGTTGATACAGCGTCGTTAAATAACCAACTAAAATAAAAAATAAAAAAAAATTAAAATTTTTTAAAAATATACTTCTGAGTTATCAGCAGTGCGAAGTATAAACAATGAACAGATATTACTGCTTCTAAAATGATTGTTTATAAGCCGTTTATATTATTTTTGTTTGTTATTTGATTTCCATAATAGTTCAACTAAACATATTTGCAGGACGTACAGTACATTATATTTGATACGAAACTGAAGTATTTGTCAATTAGTATCTAGGCCTAGTATTACTGTAAATGTTTTACACATTTAATAATCATAAACAAACTGTTATCAGTTATCGAGCAGAGTCTGTAAGAATTCAACTATATAATAAAAATAACTGAAGACCTGAATTGACAAACTTGCCATATAAGAGTACTGAAATAAATATTTGTATGATTCAAAAACACATGCTAAGATTCGGACTTGGGATATTCTTTTGTACAGGATGGTAGCCTATGAAAAAAAACAGTCTATTTCAGGTGAGGTAAAAAGTCAAATTCGGTAAATTTTGGACTTGGGATGTTTGTTAATTCAAGTTTTCAATTGTGTGCTGTAGTGCTCATACAGAGTATCCAATTCATAATCAATTCACGTTACTCAGTTGCCAGCAGTGTATATTAATTACTGTACATGATGGATAGCAAATATGCAGATTCTACAAGATCTTATCATCAGAGGTGATGGTATAAGGACAATACAATACAAAATTTACCTTCACATGAGATACTAAAAACCTCCTTTACATTCAAGATACAACTGGCAATTTTTAAGTCAGTTTTGAGGCACACACTGAAGTTCAACTGATGTAATCTTAGCTGTCATAACCCAATTAAGGATGCAGAGTTAATGAATCGATATTAAAACAACTTAGGTAGCACAATAAGCTTAAGGCTGCAGTGCATCTGGATAAATGACAGGTCTAATGTATTAAAAAAATCATAACCAAAACACATATTGTATTTACGTCTTTTACTGTATGCAATTAGTTTTCAAAGAAATATTCTAAACGTTTCAGAATTATGTATCAGCTCTGCCATGAGGGAAGACAAAGCTGGACCTTTCACCAAGTGCAATTCCCAGTCTGGTCCTGGAGAACTTCTCTTGATAATGGATCAAGCAGATAGTTCTCTCTTTCCCTTATCTTCTTTGAAGATGCCGTCAATACATAGCTTTGATATGTTGGATGTCTCCACATCTATGATACAGTGCAAAGAGATTAAAATCTCCCACACTACACTAATACTACACCCTTCAATTAATTTATTAAAATTTCTTAAATCTGTGGTACTGTGCTGTCCTGCTGGACATAACTATGTAACTCCTCTCCTCCAGTTAGGCAACGAATTGATGGTACGGTATTCATATTTCACTTTCATACTATGTGACCATGAAATTTAAGTCAGGTTGGGGGGGAAGGGGGGCGCCAATTTCGTCATTCTGAGTGCTACCCCTGCTTACTCTACTTAAAACACAAACTTCACCCTCTCAATCAAACACAGAGTTGAGTAACCTTCGATACTAGAAATACATTCACAGTGGAAGCAATCTGATACACAAATATACACAAAGACTTCTTCTAAATAATCTTGTATTCTAAGTTTTAACATAAGCATAGGCTACAAAAATAGTATTAATATTTGTGACTATTCGAACACAAATGAATAAATGTCTGAGAATCGATTATTTTTAAGATGATTTTGTTGTTCATACCAAACAATATAGTACCTAATTGCAAAGCTTCTGGCACACAAGTGTAAAAAAAAGGTAAAGGTATCCCTGTTACATGTCATGAAGGCACTTGGGGGGCATGGAGGTAGAGCTCCATGCTTTCCATGACCTCAGCACTAGAATGAAGTGGTGTGCTCGGCACCACGCTCCGACTGCCTTTTACCCCCGGGAAAGACCCGGTACTCAATTTTATAGGAGGCTGAGTGAACCTCAGAGCCATTCTGGAAGTTTGGCAATGAGAAAAACCCCGTCACCACTTGGGATCGAACCCCGGTCTGACACACAAGTATATTAAAGTTAATTCGAGTTTATTTAAAAAAAAAAAGCCAATTCTAAAAGTTACAACTCTTTCTGAAATACAAGAAGGTTAAAGATCAAATTATTTACTGACTTATATTCTGGTTGATATGTACACCTATTATCAGGCATTTCCTTAGACGATGTATGTTAGAGGAAGAATTATTTATATACATATGAAGTCTAGTTAGTATAATATGTTACTACTCAGTGATATATTATGCAATGGAGGGGGGAAAGGAATTGGCCACTCTACCGCACTATATCCTGGTTTAATTGCTTCATGAATGATGCTGTATTGGTGTCACTCATGAGGTTCAAATCTATCTTCGGACAGCTGATTAAAAAACAACCTCTTGAAGTGGATGCTAACAGAAAAATGAGAAGCCTAGGAAAAAGGATGGATGAGGAAAACTCTGGTAGAAGTGGTGCATGAAGGGAAAAAGGGGAAGGGAACAAACGAGAAATAGGATGCCCACAAGTTTGAAATAACGAAGTCTTCCAGTGCAATATATTTGGTAATAATTCTTTATGCACTTACAATGCACCATGCTCCCACTTTTGCATCATGTAAAAACACTTCCTGTAAACACTCTGCTTTCTCTGAACATTCTTCTCTAGACAGTTGCGACCCATTAAGATGAATATGTGCCTCGTTTGTGAACAAATACAGGTGCAGCTTATATTTTTCTTTACTGCTTAAATCGCCAATGAATGCATATTCGAAATGTTATTTACATTCTCTCAACTTTTTAGACACGAAAAATCTAGAGAATAACATTTATGAAGAATTTTGCGTGCATATGTGTGTGTCTAATATTTTGCATTTACCGGTAACAATTAAGACATTTTCCTCTTTGCTACCCAATTTTTACAGATGATATAGTCACATAATTTCAGTCTTAACAATTTATCAAAATATTTTCTCTTCTTTACTGAGTTATATAGAAGACAATTTTATGAAGATAAATTAAAGCACTCATGACAGTAACAGGAGATTTTTCAGATTTTTGGGGTAGTTTCCGGATTATCAGTAAGTATATGACCAAGCACTGTGAACTTTCAAGATTTTACATATACATCTTGATTACACAACTTTTAACATTGTATCACTTCGGAATATGTATGATAAGTCTTTCTTGTGTTAAATTTTAACGTACCTTGTTAACATGTTTCGACCTATTTTGGGTCATCTTCAGAACTGGTCATTGTTGGTGTTGGCGCCTCTTGTTTCCTGTGTGGGTGCGTTCGTAGTGTAGAGTCAAAGAGTGTATGTGTTTTGAAATTGAACACACTAGAACAATATGAAATATACAGACACACGAAAACACACCCCAACGATATTCTCAACACACATACTCTCTTTGACTCTACACTACGAACGCACCCACACAGGAAACAAGAGACGCCAACACCAACACCGACCAGTTCTGAAGATGACCCAAAATAGGTCGAAACATGTTAACAAGGTATGTTAAAATTTAACACAAGAAAGACTTATCATACATATTCCGAAGTTTCAAGATTTATTGTGCTAACCCTCAAGGTAGACACATTCCCAAACCCACACCGGCTGACTATATACACTAAGGTTAGCTGCGTACCCAGGTTTCAAGTAGGCAATCCCACTCATCCCTAAGCCAGCCCTCTCCATGCATTGCCAGCCAGCGTTCAGGGAATGCTATGGAATGATAACAGAATGGAGAAATGTTGATAGAGAGTTGTAGATGCCTAATATGCGGAAACAGGAGAATGTCTCAAGTGTCACTATGGTTTTTCAATGGAAAATTTCAGGCCTGGCTGGGACTCGAACCCAGACCACCTGCGTGACAGGCCAAAGGTCTAACCATTCAGTGATACCAGTAAGTAAGGTTCCTTAAAAAATTTGATCCACCTAGAATTTACGGTATTTCTTCTTCTAGCATTTGGAAATTAAAGTTATGGTTGGTTTACTTTTTTATTATTCGCTTAATGTATTCACATCATAGTTTCTGTTCTTTCTGTACGTTTTCAGAATATTTATTAGCCAACATATCAACCCCTTTCATAAATTCTTATTCTACAATGACTCAGTATCCACTGTAAAACTATAAGTTAGCCAAATTAAGTTCTGAATTTCTTGCTTCGTAACATTATATTTTCCTTCCCCCCCTCCCCCCTTCCACTGCCTGAATTGCTGCTTTGGAATATGAATGACAATTATGACAATATTCTTACACTTCTGTAGCCAAATTAATAAGTTCTGTAGGTGCACATAAATAGCTTCTCTCTTTTCATCAAAATGTGTACGTGTTTTTCAAAACACATTTATAAAATCAAAAGCATTGGAAAATTCCAACTGCTCCAACCCCTTCATCAGAATCTATGAGAGAACCATCTGTATATAACATGAGTCCAGCTAAGTTATCTAATGTACCGGTAATTTCATCTGGAGAGTTTCTAATGTAATGGTCTTTGTTTGATCTGAAGATATGTTTTTCTTATGAAAGTCTGTTTCTTTTAATCTAATTTGTATTGTACTAAAATACTGTCTAATAAGTTCGTATTTGGGAATGAATTTCTTTATCTCTGACACTTCTAATTCTTCTTTTAATTTCGTCACTAATTGTATGGATCCATTTTTTTAGTGTTTAAAGTGTGTTTAGAATTTTGACATCTATTTCAATTATCACAATTTGGAATTCTTATTGATTTTTCATGAAATAGTAGGGCTTAAATAATAGGTTATTAGTTTTAAAATACTCTTGATTTGAAAAGGAATGAAGAATGTTAGACCCATACCAAAATTTCTGTATGTTGTAGGACTACTTATACTTCTTTTTCCTCCGGGCGACTGAGCCTAGAATTAGGCTTTTGGATATTCCACTATGTCATCTGGATTAGTCTGGCATAACAAGCCTGAGTAAGCGACCTCTGGTCTTACTTTTTGCTGATTATGGAACCTATATGAAATTCCGTAACGTTGGAAATGTCAAGTTACAGGACCGGTGAAATACCCAAAAGCCTAATTCTGATCACAGTTATCGTGAAAGCCTAGAAACTCAGATAGGCCTTGTAAACAGTCTTCTTGAATTACGTATTTCACTATATGTTTCATCTACTCTTTATTTAAACGAATATTCTAATGCGTTCAGTAAGCATCATGATATTTAGGAAATAATGAAAATACCAAGAATAATAACACTATTGTATCTCTATTCCCTTAATACCTATTAAGCGTAAGTCAGAAGCATAGGTATACTTCACTACATATACTAAACCCAACCTTCTGACACAAGTGCTATCTCGATGAAAAGAATAACTCAGATTATTATATACAAGCTATTTTATCAACTTACTTCCCTTTCCATGAATGTTTGGTGACAAGAAAACACGCCACATCTTGATTATCTTTCGATGGAGTCATTGTCATCTTCTGTGAAACAAAACATGACGATTAATAATCACATTTCAAATCATAAAAGCTTAAAATGCAATAAGCAAGGGTTAAAGTGCAGTAACATATTTGAAAATGTGGTCATTTGTTAGGTTTTACTAAAATCGAATAGGCCTATATCTGAGTATTGCCGGAACCACACAACATTTTGTCATTAGAACCTATATCATTATTACCAAAAGTAGTCCATGCCTTTATTCTCATAATTTAAAACTTCATGAAACTGATCACTTTGCTAAAAACATGTTAATGAGCCTCACGAACTGACAATAGATCTAGGCAATACAAATGTCAAATGTCAGTAAATGCCCTGGCATCACGCGGATATAATCCATATTCAAGAGTACTAATAGTAAGTATTAATGGACTTACGGGCTACGGCATTCGTTGTAAAATCAAATGAATACCGTGCGAAGTTTGAACATAATATAAATAATGTCTTTACAACTATACAGTACATTTCATATACACAACTCGCGAAACCGCCATTATAACTAAGGGGGTGTTCGGTGTCAGCTGTTCCGTGTTGGCGGTCGACATGTTCAACGCCTCCTATGTCAACATGAAATGAAACAAAAGTAAAACGCAATGCATGACAGAGAAAGAGAAACGATATACATGATACATATCTATTACCACAGTTGGCTCTAAATAAATTAATTAAAATTAGCATAATATTAATGTATACTATGCTTGTAGCATTCTTTTAAGAGTGCTGCATATGCTTACATTTCTGCATATCGAACGAGGACTTGCATTGTAAAAAAATCCGATAAAAACATATTTTGTAGAAAATATGTGGAAGTCGCAATTTTTAAATTCGATATAGATTAATTAGAAATTAAATTAAATTTAAATTATGGTTTATTTAACGACACTCGCAACTGCCGAGATTATATCAGCGTCGCCGGTGTGCTGGAATTTAGTCCTGCAGAAGCTCTTTTACATGTCAGTAAATTTACTGACATGAGCCTGTCGCACTTAAGCATACTTAAGTGCCATCGACCTGGGTCAGGATCGAACCCGCAACCTCGAGCACAAAAGGTCAGCGCTATACTCACTACGCTACCCAGGCCGATTATCACTATTGTTACTCAGAAATTTTCATATAGCCTACTGGTAACGAAAATTGATTACAGAGATTTTATTTCAATTTTTGGTCCCCAATTTTTTTAAATTGTAAAAGCAACATCTTACGAAGTTCTGTATTTTTTTAAAGCAGTACTGTAAGGTACCTACATACAGTATACACCAATACTTAATTTCCAAAATAATCCTGAAGCAAAATGGAAACAGTCCAACATAAATTTCGTGCATTTTCTTGTAACATTTTACACTGTACCGATAGGTAATAAGTGATTAAATCTATAAATGAACAGTTTATTTATAATCCATTAAGATTCAAAGATTTATTTGGGAACAACGAGATGGTGATTTATTGGGATGAGCAGTGTCAGGAAGGGGCTTGTTGGCTAATTGGAACTGATACCGACCCAAAGTTAATCTGTGCCCCCATTTCTATCACCCACTCAATAAAAACATTGAAAATGCAGCTACATTTTGCTTCCAAACAATTATTCTAATCCAGCTTCCTCGTTATTTCAATTAATGTTATATTTAGTTCACAACTTTTTTTTTCTCTTGTACGGAGGAGAGACTCGAAGGCTTGCACTGCAATCTGAGGCTTACTGTACCTACCACTACTGTTCTGTGAATGATTTGGTAGCCGAACGACCGCACACTTGTGTACAGCACGCCACACCTTGAATTTAACTTGGACTATGGTATGAATGATGATGATATGTGAATTAATGATAGTGAAATGAGTCCGAGGTCCAACGCCGAAATTTACCCAGCAATTCTGCTTCAATTGGTTGAGGGAAAACCTCAGAAAAACCCAACTAGGTAACTTGTTCCAACCAGGATTTGAACCCAGACCTGCTTGTTTCAGTCAGATGTGCTAACTGTTACTCCACAGCCTTGGACCACAACTTTTCTTTAGTCACTTTACAATCTGTCTCATCATTGTGCATACACCGACAATGATTGTATTTTAATTTAACGAGTTTTGATTAAATTTCATTTTTGTTTCACTTCTACGTAGTGCACATGTGTAAAATTAATCAGGAAAAAAGATCTGAGTGATAATACTTAGACCTATGTCCGCCGAATTAGCTTTATGGGTGGTTTTATGCAGTAAATAAAATTTATGTAAAATTAAAAAATGAAATTAAATACAACAATGTGTAGTAATTTGGTGACAAGAAATCTAAAGTTGCATTAGTTTCAATCTTACTTTTCAATTGAGCAGAGTAATGCAACATTACATCTAGCCTTTTTATTTTATTGTTTACCATTAAAATTCGTTGTATTAAAACTAAACAATGATACTTACGTTATGCTTCTGCCCCATAATTGATGATTTGATGATTACTTATTAACCACGCCTGTCACCAAAAGTCTCAATTTACTCTTTTCTTCCGTGAAGTCAACACTGTTGCACCATACTTTGAGTAATCATGTTATTCTTTCAAGATAATTCGTAACATTTAAGTTCCAAGTTCTGTTATATTAGGTTATCAGTGATTGAAAGCATGGATTGAAAGCATGGAAGGAAGTTGAGAATTAGACACACTGAAATATTAATTCAATTGTTCCTTCTCGCAAAGTAGATCGGTATGAGTTGGCAAAATTCAGTGGTGATGTTTTTCAAAATTAATGAAATGTCATAGCTTATGCACACACTCAGATAGTCTCATTAGTCGGGGTATTTTATGCCTCATTCAAAGGCAATGAAAGAACAAAATATTGCAAACGCTCTGACCACAATACCTAAATACGAGAGACAATTTTCCTGCTCAAGTGTTATTACACAAGTTTCAATACACATGCACACTCACCTATCAAAATCATAACCTTTGTGGCTTTTTTTTTTACCAAGTAAATATGTAGGTCTACTTTTTTCTTTTATAGCTCAAGATATCCACCACAGTTGGAAGTATGTAAAGAACTTGAACAGAGGGCTGCATTACCTATACCTGAACACATCTTTTATTTGAATGGGTTATTTATGAAACGGCCTAAGTCGCTAATTTTGTGAAAATGAGTTTGTAATGTAATACTGCTCTTTGGGTGTAGATACATCGATTTAGATATGAAGAGGACTAAGTTCCACACTTTAATGCTTAGTAGAATTTATGATACAATTTTTATTCCAGCCTTAATTTAAAAATTTTGGCCTGTAAGCAGTTTTTCTTAAATTTGCTAACAATTTAGTACCGGTATTGAAGACTTAGGCCCTTTCATAAATAACCCATTCATTTCTTAATTAACGCGTAAGAACTCGAGTTTGATACCATTGTAATATTGCTTTAATTAATTAATTATTAGCTAGTTATAAAAGAAGTTAGAGCAGTGTGTGTTTTCAGGTCAGTTTTTAATATGATATATTATCAATTGTTTGGGCTTATTTTTTTAATTAAAAAACCTACACGCTCATTGCGTATTATATAATTTTTTCTCATATGGCTTTCCTACCAAATCCTTTTCCACCAGTTTTAATTACTTCTATTGGATAGTTGTGCTAAGAAATGCTGTATGGTATCTGAAGAAACAACTAGAGGTCCATTAGCGTCCTTAGGTACAGACACAACATACTTCTACAAAATAAAGTTTTACATAATATAGTCAATATTCTTAGTAATAATGATAATTATTCACATTTAAATAATGGAAGGTATGAGAGTTACCGTAAAGACATCATTAATGACAGAACCTCAATTTTGACAGCAACCTTAGAAACCTTAATTTATCACATGTGAAAACGTTTTATTGAAGGAGAACAATTGAGGACATCACCCGAATAACAGCGTATATCCTTATACGCCTGTTTTCCGACGATCAAGGGATTATATATTTGAATGCATATAGTACACTGTAGCAAATTTTCGCAAGTCTAGCTTCAATACGTAACACAGGACACAATGTTACATAATATTTACGTTGAACAAGTGAATGCACCTACTACAGCGGCAGTCACATGCTGTTGCAAGCCGTACTGTAGTAGGCTAATATTCGATGTTTAAACCTACTTCAGGTTGTCAGTTGCAGCAGTGAATCATGACCGAACATATGGCGAAAAAGAAGCTTGTGAACAAAACTAAATAGAAAACCGAAGAAAGGAAAATAAATAGAAACAGTGACGAATCATACACAACTTGTACAGACAAGGAAATGGAAAAGAAGTCATTACACCAGTAAGAACATGATATATGAAAATCTGTACAGACGAAATTTCAAAGGACGATCAATTGTCTATTTTCAAACTCTTTTGCGACATGGGTTCGAAATTAGAACAACATCGTTTTATTACTTCTTGCCTTGAAAGAGTGAATCTAAAAACTAAGAAACTGCAATCATTCAAGAATAGGGATAATTTGTGGAAATATAGTGTTTTCTATAATGGGGGTGAAAAAATTAATGTGTGTCGAAACTTTCTATTGATTCTATTGCAAATTTTAGAGAAACGATTAACAACAATTCAGAATAAACTGGTGAATCCTCAATGATAAAAGGGGGTACACACTTAAATCGTTCTCATACAATCATGATGCAAAAGTATAAACAAATGCAATACAGTACATCAAGGGTATTTTCAGCTTGAATCTCATACTCGGCATCATTTTGTTTCCTTCAACATTTGAAAGACGAGAATGGAAGTGTCGCAGCTGAAACTTTTGAGTCCAACACAAATGAACCCAGTGCCTTTGGAACCCTCCAAGGCGAAGAACTTAAGAGAACTGTTACAATTTTTAGATGAAGATGGCCAAAGTTGGCTGAACTCAATTTTGAATGAAGCCAGGACATCATCACACAATGGCGAAGATGACTCTAGCAACAATAGTGATGATGCACAAAAAAGAAAAGAACATATAAGAACAAGAAAAGAACATATAAGAACAAGAAAACCATAAACTGAAAATGTAATGTTATTTTGTAGGCCTACTTGCATAATTATTCAATATTTTTATTTAATTTGTTATAGTAAATGTATATTTTTTTGTGTTGAATTTATTTTATTTTACTTTTTAAGACAAAATTATTAATAAATACGAGATGTTCTCATACATAATTAATTTTCATGCAAAGTTAGACACCTAGAACATCAGAATAATTAAAAACACTACTAAAACATACTGTCGCCGGAAAAAGGGCGTATACTGAGTTCCATATTATATTTATTTACTAATAGCAGAACATACTGTTTGCTGTTATGTTTCAATAATTTTGTTTTAAATATCCTCGAAACTATTTAACAGTAATGAATAATTTTTTTCGACACAACTATGATGAACCTAACAACTTACAAGCATTGAAATCAGTTTATATCAGAACAACATTTTGCTGTATACGCCCTTATTCGGGTGACGTCCTCAATTATAACATAAACCAAACTATCGACTCTAAGAATTTGATGTTGAGGAAAATAAAACAAAAATGTCAATTATGACTTTTTTTTTCGTTTACGATGAAAAATCTGACAAATTTTAGTTATCTTCGAACATTATTCTTGAGCTGTGTTCGCCTAATTAAAGGCCCTCATTTCAGAAAGAAAAAAAACACACACATGCGAAAAAAAGCACGCACGCACAAAAAACAAGCCTCTCCATATATTTTACAGATGGGATGTGATATTTTATTAATTTTCACTTTGAGAGAATAGCCTATGGCCTGTCACCTACTTATTTCCATTTTTAACTGTAGATTTGTTTTATTTCATTTCAAAATCAAACTGCAAATTGTTGCAATGTACCTTTAACTTTCTTTTGCCCCTCGCTACAACAATCTTTTGTACTTGGAAACATTTTGCAGCAGTGTAAAAAGGGAAAGAAATGAGTCGAAAGATAAACCAAGAATACTGGCACCATAGTAATTTGTATATAAACTGGTAATCAATAGTTACATAATTAATGGAGGCTAAGCACAGTGAGCCCCATGACAGTACAGTACTATAAATCACTAAATAAAATTCTAGAGTTTTTTTTTTTTTTTTTTGAAGCCTTGGTTTTTCCCTGGCCCAAAAATAATATAAATGGAGTAAAAATTAGTATTTTACCATGGACCAAATTTGAGGTAAAACTGTGTAAGTACCGGTACCTACATTTTACCATAGACCATTAGACCTATAGCTGTTCCTCAGTGGAAAGTAAAAATTACGAGAATTCACCCAAAAAATTATAAAAGCAATAAGAAAAATAGTATGTAGGCCTACCTCTATCTAGGTAGATAAACCTCCTTTCCCTAAACTAAATATCGATAATTCATTAGTATTAAAATATTAGAAAACTATCAATACAGTTTGAATTTACTTGCATGTTCAAGTTTTTGTACTTTAATATTAGTCTCTGCAGGACATTGTTAAAATATCTTCAATATACGATATGGCTCGAGGTTTTAGGATTTCTGCATTTATTAGAAACGAATATCGAATATTTCGGGACTGTGTGTGACTAGTATCATGGAGGTTCACTTATCTGTCCAGCTCTGGAGACTAATAAATGTGTTTTTCTCGACGGAGCTAGAGCAAACATCAATTCCGAAACACTGGATATCACCAGATAAAGAACACCACGTAAAATTGGAGGGAGGGAACTAAATGCAGATATGGAAAGAAGGGCGGTAATTCACTTTATGACTACACCAACACAATTTTACCAATATAGGTACATGCTTTGTCATACCATTCACTGATAAAGCACATGTGTATTGCACAAAACATTCAATTTTCAGTTCCTTATGATTTCATTCAACACACACTAATATTTTGTCTGTAACCACTGTAAAAGTAACAAGAATTCTGACTGAATTCTAAAGACAGAGTATGATCATAACAATAGATAAGCTGGTTAAACTGTTTGGATATGTTTGTTTTCTTTACTGGGTTGGAGTCCATCTTCAATTGATGAATGACCTTTTCGAATCTGAAGTGAGAATACAGACCAAATTTATCCAGCTGATATAGCCTACCTGTGAACTGCAGAGTCTGAAATGCATTATTACTCTAGTGAACTCAGGTTACCTCAGGTTAAATGTGAATCCTAATTTTCAATTGTGGAAAATGTTAAGACTAAAGGACTACGGTTTCTAACTTAGGTCACGAAAGCTGAATAGAAAAAGTGGAAAAGAAGAAAAGAAAAGGAAGCCCATTTCTCTTAAAAGAAAATAAGACTTAACAGACTTCATATGCATCGCACTTCTAGCAGAAAGTCCACATTTATTATATATGTTGTATCAGTAGAATATAGAAAAATCTTGCGTGTATGGGAATGTCTGGCATCAAGTTTGGTCAGTCAGGACATTCATATCATAGGGTAATAGTGATTATGTTGAGTGATGCTATAATAGTAGCAGCAGTAATAACGAAAACGATAACAATAATAATAACTAATAATAATAACTAATAATAATAATACTCGGTGTTTTTTTTCTCGAGAAACGCACTTTTTTTTTTTTTTTGTATTTTTCATCATGAAACAGAGAAATTTGTCAATAATTTTGTTTTTAACTTAATTTTTCTTTGTAGACCTACTCCTCCTAGGCCTTGAAAGTCTTGTAATTTGATGAAAAATAGGTTAGCCCAATCCTACTCAAGGTCTTCTTATGTAGATGGAATTGGTAAAATGTGTAAGTGACGAACCCATAGAACAAAATCAGGAGGTTGGAGGTTACAATGAATATACCTTCAAGCTCTACTATATGCTGATATCATTTTTATATCAGACATACCCAAATAACGAAAAGAGTAAAGTAATGTGACTAAAGAGGACAAGCAAAATGAAGATCTAAATATAACAAGTGATGGAAAGCAATTAGAGTTGAAACATTTGAATATCTAAACACTATATTAAGCAGTGAGTAATGAGTCTGACGAAGAAGGTAGCCTCAGCAATATTATCACAGTCTACTATATACAGTCGCGAAGCTTGAGGTGATTTTTTGCAAATCTCGTGATAAAGCACTCCAAGCGGTTAGCAACTAGAAACAATAGACTGTCCACGGTCGACTTTGGACTGTGTCGTATTTCCATCGAGTGCTAGCTCGTTGCGTATTTCACATTGATGCTTGTGAAATGTTCGTTATTGGTTGTAATGAAAATGTTAATGGCTAAAATACAATAATTGGAATAATAATATTTTACTAGAGACGTAGAAAAATTAAGTTTGATTTAATGAAATTTATTGATCACGTTTTATTTTCAATTCTGGTGGGATTATTATTGCTTAGGCCTACTTTTTTTTTCAAAGGATATGTTTTTAATTATAGCTGTTAATTTTGTTGTTATTTTTATTTGTTACTTCACTAGAGACGTAGAAAAAGTCTGTTACAATAAAATTTATTGATCACGTTTTATTTCCAATTCTGGTGTGATAATTATTGCTTAACCTCATTCTACTTTGTTAACTACGTAAGTCTACACTACAAGTTCCGGTACACGTAAGTTACTCCATTAATTCATATTTCCATTATTATTGTTGTAAAGGGAAATGAAAATTAATATTTATTGGTTTCATAGTTAATTATCGCTATAATCTTGAATGAGTGAAGCGATTATAGTAAATTTCAGTTCGTTTTGCACAAACAAAAATAATATTAACCTATTTTTTGCAGGTATCTTCGAGTTTATGGTGGAATTTAATATACTTCATTAAAATAATAAATTAACTTTATGCATTTAATATTTCAATAATGGAAGGAAGGTGTTAATTTTTCCAAAAGAACACAACGAAAATGTAACATATTTTGTCGTCTACTAAGAGAGAGATCTGCGATGATGAGGTGATAGTAACGATCCTAGTGGTGAGCAACTACCCATGTTTGCATTTTTTACTACATATTGAGTTTCGCGACTGTATATAGTAGACTATATTATCAAATGAGCAACACATGATAAGAGAGAAATCAGCATAAAAACAAAAATGCAGCTTTGCAACTTGATCCTTGTCATGTTGCAAGGCACAGAAAGCTTACCACTCCAGGATATGTCTCGGCAAATTCCAAGCTATGGAGATGAAATATCTGAGGAGAATAGTCGGGAAAAAGTAGAAGAGATAAGATACGCAATGAGAGAATACAAGCGAGGAAAAAAGGCAATTTGTGAGGTGGCAGGGGAGAGACAGTTGAAATGGTGTGGACATGTGAATAGAATGAGTGAGGACAGGAAATGCATGGAAATGCGGGTGTAGGGTAGAAGAGGAAGAGGACAGCCGAGAAACACATGGAAGGGTAGAATAGAGAAAATCGAAATGAAGTGCGGAAAAATTAAGATTGAGATGAAGAGAATGATCCAAGATCGAGAGGAGTGGATGGAATGGACAAACGAGGCACTCTGATGCTTAGCAACATAAACTGCTAATGAAGAAGAAGAGGTTAAAAGGACAAAATTCCCGTGCACTGGAATCTCCCCATCCCCTTTTATTCTACATAGAGTTTCACCACCATTTTTCTCCAGAAGAAAAGCACTGCTACTTCTAAATTTCATGCTAATAATACCAGTAATAATAATAAACAGAAAAAAAGGTAAAAAATTACGCTACTTACGGTATCATTCCCAAACAATTCATTGATTTGTCAGAATTATGTTGTCATAGTCTACTTATGAAAAGAGTTTTCTCACGAGTTATTAAATAACTAAGAAAATTCTTTTCTAATATTTCAGACTACCGATATCTGCAAATTCTATTATGTTCGCCATATAGCAAAGAGTTCCTCTGTGAGCTGTGAAGAGAGACTTGCCAGTCATAACTGGGATAAAAAAAGATTACTTATACATGAAATCACAATACTTTATTATCAAAACAGAGTAAAAACAATGAAAACATCGTCTATCTTTGATTTATTATTAAAAGTTCACTACTACAATCAACAGATAGAAAACAAAATGAAAGTTCTAGGTAGGTAGGTATTCTTAAATATATTCAAGCATTTATAATGAATGGAATAAAATATTGATATGTAATAATTATAACACAGCTTTATGTTATAGAATATAGTGGGTTTAATTACGAGAAATTTACGTGTATAGCAGCAATATTTCTATTCAGAAGAAACATTATTGAAGTAACTATTTTAGAAATACGCTGTGAACACAGACTCCATTTGATTTAGATACAGGTTTGCATTATTTCTTATAGTATGTTTATTTACATCATGATGTAAGTTTCTTTCTCTACCTGATTATAATTGCCAAGTTAGAAGATTGAAATTTCAATGCATAGAAGAAAATTAATTAATTTAATTTCGATGCATGAAAGATTCCAACTTGACTATATTTATGACCAAAATAAAATTAGGGCACTGATTAAAATATGTACATAATTATTAATACAAAATATATAATCCAAAAATGGGTCTTAAGCAAGTCAAATTTCATGTCTTCTTTTCCACTTGATAAGAGTTCAACTTATTTTTTCCTTTCACATTATCTTCAAGAGCGTTTCTATCATTCAGGGAAGATATCGAATCAAACAATCTGGGAACATTGTTATCTGCAGAAATTGGTACTTGTGCAATTTTGTCTGCCTGTTTTATGACTATTTCCTCTGAAGGCTCCTTACAATTCTGAACATTGTTGCTCATATCAGTGGCTTTTATCTTCTGCTCAGTGGTGTTCTGCAATTCTTGTGCTTCCGTGGTCATTACTTTATCAGGAAATGTTGGAGCTTCAAAGTACTGCTCTTGTGGTGTAGGAGATGTGGGTTGTGAATGAAATTGGGTCTGTGACAGTGGCTCTGGTGTGACGGAAGAACTGCTGATGGGACTGTAATAAGTTTGGGATGTTGTCTCTGAACATGCTTCAGCCGATTCTAGGGATATTGTGGACGAACTATCATCCATATTATCTTCGTTTTCCTCTTTAACTCCCGCAGATATAGCCACAGTTCCTTGTACTATGTGAGGATCAGAATCTTCAGTTTCTGCTTTGTTGCCGTCCTCTTCAGTCTTCAGATCGTTTATAGCCTGCTGCAGTTCGTTCATTGGATTTTTCGCTTTCTGCTTGTATTCTTCATCTGATGAGACTTGAGATTTGGATTGGTTATTTTGAACTACAGAAGAGTCAGCTTCAGCTTGACAAGTTTCTTCTGTGAAGTTACTCTCCTTCGTCGAAGGGTTTGTTGCAGCTCTTTCATCTCGAGGAGGATCGGATGACATTGAGTTCGGTTCGACCTGCTGAATCTGACCATGTACGTTTTTTGGAGGGAAGGTTGTTGCGTCTTGGCGAGGTTCATTGGCTGTGGGTTCTGTTGCAGTTTGTTGGCTTTCATCTGACGAAATGTCCGTTGTGGCTGTTGGAACCTGCGTCTCCGTCGTCTCTGTCGTCTCGACCTCATTCTCGTCACTTGACAGAGATTCATCAAATTCATTGTTGGGCTGAAAATGCATTTTCAAAATTTAGATTATTGAACAGAAAAAGCTAGAACTTTATATTGAGCAGAAGACACGAGACTTTACAAAATAAATAATCAAATGGAACCACCATTAACATGAATTATGCAATAACATTAAGTATTTCACAATTTGTAATCTGATATTTCAAACAGGAATAGATCTTGTATGTAGGCCCTATTTTGTGTTAGATCGAAAGTCAGTTAGTGTTTCGAAGTGGTACATTCAGAGCCGCAGGCACTGTCGGCAGAGACGCGTTTCTCCATGACGACACTCGTCCTCATGTACAGACCGATTATTTATTTAGTCCTGACAGCTCAGCGACGCGAAAGAGGGGAAGTAGTAGGAGTAGTGGGGAGAGTTCCGGAGGGCGAGCGGTCGGTAAAGGAATGCAGTACAGCTTAACTGTACTGGAAACACAATGCTATACAGAATGAGTGACATCCGACCGCTCTGACTGCAGGCGACAGACTAACCTGAACATCCCTTGGCGTAATTTAATGGACTCTCCTGACCCAGGCGCACATTGTTGGCGACTGTCAGGACTAAATAATCGTACTGTAAGAAGGATCGTTTACAAAGTTGTTGGCTAAGTACGACTATTCACTTTCTGTATGGCTAAAATTCGGTTTACTCGTTTTCAAGCTGAATAGACTATAAGTAACGACTTCGATTCTTGAGTGTGAAGGAGCTGTCTATTATATGATGAATTCAGGCGCTCAGCATGAACATCAACTTTATGTTATAATGGTTTTCACGCGACTTAGTTCATACGTCTCATCTTTTTTTATGGCTGCAATATTTTGTCTGGGCGCATGTAGGCCTAATATTTAACTTACCTTAAATGACAGCGACTGATTCTTAATATTGCAACTACGCAACATTGCTTAAGCACGAATGGCTCGTGTTGTTTTTGACATCTAAAAAGCTGCGACCTCCATGAACTAAGTTGCATGAAAAGAGTTATAATAGTGGAGTAACCAGGAATTTAAGAAGGGGGACTGCTAAGTTTTGGAGCATAACTTGGCAAATTTGTCCATAAATTACATGCAACATATTTAAAAGACGGTAACAAATTATTGTTTAATATTATGAAACTTAAACGTAATTTAGACTTCCCACAAGTTATTATGAAGCAAACTCCATTCGCCCTCATTGCAGAGTGAATCAACAGAAGCCGACCCTAAATAAATTACTTAATGAAGTTCTTGTGTTGAGAACGGTCGCTTAACAATTTATCTCAAAATAATCCGTCAATTTGAAACAGTGTCAGCAGAAATATTATAAAGGATTTGTTATTATTAATAAAGGTAATTGAGAACTTAACATTCTGAATGTGCTAAGTGCCAAAAACAACTTTCTGAGATATTTATAAAAACACACTGTGCAATGCATGGTGATATACCTACAAGACAGTCCTTCGGCGCACGAATGACTCTCAGTTGAGCTACGTCAATGACAATTTAGTATGATATTCACATATGAATGTTGAATAAAATGAAGTTTGAAAAATTGATACTTAGCACATTTGAAATGCGTGGTCTTCAATTATTGTCGGTATAACAGTCCAACGATACCTACTTTTATTTCAGCATCGTAGGTACTCGCAACGCCAATGATTATTTGTTTCTTCACGCTTTAATGAATCTAATATAATTTTAAAATATTTATCGAAAAACGGGGAGAGGACCTCCAACCCCGTGTTTACGCCAATGTATTAACACTTGAAAGCTGCGGTTCAGGAACAGGATACTAATCTGAAGAAATTATTGGTTTCATTTTACACTGGTGAATAAACTTCATGTGCATTTCTATTGAAAATCTGAAGTCATTCCATGTACTTTATAAAACAAACAGCGATATGATGATATAAAAAATACGCAAGAAGCAAAGTATCATTGTCCGCCTCAAATACGACTGATTATTGCAATATCTGCACGAAACAGTGATTTCATGTCGTGCGAATTTTGAAATCATCGAGAACATATCTTAGTGCAATACTTAGTTTTACACAGAACCACTATGGTTATGGTTACTATGGTAACAAAAATGAATAGGCCTACGAGTTCGTTAAATATTTTCAAATTTCTTCTACAAGAGAAAGTTTTCACATAAAACAGTTCAATTTGTCACTTCAGCTTACGAAAGAAGAATTCAAGAAGATAAAGAGCCTGTTTGGAATAAATAACCATTTTGTATTGTTTCCAAAAGCAGAACCGTTAATCATTAGTTAAATTAATTTATTGCGCAATATCCACGAACAGCTTTGTACTAAATCTGTCCAGAGATTGAGAAAAGCTGCATTGCAATTAAAATGCACGTCAAAGACCATTCTTCAGCATCAGTAACGCTGAAAAGTCCATGAAATTCTTATAGTCTATTTTTGCAACAAAAAAGCGAATATCTACTACTAAAACTAAGTAGTCTAATATTTTAAATACTGGCTAGTAATATTAAGATATTAGAAATTACAATTAATTTAAGAGTTAGACTAAATAACCATCACCATTTTACGTGAATTATATTAAAAAAACTCGCAATTCCACATCCAATTCTAATAAATAATCATGCCATCGTCTTCGAACGTTGTGTACCTCATAGTCTGAATCTTCATCGCTGAAATAGTCATGACACATGCGGTTAATTTTTTGTATTATATCTTCACTGTCGTCCGACGATTCATCACTGTAATGTTCTTCATTAAATTCCTAGAAATAGTTGAAAGTAAGAACGTATTTTAGAAAATCTTACTTTTGTCCTATCACATATAGACAGAAACAATTACGTTAAAACAGTTCTATAATCTAATACAATATTAAGTCTTTTTACATTGACGCTAATTTCACTTTGGCAGCAACTTTCGGCATGTCGTAAGCCCAAGAATATACCATTAATATATTTTTAACATTATAATATTTTACAAACTAAACATATCTGTCTCGAGCGAGATTTTCATTAACAGTGCCACTATATTTTAAAAAGATCCATAGTTCAATTTGCATCTGAAATACGAAAGTTATGAATTTCGAACAACATTCGGTGCTCAGTCTCGAGATAATTTCGTAGTTATTTTTATCAGCATACCTAATAGGGTGTTAATGAGCACATCGTTACAGGATCGGAAGTAGGTGCTACAAGTATTAGGAACACATTTTGCTAATGAAATAGTGATCGGAAATTCCTTTTTCGCCGCTAGAACATGCAGAAGTTCACTTCTTATTGATAGGCCACCCATCGTACACGAAACATACGCAAGACAATGTTTGCTTGTCGCTTGACTTTTCACGTTTTATTTGGATGTGGGTTTGTTTTGATTTTTCTGGTATTAGTCCACTTATTTTGCAGGTTTCTTATGACTTTTTTTTACATACAATTTTACATTTAGACATTACATTTTCTACACTAGCAGTTCACAGTGGCGGCCACCGACCTCATTATAAAGTTTACAACGACGTAACATGAAACAAATATTGCTAACGAAGTATGAAACAACAATAGCTAATGAAATATAAAATAGTTATTGCTGACGAAATATAAAACAATTGTTGCTAACGAAATACCGGGTCATCATTTTGTTTTTACTAACATTTCCAATATTAACCTGACTATACCTTCGGATTAACGGTTGAGAACCGCAAACACTACGTTATCCCCTTCCACGACCGGAGTTTGATGATACTAGAAATACAAACAAATCACTTTACTAGGTTTAGGAGGGAAGAAAAGTAGTGCATCCATTTACTTAAACTAAGAACTATTACGATTTTCAGTTTGATAATTTTCGTTAGGTTTTTATTTACTCAAAATACAGTACAGTATTAACAATAAGTGTTTTTATTCACTAACTGAACTATCCAGGCGGACGTATTCATTATGCAGTGTATAGTACACTGTCTACAGCATATTATCATACAATATGGAGAGTGCATTTAAATTGAAAAATAAACAAAATCGAGATATTTAAACAAATTGTTGAAAATGATGGCCGTTCATTTCGATACATGCTTCAGTTCTTTTGTGTACATAGTATCGAAAACGTTTTTAAGCATATATTCTCAAATTGAATATATTGTTTGTGGAATATAATTATTTAATTCTTCCATTGCTGTAGGATGTTTAACAAACAATTGTTTTACAGTAACCCCAAAATAAATAATGCAAAGCATCAGTCGATATGAGGGGAGGGCATAATCCTGTGTTTCTTGAAATAATTCTGTACCTACTCTATAATAGAGTACCTTACCTATTGTAAATTCAATCCTCACTTCCGCCCGATTCGCACATATAAATTTATTCAGATTGCTATCTACTGTCCGTCCAAGTAGTTATGTCACAGGGTCGTAGAAAGTGGGGGAAATCACGAGACAATTACTTAACGAGGCCCTTTTATTTAAATTATTTTAAACAGTTGCATAATATTACGTAGACGTCCAATTTCTGACAGCAAATGTTTTCAGAAAAGAGCTGACAGCCCAGTCACTAGCCTTTACAGAGGGGCCAGCAGAAACGTGTGGGGAAACCGGGAAGCGACGTAACCAAACGGACACAGTACCTGTGCGAAAACATTATTCAATAATGAATGCACTTTATTCACTGGAAAATACGACCATATTTCTGGCACGTACTATACTCAATCAGTACTGCATACTGTGGCCGTAAGACGACTTTGATTCCATAAGCGGGCTTGGTTCTGTGTGGAATACGAGTGGAAGTTTACTAGTAGAAGGAGTGGGAGGGAAGTACATTAAAAAAACTCAGGTACAATAAAAATTGAAGTAAAAATAAAATGATGTCCCTGTATAAAACAATTATTGCTAACGAAATATAAAACTACTATAGCTAACGAAATATGAAACAATTATTGTAGTAAGAAAATATAAAACAATTATTGCTAACGCAAGATAAAACAATTATTGCTAACGACTGCTAATGAAATGACGTATTAAATAATATACGAAATATACAGCTCAGACTCATTTATTGAATAACATGCGGTCTCCACGAGAATAGTTCACACGAGCTAATACCGGCTCGCGGCGAACCATATGTGCATACTAGCCGAATGAACACACACTGTACTATTCACTATGTTGCCTTTAAGTACTTTTTAATTCGCGATATTCAGAGTTCAATCATCCAATGCTTCAGGCTTTAAGGTTATGTTACGAAGGAGTATTTTCAAATGTATATTTTAGTGCTGTATCTCAAAGTAGAGCACGTAAGTTTTAGTGACAAATCTGTTTTAATTTTACTCCTAGTTACCAGAAAACTTTCATTCATCCCCCCCCCCCGAAGTGGCTAGTCGTTTCAGGCGCCAGCAAATGAAAAAAAAATTACCTGAGGCACAGACTTGTCGAGAAAGTTGGAAAATATTCGCCCAACGCCTGTGAACGTGGCCAGACGTTTCATCGGGTCAAATAAGGTTGCATGCAGGATTGTGTAGCCCTCAGCCTGAAAAGGAAGAGCCGTTTTAATGGAGAACGTGGTGATATCAGAAACAATGAAAATAAAAGTACTTAAGAGTTAATTAACTTTCGACAAACGATATCTCCTGAAGTAGCATAGAAAGTGAAGAATGTTATCACTAATAAGGGTGATTAATTCCCTCATTTCTAATGTTATTTTCCACTTTATAATGAAGAACAGTGTGTATATTCAGAAAACTAAACCAATAAACCGAGTCTTAAGTCTGAAGGTAATTGAAAAGACAATATTTTAATCATTCACCTAACATAGTAGGCTGTGTGTTAGAACTAAGGTTGCTTGGCTTGACTTTTCGAGAGCTGGACCCAAGACGAATTCTTGCATATAGGCTTAAATTGATCATTGTGAACCTTATACATGCGATGATTATCCAAGTTAGACGACATTCGTGAATCCGATGCTGACAGGTGGGCCATCCTGCCTCAGCTCTTGGCAGAGCCAGGTCCCATTCCCAGACGTGTAGGCCTACCTGATTAAGTTTCAGGGCCTGGAGCCCCAAGACCTTACTTTATCAGCATCGGAAACCCGTACTATCCTTAAAGAGCTCATTCCAGCATCCATTGCAGATGATAGATGAAATGAGGGATTGGTGAAGTGTGTTGTTGGAATGAAAGAGGAAAACGGGAATACCCTGTGAAAATCTCCGAGTCTGCTTTGTCCGCCTCAAATTCTACAACAACTAGCCTAAGTTCGAACCCGGCTGCGTAGAAGAAGACTAGCGCGCTAGCGCCGAGGCTTTGAGCTATGGTATAACAAACACAGAATCTCCATGGTGGCTGCTGGAAAGAGATTGTGGGGCGCTACATTCACCTTGGAAATTATTAGAGCGTAATTCTATTTTTATTTGGCCGATTAGTGTTATATTACTTGAGTTGCGATTTACATGCATGTTCCTCACATCAACGCCGCCTTTGATGTGTTAGGAAACAGCCTATAGGCTACTTAGAGCTATTTAGCATTGTGCCGCCATCACATTCCACCGCTAAGAATGTAGGAGTGCGTATGGGCGGAATCTCCAAGAGTCCACGCGTGTCAATTCATATGTTTATGATTTCTTTAGAAGAGTACGAGTACATTACATGATTAAATTTGTAACAGTAAGTGCATGTTCTCACAATGCATGATTTATCTTACATCATTTATAAATATTTCATTTGGCATTTTAATACTTCATAACCGACTTAGATCAATTAGATTCCTATTCAAAGCAACGAGCTATTACAGAGAAAGAGAACTCAAAAACTAAAAAAGGCAGCAAAACTGGTCACAATGAATTTAATTATTCGAAATTTGTTATAGGCGATCTCGTATGTCTGGACACTTAAATCGAAATTATTTCGCCAAGGTGGTCAGTGACTACAAGCACTGAACTTTTAATCCTGTGAACTCGGGTTCGATCCTTGGCGTACCCTCGATTTATGACTGGTTGGGCAAGTCCGTAATGCCAGTAAAGGCTGGGTCACAACAAACCGGGAAAGACAACGAGAATGAGAACGGAAAAAAATTTAAAACAAATGTATTTAAATGTTAGCATTGATAATTAACGAGAAGTTTGCCGGAGCTCGTGAACGGGAACGGAGAGTTGGCCAAGTTTTAACGCTGCCGTTCTCGTTTCCGATCACAGCCATCAAAAAGCTACTTGGTCGTCTTATATTTTGTAGCAAGGAGGCCGTGACATAATATTTTGTCCATTCATTGCTTGTAACTAACACAGAAATTCAGTAGAATCACTTTCCATATAATATATTATGTGTATGTGTGACCAGTCTACAAAGTGAATTGAATTCTTAAATATTGTCGATAATGATAAATTTAAGTTACGATTTTTTTTTCAATGGTGGGTACTTCACTTTTGCGTCATTCACTCAATATCCACCTCCAGGAGGAACACGTACTTCTTTGCCAAGAGTCTTTCCCTTGGTGCAGGTGGTTTACAACGCATCAGTTTGATTATTAATTGAACAATGGTATAATTCTAGCAGGGGAACCTGAAGTACCCACAAAAACCTACCTCCTAACATAGACTCTGTCCACCACAAATCCTGCATGGACATCCCACGATTCGAACCCCGGTTCCCAGCGTCGAAAACCAACGCTCTAGCTCAGTGGTCATCAGCATTCGCTGAAATGTGCAAAGGGTTCGCGGTGCCGTCCCGTGTGCACCGTCGTGCAGCAGGGAGAGATAGAGAGCATACCCGCTAGCAGCTACGAAGTGCACCATGGTGCACTGCATTTTCCGCGGGTAAGAAACTCTAGCCCCAGCGTGCTCTGTGCTGATGACCCCTGCTCTAGCTGTTCGGCAATTCCAGAAAATGGTTACTCCCCAGGAGTTCATAGACACACACAGATCCAACGAAATTTCAGGAACAAGTATGAAGAGCGCCACCCTAATTACTTTTGTAATACTCGTAATTCGTGGCACAAGAAGTTCATGGAAACTGATTACGAAATAGTCTCTCATCAGCGATGTATGCAGTGGAGGGGGAAAGAAAGTGACCACTCTATCTCATTATCTTCTGGCTTAGTTGCCTCATGAGTGGTACATTATTGGTGTCACTTATAAGGTTGAAACCTGTCTTCGGACAGTTGACTAGACATCAACAATAAGTCTTGTTAAAACAATCTACACAATTAAAATAAACTATAATGTTATATATACAGAGGTTTTTCAAAAAGCATAACTTCAATTAAAATTGAATGTGGAAATTTTGAACAAAAACTCAGACTCGTCAAATCTTGCATTTAGAAAAGAATATTTTTATGAAAACAAAATATTTTTAAGACTATTTAAGACCAATTATAACAACATTTATAGCACCTATGTATTGAAACAATCAGAAGTATAGCCCTACTCAATTCGTCCCGGAATATTAACAGTAGGTACGATTAACAGCCAACATAATTGCTGGACATCTAATACTAACTTTTCATTAAGTTGACGATCGTCTAGAAAAATCTGATTGACATTGGTGAAATATGCCTTTAGTATTTAGAATATATCATACTAATCACTCAAATATTTTTGTAATGCCGAAGGCGGGATAAGAAGGATGCAACTTCTGAAGACAAGCTTACAATATCACTTACTATCCTTACTGTTCGAATAAAATGAGAAACGAATTAATATTAGCAATTTTATGCCATATCGGGCTCGTTTCATTTTGGGAGTACTCACCTGTTTCTTTTTTTGCTCCGATCGCTGCCAACTCTTGAAGTTCTTGAGCCCCACGTATTTCAGGGATCGTAAGCGTCGTCGCCGAATTTGAATGTATCGCACCTGTGCAAGAAATAAAATCTGTAAAATAGCTCTATCATATGAACATGAAAACTTAATAGTATTACATAATCAACTAAATGTGACGCCAAGTCCTGACATATAGAGGTTCCACTTGTATTATTTTAATTACGTATAATGCATATTATTGTGCATTTATAAACTATATACCTTCATGAAGTTAGTAGCCTACACTTTTCTCTAAATGAAAATGCAGAATGAACCTTCTCTAAATACTGATAAGTATTGACATATGAAGCACTGCAAGGTTTATTTATTTATTTAAATATTTATTTATGCACGTATTCATTTATATATGCACGTATTTACTTATTTATGCACAGTGTAGTGTAGTGCCGAAAGATACTTGTGCAGGTATGAACTTGTCACACTCGTGGGTCTTAGTTCGAACTTAGGGTTAAGATACAAATTAGATTTACTTTAAATGTTATTTTAAGTGACCATGCTTCATTTAATTTAGGATGCTCCTTGTTATTATTATTTTATTATTATTATTATTATTATTATTATTATTATTATTATTATTATTATTATTATTATTATTATTATTATTAATTATTGCTTTTATTAGTTGTGTTTATTATTAATTGTCATTATTGAGTGTGATTAGTTACCACTGCCACCGGGTATATACCCATTTGCAGTGTGAATGAATACATACATACATTTATTTATTTATTTATGCACGTATTTATTTATTTATTTATTTATGCATGCACGTATTTATTTATGCACTTATTTATTTATGCACGTATTTATTTATTCACGCATGCACTTATGTATTTATGCATGCACGGACATATTTGTTTATGCATGCATGCACGTATTAATTAATTTATGCATGCATTTATGCATGTATGCACGTATTCGTTTATGCATGCATGTATACGCGTATTTATTTATGCATGCATGCACGTATTAATGCATACATCTATGCACATATTTATTTATACATGCACATATTCAGGTATTTATGTACTCGTATGCAATTTTGTATGTATTTATCTATTTATTTTGTAAAATGAAGAGTGATGAAGAATTTACACTTTCCTTCAGATATAATTTTACACACCAAGAGTTGACAATTTCACATATTTGTAAATTTACAATATACAAAACTATTTTTTTTGTGACTGTAAATTAACATCTTTACATGTTCGCGATTGAGCAGTAGCTTGAAATCAATATTGCTCTTCGTTTCCGGCTGGCAACAGAAAATAGAAATAGAGAGTAATAGTACAGTCTAGTATGTACAGTCACCAAGTTCAATACGTAGGGATGTGCATCCAGAGATAGTTGCTAACCACTAGGATCGCTACTATCGCCTCATCACAGACAATGCGAAATAGTACCGGCACAGATTATTGTTTCCAGTACTCTCATCACCCCCAAGCTTCGTGGCTCTATATACTAGACCATGGGTGTTCAAACGCCTATAGAACCAGAAGATATTGCACGTCAAGCATGCTCTACTAAGGTCAATAACTTTCCATATAAAATAGGAAAAAAGACCTTAAAAATATGCGCTGCGGGTTGCTTGCGCCAGGGTTTACCTCGTATGAGTTACAATTGTATCGGAACAGTAGTATTGAGAAAAAGGGTTTAATACCTGAAAATTCATGGTTTTTTAAAACCTGTATCAAATGTTTAACGTTATCTTGTACTTATGCGAACATTTCCACTTTTAAACTGTTCGTAATTGAACGGTTCTGTAGTCATAGTTACCACACAAAAATGCGAAATTTATTACGACATTGCTAACAATAGATATTCCTCGTTTTCTCCCATTACCTTTTGGCTTTTGTAATACTTCATATGAATTTAGGAAGATTCGTACTTCTCACAGCACATGATTAAGTCGGGAAAACAGTTTAGTTAGATTCTAACATCACTATAATAAACTAAATCGCTATTGTTCTGTATTATATTATTTGTCAATACACAAAAGTAAAGAGCTACGGTAAAAATAAACAAACATAACACAAACAAATTTCAACTTATTATTAGATGTAAACGAACTGCCATGAACCCTGCGGTTCTCGCACATGACGTCATGTGGAAATACGTAAGAATTTCATTACTACGCATGTTTTAGGACCCCTCCTCCTCCTATCAAGAATATCTCATTGAACCGAAGAGCTCAATTACCAATCTTTACGACCGCAATGAGCGACTGCTACCTGCCCCATGTTTACATAATACGTACCTACCGGCCTTGACATCCTGAAACACTTTCGAAGGTTAAGGAGTTATGACAGCATATAGTATGACCAGCTAGGACAATGTTTATTTTAAAAGAAACATTATCAATGTTTACAGTTATTATTGAATGTCACGATATCACAATTTTCAAACTGCGAATAGCTACTTCGACATTTACACTGCTCCGCCGATTTAGTAGAATGCGTTTTTGTCTGAAGAAAGCAGAAAACAGTACAACGTTGTCTGGTGCAACGACAATCCAAGCCCCCACATACCGGTAAGGCATCATGACACAAAATGTTTACGCCCGAGTATTTTTGACAACGTAATAGTAATATACGTTACAAGAGCGGTATATTGACGTTTTCATGGTCGAGGACAAGATTGAAAAAGCGAAACGTAGTTGAGCTTTTTTAATTTCCGAGAACATGAAAACAAACATATCGCTCGTGTATCGTACATTATTTTGTGCGATGATCGTTTATTACATACCTGAAAGACTAATTTCTAATTAGTTGCAATGAAATCTCCATGTTGGTTTCTGTTTAATGACGCCAACTTTGGAACACCAAAATATCTTTCTTCAACATTGTTGCTGTAAAATGTTTTCTGTGTATACTATACTCCAGCAGGCCATGATATACGTCTGTCTTTTTTTCCCCCCAGTCTATAAATGCGAACTTAAAACAAACGGTAAGGTTATGTAATGATTTATTTTTCATTTTAATATTTTAACAATATTATTTATACAACATATTGCAGTAATAACATCGGCATCTGGAATCTCGTTGATTTTTTCACGGCTTCCTTAATGTTACTTGTATCAGGAATGCAATAAGTTTCGTGGAGTAGTAGACTTTACTTAATTTTTACAAATATTTAAAAACAATAATTAACATTGCAATTTAGGTGAAATTGCAGTGGTAAGTTTCCAATTTATAATTGTTACTATGTTAAACGTCTCTAAAAATATGTTAAAAGCCTAAAGCAGTAAAATGAATGTCGCGCTTAAGCGGTAAGAAGAGGGAAATTGTTATGTGTGTTACGTTGGGAATACTGAATGTGGTATTTCACACTTACCGCGTATTGGTTCTGTGCGGAAAACAAGCAAATGCGCACGATCTCGCACAAATATTATTTAACACTATAAAACGGTGCAAATATTAAGGATACTGCTGGAGAGTTTGAGGTAATTTAGGCTATTCCTTTATTTTCGTTCGTTTATTATTTATGTATTTGTTTATTCATTATTGTATTTTGTAGACAGATTTTTCTAGGAAATAAGATTAATTTGTATTAACGGTGTATCAAATTCGCTTTTTATGAATTAAAAACTACCTAATCCCGTATGATCGATGTTTCCCCGTCCATAATATTCCTCGACTTTCCTCGATTGCAGTGGACTTTCTCCGCGTGTCAAATCTAAGTAGGTGAACATCAGTGAGCTCTGTACTAGAGTTCACTGGTGAATATCGACTTTCTCCTATATCGACTGAACAGTGTACTTTTAGTGAAGAAGAGTAAATGTCGTTGTGACCATTTGATTCTACAGTCTCGCTTTACCTTCTTCTGTCGCTGACACTCTGCTAACCCAACGACTGACAGTACTCCTATCCACTGCTTGTTCCCCATAGACATGTTTTAAGCGCCTGTGAATGTTTGCAATGGTTTCCTCCTCCGCAAAGAGAAATTCAATCACAGCTCTCTGCTTTGTACGTGTTTCACGTGCAGTCGCTATTTTACAAATAACTACATCACAGTCATCTACGGAAAACAGCGAAACTATATGATGAAATGCAAGAAGCTTTAAAGACGATGGATATAAAATGTCGTTATTTCTCAATGAAAGGCAGCCGAGAAAGAAAAAAGATGTACATTACTTATTAAACCGCACACGTAATTACAATAAACATAGTTTTTAGGTACACGCATAAAAGGAAAAGTATGATACAGAAAAGAAAAATTATGTAGTTATCGCATTGATATTTTAACAATTATTCTTGAACTTTTCCACTCACCACTTGTGAAGCACGCAGAGGTTCTTTGCCCCTGAGATATGCAACCACTTCGATCCCCAGTTTCGCAATACGCATCCAAATAAGCAATGGCAGAAACAGGACCCATGGCAGAGGTCGCACCAACCGCTGGTCTGGAGGTAGCTTCAGGCACGGGGCTGAAGCTGTGGGATGCACACAGTGTAAGCTTACCAACATGACAGTATTTATGTCATCAGTGTCTTTCAGTTCTCCTATATACTCACTGGAACCGTTCTGCTGGGATTCTTTATCATCTTCAGTGAACCATTTCACTGTTGACTCCACTGTCCACAATATCCGATCAGCGCCTCTGAAGACGATCTGACCCAGCGGACAGCTCGCTACCTGTTCTCCCACGTACTCAAATCTTTCCCAAGCCCCATGGCAAGCCCGCTGCAGCAGCTGCAATTTAAAAGATTTACAAGATTTTATTGCAAGCAAAAATTACATACAATAACAAAGATTTTACAATACTATTGTAATACTCTTATATGAATATTCTTCAAAATTCGAAATCGATTACCAATCTCATAGTCAAATAGCCTAAATATTACAAATTATTGTATAAATGCAATGTAACTGGGTAACACCCGAAAAAGCAAGATGCTTGAGGTCGGGTGTGACCAATAATGGAAACTGGATAGAACAAAAAAAAAACAAACAAACAAACAAACAAAAAAAAAAAACAAACAAAAAACCAAACAAAAAAACAAAAACAAAAAACAAACAAACAAACAAAACAAACAAAAAACATACAAAGACAAACAAAACAAACAAAAAACATACAAAAACAAAACAAACATACAAAAACAAAACAAACATACAAAAACAAAAAACAAACAAACAGAAACAAAAAACAAACAAACAGAAACAAAAAACAAACAAACAGAAACAAAAAACAAACAAACAGAAACAAAAAACAAACAAACAGAAACAAAAAACAAACAAACAGAAACAAAAAACAAACAAACAGAAACAAAAAACAAACAAACAAAAACAAAAAACAAACAAACAAAAACAAAAAATAAACAAACAAAAACAAAAAATAAAAAAACAAAAAATAAACAAACAAAAACAAAAAACAAACAAACAAAAACAAAAAACAAACAAACAAAAACAAAAAACAAACAAACAAAAACAAAAAACAAACAAACAAAAACAAAAAAACAAACAAACAAAAACAAAAAAACAAACAAACAAAAACAAAAAAACAAACAAACAAAAACAAAAAACAAACAAACAAAAACAAAAAAACAAACAAACAAAAACAAAAAACAAACAAACAAAAACAAAAAACAAACAAACAAACAAAAACAAAAAACAAACAAACAAACAAAAACAAAAAACAAACAAACAAACAAAAACAAAAAACAAACAAACAAAAACAAAAAACAAACAAACAAAAACAAAAAACAAACAAACAAAAACAAAAAACAGACAAACAAAAACAAAAAACAAACAAAAACAAAAACAAACAAACAAAAAACAAACAAAAACAAAAAAACAAATAAATAAATAAATAATGCAATGTGAACAACCAGCAAGATTAATATATTATTAAACAGTTTGTATTAATGTATTTGATATGGGCGCTAATGAATTTTAATTACATTTGCAGTTTTAAGAAGAATTTTTAGCGTTACAATCAGAAGCTAATCACTAAATAAAAAAAGATCAAATCTCAAAGTGAGACAGTAAACCTAGCCTCTCTTAAGCCATTTTTGTGTAATAATTGTTTTAAATGAAGAATTTTCACCCAAAACAAGTTAAGTTCACAAAAATGAAAAAAAGACGTTTTGTTGTATTGCTAGTATTCTTTGTAACCGTCAGAGATCTGCTGTGTGTTTTCCCTCGAAACTCACTTCCACGAAATACGGTAAATATTGAGACAGAAATGTAACGATTTCATGCAAAACAAGTTAAGTCCATAATTCGTTTTCCAGAAGTTCTTCATGCATGAGCATTTATTCAGGAAACAGCTGAGTATGATGACCGCTGCCAACCAAGACATGGAGAACGACAGATTTTCATAATGTGAAATCGGAGATTATACAGTAAGTAGGGTTATGAAGTTTATGACCTAAAATCACAGAAAAATAACCTATAAAATGACCTTAAATTTCTGAAAATATGACATTAAAAATGACCATGATTTTAATGATTAAGTACAGAAAAAAGTAATAATAGTGTAATTCCATCTGTGAAAAACACATTCACACCAAACTCTGTGACCATCTGTAGCAAAAACCTTCTCTACTTTGTTTCTCTTTCGACATTTTTACGTCTTTCCTGTGTGATACAATATGCTGACTGCGGACACTGCGTCTGCATTAATTGTTGTTACATTTAATGGGAGGGAAGCATGTAACACAAGTGATCACAGGAGTCAAAACAGATGCAAGGGAAAATTCTTGTAAGACGCAATCCAATTGCTTAAGCAATCTGCAGTAGGTTCTCGAATATAGGCTGCGAGTACACCGTTAAAAATGTCCGTTTATAAGCAGAAAAGAGCAAGAAATAATCAATAGACATTAAAGACCGGAAATGCAAAGAAAAAAAAATGCAACATAAAAATAGGCTTTATTAATTCGTATTGAAGTGAAACGAGTTTCTATTGGATCCTGCATTGTCTGGGATGTCTCAGAAGAAAGATGATATTTCAACTTCCGAGCCCTAATTAGGAGTGCGATTCTAATTATCGGCCAGAAGATATGCAGGAGGCAGCAAGCGAGTACGTGATGAGTCAAAGTATCATGTTTACAAGGTTCCGCGTGCTGATAGAAGTTTCGCCCCGTTATTGTCTGATGTTTATTTATTTATTTATTTATTTATTTATTTATTTACTTATTTATTTACTTATTTATTTACTTATTTATTTACTTATTTATTTACTTATTTATTTACTTATTTATTTACTTATTTATTTATTTATTTATTTATTTATTTATTTATTTATTTATTTACTTATTTATTTAATAGATTTATTTACACTGACCATAAGACCTCTTGTTGCATGTATGTCGAGCTGTATGAAGAGAATTTTGTATAAATGTAAGGTATACATTAATTACAAACACAAACATGTTTTTTACTGTTCGTGGAATTTTGGTCACTAAGAAACATCACACAGAATTTGTATTAATTCATTTCTTTAGAAATGGTCCTATTTAAAACTTAAATTTAAACTGAGGATTTATTATTTTATCTATGCTGAAAACATGTATTTGTGTACAACAATGAGAAACCAACAGGAAACATCCAGCATAAATCGAAACAGCTCCACAGTTTTTTGTCCCTCCTGTCAAATTACTGAAAATAGATTGCTCTGCATATGCTTTACATAATTTAGCGACATCAAATTAAACTTGATTTTCTAATTACGTTAAATTTACGCACAGAGGAAATGAGTAAATAAACGGCAAGCTCGCAGGACTAACGACTTCAGCAGCTGGTTCTAATGAGTGCGCCGATTCTGATTTACATGGAGGTATGAGATAATTAACCTACTCTGCCTGTCGTTAATATCATTCTGGCTTCACCCATATCTGACCGAAAAAGTTTTACTTTAATAATTAATTGCAATAATTCAGTCCTGGATTACGATTTTGTTCAATTCAACGATCTCATTTGATCATATTCTGTGATTTATTGTATAACTATACCGGCATACAGAAATATGCCTCCAAGTTATTTATAACATTTTGCATTTTCCAGAAGAGAAAAATTCTAAATTCATCAAATTTATCGTGTCGTCTATTATCGTAGTACCTGTTTCTTCGAAGATTGAAGTCATCCGTAATTAGATGATTTGATCGTAGTGGCGTTCTTTCATAAATGCAATTTTTAGACCTTTTTTCACGTGTGTAAGTAGGCCTATTCATTGAAATAGGATTTCATTGTTATTTTACGAAATTTAGGATAAATACTTTATGTTCAATGGTGAAGGCTAACAGTTTTCCATTTCAAATTTTTGTATCTAATGACAGGTACTTGACTCACGTTATTCATCCAGGTTTCTCCATCTGGGAAATGTGTCGAAGCTGTAGTTCTTTGAGCCGCCGTAGTATTATTTTTTGTGCACCTTACTTATATATTTTCTTTCAAATGGCTTTTAAGGAACCCAGAGGTTAATTGTCGCCCTCACATAAGCCCATCATCGGTCCCTATCCTCAGAAGATTAATCCAGTCCCTACCATCATATTCCATCTCCCTCAAATCCATTTTAATATTATCCTCCAATCTACGTCTTTGCCTCCCCAAAGATCTTTTCCCCTCAGGTCTTCCTATTAACATTTTATATGCATTTCTGGAGTCACCTTTACGTGCTACATGCCCTATCCATCACAAACGTCTGGATTTAATATTACTAATTATGTTAGATGAAGAATGAAATGCATACAGTTCTGCGTTATGTAACTTTATTCTCCCGTAACTTCATCCCTCTTAGCCCATATATTTTCCTAAGTACCTTGTTCTCAAACATCCTTAACCTCCGTTCTTCTCTCGAACTGAGAGTCCAAGTTACACAACCATACAGAACAACCGGTAATATAACCGTTTTATAAATTCAAACTTTGAGCTTTTTCAAGAGCAGACTGGATGATAAAAGTTCCTCAACCGAATAATGACAGGTATTTCCCATACTTATTCTGCGTTTAATTTCCTCTCGAGTGTCATATATATTTGTTTCTCCCAAAACGAGTAAAGTCCACAAAAATGAAAAAATACGTTTTGCTATATTGCTACTATTCTTTGTAATCGTCAGAGATCTGCTGTGCGTTTTCCCTCGAAACTCACTTCCACGAATTACGGTAAATATTGAGACAAATATAACGATGTCATGCAAAACAAGTTAAGTCTATAATTCGTTTTCCAGAAGTTCTTCATGCATGAGCATTTATTCAGGAAACAGCTGAGTATGATGACCGCTGCCAACCAAGACATGGAGAACGACAGAGGTTTTCATAATGTGAAATCTGAGACTATACAGTAAGTAGGGCTCTGAAGTTTATGACCTAAAATCACAGAAAAATAACCTATAAAGTGACCTATAAAATGATTGCCTTTCGTGCACCACGATGATTAGTGGCGCAAAGATTAATTATTGGTATTGAAACTGAAGTACCCAACGAAAACTTACATCAAACAGCCTTTCTCCACCACAAATTCCAGTTGGACCCATCGAGACTCGAACCCGGGTTACTAGCGTGGAAAGCCGAAGCTCTAACGCCGTTCAGCTAGCGTTCAAACAGAACTTGTTCCATGAAATCACTTTTCTTGCTTTCGAGTCTTGCATGGACTTTATTCCAACAACGTATTACATCATAATCTTGGAACTTCTGTCTAGATGACATACTAGTGTCAAAATAGAATATATTCAGTGTCAAAGTCTCAGCTCAGAGTTCATTTCTCTAAGTATCACTTCGGAAACACTGCTTGGAAGACGATATTTTAGGTGAATCAGACAAGTGAAACAATTCTCTTTGAGAAAACATATGCATTATTTAAAGTAAGAATTGCTATTTATAAATCACTTTTTAAATCAAATAGATGACTTACGTATATAGCCTAATATGCAATTTTGTATTTTATTATATTTACACAATTGCAATTGTTTTGTATTTTGCGATTCATTTCGTGTCAAAATTACATTTTGAGTGAGTTTAGTATGAAATACTCACGTTCGGCTGTGCTGCCGTCGACCCCGTGACTATCATGCTAGTTTGGGTGGCTAGCGCTCTTGACCCTGGAACAGAGAACACCTAGATAGAACTCATCATCTTCCATCACCCCACTGAATGAAACACACGCCGTTGCCGGAGGCATCCACAAGTTACTTATTTTTAAGTATGTAGTAATTTGATTCCATTTCATATTCAGGAATTACGTAATCCGACATTACAGAATGGAATGAATTCACTGCCATCATGTATACCAGGCATGTCAATTGATGCCCATAGGAGCAAGCGCGCGCTTTAGAGCTCAGGAGAGCCTGAGCGCTTTAAGCGGAAAGGAAAGACAGACTAAAGAGGTAGTATATGCCGCTTGGTCGAGCTATATTCAGGGATGACCAGCACTGATTCAATAGATAAAGGGAAGAGAACTTATTAAAACTGCATCCATGTTAATTTTTAGATTTGCCTGAGAAGTATAAGTGCATTATAAGAATGTAAGTTTTAATTTTAATGCTCATTTTTCACAAGTTTGATTTTTTTATTCAAAAGAAATATTTTCTCAACTTTTCGTATAGAAAAGTGAAATTTTCAGGTATAGGCCTATTTATTTAGTAGCCTTACAGAATGTTTTCTTAAATCCAATATACCGTATATACCTATTACTGAAGATAGTGTATTGAAAATTTTGAAAATATTCGCATGGAAATTGTTTGTAAGGAAATGAATTAACAAAGCAACTACTGTTACGTCATAAGCAAAAGATACGTGTCCATGTGTTGTAAAAATGTCAGCTCTATAGCTTCAGCAGATTTCGAGAAAATAATTTAATATTCTGATGATAGGAAGTTGCTCACAAATATCACCTTAAAAGCATAATGCAGTAAGAGTTTTGTTATGTAATATTAGTTACACTTAAAACATATACAGTACCTAGGTAACTTTGCTTTGTACTGTAATATTGTTTTGATTGGTTTATTGATTACTTTTGTAGGACTAAAGATACCATCAATATAAATTTCAACTTATCATGTCATACTCAATCTCTTTCTTTGGAATATCACTTTCTTTATGAATGATATGTTTCATTCACTTAATACAGTATAATTATACTACTATGGATTTTAAGTGAATATTCCTTCTTAACTCTCTATTATGTTATTAACATTTAAATCACAAGTGCAATATTAAGAAATCAGTGTTAGTACTTTTGTTTTACAGACAATATAGATAATATTAAACAGAAAGAAGCCATATAAAAACGACATAAAATTTCACGTTCCGTTTGAAGTTTGTGCACCATTGTTTTCTTAATCCAGCAGGTTGCTTATTCATATACACAATCCTTCCTCTTTCCTTACTTAGAGCTTGATGCGCGCGCACGACGTCAAGGTCAGAAAAATGCGCTTGCTTTGACATCACTGATGTATACGGTTATTATATTCATTAACAATAAATATCAAACTTACACAGATCTGTATTACTAGTATAATCAATTGAACAAAATTGAATGTCCTAATCGCCTAGGTATTTAAAAACTATCAATTACGCAATTATCTCGGATCGGTGTAATTTGTGGTAGCAATATGATATTTTGGCAAGATAACCTACTATTCATCATGCGCATCGGTGGGCGACTGTCTCTCAATGAGAGTTGACGTCATTACTTTCATTCACTCCACACCAGTCCGCTCGGTAGGGGAAGGTAGGATTCAAACAAACACTGCTTGTGATACGTGTGTGGGGTTAGCGGGAAGTAATATGACAAGTAGGGTAACTCCAAATAATACCTCTTTAATCTTCGCCGTAAAAATGACTTCTTCGTCTGGGAATTACTGATCAGGAATGGAAAGACGAATACTTTTTGTGCACTTCATGAGAGAAAGACTAGGCCTATTTGTTTAATTTGTGGAAAAAGTAGTAGCCTAATTATATTTCTCATTTCAATGTAAAGAGACATTTCACTTTTCGTCACGCAGAGAAGTATGGTACACATGCCATTTCAGGTAATTATCGTTTAATTTTCCTTTACGTTATTGTCTTATTGACGTCCACATTTATTATCTTGTGACCTCAATTCATTCTTCATTTAAATAGGAACTGCACGTTTCCACCTTATAACAGAACTAAAAGATACAAATAAATCTGAGACTGAAGCTTTCGTTCAGCAAAAGGCACACTGTGCAGTTCGAGCTAGTTTCAGTTCTGCGATTGTGTTCATCGGGTTTAAAACCAGATATTAATACACTAGTTCAGAGGAAGAGGTGTCAGAAGTCTTCGGGATCATCCTCGTGTACAGGTAGACATAGTAAAAGTGTAAATTAATTGTGTTGCAAACTGGTTAAGCTTATAGGTTTGTAAAATGCTTATTTATATATCATTATTTCGGGTTTGCTGTGAAGATTAATATTAAACTTTCAAATTAATCTATGGAACAATGATTCAATATTATATTTTGTAAATTGATACACTAACATTACAAATGATGAGTGACTGATGTTAAAGTGATGTTTGGGACGTTTACACACGTTTGTAAAATATTTCTTACTAACAATAGAAATAGATAATTAGTTACGTAGCAATATGTTAAACTCAGTATTATGTTTAAAAGACGTCCGCCACTGATGCAACGAAGCAAGCTGAAGAAAAAAGCGGGTTACCTTACTCTCTTCGATAGCGCATGAATTACATTCATCATGAGGAGAGGGATAAACAAACCACCCCGCCATGATCAGTAGCCCACGCATGATCATGCGATTACACAGCATTCGTATCGTAGTTGAGGAAAACCTCGGGGAAAAAAACGATAATTGTCGCAGAAGGGATTCGAACACACGCTCCAGCAAAGCCTCGGAGCACGAGCCTCTCTCCTTTCTGTCAATCAATGCTTTGGCCTAAAAAATAAATTAAACGCTGCAAATCAGTTTAGGGAACTTGATTTTTAAATAGAACGAGTTTTACTGTAAAGTAAACAGTTTTAATGAGAGCTCTGATAAAATTAACACATGGTAAAGGATGAGCTTCTTAATTTAGAACAATATTTCAGCAGTCATTTCATGGAACGCTTATTTTGCAGTAAAATATTTTAGAAGAATTTTATTAAAAGGCACAGAAACGTATTTGTACTTTTGAAGTTCTGATTTACTGCAACAGCAACATTTTACTCTACTACAGTTACTTACTTACAAATGACTTAAGGAACCCGCAGGTTCATTGCCGCCCTCACGTAAGCCCGCCATCGGTCCCTATCTTGTGCAAGATTAATCCACTCTATCATATCCCACCTACCTCAAATCCATTTTAATATTATCCTCCCATCCACGTCTCGGCCTCCCAAAGGTCTTTTTCCCTCCGGTCTCCCAACTAACACTCTATATGCATTTCTGGATTCGCCCATGCGTGCTACATACCCTGCCCATCTCAAACGTTTGGATTTAATATTCCTAACTGCCATGTGAAGAATACAATACGTGCAGTTCTGCGTTGTGTAACTTTCTCCATTCTCCTGTAACTTCATCCCTCTTAGCCCCAAATATTTTCCTAAGAACCTTATTCTCAAACACCTTTAATCTCTGTTCCTTTCTCAAAGTGAGAGTCCAAGTTTCATAACCATACAGAGCAGCCGGTAATGTAACTGTTTTATAAATTCTAACCATACTGAAATATTTACATATACATACAGTATGATTACATATATATGCCTATAATCACTAGTAGACCTATTTTATCCCAATGTAAGTTTGTTCTTTACTCCTGCGGTAGCCGAGTGGTCAGACCTCCAGCCTATCACGTAGGCGACCAGGGTTCTATTCCCGGTCATTTCTGGGATTTTTATTGAGAAATCTATAGTGAAACTTGTGGACAAGATCAAAGTTTAGGTTTTCTCGGGATTCTCCGGTTTTCCCCCATTTTAGACATCTGCATCATTCCATGAAAATTTCTCTATTTCGTCATCATTCCATAGCATTTCCCAAACGCCGGATGGCGACGGACGGAGGGGGCTGACCTAGGGACGAGAGGGTTGCCTGCTCGAAACCTGGGTACGCAGCGAACCTTAGTGTAGTCAGCCAGTGTGGGTTTGAGAATGCGCCTAGCTTTAGGGTTAGCGCAATATATCGTAGCAGGTCGCAGTGCTGGGTCCTCCTCCCGTAAATTCCATTCCAAGTTTGTTCTTTTGCGTATCTAACTTCTTGTGACGTATAGCCCTGTGGAATATTTCCACTACATAAAACATTCAAGGCAGATGATTCATCGAGGAAAGTCTCAATGACGATTTACATAATGCAACTGCAAAAGATAGGATTAATTGGCACGATATCTATACTACCATAATTGTATTAATTGAAGTTACATAACTAGTTTACATTGCATGTAAAATTTTATATTTTTCATACACACTCAGTACAGTAACGAGGATCATTTCAGTCGATTTTCATCTTCCTCTTAACCAAAGTTCCATAAACAGTATTTTACTTCCATCTCTCTCTATTTTCTAAAGAGAAACTTATCTTTGCATGTTTGCTTAGCAAACTTGAGTGTCATAAACTTTACATTCGGTAAGTTAACTTTTCCTAGTTACTGATGCACAACGTAAACTTCATCTTCAGACACACTCTTCCTTCCTCATTTTCACCTCCTCATTTCGTAAAGATACACACGCTACTGCGGCGTCGAGAAGGTTATACAGGGTAAAGTTTGGTAATATTGTGATACGAGTAATATTGTGATATGAGTAATATTGTGATATGAGTAATATTGTGATATGAGCAATATTGTGATAGTTCTCTTTGAGAATTTATTACAATTTTACTGAGCGACAGGAAGATCGGTTTTTTGCGTCAACGTATTAACGGAATGTTCGTGGGCAATTTTCTGCACAAAACTGGTTCTTCTCTCACTCAGTAAAATTGTAATAAATTCTCAAAAAGAACTATCACAATATTACTCGTATCACAATATTATCAACCTTTGCCCTACTGTAGTTACATCTCTAGACTAACACTAAACTATCTCACATTGCGGGTCTCTCTGACCCTGTGGTCAGCGCGATTCTGGGCCACTGGGGAGATGTCATAGAACAAGTACAAGACAGTTCTGTGAGCTGGAGATAATTCTCCATCCACGCCGGGAATCGAACCACGGACCGCTGGGTTGGGAAGCGTACCTAATATCTACAGTCAGAGCGACGGACTTATTCTATGTACAGTATATTGTTAAAGTTAAATATCCTACTTCAATTCCTTTATAATTTAATACTACCACACAGGAACCACGACTAAATTTAATTGGCGTTTCGTGATTGTGAAAGTCACTACATAACATCATTTAGCAAACTGATCTACGACTTTTCACATACAGGATTTGACTTACACGACATTTCACACATCACTTCACATGCCACCTATTCGTCTACGCGACATTTGGTGTGCTCGTTTTCACATACGACATTTGGTGTAGGCCTACTCTTTTCGCACGCATTTTCGCATACAATTCCCGTATGCCTTCATACACGTGTGTTGAAACTGACAATTAAAACGAATGGATATATGAGTTTGCGATTTTTATGGTTTGAAGTTTCGCATTTAAATTTCCAGCACTGAAATAAATTTTTCGAGTTGAACATTTAAACTGTAAAAATGAAAGGAGAATTTATTCATACGTCACGCGGGGAGAAATGTCTTTCGTATCGAGGACATCTCTATCATAAGCAAAGACACAAAGAGAATAATGGAAAGACGTACTGGATACATGTCCGCAAGGAGACGTGTAGAGGTCAACAGTTACGGATGATCACATGACAAGAGAATTACAAACATCACAACATAGCCATGGAGCTACTCCAGATGAGGTGAGTGCAAGAAAGATCATCGCTACAGTCAAATGACGAGAAATTGCATATCCAGAGGAATCACTTTCCAGAATACTCGAAAAGCAGCTTGTGGAGGTGCCTGACAGTCTGTTATAGTGTTTATCGGTAAGTCTGTTTTTAAGCGAGTCATGAATAGAAAGAGAGCACGTGATCAGCCTGCAAACCATAAATCTTTGGCGGACCTGGTATATTAAAAAAAAAGAAGAATATTCATATATCAATCGAGGAGATCGGTTCGTGTTGCTCGACCATTTGGATGACGAAGAGGAGGAAGAATATAAGATGCCTTGCGGGTTCGGAAGTATGGTACATGGATGTTACATTCCAAGTGTCTCCGTCAATCTTTACACAGATATTCCCCATCCATGTGATGTACTGGGGGAATGCTTACCATATGCATATTGCCTTTGGTAAACAAGGAGCAAGACAAGTATATGACAGTGTTAGAGAGTTTAACAGTCATGCACAGAGAAGCAATCCTGAAACTGTTGTTAGTGATATGGAGTTGGCCTTCATTAATGCTCATCGTACTGTGTTCCTCATGCCGCAACCAGACTATGCTTTTTCCATTTCGGCCAGGTAATGTTCAGAAAAGTTCTGGCAAGTTCATTATAATGATCCTGACAATCATGGAGTAGGGACGCTGTGCCTCAGATGCTAAGTTTGGCGTTCGTTCCCGAGGAAGATGCTGCAATTAATTTTGACGAACTGTATTTGAGAATTGCGGATCATTGCCGTGCGCTGGGGAATTTCTTTGCCAAAACTTATATTCGCGACACACAAGTTCGAAGATGCAGACGGAGACGGAGACAACAAATTCGGATGCGGTATGCTCCTTCATTGTGGATCAGTATGATGCAGCGTTTAGAAATAAACCTGAACTAACACCCAGACTGAAGTATGACAATTGCTTCCAATTACTCGTTATTAAGGCACATCCTTCACTATATTCCTTGATATGAGACTTGTTCAAAATTACCTATAGAACTCATTGCTAAACCGCGGGTCATATCCGTGAATCATTCAGTATATTGTTTTCACATGTCTTATGATTTCTACGAATATACTCGTAGCACTCACTTGCCTCAAACGTTTACGTAACGATAGTCACCACTAGGCGAATAGGGAAAACAGCAACTTGAAAAAAGTTAGAAAGGATTCGAACTAAAAAAGGAAAGAAGGCATTTAGAACCACGGAGTAGATGGAGAAAGAACTCCGAATATGATTGAACATGACAAATGCTGAACTATGTGCAAGGCAAGTAGGAAGAGAGTAGAGTAGAACAGTAAGACATCTTTGAATATTTTGAATCTGACATGTATGGATTGATGCACAAGTTCTTATCGTTTTTTCTATTCGATAAAAATTTTTATTCGAGATGAATAGAAGACAGAAACTAATCAGCAATATATTTTCATACTTTATCTATGACTGCCAACGCTGGATAGTTTTTAGATTCTACGTCTGAAGAAATCTGCTGGTTTGTAGTCGTCATGCCAAGTTTGTAAAGCATCTTCGTTATCAAAATAGTTCTCTTGGAAGTTGTTGAATAAAGAACGGAAATGGTGAAGATCTAAGGGCACAAGACCAGAGAATATGGGGGATGTGGAATCACCTCCCAACCCAGCTCCTGGATAGCTGCTTTTGTTATGTTAGCAGAGTGCGGGCATGCATTATCGTATTGCAGCAACACTTGATGTAGTCTTCCCGGTTGTTTTTCTTCAATTGTGGCAGCAAGGCGTCTGAGTTGTTGGCAATAAATGTCAACAGTTATGGTTACATTTCTAGGAAGCAATTCGCAGTACACGGCGCCTTCTTTGTCCCAACAGACGCATGTGGACGGACACTAACTTTTGTATGGGGTGTTGTGTGTTGAAATAACAGAACCCTTTTCTTACAGTGCTTTCTCGCATGACATTAAATGTTCACACAAAGTTGCTTGAATCTTTGTAGTACAATACGGAATCTGTAAAGCTAATTTCTGTAGTAGAACCTGACGTATAAAATTTTAAGTTTTAAGGACACTCCAGCGTTGGTTCATTCGGCGAAGGAATGTCGACATTATTTATACTTGTGATGCATGCTACACTTTGTACTCGTAGTTTGTACCATGCTATCGCGGGTCAGATTGCGGGCGAAGGTGCGAGGGCCGTCAACTAACCCTATCAGAGCCTCTAAATCATACAACTTATTCATGTTAAAAAGTTCTACTCTTAATCAAAATTGATTATTTATACATGACACGAATCTGACGATCGATTGCAGATGTGCAACAAATTATTTATCCATGGAGACATTCATGGACTTGATCGTATGGACAGAGTGACAAAAAAACACACACGCACTCACGCGCACACGCACGCATGCACACGCACAGAAAAATCAAGAATACATTTTACATCGACAGTTTATGCTCATGAAAATGTCCTACTTGGACTTCCATAGAATGGTTCTGCAAGTTATTAGTCCTTTCATGCGGAGTTAGTATTTTGAAGAATTAGAAACTTCAATATAAATGACACTCGGGAGGAAATTAAACGCAGAATAAATATGGGAAATGCGTGTTATTATTCGATTGAGAAGCTTTCGTCATCTAGTCTGCTGTCAAAAAATCTGAAAGTTAGAATTTATAAAACAGTTATATCACCGGTTGTTCTTTATGGCTGTGAAACTTTGACTCTCACTTTGAGAGAGGAACAGAGATTAAGGGTGTTTGAGAATAAGTTTCTTAGGAAAATATTTGGGGCTAAGAGGGATGAAGTTACACGAGAATGGAGAAAGTTACACAACGCAGAACTGCACGCATTGTATTCTTCACCCGACATAATTCAGACGTTTGAGATAGGCAGGGCATGTAGCACGTATGGGCGAATCCAGAAATGCATATAGAGTGTTAGTTGGGAAACCGGAGGGAAATAGACGTTTGGGGAGGCCGAGACGTAGATTGGAGGATAATATTAAAATAGATTTGAGGGAGGTGGGATATGATGATAGAAACTGGATTAATCTTGCACAGGATAGGGATCGATGGCGGGCTTATGTGAGGGCGGCAATGAACCTTCGGGTTCCTTAAAAGTAATTTGTAAGTAAGTAAGAAACTCCAAAGTTCATTTAAATCTCTCCTTAATTGTTTTTAGGAAACAATATTGTAATGCCCAACACTTTCGTCTACAATTTCTATCATTTCAGTTTAGGTATTTTCGTATCTGTTACTACATTTAAGCCTCATTTAATATATCTTACATAAAGTAAAAGTATAAGGACAAAATTCCAGCACATCGGCGACGCCGATATAGCTTCTCCAGTTGCGAGCGTCGTTAAATAAACTATAATTAAATTTATTCTATAATGCATCCTAAAAAAAAGTCACACATATAGAATCCTAGCCACGTATATAACAAAAAGTTATAACTTGAAAATGGCTTGAGCTAGGTTTTTGATTTTTTTCATACAAACAGGCCTACCAGGTAGAAATCAGACCGTTATTGCTAAAGCTCATAAAAATGAGTTAAAATTTTTGGAGGAGTTGAACATTTGATAAATTTAGTGAAAACGAGTTAAAATGTAAGAAGAAGAAACAATGTTTTTAATTTTCCTCCAGAGCAGTCTAGTTCGTCGTAATATCTTTCCTTGTGTGAGAGTAATGTAGCTACTACGAGGCTTTGGTCACATGGCTGCTCATAGGGAGGGAATGTTTCTTCTCGTTACATTTTATCCAGTTTTCATTAAGTATAACAAATATATATTAGTATATTCTTATACTGCATATAAAATTAAATAATACAGTTAATTTAAAACAATTTGCGTGAAGTTTTCTGCCAAGAACTGCTCTCAGTTTCTCGTAATCGCAAGTGGCATATCGATGTGAAAGTAGTTCTAAAATTAAACATTTCATAATTATATTACATAATGATAAATATCAAGATCGCTTTGCCTCTTGTGATTCATTCAGTCTGCAATACTATCCGGTTTGACAGACTAAAGCAAGTGTTGAAATCAATCTAACATAATTGAACTAAATTCATTCGGCTTTCTTATTCCTATTTTTGACAAAATTTTATAATATTACAGTTGGAGCTTTGAACATGGATGAATTTACATTATAAAACTGAATTCTTTGTGGGCATGAAGACGTTCCTCCAACTAAAGGAAGATTGTTTTGTAGCTATAATTTAGAATGTGTACAAAGTGGGTTCGTATTTTTCTATTAGTCTAATGTACTAGAACTTTCGAATTTTAATATATTAGACAGTAGTAAGATAACGGCATAAACAGCAAAATTTAAATTCTAATATTACTACCAATCATAAAACAAACTTTAAAACTTGGTTTACCTTCACCGCGCAACCTTCAACGCATAAATTAACGTGGATAATCAGAGGCGAACCTTAAGCCTTTTCTTTTGCGTTAAAGAAGAATAGTTTCTCTGTTAAAAATGATAGCTTACCATAAATCTTTGAATAAGAAGAGTATTTTTCCCTGGACAAAAATATAATATAAATATAAATTTAGCTTCCCTTATTAAAAGGTTGCCAGATTTGACAAAGCGTATTACATATAAAATGATACACATTTGAAACGGTTAGGGAATCGAATATACAATGTGTCAGAAAACTGACACCTAAGTAGCCTTTGTGCTCATTTACAGTTAAGAAAGGGGGGGGGAATATCATCGGATAGGTTAGAATGATTTGAATACCATATACCGCGAGAAAAATAGTAGTACTGATTTATTGGCATTGATATCTAAATCAATCAACAGCCGTCGGTTAAGATAACTTGAAATTTCCATTATCACTCCCATACAAATGATTTCTCAATTGCTGAACCGATTCTTTGAGGGCACTAATGGCTATTTCCTTCACAATGCTGTGTGTTAGCCCCAGGTTTTTACATTTGTTGGCAAAGAAGGAGGGTATGGTACCTCGTGCTCCCACCATCAGACCTATTACATCAATGTGAGACAGGCTATATTTATCTTTATAGAACGGGATTGTTGGTTCATAGATCAGTTTCTTTTCAAAAGTTGTGTTTTACCGAGGGAAAAATAATAAAAAATGGAGTATTTCTCCCCTTCCCCCGATATAATTTCCATGTACACTTCCGAAGGCTATACGTACTTGGAGTCTTATTTTTTATGCCGATAATTTTCTTACAATTTCGTTTTTTTGTGTCGAATAAAGTATGAGATTATCGCGAAAATGTTGCATTAAGATAACTTGTATAATAATCAGGCAGAGCATTTCTGTTCCCAAACGTACAGCGGATCGAGTAGTTTCTTTCGGTACATCTATTATGTCACGTGGATGCATAAGCAGGATAGAATTGGAAGCAGGCACGCATGAGGTCATTAAGTAGTAATGATGCATTATAAATATTCCCCTGTAAAGTCATATGATGTAGAAAGAACATTCTCTTAGTTTAAACAAATTTTATGTGATGTGTAAAAGATTTACATTTCATAATCTCAGAATATATGTGTTTTTCACTGCAATGGGATAGGTTTTGGTAAATGAATTATTTGTAAATGTTGTGTAAAATGTAAATATTGTTAATTTGTATATTGATTTTCGTTATTTTGTCCCTGTAACATCATGTGACGTAGGAATAACATTTTCTTAGTTTAAACAATTTTTTACTGGCAATTATAGTAAAATATATGTATTTCATAATCTCAGAATATATGTTTTTGTTCACCGTAACGGAGTTGATTTCGTCAAATGCATTAATTGTATATATTATGTAGCCTATAGGATATTTATATTATCATATTTAGTATTATGTTCTATAATATATATTGTATATAATCTACTAGCCGAATATTATTATCGATCCAATTATATTTTCTGTCATATGTAGCACTAACATTTTGCACAGAGCTAGTTTCGCAGTGTTAGTGCCTTTATATGGGTAAAAATTAGCTGGACATACCGTTTCAATGTAAAGCAATCCCACTTAAATTATTATTATTATTATTATTATTATTATTATTATTATTATTACCGAACTAGGTTATAACTTTCATAGCGTCCTGACGTAAGCATTTAAGGTCAGAGTTTGAACCCTGAAACTCCGTGATATACAAACCGATAACTTTGGGAACGAAAATGCGCTGCCTGATAACACACATCCCATTTGCTTGGACGGGAAAATCAATTTAAACATATTACCTAAATATACGAGTATATCACTAATTATATTATATACTATTATTGGATGTATAAATTCTGAAGTCTGACTACTGTAATGTGTTACTAAGGAACTGGTCACCCTACCCCATTATCTCCCGGCTCAGTTACCTCGTTATTGGTGCTTTATTGGTGTCACCTGAGAGGTTCAAAACCTGTCTTCGGACAGTTGACTAACAACAAGCATTACTATTTTTTATTATTACCCAGCGGATTTAACGCAAGATTATTATAATATTTGTCATCTTATTTAGTTGGACATTATTGATGGTAACATGTAATGAAATAATCAACACACTACTTTAACTTACTGTTAACTCCGTATCAGTGAAATGGACAAACTGCATCAAAAGAAGTTGCAATATTTTCCGATTTCATTGAAAAACTCTTGCCTCTAACAATAACATCATCACTTAAATAAAACCCATTACTAATGTATTCTACCATACGAAAAGACTCGCTTATTTTGGTTTTTCGCCCCATATTTACACCACCACTTCACTTTGGGAACTAATTGTTAAACCTACCATGTAGAATGAATATTGTTTACAAAGATTCATTGTCTGGAGTACAGTGTCAAATTACCTCTTTTGTGCTGAAATATGTAGAGTTGTTTGACGAACACTCATTGTATGAAGCAATGTTAAAATTATTTTTTATGCCCTTAAAGACTAAAATAAATGTGTGATCAACACTTATTAACAGGCAGGAAAAAGTATTTTCAGTCGGTCTGAACGTATGTAAATAAGAAGAAGTCAAAAAGTTCAAGTATACGCCAAGTATTTCCACCAAAAACTAGATATCTTTTGTTTTTTAAATAAAATAAATTTAAAATACACTATTTTTCATGTTTATCGCGGAAATTAAGAAATTCGTAAGAACACGAAACATTCGCGAAAATTCGCCTGAGAAATAGTCTCAGATGAACTACATTTAACACTAAACGTGTAGGCCTACATAGCTCTAACCACAACCAAAAAATCATTTTTTGCGCTTATCACTAATACATAAGAACACGGCTCTGGTTGTACTGCTGGTTACTTCAGAGCAAAAACTCGAGTTCATTTTTAATTGCAATGAAGATCACTGAAGTGTAAACCAATGAAACTTCTAATTGTAAAAATAAATTTAATAATGTTTTCGTTATTCATAATTAGATTGGGGCTATTCTTATTCTCCTATCCGGTTAGACTCTAAACAAAGATGGTTTGCTCTAATCTTGAAAGGACGGATGTCAAGGCAACTTTTCTGTCTCAAATAACAGTAATGTAACGTGTTTACAAATCTAACGGCAAAGCAAGCAAGCTTTAATAACGAAAATCAAATGCCGGGACGTCTCCACTATGTTTTTCTTTTACGCGAATAATAAAGCTAGTACAATGCTTTCCACAAAATCATTATGTAGTATTTAATTGTATTTGTGTAGCAACAAACGTGCAAACGTCCCAGTATAAAATTAAATAGGTTTTGGCAAGACCTGAAGACGACCGGTATATCCGCAGATAAAATTTAACCCGTTCAGTCTTCGTTTATTAACATCTTAAGTAACCAGAACAGTTAATGAACTTGACTTGTTTTGTGACATTATACGAACGTTTAAGCAAGACTATCATTATTTAAAGTTTGAGCAGGGGATATATGCAAATTCAAATATTGAAATGCACACAAAATGTGAAAGAAACTTATAGAATTTCTAACTACAAATTTAATATGCATTATTGCAGTTCCAATGGTAGAATAAACATTATGCCAATGAATTAATTTTATTATTTGTGGTTATAGTATGTAATGAAGATCCTAATACAATTCCTCTGTAAACATTTTAGATCCATCACCGAATAATTTTTTGTGCAGTGAAATGGTTCTTTAAGTCACAAAATATTGCAGTTACCCCATCATCATATAAATTGAAGAGAAACTCATTGAAAAATTTATGAAGTTCAATATAAAGTTTATAATATTTCATTAACTAGCTTTCACTCGTTAAATAATATCCCTGCCGCTGTCTTAGAATATGTAAGAACATGAACTATGACAATATATACAGGGTGATTCACGAGGATTTACAGTCCCTTACGGAGCTTATTTCCGAAGACATTCGGATCAAAAAATGTCAAACATTTGTCCTAATCTCAATATTTTCAGAGTTACACTAATTTGAACTTGTTCGTAAAATACTATCATTTTTTAGTTTTAAGGGTAAAAGAATATTACAGATAAAGAATGAACTATCAGGAATATCATTTCTTTAATTACCTAATATTCTGAAGCTAAAAATGTGTTTTGAATTCCATAGTTGCTTCGTACAATTTTTTTTTCGACTTTTAACTACAAAATTACATTTCCTTACGCATTTATCACAACAATAGTTACAAATCACGCTAATCTTGTAAATTCTTCAAAACTGTACATTAGGATGTTTAATTAAACTGTAAAGAATCAAGTTCCTAAAGTCATATAATTCGTAACAATTTTGTGATAAGTACGTAAGAATGATATTTTTAGCAAAGAATTGAAAAAAAAATCTGTAGAAAGCAACTGATAATACATTTTAACTTCAGAACACAAGTCAATTACAGGAATGATACTTCTGGATAGTTCATTTTATATTTGTAATAATTCTTTTACTCTTAAAACTAAAGGAAAGCGGTATTTTACAAACAACTTCAAATTAGTTTAATTCTGAAAATATTGAGATTGGGACAAATGTTTATATGACATTTTCTGCTCAGAATGTCTTCGGAAATAAACTCCATAAGTGACGGTAAATTAAATCCTCGTGAATCACTCTGTGTATCATATAGTTTGTGTACATATACGAAAGTATAAAGTCTCCGACAAAGGTAAATTTACAAAGAATATCATTTTCACTTATATTACGGAAATTTATGTATAGAATTTGTATATTATTAATTTAAGCCCTGCTTATAGTTGATATTTCTTCTTTGAATTACACTGGAGATCTCTTTCACTATCCTTTTTAAATCCTTAATCTCAATTCAGATTTTCACACCTAGTTAAAAATGTCCATATTCTATAATGTGAAAGAATCGGTGTTAAGTTTAAGTTAATTGCCGCATGCATGTTTGAAGTTCATTTATTGAAGTACGAGCGTTCTACATCCAGATTGCCCCGACTCACCTGTAACGTTGTAAAGCGACGCTGGCTTCTCAGCGGCGTTGATCCAGCACTCTGACAGCCGGCAACTTATTGTAAATCGGATACAAGCCGCGTGACGGATGACGTGACAAACGACATCATTGCCATCTGCAGTTACATGTTTAAATCAATACTAGATGAATAGAGATCACATTACTTATCTGTCGGGGAAGACAATATTCGAGTGTCCCATTCAATTGCCTCATAAAAATAATTACAAAGGTCACAATGAAGCCTCAAATAGGATAGAATGTATTTATTCATAACCCTTAAATTGACAAAGTATCCTATACGATACAACGTTTTAATTCGTACTGTAAGTTTTAATAAAATAACAGAGAAGAAATTGGCATGAAAACATTTTTTTACTAATGGCTGTTCGTCATTCACGCATGTGAAGCCAGTTGTGGAGACCTATTTACCGACAGAGTCGTTACCCAGGGTGTGCCACAGAAAGGTAAAAGAGTTAAAACTTACAAACCAGGCCTTAGTCATGACGCTATGGATTCAGTGAAAATCACTGATCTAGTTCCGTATACCTATTTTGTGTGTTACGTCCTAGACGTATGTTACTAAGATATCTCTACGTTTCATGGACGCAGGAAATTCTACAGGACCTTAAACGCTTAAATGAAGCAGAAAGTTCTATAAATACCTAACAACTATGTTTGTGACTAAAAAACGCCTTTTTAGTAGTTTTGGTATATTTCAAATAAAATAATCGGTACTAAAAATGCAGAATTTTTCAATGAAAAATCCCAGACCTAAACGGGACTCGAACCCTGCGTGATAGGTTGCAGGTTTGACCACTCAGCCACCGCAGAGACCACATATATCTATGCAGTATTTTACAGTCGCATTAATGTATTCTTTTGCACTAACATCATTAAGTGAGACAATTTCAATTGTCATACTCTAAATCTAACCTCTTAATTCCTATATCACAGCTAAATGATGCCAGATTGTAACTTCCGTTACCCCTATTGCAATCAGGTCAGTACCCTGCTCCTTAATAAAAGCATGGCAATGATTGAATCAAGGAATAAACAAGTCTTAAAAGATTTTACATGCTGTAAGAAATAACATTACTCATAAAGGTCGGCATTTGAATGACATTGACCTTCTATGCACTTGTAAACAAGATTAAAAATGAGACTACTTGAGCAATCCACCCTAGCTTCCCGAGCTACAATACAGTCAATGAAATCACTTCAAATCCTAAACACTTCAAACAATAGGGTGCATCAAATGGGGAGTATCACTGTCTAGATTTCTAAATTTATTGCTGGTTCTTTGTTGTTACTATGGACATACAGTGAGAAATTGTTCTACTGTAAAGATAGGTGTATGCTACATAATACCACAGTCTAGTATATACAGTCACGAAGCTTGAGTTGTGAGGGTGCTAGGAACAATAGACTGTGCCGGTACTATTTCGCATTGTCTGTAATGAAGCGATATTATTGATCCTAGTAGTTGGCAACTATCTATGGATGCAAATTTAATGCATATTGAGCTTCGTGACTATATATACTAGACTGTGATAATACAGCACATAGGATAAGGATTTCGCCTTAAATGCCTATTATGTTTATTAGTAAAAATATAACATTTAGGCCCGATTGTATAAACCATTTAATCTTAGATCAGAGGTTAAATTGATCCTTGTTTCAGCTGAACTTGGAATTTTGTGTTGTATAAAGTCTAATCTGAGATTAATTTGTCTCATACTAAAGTCAACTTTGACTGAAGAAATTTCTCCGATTAAGTTAGATGATCCAAGTTCAGTTATTTCTTTTCTGTTTGAAATATACGAGTGACAGATTGTGCAAATAAAATATCCATTATTATTATTATTAATATTAATAGATATGTTAGGTACATTTATATATATTTCTTTCAATTTCTTGCCTTAATACACAAACAATCTTATATTTTATAAGGCTCTATCGTGTTCAGCAGTATCAAATAACATAACCTATAATTATATTATGTTTATAACAACCATTAATTATTAATGGATATGATAGGTACATTCATAAATTTTCAATTAACTGTATTACTAAACGAAAATTGTCGTTTTATAAAGCTTTATTATGTTTAGCAGTATCAAACACCATAACATGATAACAACTCGGAGAACAGTCAACCTTCTTCTTATTGTCCGCCATTATTTACATTGCACAAAAAACCAGTGTTTCCAACAGAGTGTACGGAAAGTCGCCAAAAAGTAGTTGTAAAGTCGCTAGATTTCTCATTATCAACAAAGAAAGATTAAATTTTGTCACTATGGGGTGCTAAAAAGGTCACTAAATCCCTATTTAAGCAATATAAAAATTAAAAGAAATTGTTGTTGAAAAAGAGTTAAAGTCGCTAGATTGGCAACACTGAACAAAACTGTATAACATGGTCCGCGCATCACGTATTTCTCCTGTTTATGCGATGTTGCCAAATCCTTTTCACGTGAACTTAGATTGCATTTGAACTAAGGTAATTTGATCGCAGAAAAGTTTTATACAATAGAAGAAGTGTCTGAACTCGGTTCACTTTTCGATCTTCGATCAAAGTTGATCTTTAGTCAGGGAGTTTTATACAATTGGGCCTTAGGCTCTTCAGTTTTAAATTCGTTCTAATTGTAGTGAGTTTATGAAACTCACTATGCAACTATCTATGGATGCAAATTTACTACATATTGAGCTTCGTGACTATATATACAGGGACATCATTTTATTTTTACTAACATTTTTAATATTAACCTGGCTATACTTTTGGATTAATGATTGAGACCCGGAAACACCGTTTGCTACCTCCTTCCACGACTGGAGTTCGATGATACTGGCGTAAAATACAAACAAATCACTTTGCTAGGTATAGGAGGGAAGAAAAGTAGTTCATCCATTTACGTAAAGTAGGAAATATCGCGATTCTGAGTGTGATAATTTTCATTAGAGTTTGTTTAATCAAAATACAGTACAGTATTAACAATAAGTGTGTTTACTCACGAACTGAGTTATCCATGCGAACGTATTCATTATACAGTGTATATTATACTGTCTACAGCACATTAGCGTACGATATAGAGACTGAAGTTAAAATGAAAAATAATCATAATATGGATATTTAAACACATTTTTGAAAATGGTGGCCGTTCATGTCGATACAGGCTTCAGTTCTTTTGTGCCTATTATCGCACTATAGACTATTGCATCTAATTCCAATTATCAGATTCGTCCTTCATACTTAGTAACTCGTGTTGAAATAATTCTGTATCTACTCTATAAAAGAGTACCTTACGTACTGTAAATTCAATCTTCACTTCTGCCCGAGCCGCACAGATAAAATTACTCAGACATGCTATCTACTGTCCGTCCTAGTGGTTATGTCGCAGGATCGTAGAAAGGTGGGGGGATCACGTGATAGTTAATTACTTAACGAGGCCCTTTTATTTAAGTTTTTTAAACAGCTGCATAATCTTACGTAGACGTCCAATTAATTCCTAACAGAAATTAATATTTTCAGAAAAGAGCTAAGAAAGCACAGCCACTAGTCTTTACAGTGGAGCGAGCAGAAGCAGGTGGGGAAAATCGTCATGCGACGTAGGCAAACGGACGACAGTATCTGTGAGAAAATATGATTCAATATTGGAAGTTTTCGTCACTGGAAAACGCGAACATATTTCTGAAACGTATTATAATCAGTAACTCAGTACTGCCGGCCTTGGTTCTATGTGGAGGACAGTTGGAACTTCGTTAGTAGAAGGGGTGGGAGTGAAGAACATTAAAAAACTCAGGTACAATTAAAGTTGAAGTAAAAATAAAATGATGTCCCTGTACTAGACTGTAATAATGCAGCACATAGGCTAAGGATTTCTCCTTAAATGCCTATTAAGTTTATTAGTAAAAATATAAAATTTAGGCTCTTCAGTTTTAAATTCGTTCTAATTGTAGTGAGTTTATGAAACTTTTATAATGCCTGCAATTGTCTATCTTAGTCACAAGGCCCTATATTTATGTCGCTGAATTTTTAAGGGCTTAAAATTGTGGCTTGGTCTAAGTTCACAATTTATTTTTCGATAAAATATTGTATGTTCTGTTTTTTTATTCATATCTAATTTTAGCAGTACTTCTACTACGTGCATCACACATTTATCTGTCATTTGTTGAGAACGCACTAAATAAATAATACTACTCCCAGACTGGCTATAGAAAGAAAGAACATAACAGGCTACTTTCGAGGTATGGCGCTTAGTAATCTGGCTTCCTGATTCGGAGCTTCCGGGTTCGGCCCTTATTTAAGAAGAAGAAGAAGAAGAAGAGTTCTCTGAGTGTCTAGAGACTAGAAATTTTTATGAATGCAAGTGTGATTGCGGGTATGCCAAGTTATTAATTCAACCAAATAATTCACTCTCCTTCGAAAATGGATGTGCGATTCAATTCTTTTCCGCCAATTGAAATGCTAAACGGCGAAGGTCTTTTTGTGACAAACCAAAAAGAATGCAGTGTTCGGCAAGATCTTTCTCCAGATCGTATGGTAGATATTGCTTTCTTTCCAGCTTCGTCTTTACAACATCTGTGGAATTCTTAATCTCGTCTTTTACATATCGTTCTAGTGTCGTTTGAGAGACATTATAAATTCTCGCAGCTTTAAAACTTCCCATTTCCCCGCCTCTGCCTTCCATTTTTTCCTTCCCGGCAACTAAAACAATGATGTGATCATTAATTCCGGTTATAAAAACGATTAGATTAGATTAGATTAGATTAGATTTATTTATTTAACCTGGTAGAGATAAGGCCGTCAGGCCTTCTCTGCCCCTCTACCAGGGGATTACAACTATAACATGAACAATAAGATTACAATTAATATTAAATTTACAATTACAATTACAATAAAAATTAAAGTACGACAAGAATACCTGATTAATGAAAGCTAGACATTTTATCATAGAAGTTAAGAACAAAGAATATTTTTGTATTTACTAAATTACAAATTAAACCTACAATAACAAAATTCTATAGTGATGAAATTACCGGATATTGAGATATTTTGTGGTAGATTAAAAGAACTATTTACAAGAAACCATGTCTGAACGAGTCTCAATTACTGACCAAGTGCCTAGTAAGTTTGCGTTTGAATTGAATTTTATTTCGACAGTCCCTGATGCTAGCAGGTAACGAATTCCAGAGTCTTGGCAGGGCTATCGTGAAAGAGGATGAGTATGAGGAGGTGCGATGGGATGGTATTGTTAGTATTGTTTCATGGCGAGAGCGTGTGTTCAGATTGTGGTGGGAAGAAAGGTAAGTGAAGCGAGACGACAGGTACGAAGGAATAGAAGAGTTCAAGATTTCGAAGAGAAAGAGAAGTGAATGTAAATTTCTTTTCTTATCTAGTTTAAGCCAACCTATTGCTTCCAGGGATGGGGTAATATGATCATATTTACGAACATTGCTTACAAAACGTACACACAAATTATGAGCACGTTGAAGTTTCATTTTGTTGTCGCTGGAAAGGTCAGTCAGTAAAATGTCAGCATAGTCAAAATGGGGAAATACAAGGGTCTGCACAAGGGACTTTTTTAAGCAAGAGGGAAGATGAACATTTATCCTTTTTAGCACATGAATAATAGAATATACTTTTCTGCAGGTTTCTGTGATTTGCATGTCCCAGTTGAGATTATTATCCATGTGAATGCCAAGATTTTTTACCGAAGAACTGAAAGGGATATGCACTGTACTTACTTTAACGGGGGAAATGTCGAGGTGCTTTACAGCATCGGTTTGCCGTTTGTGTCCTAATATGATTGCTTGTGTCTTTCCAGGATTGATATTAAGATGGAATTTCTTTGTCCATGTCACAATCGAGTCAATGTCTTTGTTCAATTTATCTATAGCGTCATTTATTCGATCTAAGCGGGAAGAGATGTAGCATTGAAGGTCGTCAGCATACAAGTGATAGTTACAATGCCTTACATGAGATGTAATATCACTGACATATATCGTGAACAACAATGGTCCGAGTACCGAACCCTGTGGTATACCTGATGTTATGTTAAACCAGGAAGAGCTTCGATTCCCGGATACAACACATTGTTGTCTTTCCCGTAAGTAGGATTCGAACCAACTCACAGCAGTCTCTGACAAATGCAGATTTCTCAATTTATGGGTGAGCAGGTCGAAATTTACAGAGTTGAAAGCTTTGCTAAGGTCAAGAAGTGTTAGTATTGTTATTTTATTAGAGTCGATTGCTTCACGAATGTCTTCTGTCACTTTAAGTAGAGCAGTGCTTGTGTTGTGTCCAGCTCTGAAACCTGACTGATACTTGTCGAATAGTTTGTGTTCGTTCATGTAGTTAGTAATTTGTCTGTGTACGATTCTTTCCAGTGCTTTTGATATGGCTGGCAGGATACTGATTGGTCTATAGTCGTTCGGGTCGGTGGGAACTTTGACTTTTGGAAGAGGAAGAACGAAAGCTTGCTTCCATATTTTAGGGAAAGTTGAAGTGATTAAGGAACTATTGAATATGTGTGCAATTGTAGGTATTACTATGTCTTGTATTTTCTGTATGAGTAATATGCTAATGTTGTCTGGCCCTTGAGCTTTCGTCTTGATGCGTCGGATGGCTTTCATTACGTCAATAGGAGTGACGTCAGTAAAATAGAATTTGTCTCGAGTTGGGGGAGCTGAGTCAGGCAAAACTGTGTCTTGTTTCGTTGTGTTGTTTAAGGTGGGGTCCTTTACAAAGTGTTCGTTCAATCGGTCAAGTGGGATGGGTATGTCTGCTTGTTCACTAGCCCTTCCAAGTCCAATGACCTTCAGATTTTTCCATAACTCGGAAGGGGTTGTGTTGGGCTCTATAAGTTTGTAGGAGTATTTGAGTTTAGCGTTTCTTATTAGTTGAGTCGTTCTGTTTCTTAGGTGTTTATATAAGTTAAAATATTCGTCGTTTTTATTGCGGGTGTATTTCCTATAGGCTAAGTCGCGTTCGGACATCAGGCTACGTATTTCAGTCGTCATCCAAGGGGCTGGGGTCTTTCTGGTACGTTTGGTCTTTAATGGTGCGTGTTTGTCATAAAGTTGAAGTATTAACGTATTGAATAAGTCTACTTTCTCGTCTACAGTTCGTAATGTCCAGATCATGTGCCATGGAAGTTGCGCAGCGTCTTCTTTCAGTGCAATATCATCTATTCTTTTGATATCCCTGTAAGTAATTACTCTAGGAGTCGATTTAGGACACTGCAGATTAAACGATAGATAAATGATATCATGCCCTGATAGTCCTGGTGCAGGCAACTGTCCATGCGTCAGTATTTTGTCGGCATTGTTAGTAATTATCAAGTCCAGTAATGTGTCTGTACCTTCCGTATGATGTGTGGGAGCTAGGGGTAGGATTACCATATCAAGGCACTGAAAGAATGATTTAAGTCTTTTAGTCGTACTAGAATGTAAGTCAAGTAAGTTTGAATTGAAGTCACCCATGATTATAACGTTCTCATATTGCGGCGTTACGTTTAGTAAGGCGGTTTCGAAATCATCTACGTCATATATATGTGGGGGTTTATATACGACACACACTAGACATTTTGTAAATAAGGTGCAAATTTCAATGAACATGAACTCGGGTTTGGCAGAGTACTGGCTTGGAGAATGATGAATAATTTTAGGTCGCGAATCGGATCTAATATAACCAGCCACCCCTCCGCCTCTCTTGCCCTCTCTGTCATTACGGCAAAGCGTATAGCCAGGAAGGTTTACGAGAGTGGAAGGAAGATTAGGATGTAACCAAGATTCGGAGATAAGAATAACGTGAATGTCTAAAGGTGAGAAGATAGAAGAAAATTCGTCAAAATGACACAACAGACTTTGAGCATTCACGTGAACAACATTAAGTGACAAAGGAGAGAAAGAAAGCGCAGCCTTGAGTATGTCTGCGGTACAGGGCAGTGGGCAGGTAGGATTGCTATTGTTCGTGTTAATAGAGGGGACCGGTCTCTGTACACTGACCTCAGGGACTGTCGGGTGAACATGCTGCTTTTTGTTCTCAATTGTACCAACTTATATGCAATTCAAGTTTTTAAATTATTTTCTAGCAATAATAACTTAAAATTACAGTACTAAATGATAAAGAATGTGAAGAAGAAAAATAATTAATTAATTAATAACGTTATTATATGGTAAAAGTTAAAGTGACTTACAGTACTAAATGATAAAAATAAGAATGAAAAAGAATTAATTATTACGTAAAGTTACTGATAGAGTAAAATTTAATATAGATTGAATATTGCAGTATATTAAAATTAGTTGCCTTACTAGTTTTACGCAGCCGACTCGTTCAGATCATGTCTTCTGGGCATTTAATTCTGTGTTTGTGCTCGCCTACTTTGACAATAATGTCTCCGTCTTGTGTCCACACGTTTTTCAAGCTGTATTTAGTTATGCATTCTTTTAACAGATTATGCCTGGCTTTAGTTAGATCTTCACGGACGGTAACAAGACTACCCTTTAACAGTTTTTTGTTTCTGAATACCTCAGCTCTCTTTCTATAGCTGACGAATTTGACAATGATAGGCCGAGGCCTATCACTGTTTCTTCGCCCCACTCGGTGACTTCTGTCGATATCACTTTCAGTTAATTGTACTCCTATTTTAGAAGCCACGTCAATGGCGATAGTGTCCGTGTTCTCAGACTCACTTTCACTCACACCGAAAATCCGTAAACACTGTCGCCTCTGATATTGCTCCAGATCGTCCACCTTCATCTGGAGCTGCCTAATGTGCCTGTCCTTCTTCTCTAGAGCTGTTTTCAGGCTTTCTATCACAGCACTGTTTTCAGCAATAGTTTGTTTCAAGTCCTCCACAATGGCGGTCCTGATGGCCTGCGTCAGTACCTGCAGCATGCCGGGATCTTTCAACGCTTCCACCATGACGCGTCGGACAGCTTCTTCGGAGAACTCGCTGGGAGATGACTTCTTATTATTGCTATTTCCACCCATTTTGTCGTAGAAATCGAATGCGAAATAACACAAAATTATATACCACGACACTTTTAAACACTTTCAAATAGTAATGCACTCTAAAACCGCTGCTAATAATCACCTAAGTCGGAGCGTAATAACACGTGTCTAGCAGCTATCCGCCATGACAGCAAAAAAAAAAAAAAACCAAATGATGTCTCCACATTATTTACCCGGCTAACAAACAATATTGTAACTGTTTATTTTTACCAATTATTTCAACCCAAATGTAATTTTCGCATCCGATGACCGGCATACATTTCAGTTCAATTAAATGAGCCGTTCGGAAATTACCGCGGAGAATTACTGACACAAAAACAGACGTCATTCTCGAAAAGGTTTTAAATCGTCTTAGGGAACCTCGAAATATACATATCCGTAGTTTCCTTGATTTTCCGGACCGTTCACAATACGTTCAGCACCGGGAAGAAATAGTGTTCCTAATATGGGGAGCCCCATATTCGGCATAACACAACCTCCCAATATTAAGACCAGACTACCGTACGTTTGTAAACACTTTTATTTCTCTTTTGTATAATATCCACAAATTAAATAATACATGGGATAAAAGCCCAACTAAAACTGATACCATTATAATATTCAGAAAATTAATTAAACTTAACTTTCTTCGATAATGAGGAAATGTGTGAGAGCGTATTTAACATCTATTATCAGGCAGTACATCTTACTTGACGATATGTGTCAGAGGAAGAACAATAATTGTTTGTATGCATCTGAAGTCTGACTAGTGTAATATGTGGCTAGTCGGCGATGTATGCAATGGAGGGGGAAATGAACTGGCTACCATACCCATTATCTCCTGGCCTTGTTGCCTCATAAATGATGCCTTCTTGGTATCACTTGTGAGGTTCAGACCTGTCTTCAGACAGTTGACTAAAGAACAACTGATAATAAATGCATACATTTCACATTATATTATTCAAAATATATTTAAACTTCGAATACATTAAAACATATAGTTTCGCTGGGTTGACCATTTCACATTAAAATCATCTTGTTGTTGGCGAGGACGTATTTATATATTTGAAGTAACATACTGAATTTCAATTCGAAGCAGCAAATGACAGATACGTTGATCCAACACTAGTACATTTTGAAAAGTAGTTTGCAGAGCTGATTCAATCCTTGGGCTTCATTGGGGGAATACCATACTTCTTGGCGAATTCATCCTGCAAAATTAAGGACAATCCTTTCAAATAAATTTAGTCACGTTTAATGATTTTCTGCGCTTTATATTAAAGATTAAATGGAGGGAGAAGTTAAAACGAATATTGATTACATAATAGGTTTCATTCCTTCGTTCCCTGCTACCCTTGTATTTTCATATTTCAAATGATGTCCTCTACCTTACGATATTTCATTTTAAATATTGGATAAGTTCTTTACTACTCACTCTAAAAGAGTGAATCCCGTCCATTCGTTTAAGAGTAAGATAAAATATTGTAAGGCAAATTTTTTGTTTGGCACAGATTTTCTGCCACATATTAAGAGGTGAAGTCCACCTTCCGCTAGTACAATTTTCAACCTTTTTTTTCTGAAACTCTATAGATCCTTTGGAAATAAAAATTGAAAAATTGGCATGCTTAATATACACTATCTGTACATTACCAAGCAATTTTAATGCTTTTGAAAACCTACTGTTTATTATTTTATTTATGAAAATATGTGGAGTTCTTTACTCAGTCGGACAGCGATTACCTGATAATACAAAAACACGTAAGATATTTTAATGACAATTTACATGCATTTATAGTTCTTCCATATGAACAACATTCTCTAGGATCATATATTTATATAAATATATATTTTTTAAATTAAAATATCTTAAGTACTTCTTGAGTTATCATGTAAATCCTCTCCGGTTGAACAAAATACTCCACAAATTTTCATGATTAGGTTTTCAAAAGCTTCAAAATTGCTTAGTGATATACAGGTAAGGTTTATTATGCTTGCCAATGTTTACTACCAAAGGACTATAAATTCTGAAGAAAAAATGTTGAAATATACTGTATTATTATACTAGCGAAAGGTTTATCTCTTCCCTTAATCATATCTCTATTTGTGACCCATTGCGCGAAAAGGGACCTAAAGTCGTAAAAGGAAATTTTACAGGAGAACAAAATAACGAATTTGGGGTGTAACAACTGCATTTCTATGTTTTGGCATCTTGCGCTATCTGTAGGCTTTTTTATATAATAAACTAGGACGTAGTTTTACACAGTGCTTCTTAAATAGCCTACCTAAAACTTTCTTATAGTTGCTAAGAAAACGAATGAAAACTTTAATTGCATTTTCCTCGAAAAGTACATAATGTAATATCAATATTCAATAAGTAATGTATTAAAAACTATAGCACCTAGAACTATGAAATTTTTAAATGCTTAGTATGTCACCCTTTTTTTGAAACCACCAAAAAAATCCGACTTTAGGTCCCATTTCCTGCAACTAGTCACATTTGTATTTCTTAACGTTAATTGCCTTATTAAGTTTAATGGAAATTCTGAGCATCACTTTGGAAAAGAGGAAAAAAATACATTTTAACTGATAATAACATTCAGACAAAGGAATTAGCTGATTTTAGTATGAAATAAGGAAATTCTTGAGAAATCCAAAGTAAACTAGGTAGGTACTTGTAAACAAAACATTTTAATAGTATTTAACAACGTTGTATTAACTGCGAGACTATGTATTTACCGTCGATTGAATTGGTGATAGCGAGATAGTATTTGGCAAGATGAGGCCAAGTGACTGTGTGATATTTGAATAATTTCGAGGGAAAAATTGTTCCGGGGCCGGGCATCGAACCCGGGACCTGTGGTTTCACGTACCAACGCTCTACCAACTGAGCTACCCGGGAACTCTACCCGGCACCGAACCAATTTTTCCCTCTATATCCACAGACCTCAAAGTGGGCTGACAACCGTCAAGCAACCAACTTCGAGTGCACACTAAATCCGTGTGACTTAAATTGTGGTTTCCTGTTAACGAACAGTGACGTGTATTATGCAAATCAAGATTTCAGGTATAACTCCCTGTAAAGTTGATTTGAATAATTTCGAGGGAAAAATTGTTCCGGGGCCGGGCATCGAACCCGGGACCTTTGATTTCACGTACCAACGCTCTACCAACTGAGCTACCCAGGATATTTGTCGTATATTTAGGGAAATCTCGGAAAAAAACTCAACCAGATAACCAGCCTAAGCAGGATTCGAACCCGCGTCCGAACGCTGTCTGTGATTAGCTAGCAAATACGCTACCGTCTGAAGTACACCGGTGGCTGCCAAACAACATTAATATAAAATAATATAACGCTTTCTTATTGGGGCAGCTCATGAAATAAAAAGGTAACATCTCTTACATAACGGGTTCATAAACATGAACATATTAGGCGATCACCCAAAAATAGGCATAATTTCTCTCTAATAGAATTCCTTCTAATTTCTTGGTATCTAATGGATGCATAATGCATTCGCTTGTTTTAAGATATACTCACGGCCCATTTGATCTGGTTTTCTTTATACATGATACCGCCTTGCTCGTCCGCAAGCTTCATGTTGTTGCGCTCCAAGTCTCCAGGAATCTGAACTGGATTTTTCAGATCGGCCTTCATGAAAACAGTGAATAAAACGCTACAATAAATTGTAGGCCTACATATTTAATATGCAAATGTTAAATACAGTGTAATTTTTAACTACGCAAGCAAGGCGCATATTGGTTGAGGCTCTCGTTCTGCCCGTGAAACATGCGGCAAGAAATTTCTATTGTGTTCCTAAGGACAATTGGCTTATTTTTAAATACCATAACTTGCTTTCCAAGTCTAGGTAAATAGTGTTTTGTGTCATAAGTGGTAAAAAAATCTGCACAGTGCCAGGGATAAACCGGCACACAGTAAGCCCATACCCTAGATCATATATGTAACAGATAACTCATCGCTATGTTAAAATCGGCAGCACTTTGAAGAGAACAACCGCCAGGATCGCCACCCGTCCGCCGTAAACGAATACGAGATGGCAGTACAGTCGCTAATGCAATTAAAATGGGAATTATGACGTGGGCGAATCCAGAAATGCATATAGAGTGTTAATTGGGAGGCCGGAGGGAAAAAGACCTTTGGGGAGGCAGAGACGTAGGTGTGAAGATAATATTAAAATGGATTTGAGGGAGGTGGGATATGATGGTAGAGACTGAATTAATCTTGCTCAGGATAGGGACCAATGGCGGGCTTATGTGAGGGCGGCAATGAACCTCCGGGTTCCTTAAAAGCCAGTAAGTAAGTAAGTAAGTAAGTAAGTAAGTAAGTAAGTAAGTAAGTAAGTAAGTAATTATGATGTGACTTCTTATGTAATAACTAGATGGCAGCGTAGTAAACCTGACAAAAGTTGTTAACCTCAAAGCCAATAAGGCCGACCTATCTGGGTTTCGAAAATGAAACTGCAGTTATATTGGTTTTAATGTTTTATTTGTATTTGAGTTTAAAAATGAAGATTATGGGTCTATGATAAGTTATGCCCACGTATTGCTTGCTAAGAATGAATTCTAATGATTAATATACGTAGTTTGAATTCAAAAAGCCACTAAGTTTGAAGCTAAAGGTTTGTTAGAAGTCATGTTAGATTGAAAATTCCCTCTATTTTCCACCAGTTACTGTCAAAATCCTTTAATTTGTGAAAGTGGATATATGGGATTTTGAATCTATAGGATTATCTGAAAAATTTGATCATTGGTTTGAATAATAAAGCATTCATGAACGTTGATGAAATTAAAAGAAGCTCTCAGGAATATCGTAAACTTCAGCATTGACATTCAATTTTTTCAACTTCTCTTTCTCATGGTTGATGAAACCGAACGAAAGTATTTTGGTAGATAATTTCTAGAAGCCCATGTATTGTGGGTCCCTATCACCACGGCATGGCGTGTCCTCAGGTTGCGGATCGAGGAGACGGCCTCCAGATATGGAGGGTAGCTATGAATATATTGAATAAGCAGTCGCGGGCAACCGATGAAGGGTGGTCCTCCAGCTTGGGGGTTGGGCGAAGGGCTAACAACCTATCACCGTAAAAAAAAGCTTGTTACGAATCCTTCAAATAAGCCTCGGAATGGGACTGATTCTCTGGTACGACCACAGTTGGGAGACCGGAGGGAAAAATACCATTAGGGAAGCCGAGACGTACAGATGGGAAGATAATATTAAAATGGATTTGAGGGAGGTGGGATATGATGATAGAGAATGGATTAATATTGCTCAGGATAGGGACCAATGGCGGGCTTATGTGAGGGCGGCAATGAACCTCCGGGTTCCTTAAAAGCCAGTAAGTAAGTAAGTAAGTAAGTAAGTAAGTAAGTAAGTAAGTAAGTAAGTAAGTAAGTAAGTAAGTAAGTAAGTAAGTAAGTAAGTAAGTAAGTAAATAAGTGAGTAAGTAAGTAAGTAAGTATTTCTAGAAGCATTTTGATTTCTCCTAAGATAGTGAATCCACCATTGCCTCTTTACAGTAATAGTATCTCATCTAATCTGATTTACTACTTTACTCTCAATCTGTAAATTAAGTGAAGATAAAATTATACACTCTAATAATAATAATAATAATAATAATAATAATAATAATAATAATAATAATAATAATAATAATAATGGTTTATTTAACCTGGAAGAGTTAAGGCTATACGGTCTTCTCTAACACTCAACCAGGAGTAAAATTCCTTTACAAAAAAACACTACAAATTTACAAAGTACACTACAATTTTACACTGAATAAGATAATAATAATATAATGTAAACAACAAGCAAGTAGAAATAATGCTTAATATATAACATACGGAAAGAAAGAAAAAAGCATAATACAATGTGAACAACAGGTCAAAATAAATGAGACATGCAAAGTATAAAGAAATAAGATAATAATAATAATAATAATAATAATAATAATAATAATAATAATAATAATAATAATAAAATAGTGAAGTACAAAGCATACAATGAATACAATATTTTTAGGTACACACAGTAAGGAAAATTATGATTGTATATAGCTCAAGTTATCACATTATAGATATACCATTATCGGGAAATATGAAAACAAAAAGTTAAAATAAGTTAAATGTCACTAGAACATAAAAAAATGTGAATACGTAGAAATATGCAATACAACACTTGTCATAATAGTAAGTTAGTTTGGCAACTCGTCAGAAGATAATTTTCTAACTTGGATTTGAAAGATTTCAATGTTAGGCAGCCCTTGACTTCAGGCGGCAGAGAGTTCCATTGACGAGAGATAGCAACAGTGAAAGATGAGGAATACAGAGATGATGTGTGAAGTGGAATTTCTAGCGTGTTATCGCGTTGTGATCGAGTATTAAATATCATGATAGCGAGAAAGAGTATGAAAACGGGCGAATAAAAAGAGGGGGATGAAGTGTGCATAATTCGATATAAGAGAGAAAGCGAGTACAGATTTCTCCTCTCATATAACCTAAGCCATGATAAAACTTCTCGAAAGAAGGTGAGATAATTATGATCATTGTATCGAACATTACAAATGAACACGCTGTAGTTTCTGAGTGGAATCAATCCTGAGATCACTGAACAAAACGTCACAATAATCGAAGTGAGATAGAATGAGTGTCTGTACCAGCGTCTGTTTTAATTCAGATGAATAATGATACAATCTTTTTAGTGAATGGAGAATAGAGTATGTCTTCTTACATGTACATATATTTAATATGTGTATCCCAATTGAGATTAGATTCGAAATGCACTCCGTGATTTTTTACGGTAAAGCTAACTTTAAAGTAGAAAACTAAATTCATTTAAGATATGTATGCCGTTTAGGATACAGAGATAATCGGTCTTACGGGTGGCATCTTTCTGAGGTAATCCATCAGACAGCTCATACGGTCCTTAAATCCAGCAGGAAAGAATTCCGGGTTGATGCAGACGAAACAGTGAGCCAGATTGGCTTCCTCTTCCCTTGTATTCCATTTCCGGATGAACGGTCCGTACAAAGCATCTGAAAACGAAGTGCTTCATAAGGATAATATTGAACTATATTGCATACGCACTTCAATCCAGTAAATAGGTAAATCAATAAGGAAAGAAAGAAAAAAAAAAGAAAGAAAGAAAGAAAGAAAGAAAGAAACAAACAAACAAACAAATAAATAAATAAATAGACAAGTATGTAAATAAATACAGGGTGTTTCAAAAATACGGGGCATAATTTCAGGTATGTATTTCCCACATGTAGACAATCAAAATAGTTCAGTGCAACATGTGTCCGGAAATGCTTCATTTCCGAGTTATGACCTTCACAACATTGAAATTCACCGGAACGTTTTCCTTTCCGCAGGTCGTTGTCATTACAGAAGATGTTCAAAATGTCCACCTCCTGCTTGAATACAGACCTCACATCGATGTCTCATTGACCTGCGAACACGATCCCAAACTCCAGGAGTATTGCGTATGTCCTCAGAACATGCCACAATTCGATTCCGAAGGGATTCCAAATCAGGCACCGGAGACGAATAAACCAATGATTTTAAATGGCCCCACAAGTAGAAATCGAAAGGGTTCAGATCAGGTGAGCGTGGAGGCCAAGCAATTGGGCCATCTCTACCTATCCATCGATCAGGAAACCTTCGATCCAAGTACCAACGAGCCGTACGACTGAAGTGTGCAGGAGCGCCATCATGCAAGAAGTGAATGTGTTGACGATTGATCAGTGGAGTGTCTTCTAAAACATGAGGTATGGTGTTTTCCAGGAAGTTTGTGTACGCCTGCCCCGTAAGTCTGTTCACAAGTACATGGGGTCCAACTAATCGATCACCAATGATACCGGCCCACATGTTGAGGGAGAACCGCACCTGGTGATGAGATGGAACAGTTGCATGTGGGTTTTCATACGCCCATACATGCTGATTGTGGAAATTTGTTATGCCATCTAGTGTGAACTGTGCTTCATCTGTAAATAATACTAAGGCAGGAAAGTTCGGATTTACACCACACTGCTGCAAGAACCACTGACAGAACCTAACTCGTGCAGGTTAATCTGCTGGTGACAGGGCCTATACACGTTGCAAATGATAAGGATACAATTGATACGGTACTCTTTCAACAGTCTCCAGACAGTCGTATGAGGAACATTGACTTGCAACGCTACCCTTCGTGTGCTGATGGAAGGAGTCATGTTCACAGCCTCCAGAATCTCCTCCTGTACTTCTGGAGTTGTAGATCTTGGTTGTCCCCTTCCCAAACCAGGAGAGTTAAATTTTCCATACTCGCACAGACGGTAATGGAGACGTACAAATGTCTTCCGATCTGGACATTGTCGCTGTGGGTACCTCTCCTGGTACAAACGACGAGCCAGCGCAGCATTGCCGTCCGCCTTACCGTACCTACATGAAGTGTATCTCTGCCAGCTCTTGATTTGAATACATGTGGCACAGTCTAACTCCTACACAACACTGAATGTAACCTTCGCCTCGGAATGAACTGTCAGAGTGTCCTCTTAATGTCTCCTTTGACGGCAACGACCTGCGGAAAGAAAGACGTTCCGGTGAATTTCAATGTTGTGAAGGCCATAACTCGGAAATAAAGCATTTCCGGACACATGTTGTAATGAACTATTTTGATTGTCTACATGTGGGAAATACATACATGAAATTAAGCCCCGTATTTTTGAAACACCCTGTATACACATGCATACACACGTACATACATACATACATACATACATACATACATACATACATACATACATACATACATACAGTCCACACCTGTGGAGTAACGGTTAGCGCGTCTGGCCGCGAAACCAGGTGGCCCGGGCTCGATTCCTGGACGGGGCAAGTTACCTGGTTGAGGTTTTTCCGGGGTTTTCCCTCAACCCAATATGAGCAAATGCTGGGTAACTTTCGGTGCTGGACCCCTGACTCATTTCACTGGCATTGTCACCTTCATCTCATTCAGACGTTAAATAACCTAAGATGTTTATAAAGCGTCGTAAAATAACCTATATAAATACATACATATTGTATGTACTGTACATACTCGTTCTGTGCCATAATATACATACATAAATACGCACATACTGTACATGCAAGGGGAAATTATGTTTCTGGACTGTCCTGAATGTAGGCAACACAGAGGACATAGATAGGCATAATAAATCTGCGTTGAGCCAGTTCAGGTGTCAATTCATGAGGTATAGATCTATATCTTCTGTATGATCTTCTAAGCGTTTTAATGTAGCGATGAATTGTATCTTTTGAAGAACCAAGTTCTTCTGAAAACCTATGAGTAGGGGTCTACTCTTTTATGGGGATTTCTCCGTAATTAAGCATGCATTCTTAATATTCTACACCTCAGGTTGTAAATCTTTAATGTCTCCTTCTGCATTATTGAAACTCTGGAACCATTTGTGTGCTACAAACTCACTAACGACACCTTCACCCTCGACTTGACATATTCTTCGAGTCGCGGCAGCAGCTTTTTATGTAATCTTGTTCCCAATGGTGCTTTAGAAGGGCTGTAATCTCAAACTTTATCACCTCTATTTTATATAATGTGTAATATTGACTGTCAGTCACATGTTTACAATAAGTACACAATAATAACCATGACGTCCTGTAAATTGCATTGCCCAACTAAAGAAATCATTAGAATTTACAAAACATTAAACTAAAAAAAAAATACATTACTTATGAGACAACCTAATGTTTACAATCAGAAAGCCCCAATCAGAATTTTAACATAAGTTTACATTATCTGCATATCAGCCTAACAAATAACAGACGATATATTGAACTCCGAGTCTTAAATACGAAATACGCTAATTTTATCTATTTACATAACAAATACGAAATATTTTCGAAAATTCCTTTCAAATTATAATACAAATGTATTTTAAATACATCTACGTATTTCAAGTACCCAGCCCTGATTGCGTATCACAGGCATGCCAAAACCCTGCACATTGTGCAGTCGCGCACATTGTGCAGTAATCTCTGTGCGATGTGCACTTTCTATTCCCCTACCTGGAGGGAGTGAATCGCCTTGGAGGGGAACGCGACAGGGCTATACAGATCTGCAACAGCATATGAGCTTTTGTTTCAGTAACGCAGTTTCAGTACGGGTGCCTGATTTTGCTGTGGCTGTGAATGAGTTATGATAAACAAAGTGAGGAGTTCACACATAACGAAGAAGAGAAATTACGAATCATATAACATAATTGTTATAATGCTTTCCTCAGCCAACAATAATTATTTTAAAATGAAAGGCTTTCCTCAGCCCATGTTGAGGTAATAGTGTTGTGACAGTTTATATCAGATTAGTAAAGTTCTCAAAATATATTGCCAGCGCTTATTTCTTAATCAGTACTCCCACGGAAAAATAAACTTGACAATGGCGTTGTTTTGGAGTCTGTACTACCACAGCCATCAAAGTTTAGACGAGTTACGACTTCCATTTCATAAGCTGATAAGTGATGAGAATATAGTGAGGAATACATGTGAGGCTCTTGAAGTTGTAAGGAGCGAAGAAAGCAACTATTTGCAAGGCGGAAAATTTTTCTGGAAAAATATATGACAAATTTTCCATCTCACGTCACTATATTATGCTAATATAGTTACATTAATAAATCTTTAAACCTGACATAGAGAGACTATCGTCGCTTCACAGCTTGTGAACTACACTTTTAATTTCTTTCAGTAACTCTCCCAACTTATTGATACTTGCTCTCAACGTTTTCCAAATACACTATATGTAATTTAAATTCTAAGCTTAATTTATATTATTTATTAATATTAATGTTAATTTATATTGGCATACAGCAAGGAAATTATTTCAGTGTAAAAACTTTACAATATCCTACTGCATGTAATTAATTGGGAGTACATTTTCTTTAATATTCGTGTACCAAAGTCCCAATAAATAATAATGCTTGACGAACAATAAAAAATAGAGTCTATTACTTTAAAAAAAATTAGTATCTACTACGTAAAATGAAATACTTGTTCGTTTTTTGTTGTTTCGAAATTACTGCAATATATTTTTCTCTTCAAATACTATATAAAAATCATATTAATAAATTATGCTTTACAAACCACTACTTTGTGAAGTATAATTGAGTAAGCATAAAGTTTCTTGTGTTACAATTTTCAAATATAGACACTGATAATACCCGTGTTTTTTTCCTTCTGCTAAGTATGTTTATAATGTCCAAATGCCTATTTAATCCAACCCTAGAAGCGCAGAATAGATTATTGTACACCCTTACAGCTAAGAACTGGTAAGAGCAACCCTTGAATGATGCAGTCTGCACAGACCGACGATCCGCGCACATAACTGCACATTTAGAGTCTGATTTCTGGCATGCCTGGCGTATCATGTAAGAATTTGCCTGTATTTAAAAGTTGAAAAGTTAACTATTACTGTCTTACTTATTAGAGTGGGATAAAAGTTATTCCAGCCAGGGAAATATGGATAACTTTGTTAGGTAGGAGAATACTTCCTACTGAGGGGGAAATTCCCCCCGTCCCCATCAGTTCCGTTAATTCGCGTCCTGGTTTGCAGAATCATTCAATGTGACGCCCGTAACAAGCCTTAAATCCCTATACCGCACTCTATTTTTAATCTAACTACGTGTACTCGTTTTGACTAAAAAACGGAGATCGAGAACAACGCAAGATCCCTCCTACTACTTACCGCCGAGGATTCCACAGAGTGATTCCACCATGAGAGACAACGCGTAGCCCTTGTGGCCAAACTCAACGCCACCGAGTGGCATCAGAGAGCCCTTTCTAAACGCAATCTTCGAGTCCGTGCTGGGTAGTCCATCAGGTCCCACAGCCCAGCCGAGAGGAATTTTCTCACCTTTCTTCATAAACAACTCGATCTATTAAGAAAACTTCTGGTGATTACGAATATCGGATTTCGATACTAGTTTTAACATAATGCTATAAAATTGGCATTATTATTATTATCATTAAACTTCGTTGAATTGCCACACGCAACATGCAATCAGGTTGCCGATGTACGGTAGTATAGAAGAGGTGAGCGACCTCCCGGTCTCGTAGTATAAGCAGTTCATGTTAAGAGATGTGACCGGTCCAAATAGATAAAGCAGCTACAGCTAATATATATCTATGTAAGCACTTGTTTTTGCATTACTGTGGATGGAACAGTCAAAGCTTAACATTTATTCAGTGCAGGCAAGAATTCAATCAAACATACTACAATGAGAGTGTTGCTGTTCCAAACAATTGCCCCTGGAATACCCTTACCCCCGCAGCCAGTCTTGACCCGTTGGAAAACGTGGTTGGATGCTGTTAATTATTATGCAGAATATTACGACAAAATAATGGAAGTAATTGATGCATTGGATAGCACAGACAGTTCCGCTGTTGCAGCTGTAAAATCATTGCCTTCTGAACGGCTATTGGAAGATATTCTGTTCATTGATTCTAATTTTAAAATCGTGTCCAAAAGCATCATCCTGTTAGAATCGTCTAAACTAAAACTCTCAGACGCCCTTAATATAGTGGATAAAGTATCACAAACCGTTATACAAAATAACAATTCACTAATTTCAGAAAAAATGAAATGTAAGTTGAGAAACATTATTGCTAAAATTCTGCCTATTCACAACTTCGTATTATAAATGATGTACTATCAGATCATGACAAGACGTCTGAAGTTGGTGTACTAAAAAGTAGTGACTTCCCGTTCTTCAAATATCCACCTATTACATTTTACCAATATAAAAACTGTTTGAGTGACCATCGGAGGAGGTTCACTTTGCAGTCGCTCAAAATGTACGTAACTCTTCACTGCAATGCACATATTCAAGGATGATGTGAGTATTTTACATTAAATTTTAAGAGTTAATATATCTCACTACAAAATAATTACGTATTTACATGTTTAGACATTTCCTACTTTAATGATCATTCATTATATTTCTTGAATGCAGGATACAGGTTTTATTGTAACCGCAGTATACTGCTCAGTGTTTACATCGGAGGCATGATACTCCATCCGTTACATGCTCCCTTCTCATACAGTCTATACCGCGTGCGTAGTAAACCTTACGATTCTCGTGGAAATTCCACGAAGTCTAATTATCATTATCATTATTATTATTATTATTATTATTATTATTATTATTATTATTATTACTATTATATTCACTGTATTTGTATTTAAGAATCCTGTTACACGCAATGAAAATATAAGTGAAATCAGAAAGCGCCCTTGACGTGTGATTTCATCGACATACATTTGTTACGCACAGAAAAAATGTTGCGTATTCATGAATAATTTCGGAGATTTTTACATTAAAAAATGTAGAGTGGATATAGAGTTAATATTAAACAATAGGCCTAGTGGTCTGTTGCTTTTCACAATAAGATACGTACAGTTAAAAATTACTAGGTTGATTACCTGTGTTCGTAAGTTCTCTGTGTTTTTGGGACATAGAGTAGGCCTACAGTATGGATTCTTTAGCATAATTTTAAATCTATGATATTAGTAGCGATGGTATGTGTGTATATTTTATAGTTTATTTACAGTATATCTCATTACAATAAGAGTAATACTAGACCCTACATGTCCTTTACCAACAAAATTTTTCCAGGTTTGTCTCTAAGCTCCCATGCACAAAAATTGTTATTTTGTGTTGTGTGTCTAAGAAGTTTTTGAGGTTAAATATTAATTTACATGTAACTTTCGTTGTGGATAAATTTATCTAGGGAAACAAATTTAGTTAGAGAAACTAAAAAATCGAGAGTGATATTAATTAGGATTATTTAGCGAATGAAATAAAATAACAAAAAAATTGTAAAATGCGCTAACAGAATATAAATATGAATTACTTACAATCGTGTAGTTCAGAACTTGGTAATTGAAAACAGATGTCTTTGTTGTGTCACATGATCTAATTTATCAATTTAATTTACTTAATCAAAACAGGCCTATATTAATACAATTATTTAATCTATTTCTTGATTCGATGCTTGAACAAACTCTTCAGAACATACACACATATCAGAAAGGTGGTTCCGATCTCAGGCGGCATACTTCTACGACACAGGGATGCAAAAGTTGATCCACCGGTATGAAAAAGTCTCAATTCCGGTGGAGAATATGTTGAATAATAGTTGAACAATATCCGTATCTGTTCAAATAAATCTTTCTATGAAATTGTGTTTTCTTTATGTAAACGGCGCCAGGGAAACTGACTTTGTGGGGGGGGGCTCTCGTAATTGCGCTAAAGTGGCAAAAACTTGTATAAGTAGACTACTTGCTTGGACATTATTAACATGGTGGAAGAAAAAAATTTTTCTATCTACCTCCATTAGAATGTTTGCTTGTAAGTTAAAATGTTTTTTTTTTAATTCGTGTTCTAGTGATAGTAAACAGGGATGATGTTTACGGGACGCAGAAGGGTTGAGGGGGAGTTAAATTGTAGGTTCCATAGTTATTACAGAGTGAGTCGGGAATCACTTAATGGACACCGATGAGTTGAGAAATATCGCCGAATATTAAATCTGAAACTCCTTTTATATTTATAACTAGTTGGGTTCAATTTTATGGTAGTATTGTGTACAACAGGAAATAACATTAAAATACGAGTATATAAAATATTCCATATCATCAACAGTAGCTATCTACCACATCAATCAAAATGAACTGCAAAACAAATTTCATATGATAATTTACAGCTCCCTGTTTTGTACTTTTCCCTTGCTTAAAACCCAATTGGTGACAAATAATTTACCTTTCCAACTGCTACAGATGTAGTCGCCATGTCCATAACAAACGCGTCGTTGTTTTTTCCAGGCGCAGCGAAGGACATCGGATTGGTGCCCAGAGCTTTCTGTAGGACAGAGATACGAGTCATCAACTTTAAGATATTTCAAATTTGGAAAATGGTTTGTAATTTTATTATAAAGTCTTGGGCCGAAACTAGCACCATGTTTAAGAGCTGCACTTGTATGACATTTAGGCTCAATTAATGGGAAAGTAGACTTTTATCTTCTAGTACGATATTCATGTCGATTAGATTTATGTTTTATTTGATTTCTGTGGTAGTAAGTTAGTAAACTATGTTTATAAATTTCTTCAATAGTTAATACTTTAAAATCTGTATAAATTAAATTTGTTGGGTAATCCATATTTCTGGTTAGACACATTTTTATTAATCATCTGTGTAATAAAATTAATGGATTAAGTACAGATGATGCTACTCCACCCCAATTTATTATACATAATGTATTAATGATTGTACTAAAGCTAAAAATATTATTCTCAATGCCTCCTTAGTGATAAAATTTCGAAGTATTATGAATTTATAAATTGTCTTTTTTATACTCGTACACATAAAATCAATTTGAAACATTTATTTATTTGATTTATGAGATTTTTGGAGTCTTTTCATTTCATCAAAGTTTTTCAATATTTGAAACAATGGATATCGTCACGTTAAATTTGAAAATGCTGCCGTACTGCAGTTAAATGTTTGAATCACCTCTAAGCACGTAACATTGCCAACATTGCGCTCCCAGTTGCCGCTCACTAGTATTTATACTGCTCATTTCTCTTATTTGCTCCAGTTGCTCGGCCCTGGTTGAGAAGTTAATGCGGCATTTCCATATTTTTGCATAACGTTTCTATAGCCATTAAAGACTTAAAATGCATTAGTGAACCACACGATAGCATAACACTAGGTAGGCCTACTCATGTGCAGCTTATAACATGCTGGTAATGAAAACTATTGAAATACGTTAAAAAAAAGGAATAATGGGTCTATAACAACGAGATAGAAAGAGAAGAATATAGAGTGGCCATGTTGTCCTGTACAGCGCTCTTTGCGGTGCCACCGCAAAACACGGCAGATCTGAACTAAGCGCCCACCTTTGTAAAAATTCGTCTGCTTACAATGTTGTATAACGGAGGTAAGAACTACAAAAAAATAAAGAAGAAACATGCCTGTTGTGTGTGCTGCATATAACTGCAACGTCAAAAGGAAAAAGACAACTGATATATCATATTTCATGTAAATTTTATGAAGTTAAGTCCATAGTTTTGTTAATTAGCAGCATTTTTTATGCATAAATGTGTAAACAAAATAAATAGTCACTGGTAATGTACTTAAACTAAATACGAATAAAACCACTACAATTCCGTTTCAGACCCAGTGAAAAACAAATACCAATACAATATTAAAATTGTATTTCGACACCGGCATCCTTTATTTCTGCTCCTTATGTCCTTACTGCTTATAGAAGACGATGAGCTGTAGCTTATAAAAAGTAGGCCTATTTCGAAGACAAACGATTAATCAAATAAATGGTTCACTAGTAATAAAGTTAATCTAAATACGAATAAAACCACTACAATTCCGTTTCAAACCCAGTAATAGCAATCAAATATTAAAATTATATTTCGACACTCGCATCCAAAATAACGCAAAACTCTGGGGTAGGTCGTAGTGTTGTTAGTATTTTGACTGGAAAGACATGAAAGAACATAATTGAGCACCCACGTGCAATAATGGGGTAAGTATGAATATATTTCGTAACTACTTACCCCATTATTATACGTGGGTGCTTAATTATACACTAATAATAATCTGTGGTGCCACAGCTCTTGAAAGGCTCAGACAGACCAGTCGGCTGTTGGCCTCACATTCACATTTCGATAATTATACTCTACTGTAAAAAAAAAAAAAAAAAAAAAAACCTGGAAGCGTGTTTGGTCATGTTTTACCCAAGTTACAAGCTTGGCGGTAAAGGTTGTTTACTACAGTTAGGGCCTTTCATTCTTTATCTTATGGTATAATAAATAGTTTTGCAACGTGTAGAGACTGGGAAAACAATTTAATAAAATCATCCATATCATTTAAAAGAACGTAGGAATATTAACATTTTCTTCAGTGTATTTGCTAGGACTTCTCGTCATACTAAATGCCAATTTTGCTTAGGTTATACTTTTATGCATTCCTTCTAGGAATAGCTCAAGTGTTTTAAATATAGCGTACATAAGTTTAGATTAAGTTCCTAGCACGTATTTGACGAAATACTAGGTTTTTCCACTTCAGTTTAACTGATTTATGCAAACGAAATTTTGACAGCAGACGATTCTAATGTCAATTATCGCCACGCCTACTTTGTTTTGGGCACATAAGTTCATGGCGGACGGTCGTTCAATTTTCTTCAAACATGGCGGCGCAATGACCACTCTATATCTTTCTCTTTCTAACTCGTTGGTCTATAACATGTACTCACATTTTTGGCGCCAGTGGGTGCAACTAGAGGGGATGTATTGGAACATGTGAATCCCTGAAATAAAGGAAGACCATTAATGTCTTACTATGAAAGTAGGTTTTTATGTATTCAGAATTAGAAATAAGATCAAGAATGAAAACTACTTTCTAGTGCAGGAGTAATTTACTGATTACAACGCTTTCAATTGCAGACGTTATTCAGCACCGAAATAAACATGAGCGAGAAATAGTCGACAAATTTTACCTGGAATTCTCTCTCAGGGACAAGATAAATTTACGACCCTGGCTTCCCAGATATACCTACTTCCATACTAGGGATTTTATCGTACTTTAAAGTCCATCGCCCTCTTTGGGACTTATTCTTATTCACGAATTTTGTATTAAATGGTTAGGATAGACAATGACAATACAAGTGCTGTATACTTGTTTATTGAATCAACTATTTTATCTATCAGATGATAACAATGACGCATGTGTTCTCTTCCATTTAGTGTCTAAAATGATACATAAAATAGATTTAGTAAAAATTCTCTTGAACTTCAATAACATATTTTCAAATAGGCATAATGTAGGCTAATTATTTATTATTGATGACTGTAATATGATGGAATAATTTTGTGTTGTTTGGGTAAAGGGAGATAAGTCATAAAAATTAGTTTTGAAATTAATAAAGATTAAACTTCGGACCCTTATTACAAATAATTTTCTACACAAATAAAATCACATCAAATGAATCCTACAGATTCAAAATCCCCTATATCCAATTTTACAAATTGTGGAATTTTAACAGTAACTGGTGGCAAATGGAGGGAATTATCTGTAGTAATGTCACGAGAGGTCTGAGATCTCCCAATAAATCCACGAGCGAAGCGAGTGGATTTATCTGGGAAATCTCAGACCTCGAGTGACATTTATTAGGACTATTTCGTGAATAAAATAAAAATTTAAATAATATATCCCTAAAATTCGATCACAAAATGTTAATAATTGTATATTAACGAATACTTAACCTATTCAGACATTGTGAAGTTGAAATACTCGTAGATGAATATCGATTATTGCAATAAAGAAATTCGATGTTATTATTAAGTAATGCCAATTGCGAAAAGCGAAATACAGGTTTAACAATGTTAATTACATGTACTGCACTTTTCTCTTATTATTATAACAAATACATTTTCATTATCTGCTGAAATCATAATTTAACAGTAACAGTGGGGACAGCTATATACCAATGCTTATGTATTCACAGCGAGACATGTTGCTACACATTGAAGCCATCTCTGTATAGATAGGCCTAATTAAAACACGAATTTTATTACGCCATACGAAAGGCAGTTTGATCAAAGACATTATTACTATGCAAGATCTTTGAGTTTGACATGCGGTGATGTTACTTAAATTTGAACGTCTATTAATTGTTTAATTTCATTACAAATGTTATAGGCTACAATTTTATAGGTTACGTTAGGCCTACCTGTGGAAGCAGGACCAATGTCAGCTGTGCCTTGTTTCGACCGTTATTTACAATGAGTGCTACACGAAAGCATTTTTTATAGCTCGACAAACGCTTTCTCGCTATAGTGTGTAACGGAACTAAAGCTGCATCTACACAGTTCAATATTCCAATCGCGTATGCGTGCAATCTGGGAAGAATATTGAAAGAATCAAATTTAAACGGTACGTTCAATTAAGATGCATAAAGATTTTGTGTCTACATGGTGTGCTGTTTTGAACGTGGTCTTCACTGCGTAAATATATTAATTAATATTAAATATCAATCTTGCATTCATTGCTTTAAAGTTGAAAGAAAAGTTTAACCGTGTAGTTGCATCTTAATGTATGTATGCATCAATTTACGGGAAAACAGTTGGCGACAACGACTAAACAAAAGAAGGACCATGCGATAAATTGATAGCGATAAATCTAGCTGCAGAAATTATCGCAAAGTCTGACTGTGATTGGTTGGAATTCAAAATTTCATTACACTTCATTGGTCGAAAATGGAATGACGTCATATAAACCAAATAGTCAACCTAAAATTTGCACGGAAAGTGGACATGAAACGTTTTCCCCGTTTGGTCTCTAAATACTTTAAACTTAACAACAGTTCCTAATCTGTTATTTTCTAGTACAAGTACGTGTAATGACCTATTAAATCTTTTGTTTGCACGTACTAGTGTTGGATTACATTAGTAACTTACCAGTAATCCCTCTTTCAAAGCTTGATCCATGTACCAGCTGGCCATTCCATAGTGATTGGAACCTTAAAAATTAAAACACAATATATTACAATAAATTAAACAGTGCTATAGACCATTCGATATCTCGTGAAACCTGTCTGTGCGAGAGGGGAAGCAGAAAGTGGACTGAAAAGCTTCCCTCCTTTGCTAGTTTCCATTCGTAGCTACCTCACTTATTCCCACCATAAGGTTCTTACTATAAGCTACGGAGCACGCACACATTTGGTTTCACGAGGTAACGAATGACCTATATCTGTTGTCTGTTCAGGACGGAAATGGTACCTCAAGTAAATGTACCTGTGTATACGAGGACTGGAGTTTTGTAATTGGCCATCTGCCGTAGCACAGTCGAGATGCACTGTTAATATAGTGCCGCTCTTAAATACCGGTACTAATTTTTAGTAAATCGTCGTTGTTCCTGCAATAACTCCTATATGGAAAATAGTCTATACAATTTTTCAGTAGGAGAAAAAACACATTTATTCATCCTATGGCAGCCGTACATAGGGGATTGTGAATTCTTGCATTTTCGAAAGAAAGAAATATAATTTCAGCAGGGAAATCAAGAAAAGAAAGAGTAAAAAATAGACAGATAAAAGAAATTATGAAAGTAGAGGAAGAACCAGACATTATTGACGTTACAGAGAAGAAAAGACTACAATGGTATGGACATGTAAAGAGAATGACAGAGGAACGACTACCACGGCAAATTATGGAATGAATACCGACAGAAAGAAGGAAAAGAGGTCGTCCAGCAAAGACGTGAATAGAAGGGTTACAGACTGCCATGACTTCAAGGAATTTGACACAGAACAGTGGATGGATAGGGAGGTTTGGCGTTTGGTTTCCGGAAGACGGCGTCACCAGTCATGAAACCGGAAGAAGAAGAAGAAGAAGAAACATAATTACATATAAGAGATTTTATTATTTGCTGTATCACTATTTAAGTTATTTAATAGGGCAAAAATTTGAAAATCAATAAATATGTCACATAGGAGTTATTGTAGGAACAACGACGAAATAGATTAATTATTCACAAAAAATAGTCATATAAAATTATTTTAATTTAATAATGTCTCTACAGACTACTACCAAACTGAATCACTAATTCTTGGACCGATAGATAGCGACATCGAGCAAAAATATTACGTAATATCGGTATAGCAAGAGTTGTCTGCGATCCTTTCAAATGAAGCGCACTCGTTGATGTAAAAAACAGATACAACTCATTTGTTTAATTTATTAGTGCTTTATTTTAATTGGTGTTTAGACTATAAACAATATGTTTGTGTAGGGTTCCCATACGTCCCATTTTCGCTAATGTGTTTCGTTGTCCCGAAAGAGGCCTTCTGAACTTCGATTTAATAATAATAATAATAATAATAATAATAATAATAATAATAATAATAATAATAATAATAATCATAATAATAATAATGTTTTATTTTCGCTGGCAAAGTTAAGGCCATAAGGCCTTCTCTTCCACTCAACCAGCCTTAATCAATACAATACATATTTATATTACAAATACTTATTTACACTACACTTAAAAGGTTCTCCAGCAATATTCTTCAGTTTTAACGACTAGTAGACTACATATTTACTTAAATTTAGATAAACCTATAAGGTAAAGTAGGAACTTAATTTATGAGCTAATTTAATTCAATCAATTATAATTAATTTAATATTTGAGATAGCTAGTAAAATGATGAAAATTAATTTAATATAAGCTTACTAGGACTATGTTACTATGTTACAGGGAGAAAAAAAATATATATATAAATATATATTATTAAAAAATTAGAGGCCGAAAAAAATAATAAAACTGGGAATTCTATTGCTGTTTATATATTATAAATTTGTAAGAAATACTTTCAATTCTTTAAGTACCTACTTCATTTTCAACAACAGTATTTAATTTTATTTAATTGCATTGCTGTAATCCGATCAAAGACAAAATAGAAAATACACATCAATTAATACCTAATTTTTAAAATCGCTGCTGAGTGTAACGTATTATGATGTTTCTGGGAATCTTTAATATGGTGCTATTGGATAGTCGTGTTTATTCCATTGTATTCATGACTAATAAACATGGCGCATCTTAACGTGAGCAAAAATCTTAGACTCTACTGTCCATTTTACAATTGTGCATCTTTTTCCACCGTCCGAAAATGACTGTCCTTGTTGAACCTATCATTTCAGACCCAGAAACAAAATCCGTGAATAGCTGCTTAATAATAACAAATTATTATATCTATAACATGTTCACATTCAGAATGGTGCCGCGTGTTAGAGACGCCGACACAAAAATAAACATGGAGGAGGACTCAATAATTGAAATGGAAATTAAACAAATTATCAGACCTATTAATCAAAACACAGTACAGTTACATTATATGTATAATAATACATTAGGGTAATTGAAAGTCAGCTTCATTAGAAACTATTTTTTCTCCTATTAGAAGTCTAAAACTAGAATTAATGACTCGTTTTTGGATTTCATCTCGAGATAAATCCATGCACTTAGGCTCACAGTCCCGGCTGGAGCAAGTTACCTGGTTGAGGTTTTTTCCTGGGGTTTCCCTCAACCCAATATGAGAAAATTCTGGGTAACTATCGGTGCTGGACCCCGGACTCATTTCATCGGCATAATAACCGTCATCTCATTCAGACGCTAAATAACCTAAGATGTTGATAAAGCGTCGTAAAATAACCTACTAAAATAAAAGAAAATAGGCTCACAGTGGCCCATTGTGCGCCTTATGTATGTAAAGTTAAATAATCAATTAAAAATTTTACGTCGGTTGGTTCTAAGCCTTTTTTAATGGAATTCTTTACGCGAATTTGTCAAATACTGGTGACCATTGTGCAGTGTGTGATGAAAGAAAACAAAAATCGCCTCGCGGGTGTGTCGTCACCAAAAAAATGCCTATCCCCACTTTTCTTTTTAGCTATTGCAATGGTTGTATCACGAGCTAGAAATTTTAATTTGTTCACTAGCATCCCGAGAGCTTGATTTCTGGAATCTTTGTAACTAAATATATACTACGAGTAGTTATGTTCGCGATGTTCCTGCATCTATGTACACGCCTCGACTTTTCAAGAACTACAAGTCGAACCATCTGACAACAGGCAGTCGGATGGCTCGGCCATGTGACATCACCCGACAAGAATTTTGTCAGACCACACAGCTATATACGACCTGATATTACGTCTGATTTTACCAAATGAACCTGACCATCTGACCTTCCGCATTTCACGAGAAGATCTGAGCAAGGAATGCGAGTTTTCCCCCCACTCTTATAACCTATCCCCGACACTGAACCGGCCGGCCACTGACTGAGCCTTGTTTGTCCCAGCCAGCCAATGACACCACTCCCATTCACCTGCTCCTTCAAGAATGCTGAGTTAACTGGCTTACTCTCCTCTTACCCCGCAAGGACCATACTCCCCTCGCAGGGATCCTCTCGTGAAATTTGAACAGTAGATCGTCTGTAGCCAGCTTTATTCAACTCAACGTACCTTCAAAAATTCCTCACAATTCTGAATGGGCATCGGTCTTATATGCTGGCCCAAATATCATGAGAAACCTTCTTCCCTATAAGAATTTCAAGCAGTGCTTATTCGGCAACGCTAGGCCAAAGTATGACCACGCGGCCATAGCGCGTCTGCAATATATTATAGTATACCGGTAAGTTAAATGATTTAAAATTGATACTACTTGAAACATTCTTTCAACTTCAATAAAGTGCTAATCTGATGCAATACAACTCGTACGTCTTGCCACTACGAGTCCGATGCCCGTAGACTTCGCCTTGCTAATGGCGAGCTTCATCGCGATGTTCCCCACGACGCCACCGAGTCCATTCTGGCCGCACAAGCAGACTGTGGAAGCGGACTCCTTGAGCACGACCGGTTCGGCATTCGGTTCGACGGCACCCTCCTCGATGTCCAGGATGTACATTCCTAAGAAGCAATAAAATGACAATTGTGAGAAGTGGCGCCAATTAGAGGGATAAGGGAGTCAGTTGCCCTACACTTTTTAAATTTATCTCTTGAGAACTGAGCACATGTAATCTTTTCTTGCATTTCTTTCATGGAAAATAATTATGTTATTGCTTAGCACAAATCCATATTACTTTGTTTCGTTATGATTCATGTGCGGTTCCTCAGAGTTCCTTCCGTCGTCTCACAACAGTGCGTCTCCATGGCAACAGCCTCGACTGAACCAAATATTACTTCTGTTCGGTAGTTGCGACAAACTTGCTCAGCACCGGTCAGTGGCCATTCCTTTCTTCTGGAATTCTCCACGCTTCCATAGCTAAGTTTAAGCTAATCAGGATTCTCAACTATTCCCACTTCCTGTCGTCTCGAACACTCCCGAAAAGAAGCTTCTGTTCCAAAAGTTTTTGGTTTTGTGTGTTAAAACTACCATACCGTGTGAAAGTTGCTTCATCAGTAAACAACACACAACTTGATGAAGGATGGGTGGAACGGAGAAAAATTCTCTCCGGCACCGTGATTCGAACCCGGGTTTTCAGCTCTACGTACTGACGCTCTATTCACTAAGCCACATCGGATTCCAACTCCGATGCCAGATTGAATCCTCTCAGTTTAAGTTCCACCTCGTAGTTTTCCCTTTAGTGGTCATCCTTCATGCATTGTCACACATGTGCGACAATTGGCACAATGTCCAACAAACTAATGTGCAGAGGTGCACTCATTACGAGTGACTAAGTGGCCGGGATCCGACGGAATGAGCGCCGTCTTAAGGGGTTAGGTACAGCTTACAGTAGTAAAATTTTTGAAATATTCAACATTTTTTCCTCCATTACTGTATCTTGTACAATAATGAAAATTGGTATGTGTAAAACACTGTCCTTCTGCTATATGAAAAAAATATTTTTACGTATAAAAATATTTACATTTTCCTTTCAAAATTTATTTTACTGTGCAGTGATGAAACATTCCCACATAACTCAAAAACTATTCAACATTCTGTGATGAAATTTGTTGTGTGTATTTATGCATGTTATATCTACAATATGATGCAAGATCACTTCTCTACCTTTGATAGATTGTCTGATAAAAATAAATTAATTTAAAAATGGTCAAGTATCAGTACTTTCTTCTAACACAAAATAAAAAAAAATATTATTTATTAAGGAATGTAGTTGAAAGAGCATGATATTGTAAAGATGAGTTTCAGTAATAAAATAAAAGAGAGAGAACATGAAAAAGTTAACCAGTTTATGAATTATGAGGGAAACGCTTCATCACTGTACAGTGAACTGCCACCATTTTGAATTTGTAAAAAAAAAACTAAATAATTTTCATTATTGTACAAGATACAGTAATGGATGAAAAAAATGTTGAATATTTCTAAAAATTTTACTGCTGTAAGCTGTACCTAACGCCTTAAATCACTAAGTGATTACTTAAGTATATCATATTATTGCGATGTACCGAAGTACATACATTATTTCCGGAAATATTGGAATTAATGATATAGTAGGCTACACTCATGAATTTGCATCTTCGATTAACGTCGTGCATTACAGGGGCTATATTCGGTTCAAGTTTGTCGAGTATGGCACAGTTCGATATCCGCCATGTTCGCACTGCAGGAGACTTATCTGTTTGTTTACACCTTCTTATAAAAATATTACCTAACCTTCACTCCCACCCTTTCATGTTTTAACCGTTTAAGAATTTTAGTACAGATCTTGCGTTTAGTTTTCCGTTTGAAATAAGAATGTCTTGGCCGCCTCTCATGTTCAAACATTGCAGGACACTGTCTTCGATATGATCTTGAAAGTTAAGTCAACTGAACATTCACTCTTATGTTTGTGCTTTCAATTTGTGCTTGTATTTTTAAGTTATACTGGAACAAAAATGAACTGACTCGATCCCGATGTACTCAACGATTAATATTCAACATTTACGGTGCTTGAAGGTCATGGTAAGCTCGAATAAGATCAATTACCTAAATCTTAAAAATTATAGAGAAAGACACCAAAAGAGGACTTATGTAATAAACCATTCAAATTTAAGTAAATGTATTTTGTATTAATAGAACAAGGCAGATTAAATTTTTGGTCCTACTGAATTATCTGTTATGGTTACCATTGGTTATTAATGGAGGAAAACTCGCTCCGGCGCCGGAGTAAGGCCACTAAGGGAAAATACCAAAGGAGAGAGATCCGATCCGATGCTGTAGATTGAGCCTCGGTGTAGCTCAGTGGTTAGAGCGCCTAGTGCGTAGAAATTGCCCTTGAAAATCCATCACCCATGCTTGAGATCTCGACTAGCATGGTAACTCTGAGGCAACGGAAGGATGGGGCCCGGTAAATAGACATGGAACTATCACTTACCAAGTCTGTTTAGTCCGTGGCTGAAATGGCCTTTATAGTCAGCCATGACTAGAATCTGAGCCATCTGCATGGCATAGTCCTCCTTAGTGCCGACTTTCTTGAATGCGTCTGTCATGAAGCGAGTGGCCTCCTTGAGAGAAACCAGCGTTTCCTCGCTCTCTGGAGGCGGCGGGCACGGCATTTGGGTGTCTTTGTCCCATAGTGCCATGTAGCGTCGCGGGTTGACGGTACATTTTGGTCTTACAGTGTGTATTATATGTCTGAACATGTTTACTGGGAATTTTATAAAAATATGGTGCGTGCACGTTCTGTGACTTCGATACTATGGAAACGCAACCATTAGTAGTTAACAATATTTATTGTATTTAGGCTACACCAGCATTATAAACAGTCTTTATTGTTGCTCAAAATCGTTCATAAAATTACGATAATAGCATGCGTGCAATAACATTTCTATAGCAACAATAACGTTCTGTTCTTTTCTCGAAGGTTTATAAAAAGTCATTTTGTGTTAAAATTGTGATTGCGATATTTCATGATAGGCTATTACTTGAAAATATGAGTTTCCTTGTAGAGTAGTGTAGAGTTTGCAATTCGTCACCATGTTTTAGAAGTAATATAGTAAAAAAGGTAGGCCCCTACATATTTCCATGAATTTCATAAAAAGAATTTGCAAATTTCACTCGTCAACAGTAATAAAGTGGCAGTGTAAAGTTGACAATGCTGCAGAACTAGACTCCTAACCTCACTCAAGGCGGCTGATTCATACGTAACGACGTTACCATATGCGGAGGATTCGTTCCGCGCTTGTGCGGTTAGTATTGCGTTAGTACTTACCGAATTCACAATGTCATGTAGTGGTTGTTCGTGAAAACGGTGTGGATTTTCACTGTCCCAGTAACGACTGTTTTGAGTGTCCAGTAATCACTGAGGTGGAACCATGCTTCGTCGCTATAAAAATTAAGATGGGGTCAAGTAGTCCATCATACACTGACTGTTTGAACCACATGCAAAACCTAAGTCTGCTCTGATAATCGAGTTTCGTTAATATCTGAACTACGCGAATTTTGTAAAGTTTTAATTTTAATTATTTCGTACCTCGTATCACTCAAGACTATGACACCCCTACCTTCTGAGCTACACGGCGGGATGATGTCGTAGGACTTCCCTCTAGTCGGTGGCCATTTTCATGTAACATCTCGTCACGCTTTACATATGTTCGTTTCTTATCCAATACTGATCCAGTTGTACGAAATTTCTTCACTAAATTGTAAATAATTGCTTCAGAATAAGAAGGCTCTGGCGAATCAGGGAATACTGACGGAAGTTTGTTACAACTGTTTTCCAAGATTCGTATTTCATAAAGTTGTAAATAAACACTCGTCGTTCAAGGCTATATTTCATAATGGACACACTACTGCACTCTAAATGTACGGTATACAGCTGCACCCTCACTGTGTGAACATGTTTACGTAACTAAACACGAGACGTACGCGAGCAAGAGGTCTGTTCACTGCGATAGCGCAGCAGTTACTACTTTCCGCTAACGCCGGTCTAGCCCTGGCTGACTCACTCTGTATTACTTAAAAAGATCTGCAGCGTTGCTACATATGCATTAAATTTTCTCGAACACTCAAAATTCTCAATAGATTATAATTGGCTGTACCAAAACAATTGCAGACAAAATTTACTTGTAATGACCAGATCTCTAATTCGTGTGAATTAATATACCGATAATACATATCCTTCCACTACGCAGACATAGACACTAACGAACTAAAAAAGAGAGAGAGAATAAATTAAATTATTAGAAAAGAGCTTAAAAGATGGCGTTAAACAAAATTATGCTTATAACTGTCATAGGAAGATAATAAATAAGGCGGTTCTTTCCGAAACTTGCCTTATCCACTGTAAGTTGCTTTTCAGGAAACGAGAAAAACACATAATTCTTATAATCTTGAGTCAGACTTCTTAAAAAATTTTTATTTAAAATTCAAATCAAGATCAAGAGGAACACCAAGCAGGGAAATATAAATGAATCCTATAGATTCAAAATCCCCTATATCCACTTTCACAAATTAAAGGATTTTGACAGTAACTGGTGAAAAATAGAGGGAATTTTCAACCTAACAGTGACTTTTAACAAACCTTTTGCTTTAAATTTAGTGACTTTTTGAATTAAAACTATATAAATCCTTGCAATTCATTCTTAGCAAGCAATATATGGGTATAACTCAATTATGAACAAAATGGTCTTTAGGGGGTTTTGAATCTAGTGGATTCAAATATTATCAACAGAAGCCTAGTTATTCAACTTTTTATTTTGGATAAGACTAGTTCTGGAGCATCATAAAAGAATTTGGTCATATTACTTTATATAACCTTATTGAAAAAGTTACAAAGAGAAGAGAAATTAAGACATCTTGACCTTTTTTAGTTCCATGAATATTCCGGCTTAAGACTACAATGTGTAAGTCACATTACTTTTTGTGACTCTACTGAGAACACAAAAACAAAAATTAATACATTCTGGCTTATTTAACCCCACCAATATTACGCCGTGATAACCACAATTTATTTTATCTGTATTTATTTCTTTCCGAATACTATGGAAAGAACATAAATTTAGAAAAGGGAGTAAGCTATGATAATACTGTAGCAGACAATATTCTCCAGTTCTCCTCACCTAAGGCTATTTTGGATACCATATAACCACACGTTGGATTTCTAACAAAAACTAAAACATAAAATAAAATTGTGTGATAATACCATAGGAACATTCTAAAAACACAAGTTTCAAATACAGAACAAAGACATATTATGAAAGTAAGTAATGAAAAATTACAAGCATCCAAGTAAAGAATGGTTCGTGTTATAGGCCTACTGAAATTATCTTCAACCAACTATACAACCGTTACACACTTAATCTGAATTACACTCTTAAATCTCACCCCTCCTCTTCACATCCTTCACAAATAACTTGAAGGGAAGTATTGTCTTCTGCAGCTGAACGATTGTGAACAATTTCTTATAAAAACAAGCAAATCATTTATTTTCTTAATGCACACCAAAATCCCTTTCCAGCAAATTCGTTACATCTTCACTTTTGTGGGATCTAGGACTGACTGACTGACTGACTTACTTACTTAATTACTTACTTACTTACTTACTTACTTACTTACTTACTTATGGCTTTAAAGAGGAGGAATACGTCCCTATACTGGCAATGTTAATTTCATAAAATTCAGGAACATATAGCTCTAAATCCATTTCACTCACAAGGTTGAAATTTTTTACATAATGTATATGAATCTTCGTCAACACAAAACACCACAGAAATTAGGTTTACAACAATTTATTTATGTGTAAGATTTTTTTTAGATTTACTTTTAATTTTTATATCAATTTATTAGCTTATAATTTTTTATAGTTAAGTGGCACCTATTGGTAAGATTTTATTGGTGGTTTTACTTGTATATAACTTATTGAAGCAGTATGCACAAAATTCTTACTCTAATGTGAGTAATTTTTGAGATACATGTTCCTAAAGTTTATGAAATTAACATTGCCAGTACAGGGACGGAGGTTCATTGTCGCCCTCACATAAGCCCGCCATCGGTCCCTAAACTAAATTCCATTCACACTCAATAATACTAAAGACACAAGAGTTGTAATTCATATACCTGCACGTGAAGAGCTATTGTTGTTAACTCACTGTAAACTAGGCACAATTACTGACAAAGCTACGTCACGCGTACTATAACTTAGTGGGAATATCGGACCAAGAATGCATGAAATTGTCGGTCGACAGCTATTGCAGCTTGCGTGTGTGCGTGCGGCCGGGCGATACCTGACTGGCATTCTCTATATAGCTCGGAAGAGTAATACATAGGGATGTGATTTTATGGTGAATATTTAACCCTTATTTCGGTGCTTAAAGTGGTTTAATTTCGGTGAATATTTCGTAAAAATTTTAGCAATTTCGAGCATATTTCGCATCTTAAAGAAACTTAAAAATAATAAAATATATAGTTTTTTTAATTATTATTGAAACAACCCCTTTGGAGCTTAGAGAAAATTGTTTGCATTATCAATTAAATTCATAATTGAATTTCATCCGACTGTAAAGAGGTAACGACATTGCCTTCTGATCACACGAAAGCAGTTGTTGCGAGATAAATATCCGTTGTCTGCTTGCGCTGCTCTCTGGAAGTAGTCACTGAAACTTTGCGTACATCGCCAAATGTCACACGCATGTAATGCTGAACGATCAATTATGTAGAAATGTTCATGTATATTTCATAACGAAAATTTTCACGTTTTATTTGGAAGAAACAGTTATTTTTCGTGCGAAGTCCCCATAAAGTCTCTTGTTTGTTGAAAATATCGTGATTATGAAGTAATTTCGTGGATTCCTATCAATTTTCGAAAATTCACGGTTATATTTCACTTAATTTTGGACTTTCATTAAGGAATTTACATTTTCCAAGCAGAATATTAAGTTTTAAACACATTTCGCGTATATCGTTAATACCAAAAAATCACATCACTAGTAGGCTAATACATTTCTATATAATAAGAGTTCGACATCTTTACTGTTAAATTAATTTATCTTTGGTCAGTAGTCTGTAGAGTAATAGACAGTATATCGGTGTCTGAAGAAATTATTTACAGTGGTATCTTCATCTCATCAATACAACAACCAATTCATAGAAGTTTCATCGGTCGGATACCCAGTTCTGCAGCAAGTTTGACCTGAAACAAGAAGAGTAAGTATTTTTGGTTTGTTTACTTATCATTCTATATCAGTGAGAAGTAATGGTGAATTAGCGTACTTGGAAGGGACGTAGTCTGAATTTTCTTCATAGATAGGGAAGTATAAGAAAGTTCACAACGTTTGAGAAGTTGGATCTACCTTCGTTTCTAGATCCCAGTTTTTAGAGTCGTTGTAAATGACCAAATTCAGTGACCGATGCTGGAACAAGTAATGAAGATTCTATACAAATACAAGTACAGCTCACCTGTAAGCTACGTAGATCAAGCCATTTGTAACGAATGAAATATCCTTATTTACCTTGTTGTTCGCCTGAAGATGAAGGTATATTCAACCTTGAAAACGTTGTGAGCTTCTTATACAGGTATTTCATAATTATAGGTGGCCTACAAAGTGCAAGGGTGAATAGAGGACAATGAAACAAGGCAAAAAGTCCTGACGCACAAAGGTCTAGAAATCAAAGGTTTCCGAGATATGATGTCAACACTGTGACCACCAACCGAAAACACCTCGTACATTTGCAACCTCTTCTTACCTGGCCGTGCGTGTCTCTATTTTTTCAACATGAGCTACACGACCATTTGGATGCTGTAACTCTTTGGGAAAGGCAATTTGCTATGGTACATGCATGATGGAGCACTGGCTCACTTTCATTTGTACGTTCGAGAGTTCTTACGCTCAAGCTTCCACAACATGTGTAAAAGCCCACTTACCAACAACATGGCCTCCCAGGTCCCCCGACTTCAATCCTCAGATTTTTTTGTTTGGGGATATTTGGTTAATGTTAACGACTTCTGAGAATGCATTGTCAATGGTTGTAAATGTATTAGAGACACGCCGGAGATATTCGAACGTGTAGGATTGTCGACGAAGAAACGTGCTGATGCCTGCCTTATCATGAACGGTGGTCATAGACTATTGAGCATATGTTAAACGCTGTCTTTCTTCAGTGCATATTGAAAGTTGTAACCCCATAGATTTTGGAAATGGCTGGTTTCCGGATCTGCATTTATTAGTACTTTTTGTCTTGTTTCATTGTCCTGCAGTTTATACTTATAACTGTGAATATCTACCTTACTACCATTACAAACAAGTTCAAGCTACACATATCTTCTGAATGTGTTAATACTATATATATATATATATGCACTGTCACTTTCTTCAGTTACATGCATTTAAAAAAAACCGTAAGAGTAATGTAGAATGGAGTAAAATAATAAAATAATAAATAAACAGACAGACAGATAATAAATAAATAAATAAATTTAAATAGATTACTGCATTCGACGAAAATATTAATTTAACTAGTGAATAGCAATAATTTAAACATTTCCAATGATGCACTGAAATTCATCATACCAAAAAAAAAGTGTTGTAGGCTACCACGTAGTTTATAGCCCTCCTAAATCTCAGTTCGATATTCATCCGTACATTTAAGTCAAATGTTTGCAAGATATTTACATAGGCTAAGTTTGCCATGATGAAGAAACATAAAACCAATACATATCGACACATCAATTCAATCGAAAACTGGAAACGTTTGAATTTCTAAAAATTTTTATTTGATATGGATACAAAATGTCACTTACTACAGGCACTACATCAATGTCACTTATTTACTTAATATGGACACTTCAGTAATAGGCCTACACTTTACTTTATTTATCACCTTTTTATTTTGTATGGACACTACATTATTACCGTTTATTTTAGCCGCAAACCATTCAAGTTTATGTTTCATCACCAAAGTATCACTCATACTTCTCAGGACTGTGAACAGAAGAAAGGATCTGTAGAGTTTCGTTTACTGACTTAAAGTGATCATCTGTTCTTTTCTTCTGTTCACTGAGAATTCATCAAACAAAGCAGTCTTGCAAAGTCAGCATTTGCCCAGGTACAGAGAAATAAAATTCTACTCCCTCTGTTCCAAATTATGGTATAGAAAGATGTAATTAATTCTGTTCCAAAATATGGTATAGATTTGTTAAAGTTCTCAGAAATATAATATAACTTTAATACATCTTCTAGATACTTATTTGTTTGATAAATTAGCATAAGAAAACATAAATATTAGGTACATTTCATTCTGTGTGATGCCAATTAATAAAAGAAGAAACAAACATTGTTTTGAGAGAGGCAAATTAACATAAAAAATGCAATAAATTATAACCTTTTTTTGTATGAATGGTGAGCCTTAGATATTCTATTCAAAATTGACTGGGTTGGTATTAAGTTTTCTGCAACAGGAACACACAGCGCCCATTTGATTTCTGTTCATCATGAACTACTTAAATATTATAGTTTGATGCACTACAGAAGATTAGAAACATTCACAACTGCACTATCTGATAGTCCCTTCACTATTGAACTGAATACCACAACGCGAAACATTTCGTGCGCACATAATCAAACTTGTTTTTTTTACTACTATATCATATTTTGGAGCGGAGGGAGTACAATTTTCAGTAATTCTGAATACTGCTCTATAGAAACACAGCTGTGATAAAAATTTACCCAAATTTTGTGCGACAGCATATCTTTAGAACTCTCCTCTTGGTTGTCCTATAGGAAAGATTTCAGTCTGATCACCTGGTCAAAGAGAAGACGTTCATCCAGTTCGCCAGATGTATTATCTTGCACCCACTTGAGTGTAATTTCCGACACTATCCCACAAATTATTGCAATTTCTGGAATTTCTGCCTGACTGCATTCAAAATCGTGTACTTTCGTCTTTTTGGCCCGGACTTTTTTCTTACACTATAAAATCAGGGTCTGTCCGCGAAATCCGCGGCATTTGGCAACCCTATACTTACAGAAGCTTCGAGTTGGTTCTCATGGTAACGGATGCCTCCTTGCTCGTCTACCATCTGCATGTGATTGCGTTCCGGGTCGCCAGGAACCAGCACCGGCTTTGAAGGGTCAGCCTATAAGTGATGCACACAACTGTATTCAGTGTTGAAAGGGAATTTGTTACCTTCCTTCATATCAATCATGGTCAATGTTATTACACGAAGTCAGTCACTTTTATCCACTCCCAACAATTGCAGAGTGTGATCCCAAAATTCCCTCAGTCCATTCAGCCATTTTATGATTTATACCTAGGGTCATTCTGAGAGATCTAGACACTTTTAAGAAAGTAGCCATTGCGAGCATTGTTCCCAGTAAAAAAAGTTCGAACTATATGAGATCTGTGTTAGCTGTGTTTGTAATCTCTTTGTAAGTGAATCTCTTAGCTCCAAATTATGTTTTACGTTCACAGAAGACAAGAAACACAATACATGTGAGTTACACTTTTCTTTTCGGTCATGAAATATAAGATAGCCTACCATATTTAGTTTATTGTACTTCGACTGGACATGCGTGATATTAGTAGATGCACAAATTATTATACTCGTATATAGGCCTACATTTTACTGGTTAGTAAAGGCGCCAAATTTATTAGGCCTACAGTATATCCTAAAAAAATTATTAAAATATTATATAACAAAATCGTTACAAAAACAGGACTTTAGTATTTGTACCAAAGATAACCGAGCACACATATCAAGAAACATGATTTAATACAAAATACAATGGATATGAATATAATAAAACGGTTAGTAGGCCTATTTGATTAATGGTGTAGTACGTCTATTTTATATCAATGATGAACACTCCAATTTTATATTTAGGTTATTGTGATACTGTAAATTATATTTTTGACCATACAAACTTAGTTATATTATATGATAAAGTTGAGGTACGTGTAGTTAATTAGGATTTATTAGGTCCACTTAGTACACCCAGTTAGTTAAGGCTGCTCTACAATAAACCGAAAACGGAAACAACAACGAGAACGGAAATATTGTTAAAATGTATTTAAATTGAGTATTCACAATTAACTTTCACGTTCCCGTTCCCTGGCTCCGGCAAGCTTCTCGTTAATTATTTTAAAATATTTCCGTTCTAGTTCTCGTTGTCGTTTACGTTCCCGGTTTATTGTGGACCAGCCTTTAGGCTTACAATTAGTACTACAGCCAGATTATAGTGCAGTGAACACACATTTTCAATTAATATACGTTACCTAAATAAACAACAATACCTACGTATTCTGATATGCTACCATAAAAATAAAACTAGACAAACGCACAATAGGATTCCAATAGTGCAGTGTCAATAAGAAGCCGATGTACACCTGAGAAAACAAAGGACAATAAAATCTATGTCATTCACAGGATTGGAACTCACGACCGTGATTCGCATCCAATGCCAAGATCGCGTATTAGCCGTTGTTTAACAGAGTTATATAAAATCGTAATGTTCTCACCGGTTCCATTCCTCTCAGGTAGTCCATAATGCTGCTCATGCGATCCTCGAACCCTGGAGCAAAACACTGTGGGTCAATGGCTATGAAACATTGGCCCAAATTTGGCCCCTCTTCGGCACTCTCATGCCAGAGGCGAATATCCGGTCCGATTGAGGAACCTGGAGAAAAGAAATGTAGCTATAGCATTTATGATCTTGGTTCTTGGGCGGATATTCAGCAAGGAAGATTGCAAAATAAATTATAATGATTCTTTTACCAAATCGTGGTAAAGTTTCAACAGTGCGTTGTCCGATGACATTGAGTTTTGTGTTGTTCTATCAATGATTTTTATGCATTGCAAATTGCACTAGTGCGGAAGCAAAGACTTTTGTGTGAAGTCATAAGAAGTGCTCAGAAATGTTGCAGCGATAATGTCCGTGAACTAGTATTTGTAATTTAATAGTTTGTCAAGTAGGTATTCTCTACCAATGAAGTCGACTGGTTGGAGAGTTGGTATAGCGCTGGCCTTCTATGCCCAAGGTTGCGGATTCGATCCAGGAGCAGGTCGATGGCATTTAAGTGTGCGACAAGCTCATGTCAGTAGATTTACTGGCATGTAAAAGAACTCCTGCGGGACAAAATTCCGGCACATCCGGCGACGCTGATATAACCTCTGCAGTTGCGAGCGTCGCTAAATAAAACATAACATTTAACATTTCTACCAATGAAAGGAGACTAATACATACATGTAGGCCTACTAATGCGATTAAAATTTATTTATTTATTTATTTATATTAACATATATTTTGATAAATATGTGCTATAAAATATCTTTTCTTGTTTATATTTCCTTCAAAAGAAACAATTTCATCTCCTTTGACACAATTTCAATAATTTTGTAGTGTTTGTAATTTCGTAACAATAATTAAGTTTGAGGTGAAGATCGTTATTAGTGGCATCTGTTGGCTAAAATGGGAAACTGTCAAGGAGCATTATGCGGAGATCGAGAAAGAACATGATGATAGTAATAAGGAAGTAAATTTTTAATTATTAAAGAAGTAAACTAAAATAAATAACATTGCAGGGTTACGAAATTTATAGAATCTACGAATCTTTGCTGTATAACCTACCTTAAAACACATTACGATTAAAGAGACAAACATAACCTAATTCGATTAATGAAATACAACGATAAGCGGCTGCTTCATGTTATGACATGGTATGTTTATTGATATGACGTCACTAGTAGCGATTCATTGATAATGTACAACACACTTTAATTCTTTCGTGGAACAGAAAGATACAATTTCATACTTTACAACATCTTTCATTAGTAATTTGTAATGTATTATATACATCATACCTTTGTGGAATAGGCTCCTGATCATTGGGAAACATTGGCCGTTTTTGTGTGTGGTAGTAATAGTACGAATGAAAAGCAAAATGTTTCCATTGCTAAGAATGTGGCATTAGAAGGATTTCCTTTCAACCAATGACAGAGTGACAGTATCAATTCCAATTCAGCCCATGGTGTGAACAGCCTATGAAAGGTCAAAACCGACTAGCAGGCTGCTATCCTTACTTTCACAGGCCTCACCAGAGGTGAATGATCATCCAATTAGGACGGAGGTAATGTGTGATCAGTACGATGATCTCCCATCTATTATAGTTTATCTAAATGCAGTTTGCTGCAGAGGACAGAGGAACTCACCTAGTCTTTATTGTGGCAACACCGTAATTCCAATCCTCGTTATCTCCACTATATGTTGTTGTTGTTGTTGTTTTCTAATGCCAGGCGTTTGACAATAAAGTCATTTGACCTCTTGCACTCCAATATTTTTCAAAGATATTATCATGGCCAGCCACTGAAGCACAGATTTTGAGGTGTTCCGAATCCATTTCTTGCTTTGAGTTGCACAATGGACAGTTAGGAGACTGATATATCCCAATTCTATGCAGGTGTTTGGCCAAACAGTCATGGCCTGTTGCCAATCTAAATGCAGCTACTGACGATTTTCGTGGTAAATCGGGTAATTAACTGTGGTTTATGACGCAGAGAGTTCCTTTTTTCCTTTGGGATTATGTTATCAAATTTTGTTTGTTGAAGTCTAAGTATGTAGATTTAATAAATCTTTTCACAGAGTAATACATAGATTTAGTAACAGGCCTCTAGGTAGCAGTGCTGCCCTTCTTTGCTAAAGCATCCGCATTCTCGTTTCCCAGGATTCCACAATGGGATGGTATCCATTGGAATACAATTCTTTTATTGAGTGATATTAATTGAGATAGCATTTTAGTTATTTCTGATGTTTGAGATGAAGGTGTGTGTTTAGAGACTATTGATAGAATAGCTGCTTTGGAGTCTGACAATATAACTGCATTCCTAAATTTATTGATGTGGCATAGAAGATTCCCGAGACATTCACTTATTGCAATAATTTCACCATCAGAACTTGTTGGTCCATATCCAAGAGCTCTATAAAGTGAGAAGAGACAGCACGTAACACCTGCACCGACACCTTGTTCTCTGGAGATCAAGGATCCGTCTGTGTATAAATGAAGCCAGTTTTGTGGAGGGTACCTAATATTAATTGTCTCTAAAGACAATTGTTTCAGTATTTCAGTGTTTACTTCTGATTTCAGTATTTCTTCTGTTAAATTTAGATTATATTCTATATTTAATAGAGTTAAAGGGTTTGGTTTAATTTGTAAGTTTTCTTTTAAATTCGGGATATTGATTTTCTGTTTTAATTCTTGAACCATGGATATGAAACTTTTTTGAGTTTTTAATCTACAGAGAGGACTGTATGAATGCCAATTGTTTCGTGGTAATCTTATAAGCTTTTCATATAGAATCAGTGCTTTTTCTTCTATTGTCATTTTGATGCTGTTAATATTAGTGAGGAATTTCATAGAATCTATTAGAGTTGTTTTAATCCCACCAGTAATGAGCCTGAGAGCTTGGTTTTGAACATATTCTATTTCGTTTTCTATTCTATTTCTCCGCAGTATGTCAGCACTGGCTGTATAAACATTTTGTATGTTCTCCACTATATGTTCAATTGTTTTTAAATGTCATGGTAGCGACTCTATTATTCCATTTATTGTTACCGGTATTTCCGTGTTAATACTTTTATTAGTTTAGTTAAAATAGCGTTCACACCTAGCAAAAGTGGAATGTCGTTATTGGCTTGCGGAATTTAAGTTTCCTGTAACAGTCCAGAGAAAGTACCAACGGGAACCACACCCGAGAGGAAGCATGTCATAAAACACTGTTTGAAACTGTCTCACTTGTAAAGAAGGTCAGGTGGTAAGAAAGTGTTTCTACATGAAGTCGAAACAATTCTAGAAACGTTTCAGCGAAGCCCCGCCAACTCTGATCGGCGTGACAGTAAGAAACTTGGTATACCTAGGTCGACTCTTCGTGTTGTTTATAAAAGGTTATATCTGCGTGTGTATACAGTTCAGTTTGTTAGAAGTTGAAGCGGAATGACATCCCTACGAGAGACGAGTTTGCTAACAATATGCTGTCGGAGATTGATAACACCACAACCGATGTGGTTAGTGATTAACTGATTACGTAGTAGGCCTACTTAATAATTATAGAAACCGACTAAAACTAGTTGGCACGAGAAGAAATATTAGAAGGCAGGCCTACTTTCCTTCATCCTCACGCATTCACGTTATTCAAATGTCGAGGTACACCCTATAAGCCTATATTGTACCTGAGAGCACGCCACAGAGCGTTTCCACCATGAGGGATAGTCCATAGCCTTTGTAGCCTGAAGTGATCTCTGGACCACCGAGTGGCATGAGACAGAGTGTTTTTAATGCGACGACAGCATCCGTGGTGCTGAGCCCCTCGGCGTCCTGCGCCCAACCGTGTACAATTGGCTCCCCCTTTCTGCGCTGCACCTCAATCTGTGATATGTGGAATATGTCAGAAATATTGTCAATCACTAAAACATTAAGAAATTTCTATACTAACATGTTAATAAAAGTGAGAAACTGTAAGAAGAATTGAAAGAAAAAGATTAGAGATAAGATTATATTAGAGATTGGAATACATTAATTAGATTACATCGTACTGATTCAAGTAGAATGAAATTGTATGTATTGTATTGCATTGCATTAATTATATTATGTTATGTTATGTTATGTTATGTTATGTTATGTTATGTTATGTTATGCTATGTTATGTTATGTTATGTTATGTTATGTTATGTTATGTTATGTTATGTTATGTTATGTTATGTTATGTTATGTTACGTTACGTTATGTTATGTTATGTTATGTTATGTTATGTTATGTTATGTTATGTTATGTTATGTTATGTTATGTTATGTTATGTTATGTTATGTGTTATATGTTATATGTTACGTTATATTATATCATATTATATTATATTATATTATATTATATTATATTATATTATATTATATTATATTATATTATATTATATTATATTATATTACACAGAAATAAGACCACGAAACAAACTTTACACATTGAATCAATTTTAAGTATCATTGTTAAGCATATCTTTAATCTTTTATTGAAATTAAAAACTTTAAAATTTCAGAGTGCGTTCTGATTATGGAGTTATACCTATAATCTTTGACGTAGAATAATAGCCTACTGTTTTTCTTCTCCATTGTTTTTTTTTTAATTATAACAACAATTTTATAGTAAGCTTTGTCTTCTAGGCAGCCTTCACTTGGAGGAAGCTGAATAAAATTTATTCGAAATAAAAAACCAATCATTGTGAAAAATGTTTGCTCTCTTAAGGATAAGTTAACGTTGCGTCTAGTATTGTAAATATAAGAAAATGGTATATAATCTTTACGATTTTTGTGATAATACTTCAATAATGTGTACGAGTATTTGTACAAGTGTTCAAACTTTCAGACTTTAAATGCAGAAAAGAGAGTTTAGAAGGGTAATCAATGTGTTTTAGGCATATTTCTATTTTTCTTTTTCGCTAAACTGGAGAATAAGGTGCTAGAGCTTTCAACCGTTCCGTTACGATGATAACCTAATGCAGTCAAATACACAATATCGCCAACATATGGGCATGATTTTTGCCTGTGACGTCCTTATCAGGAGAATTTTTTTTTCTATTTGCCCCCTTGGTTCTGAACATTACTGAGAGGTGCGTTTGTTGAGAAAATATTAATACTTACTTACTTACTTACAAATGGCTTTTAAGGAACCCGAAGGTTCATTGCCGCCCTTACATAAGCCCGCCATCGGTCCCTATCCCGTGCAAGACCAATCCGGTCTCCATCATCATATCCCATCTCCCTCAAATCCACTTTAATAGTATCCTCCCATCTACATCTCGGCCTCCCCAAAGGTCTTTTTCCCTCCGGCCTCCCAACTAACACTCTATATGCATTTCTGGATTCGCCCATACGTGCTACATGCCCTGCCCATCTCAAACGTCTGGATGTAATGTTCCTAATTATGTCAGGTGAAGAATACAATGCGTGAAGTTCTGCGTTGTGTAACTTTCTCCATTCTCCTGTAAATTCATCCTTCATAGCCCCAAATTAAGGCTTATTGTAGGCATTCGTAACAAGCTATTTTTTTTACGGTGATGGGTTGTTAGTCCTTCGCCCAACCCCCAAGCTGGAGGACCACACCTTATCGGCTGTCCAAACTGCTTATTTAATATATTCGCAGCTATCCTCCATATCTAGAGGTAGTTATCAGATAATCGATTCAAAAACTTATGTACAAACGCAACCAAAATTAACCAGATTTTGACAAAACACATCTTCTTTTCTCTTCATAATTTGTAGACTTTCTACTTGTTCATTCCTGAAACGTGTTTGTCCTATTACCATTATGATCACTAAATAATATTATTATTACTATTATATTATTAGCCTATTATTGAGTTATGAATAGATGGCTGATTCATATGCAATAAAAACGGCAAAATATGCTTGCACGTATGCACTTAAAAGCAGGATGAAAATGTTAATATACTAATTTAAATTAGACGCACTGGCACTGAGATTTTTCATTTTATTGCCAGACATAAGGTGCTGTTATTTGCCATTTTGTTGCTGAAGCTGTACCAGTTACACAACACTAAACGATTAGTTGCAATGGAGCAGTGGAACGGTGCACAGTGCACATTTGCAATCAATTCAAGAACAGTTCTTCTTCCACTCTGTGGCTTTCTTTTCGTAGCTGATCCTAGGCCTCAGAGTTTGTAATCCATACCGGTACTGCGATGGCATGAGCACGAGGCATACGATCATGGCGTCCGAAATTGAAATTTCTACGAAATTCCCTCCTAGCAGCCTCGTAACTCTAATTTCTATCTCCTTGATTGCAAATATTACGCCGTGTACCGTTTCACTAGTCCGTGGTGACTAATCGTGTAGTGCTGTTTCGGCAATATAACGACAGATAGTAGCATCTTATATCTGCTATTATAAGCCTACTCGCGTGCCGAGTACTTTAAAATCGTCCGTTTCCCTAGCGAACTCTGTACCATCTTGCTATCACCGATTCCATCGACTCTAAATATCTTATGTAGAGATCCAGAAACAAGCATGCGCAGTATGTTAGAACTGGAACTTGGAAACTTTAAGTGGCCCAACTTTTGTTTCTGGCTCTGTACTATTTTATAGAGCGTCATTTAATAACAGACAAAATTGTGTTTAATTAAAAGAGATTAAAACTATTTACATTGGTTACATTGTGTCATATACCCGCAATAGAGATGTGCAAAATAAATTAAATTTCAAATACTATGTGATACAATAAAAAGAACTTTCAAAAACTGTAATAGAGCAACGCTGTTAAAACTTTACAAAGTAATGGCGATCCCAACCTTGCTTTATAGGTGTGAAAGTTGGGTCTTGACTATCTCACAACAGAAGAGAATAAAGACTGCTGAGATGAAATTTTTGAGACAGGTGGCAGGTTATAGACTCATAGATAAAAAGAGGAATGAAGATATCAGAAAAGAATTGGAAATTCAGAGTCTAAATGAAATAATCATTGAATACAGACAAAGATGACAGGATCATATACAAAAAATGGATGAAGATCGTATACCACAAATAATATATAAGTATAACCTGTAGGTAGAAGAAATGTCGGCAGGCCACGGATGAGATGGTCGGATCAGTTTTCTTGAAGACGGAACGAGCCACAACGCTTATGCCGTGATGAAGATGATGATGATGAAATTATTTTAGAGTGAGATTAGATTATAATTAAAATGGATTATAATCGGATTGAAATTACTCATAAATTAGGACTGGACACGTATGGCCCTATATATAATGATTCGACTTACATAGCCCTACATTATTTGAATAATAGTTCCAATAAGTAAACTATATATATGAATATCGTTTTTCTCTTTCTTTTCTTTTTTGCTGTCGATGGATGTATGTAACTGCATCAATTGATTATAGTCTATAAGCAATAAAAGTGCAATATAGTGCAAGCTAATATTATAGTAATTAATTAAACCCACATCTGCAATTAAACTGACAACTGTATTTTCTTTCTAAGCCATTTCCCATATCAAGGAACAAGATAGTCGAATGCTTTTTAAAGTTCCTTTATGCAATCTTAGCATTATAAATAGGGTGACTATAATTGCATCAGCCGAAAGTGAGGCATCTGTCGTTATCAACCGTCAAAAATAACTTGCGGAAGTTTATTCTGGAATACACAAACATAAACACGCTGGTTTAATAGGTAATGCTCTGGACTTATAATTCTGTGGACCAGGTTCGATCCCCGCTATACTCCTGATTTATAACTTGCGTTGGGAAAGCCCGTGATTCAGGTAACATAGGGGTTTTCTCTGGAAGCTCTGATTCGCTTTTGGCACCGTAACAAATCTCCATAATCATCTCATCTCATCGCGGGTGTAGCGTAGACTAGCCTCCTATGGTGCACCTTGGGCGCACCTATGGTCTACATAACTCGCTTCATATTCTGGGTGAATGACGTAGTACCCGCCGTTAGTTAAAAAGAAAAAAAAAACATCATTCTGGTATACGATAAGCCTATCTGAATTCTTCAAAGTCACATGTCGTTTTTTTCGTTTCTCTGCCGAGACCGATCTTAGTTATCACTACAGAACTGTCGCGAATCGTCTTTCACTGTTTATTTATCTTTCAGATCATCACAACTCTTTTACTTGTATGTAAAATGACAAACTTGCATAAAATGTTACTTTGTTTTAAATAATTCTCTGTATTTACACAGTCACACACCAAACACAAAAAAAAAAACACACACATAATTTTAGCACTCAGTACCTTCTATAATCATGTAAGTTATGTCAATTTCCAAAGCCTTTTATGCATAAACAACCTATTAAGTCAGCTAGCTTTATTAGTTTTTACATTAGAATATTATTGGTATGATCTATTCACCTTTTACTTAAAGTGAAATATCTCCAGACTTAATGGAACTACGGTAATGTACACGGGGCTACAGCATTCGGAGGATTACGCATTATCAGAGTCTTTTAAGCCTAAGTACGTTTTCGTAGCTCCACTAGATATCGAGATATTTCAGTTGAAGTAAAAGGTGAACAGATTTTCCAATTATTTTAATATATAGGTCGTGGGTTAGATTCCCGATTGGGCTAATTACTTGGTTGAGTTTTTTCGGAAGTATTCCCCAACCATAACTCGAATGTCAGGCAATGTATGGCTAATCCTCGGCCTCATATCTCCAAATACCATCTCGCTATCACCAATTCCATCGACGATAAATGACCAAGTAGTTAATATAGCATATTTAAATAACCAAGTAAAAACTATTTAACAGTTGTTTAATATTAGAATAAATGAAATTATCAGATCTTTACGTGTTGCCACTAAAAATCGGGACAAAAGTCAACGTTCTATATAAAAAAAAAAAGAATCGGGACAAACTTTTGTGCTCTCAAAAACGGGACAATCCCTGTTAATCTAGGCATATGGTTGTTCTAATTATAACAGTCTTTATAACATACATTTTTCATTTTCATTTCCGCACTTTACTGTACTCAACTTCACTGAGTGTTTCTCTTCACTTCATTCCCATGCACTACCTAGCGTCTTACCTGCTAATCATCGTCGTACTCGAACTAAAGCTTCTAATGCAGCCCTCTACCCAGTAATAATACTTTGCTAACTAAATTACCGTAGCTTATATAACACATTTCACGTAACTTACACTTCTGTAATGAAATTACCTTGCCCAATGCCACAACAGAATTCGCCATATCCAAGACGAAACTATCACCGTCCTTCCCAGGCGCTGCAAAGGAAATGGGATTGTTGCCGAGAGCCGACTGAAAAGAAATTATTTAAGGTATGAGTAAGGACGGAAAGAATGCAGAATTTCTTCTCGCTAGTATGCCAAGAACTTCAAGAAGTATCACCAGCGTATAGGGAATTATAAGTATGCACACTGCGCGTCGGTGCCTTTGATGTAATAGTGCCTTATTTCAATGACCTTCAAACCAGCTCTATCTGCACCAGCGGGAGGTTCTGCCTTTCCCCCTAGAGTTGGCGCTGATATCGCACCAACAGTCAACAGCAGAAATACTTTCCAGGGACTCAGTTTTGCTGTTCCACCGTTCGCGGTTGCTCGATTACAGTGACCTCTAGCGTTCGAAAGTGGAATTATACGCTAACGGAGCGCATGCGTGCAGAGAAACAGACCAGGTAAATTTGCACAGTGTCCATTCTTTAACATTTCTATTCGCTGGTATTACCGTCGACTGAAAGAGTAAATTATCTCTATTTCACATAGGGTATTGGGAGGCTAAGGCAGGCAATCTGTATTAGTAGCAGTAAGGATATCAATGCTACGTTGTCGCCGCCTTTACGCTCAAGAAAATATCCCTGGTACCCATTTCTATTACAGGCTGACTGAATCTCAACGTCCTAGTACGGACGGAAGAATTATATCAATGAAGAATGAAACCCGCGACATTCGGCTTTGTAGAATAGCGCCTTATCGTAAGACGCGTGCCACCAACAATAAATTAAGTTCATCAATATTTTAGAGGAACCACACCTAATAAGATGAGGGGTTTGTTTAAAGCTTATAAATACTAACATGCTGACTATAATTTAAAGTTGTTATTAGAAGTTACTGTCATTTGCAACTTTATGCGAAATAAAATTTGTATAAACAAATTTAATGTTTCGTAAATTAGACTATGCAATTAATTATATTGATTTCTGCAACAGCTGCATACTTATAAAATGCTGTCAGTATTATAGGAACATCACTTTTCCTTTACATTCTCATTGATATATATTTAAATATTTATTATGCAACATTTATTTAATAATTAAAGTGAACACTTTTTCTTAGTGTATGCCTACACAGAAAAGAGGTTTCACATTATAATTAAACATTTTATTAGGTAAAAAAAACAATGTTTCGTTGATCCAATACAGATACTTGTTCCCAAGAAATCCTATGTAAAACATAATAAGACTACGAGAAGGCAAGAGTCATGAAAAATTTCTTCAGAACAAGCAATCTAAATAAAGGTCAGCAAGTGAAAAAATGAGATGGATCGAGTAGAAAGGGATGTACAGACAGTGAGAAGCAAACAGACAGTAGGAAGAAAGTGTGCAATAGTAAACAAAAACCAACCTACAATTTAAAAAAATGGTTTGTAAGTGGTGAACAAGTGGCAAAGGTTATTGAAAGGAAAAAGAATAGAGTGTAGGGCGGGAGAAAGCGAAACGGTCATAATGTTATAAGTAATGTAAAGTATAAGAATATAGTGTAGCCTTATTTACTTACTTACTGGCTTTTAAGGAACCCGGAGGTTCATTGCCGCCCTCACATAAGCCCGCCATTGGTCCCTATCCTGAGCAAGATTAATCCAGTCTCTACCATCATATCCTACTTCCCTCAAATCCATTTTAATATTATCTTCCCATCTACGTCTCGGCCTCCCCAAAGGTCTTTTTCCCTCCGGCCTCCCAACTAACACTCTATATGTATTTCTGGATTCGCCCATACGTGCTACATGTCCTGCCCATCTCAAACGTCTGGATTTTATGATCATAATTGTCAGGTGAAGTATACAATGCGTGCAGCTCTGCGTTGTGTAACTTTCTCCATTCTCCTGTAACTTCATCCCTCTTAGCCCCAAATATTTTCCTAAGAACCTTATTCTCAAACACCCTTAATCTCTGTTCCTCTCTCAAAGTGAGAGTCCAAGTTTCACAACCATACAGAACAACCGGTAACATAACTGTTTTATAAATTCTAACTTTCAGATTTTTTGACAGAAGACTAGATGACAAAAGCTTCTCAACCGAATAATAACACGCATTTCCCATATTTATTCTGCGTTTAATTTCCTCCCGAGTGTCATTTATATTTGTTACTGTTGCTCCAAGATATTTGAATTTTTCCACCTCTTCGAAGGATAAATCTCCAATTTTTATAGTTCTATTTCGTACAATATTCTGGTCACGAGACATAATCATATACTTAGTCTTTTCGGGATTTACTTCCAACTCTATCGCTTTACTTGCTTCAACTAGAATTTCCGCGTTTTCCCTAATCGTTTGTGGATTTTCTCCTAACATATTCACATCATCCGCATAGACAAGAAGCTTATCCTGACTTATCCTGAACTTTCATAATGGCATATTCTAGAGCGAAGTTAAAAAGTAAAGGTGATATGCATCTCCCTGCTTTAGCCCGCAGTGAATTGGAAAAGCATCAGATAGAAACTGGCGTATACGGACTCTGCTGTAAGTTTCACTAAGACACATTTTAATTAATCGAACTAGTTTTTTGGGAATACCAAATTCAATAAGAATATTATATAAAACTTCTCTCTTACGCCTTTTTGAAATCTATGAATAACTGATGTACTGTACCCTTATACTCCCATTTTTTCTCCAATATCTGTCGAATACAAAAAAATTGATCAATAGTCGATCTATTACGCCTAAAACCACACTGATGAATCCCCAACAAATATAGTGTAGCCTAAAGGTAAAAAGGGTAAAGGTAAAAAGGGTAAAAGGTAAAGGTATCCCCGTAACATGCCATGAAGGCACTTGGGGGGCATGGTAGAGTCCCATGCTTTCCATGACCTCGGCACTAGAATGAGGTGGTGTGGTCGGCACCACGCTCTGACCGCCTTTTACCCCCGGGAAAGACCCGGTACTCAATTTTATAGGAGGCTGAGTGAACCTCGGGGCCGTTCTGAAAGTTTGGCAACGAGAAAAAATCCTGTCACCACCTGGGATCGAACCCCGGACCTTTCAGTCCGTAGCCAGCTGCTCTACCAACTGAGCTACCCGGCCGCCCAAAGGTAGTAAATGAAATAGTGAAGTGGTGTAAAAAGGCAAAATGAGCGAGGAGTAGGAATTAACCATGATACATGTCAGTAAGGACTAAGAAAAAATAAGTACATCATATGAGTAAAATCAAGAAAGAGATAAATACGGTAATGAATAGTATGTGTTGTGAAAATAGAGACTGTACTAAACAGTAAACAAAGTATTAGGGATAGAGGAATTAGTTTTAGATAGGCTTTAGAACGATAAATAATGTCAGAGAATTAAAGTAGGAAATAGATGAAGTGATAAGAGAAAAGAAGAGACACAGAAGGCCATAGTATTACCACAGTCTAGTATATACAGTCACGAAGCTTGAGTTTTGAGGGTGCTAGGATCAATAGACTGTGCCGGCACTATTTCGCATTGTCTGTAATGAGACGATACTAGCGATCCTAGTGGTTAGCAACTATCTATGGATGCATATTTATTACGTATTGAGCTTCGTGACTGTACATACTAGACTGTGGTATTACATAAAGGAAGATAAGTGCATGAGTCGTCCACTAAGTTTATAAGTGATGTAAGTACTGTAATGTAAGAACAGGAATGCTGGCCCGAATATAGAAATGTGAAGGACCAGTAGTACCAAACGGTTGAATGACAATAAATCATATCATATATCATATCATACTGCCTCATAATACTTACTGTCTTTGCTCGCGTAGGGCTCACTACTGGGGAGGTATTTGTAAAACTCATCCCCTAAAAAAATATGAAAGATTGTACATTTAATGAGTTGAATGCAAAGTTTACTGAACAACAAAATATAATTAATTTATTTATTTATTTATTTATTTATTTATTTATTTATTTATTTATTTATTTATTTATTCTGGTGTAGTTAAGGCCATCAGGCCTTCTCTTCCACACCACCAGAAATACAAATACACCTAACAAAAATAAAAAGGAAAAAAACACTATAAACAAAGTAAAGTCACACAAAAATATACACAGGTTGCAGTCACACAATCATATCACCAACTTTACTATCTGTTAAAATACAGAAAGATCCATTTATAATTTGAGAGCAGATACAGCGCAGATGGATGCAAGAAATTACTCATCGACACTTACGCCACCTTTTTTCGTTTATCGTACACTGACAGTGAGTCAAGAATACGGAGAAGCACAGCGTAACCGTCCAGCGGCATCTGTCATTCTAAAGCAATGGTTCGGCGTAGTATTAGGCAGAGTATTTTTCTAGTGGAAAATTATTTGCAAAATAAAAATCCTGTGAAGCGTGTTAAGAAGCGCAATCGTAAGTTACGTCACAAATATCAGAAATGTTCCTTACCAACTAAATTATATGTGCATGCTCTCATACGCAAGAGAAGTAAGAAGAAGGGCAGTTCATTATGAGAAATGAAGAAAAGAGTTTGCTTTTAATCCTACAATACGTAATGGAAGGTAATTGAATTAGCTTTACTTGTGTAAATTTTACTGCTTAGAGATGATACTACATATGACAAGAAGTTCCTCAAACTCTGGTGTTTAATGAGAGATCTAGTTTTCAAATTCATATCTTATTTTTTTTTTTTTTGGCTCTTACATCTATTATCAGGCAGTACATCTCACTTGATATGTATCAGAGACAGAGCAATTTGTTGTTGTACATCTGAAGTCTGACTAGTGTAAAATGTTACTAGTCAGCAATATACGCAATGAAGGGGGAAATGAACTGATCACCCTATCCCATTATCTCCTGGCTTAGTGAGTGACTAGTTGAACTAAACATACTTGCACATTATTTATCAGAGTTGTGAATTTATTACATATTTCAAAATGAATTTAAATAACATTATTTATTTCGTCTATGTTACTCGGTCCCCACTTCCTTATCTGTAGCGACAATGTTGAAACTGGTCATTAAAATATTTTCTTGTGCTGTAAGTGTATGCTTCGTTTCATAATGTTGTAGACATAACATCTCCATCCATTCCCCGTAGAGACTAATTTTGTTTATCACTTCATGATAAAAATGTAGGTCACCAATTTTTGAGGCCATGATCCTCAAATACAAATACGAGCAAACAGTGATGCAAAAATAAACACACAACGAAACATACATTTTTTAATCATTCTTAAAAATCCATCACTTTCGGCTGTATTGGAATGCGAGATATTCTAGTGTAATGGCTACCGTTTTAACACGTAGACCAGTGATGAGAAATTCGAGCACTGCGGTGGATCTGCCCTCGCTTTGTACAGACCCAGAAACAAAATTTGGGTCACCTGAATTTTCCAAGTTCCAATTATAACACACTGCGGATGCTCAGTAAGCACTGGACATGCACAATATGTTATAACTGAAACTTAAAAAATTCAGGTGACTCAAATTTTGTTTCTGAGTCTGTACTAAGTCTGAGCCGAGAGTAAAGAGACGAGACACGGAGCAGTATAGCCTATAGTAGGGTGACCTGACGTCCTCTTTTGTCCGGACATGTCCTTTTTAGGCCTTTGTCCGAATTCCGGGCGGATTGTTTTAATAAATCAAGAAAGTCCTCCTTTTCGTAACTTGTATGCCTGATATTTTGAAATCATCTAATTTGACGCCTTCTTCAAGTAATTTGCCTGTAGGATTTTTACCAAAGTGAATTATCATTCAACACATAATTATTAATGAAATAAACTTCATTATTTCATTAATATGGCAACAGCATCGACGGAATATATTGTTTGCCAACGGTCATAACTCTCTCTGCTCCTCCCTGTTATGGTCATTGCTCACAGGTAGCTAGTAAATTGAGAGATCGAGGTACGAATATAAATCTAAATAGTTATTTTTTGTTCTCTTTAATAATAATTATACTTCCCTTGACTTTCGTATGTAGCTAACTGTAAAATCATTATTATTAAGTTTTTTTCGTAATTATTTTATAATAAAATAGATATTAATATACTTTTAAGCATGATATAAGCCTAAATCTTTTCTGTAAATATTTTGTAATAAAATAGATATTGACGTAATTTAAAGTATAAAATAGGCCCAAGCTTAAATCTAAGTACATACCGTCAACGGGGTAACATTGGCCCATTAAGGGTAACTTTGGCCCAACAAAGAATATATATTTTAATTGTTATATCTCCACAAAATGTGATATATCCTAGTAGCATCAACTATACGTGTAGATGGCAGCTCCTGTCAGTATTTTGTGAGAGATATAACAATTCAAATATGTAATTTCTGTTGGGTCAAAGTTATCCTTAATGGGCCAATGTTACCCCCGTTGACGGTATTTTCTGTCCTCTTTTTTCGAACAATGTCCTCCATCGATGTGAATCTGGTCACCCTAGCCTATAGAAAATTTGATTAAGATAATTCAAATTATGTCAAATTTATAACATTATTTTGTTTTACTTGAAAAGCTAAGTACAAAATTTCACAATAAGATAAGTCCCCGGGTGGTCATCGTGAATCGGATACAGGCAGGCAGGCTATACAGCTTCTGCCCTAACAGACCGAAGTTCCACCTAGACGAGTATCTGATATATCCATTGCCCGGAGCCCAAAGTTCTAGCAAGCCATTAAATCCTACAGTTATCATTCAGCATAGGAGACAAAATTACGTAGGAAATTGTTATGTTTGTCCAGATTTTTTTTTTACAAAATCCTACGTCATTTACGGCTGTATTTGAGCTCTAAATAACTGAACTAGACTATATAGACCACTAGAAGTTTTTTACATTTCAGATTCATACTAACTTATAGAATACAAAAAATATATTCACCAGCATGCCGTGTTGGAGGGCTAATCTGCTGTACCAGCCAGCTATGCCAAAGTGGTTCGAGTCTAGAACAAAACAACGTGATGAGAAAGTCGCCTTAAGGCATTATTTCAGTTATCTATATCATATAACAATGACATTCTCACATACGATTGGCCGCAACCCATCCTACACCGACATTCTTGGCTTTCTGGATGGCGAGCTCCATACAGAAATTGCCCACTACGGGGCCGAAGCCTCCCTTGCCGTCCACCCATGCCGTGGATGGGGTCTCCTTTAATATGAAAGGTTTCGCGTCCGGGTCACACAGCTTTTTCTTCACGTCACGAATATACAATTCTGCAAGAAATGTACACATCGTCATGTCTAGTTATTGCTCAAACGTCTGACGAACATTTGTATAGCAAAGTAAAATGTGATAGCATCACTGGCCGCGTACTTCAAGCAGCGAAAATAAGCTCTGAATTTGTTAAATAAATCAGAAGTAAAACGGTAATTTAATTAGAAAATATTAATTAAGTTAAAAATTTAACTTTTTCCTATAGTAATATGTATAAATTTGATAGATACCTAAAAACTAAAATAGTTGAAATTTAATATTAGTTTCCAGACTCTCATTCCGACCGCCATATTGAAATACTTCTCTACCAGTGCGAAACCCAATCGGACATTGTCACAATAGTAATTATTGTATTGTAGTGTTTTTTGCTGTTCAATCTATTTGTATTTTATAATTTTCAACTGTTGTTAAACACCTTTTGAAGTACTATACCCTTATATATAACAATATAAAAACGTTGGATGAAATTGCAAATATATTTAACAAATATTTTATTTCAATAATTGATAACCTCAACATCCCCCCAGGCCTACTAACAGTTTAGAGCATACCTGCACAAACAGCGCTCAACGAGTGCGCGCGCTCCTTCGGAGCGGGAGAACCGTATTTACCGCTCGCCGAAACGGAATACGTCAGAATGACATAGACTTGCTGTGGGTAAAGGAGGGGGAAACGGTCACTCAGTTATCTAGTGGAGTGCAGTGTGTATTCTCAGTAACTGTTTCACGTTGCTTACCTACTGTTACAGTACAGTATGAAGGAATCTAAAAGACGGAACATAACATTTAACATTTAACGATTTACAGCTCGAACTTATTGAACTTCAATGTGACTTAAGGGCTAAAGATCGTTTGAATAATACTACTAGCCTAAACATTAGCGATAATATCCACGACTACACAGGCTGGCTATGAAAATGATTGCTATGTTTGGCTCAACATTTATATTTGTGAGCAACTGTTTTCTATAATCAAATTTAATAAAGGCAGACATCGAACATCTGTAACTGATGTTTCATTATGTTCAGTAGGCTACTGTCCCTTTCAGCTGCCAACAGCATAAAACCCCGTTTTGATGTACTGATAAATAAAATATAACAAAATGATATTGTACATTTAAGTAGCTATAGAATTTCTATTATTTCTGTAAAATAAATATTTCTTTATTAATTAATAATAGTCCAAGATAGTTTTGCAAACACTGAACGGGAATTCATTTCATAAACACTCGTAATAGTACTTTCTTTTGTGTACATTTTGTACGAGATCACCCCTTCTTCCAGTCCATCCTTATACAGAGCGCAGTCAATATCTGCCTCCGCTCGTGAGCTGTGAGCCGGCTCGGATAGCGGAAACCTTGTGCAGGCCTGGTTTAGAGTATAAACTTAGACTCTTTAACACATTATTTTCCAACAAAATTCCCAAATATTCAAATATTTCCAACAAACAAACAAGAAATAATTGCAATTATTAAAAATGTAAAGTAAAAAACTTCTCAGTGTATGATGAAATAACAAGCAAAATATTAAAAGCGAGTTCACATATTATAGCTAGACCACAAATTTATTTATGTAACTATTCAATGTTCAATGGTATATTCCCCGAGACATAAAATATTCTGTGGTTATTCCTATCTTCGCAAAAGGAGAAACAACGTCTCCAGAAAATTACAGACCCTCATACCTTCTATCAATTTTCTCCAAGGTCTATGAAAATGTAATGTGTAAAAGAGTATATCATCATCTTGAAAGATATAACATTTTAGCTCCAAAACAGTTTGGATTTAGGAAAACCAAATCCACAGGAAATGCAACATTTAGTTTAACTGACAAAATTATGGAGGCAATTAATAAAAAAATTACAAGTTGGGGGAATTTTCTGTGATTTATCCAAAGAATTTGACTGTATAAATCGTAGAATGTTAGACAAATAATAGATTATTATGGAATTAAAGGTGTTGCATACCAATGATTTCACTTGTATCTCATAGACAGGAAACAGAACGTCGAAATCAATACAACTATATCATTATTATTTCTACTCTGTATATATAATGAATATCATATACCTCGGCCGCTTGGCCATTCCTATATACATTTTTCAGAGATAAAAATAATTACCGGTACCTTCATGTTTCGTGTTACCTTTTTAACATATTGTAAAACCCCTAAAATTGGCGATATTAAAGAACAAAATTAATTCATCAATTTGTTAGAGAAGGAAATAATTACTATACAATTGAAGTATGGTACAGAAAAATTCCATGTACAAGTAATCAAACGTAATGTCTTGTTTAATTATAATGTATTTTGCGAATAAATTATAGAAATAAAGCAAGTACGGTACAGTAAACATAACCTATAATTTCAACATGACTTCAAAATATCCGTGCCGTGCAACTGAAAATTACTGAATTGTGAATAAATGAATGAAGCAAGAATTTCGTAATGGATCATGCTTTACTTCAATTAATTACATAATTACAAGATTAGGTATTATGACAGCAACGAAAACTATACGGTAGACTACTATTATTAATAATTTTTCGTATATATTTCTATCTCATCGTTTCTAGTTCAGACTGTATATATTATCATTTACCAAACATCACATTGTCTATAATGTGGATTATTTCCACATAAAAGGACGCAATACTTCAAATTTACTAAAACAAATACGGTAAACAGTATGCCTATAATGTTTACTGTTAAATTTCGCATCAGTAACACTACACTTAGGCAAAAACACAACTTAACTTACATGCTAATCAATGTTTCCATTTTCACATTCATATTATTAAACATATTTATTGTTTACAATTTGCATAACAGAATAAAAGAACGCAACATTTACTCGAAATAAATGCGAGTATACACATACGAAGTTTTGCCTGCGCCAACATAATTTTCATACCACAAATAATATTACAATTTAAATAATTATCCCATTCGTCGGAAGAAAATTGGTGTCTAAACTGTCTCATAATCAACGTTTCAAATTTTATAATGCAATTACACTACATTTTAAAGAAATATATGATACAATAATTTCTTCCTTTCAACTACTTCACATCAGCTTTTAAGTGAGTCACGTGATCTGCCTTACGACCTGTATTAGCTAGGATGACAGTGCTCTTGGGTATTCATTTGATCTTAAAGTATTTTCAGATTAATTTCGTGCATTTTGCATTAGTTGTGAAATACCTTCCTGTAATACTACTGTATTTAAATAATACTGGGTTGAAAACCGTTGTTAAATTTTTGTGCTGTGAATCGTGCTCTGTAAGGAGCTTCAAGAATCGGGACTTTTTTTTTGTTTCTAGAACTATATGTGCCTATCTATTCTATAGTTATGGCCGGAAAAGAGAGGCATACAGACTGTTCAAAATAATAAATCATATCTTCTACATAGGGGGAAAGGAACTGGTCTAGTTGCCTCATAAGTGGTGCCTTCTTGGTATCACTTGTAAGGTTCAGATCTGTCTTCGGAGAGTTGACTAAACAACAACATCTCCTTCATGCATCACGAAAATCTCTTATGCCTTCACGTCATTTGAAAAACATTCGGAAATACCATTTCTCAAAATTCGGAACTTAGATTCTAGCGATATTTTTACTGGAGTAATAATTAACTGAAATTAAACGGCTATAATTTTTGGTTACGATTATCCCATAAGTAACAAGTATCAATATTGATCGATACACCTGATTATGAATTCGATTCTTTTTCAATACTTGGTTAATTCTCTATACCAATTTTTATTTAATATTGTTACAAGTAGCACATCTTGTAGTGGTCGCAACGTCGCAAGAAACACGTGTCTTATTCATAAGCTCCTAAACAGTAGTGACTAAGTCATGGTTGTGTCTCTCTATGGTTCCGCTATGGCGATCATCGCCGAGCGAACAGCGTCAGCTGAGCTGTTTTCTTTACAGCGAACATAGTCGTCTTTCCTATCGAAAGGATTAGGGCCTATGCCATCAGAAAATTAGATAGTACTGACTAAGTTTGGAGGCAATAATTCTTGCTGAATCATTCAGCACTGGAGGTCGGAGACAAGATTAAAGGCTTATTTTTCTAGTAAAGAAGGAAGAGGAAGAGCCAAATGGTATCAGTGAGATACAACGTTGTATTTATGCCACTTTAAACACAGACGTACCGTATATTTGAATTATTTTCCGAGCAAGCTATGCGTGTCAAAATTAATTCAAGCCTTTGTCCAAGCTATTTAACTTAAAACTAATTCTGAAACACACTTCATCACGATTTTAAAATGATATCAAGTAGGTTACATTAATCGGTATTAAAGGTTGGAATGTCGGTGAAGATAGCCTATTTCTTTGACCTATATATATATATATATATATATATATATATATATATATATATATATAATCCCTGCTCTAACAAACAACACAAATTCAGTTTTTTTTATAAACACTGTCTTTAAAATAGATAATATTTTAATTGTTCTTCCTCTAATATACTGGAGTATACACAGACAACTTGTGTTGAAATACAGATACTTTACCAATCTTGCCTACAATTTCACCAACTTCCTTCCACAACATTTTCTAGTTATGTGTATCTCTGTATTTATTTTTTAACTCATATCGTACAGTGCAGAATGGTTGGAAACATGGTTAATTGAAGTTTCATCATTTATTTCCGAGAAATTGCTAAATACACGAAATTTCGCAGCCATATCTGTGCTATTGTAATTCGTTTGTTTTCTAAATGAACGACGATCATCGCTGTCAATTTGACGTCAAGTCAATCCAGAGCGAAGAACGGTAGCGCAGATCGCTGCAGCCCGTGCAGAACGTTGTAAAGAAACTAGCCCCATTTATATACAAGGTGGGCCAGTCAAACGCGAAGATTTGATGGGAGTATACTGTTCATATGGAGAGGGTGAGAATGAATATAACCGTCTCTTCTCTATCTACTTACTTTACAATTTGTGACTCCTTAGGCGGTGACGTCACTATCTCCGCGTTCCCTAGTAACGAAGTTGTCTGCCTTTACCATGTTTTGTTAAATGGTGCTCGTCTGCGATATCACCCAACAAAATTCAAATTGTTCAGGCTCTTCATCCTGGTGATAATCAACAGAGAATTCGATTTTGTGAGGCTTTGCTTGTTACATTGACAGAGGATGAAGACCTTGTAATATTTGTGGATGAGTGACGAGGCGCACTTCTATCTCAGTGGATTTGTGAATAGACAAAACTTTCGATATTGGTCGGAGGCAAACCTCGTTTGCTTCATGAGAAACCTCTCCATGCCCAAAAGGTAGCGGTGTGGTGCGCGGTTTCATCAACTGGAATAATCGACCCATTCTTTTTTGAGAATGAGGCCGGAAATACAGTGACTGTTAATTCAGTTTTACACCACAATTCGCTCATTTTTCAGTGAATGAAAACACACTGTTTCAACAGGCCGGAGCAACAAGCCATATCGCAAGAATTTCGATGGATGCTGTGAATGCTTTGTTCCCGAGCCGCGTCATTTCTCGGAAAGGGGATATCGCTTAGCCGCCTAGGTCACCTGATTTACCGGTGTGTGATTTCTTCCTATGGGGACACCTCAAAACGAAGGTGTTGGGGGGAAATCCACCCAGAACAATTCCAGCCCTAAGACAACGTATACGAGAAGAGGTCGCTGCGATACCTGTCAATATGCTGAGAGGGGTTAATGAACAGTTCGTGGCCAGACTCGAAAAATGTGTGCGTTTCAAAGGAGGTCACTTGGCTGATGTAATTTTTAAGAAATATTTTTTTTGTTGCATACCTAATGGTTATTCATGCACTTATTATTTCTACTCATTAAATTGATATAATAGTAACGTTTCATTCTTTTTGTGCGCCTTGAAATCTTTCCGTTTGACTGGCCCACCTTATACAGGGACATCATTTTATTTTTACTAACATTTTTAATATTAACCTGTCTATACCTTTAGAGAACCGGAAACACCGCTTGCTCCCCCCTCCAAGACTGGAGTTCGATGATACTGGCGTAAAACACAAATCATTCTACTAGGTATAGGAAGGAAGAAAAGTAGTTCATCCATTTACGTAAACTTGGAAATATCGCGATTTTGAGTTTGATAATTTTCATTAGGTTTTTCTTTAATCAAAGTACAGTACTGTATTAAGAATAAGTGTTTTTACTCACGAAGTGAGTTATCCATGCGAACGTATTCATTATGCAGTGTATATGATACTGTCTACAGCACATTAGCGTACAATATAGAGAAAGAAGTTAAATTGAAAAATAATCATAATATGAATATTTAAACACAATTTTGAAAATGGTGGCCGTTCATTTCGATACAGGCTTCAGTTCTTTTGTGCATATTACCGCACTATAGATTATTGCATCTAATTCCAATTGCCAGTTTCGTCCTTCGTACTAGTAACTCATGTTGAAATAATTCTGTACCTACTCTACGTACTGTAAATTCAATCTTCACTTCTGCCCGACCCGAAAATATAAAATTACTCAGACATGCTATCTACTGTCCGTCCAAGTAGTTATGCCGCAGGATTGTAGAAAGGGGGGAAATCACGTGACAGTTAATTACTTAACGAGGTCCTTTTCTTTAAGTTAAAGAGAAATTAATGTTTTCAGAAAAGAGCTAAGACAGCCCAGCTATTACAGAGGGGCGAGAAGAAGCAGGTGGGGGAAATCGGGATGCGACGTAGGCAAACGGACAGTACCTGTGCGAAAATATGATTCAATATTGAAAGCTCTTTCGTCACTGGAAAACGCGAACATATTTCTGGAACGTACTATACTCAGTAACTCAGTACTGCTTACTATCTGCGGTCTTGGTTCTGTGTGAAGTTGGAACTTCCTTAGTAGAAGGGATGGGAGTGAAGTACATTCAAAAACTCAGGTACAATAAAAATTGAAGTAAAAATAAAATGATGTCCCTGTACATGTAGAGTACAGCTAATTGAGCGGCGTTGTTCGCTCGGCGATGATCGCCATAGCGGAACCATAGCTTAAACTCGGTTCCACAACAAAAACATCCCTTCCTTATTTGTAGATGGTTTGGTGAATATGCCTGAGTGCAAATTTCTTTAAAATCATGTTCAATTATGACAGAACGTGCTGAATTGCAGTTTGAAGTACTAGATATTATCGAATATGCAATTATGGGCTATTAATCATTCTTAGCATAGGACTTTCAGTTTTTGCCCATATGGACAAACCACGCTCCGCCTACAAAATACAAATAGACCTATTCTCAGTTATGACTAATAGTAAATATTATTATATAAATATCTTTTTTTTTTCGTTGTTGGTAACTCTATAGCATCTATTAGATGCTTTATGGTTATGTTAACACATGGAGTTACTTGTCAACAATATGACGCTGAAACGTGTGTTCAGGTTACTGCCCAACGACAGTCCTGATGTATTTTTATATTTGTGATGATTGGTTAATTATTATTAACCCGGCACACTCACAATCACACTCACATTCCTCTTCTTCAAGAAAAATTCACCGAGAGCTGAGCCCGGAAATCGAACCCGGGACCTCCTGATCTGGAAACCAGCTTGCTCACCAACAGACCACGGAGGTAGTCATATATAAATATCTTGTGATCCATTAAACTATCCAATCACAAGTAACTTATTGAACCAGTATCGTACTTCAGCATAAAGGCCGGTTTTAAATTGTCAGCCATTTAAGTTTTAATAGTCACCAGTCATTGTTACTTTCAAGTGGAAGAAGGTAATAAGTTTCGTGGTTCTATGGTTTCGGGCTAATATGAAGTTTGGAACAATTTATTTTGTTAAGTTTATTTATACATGCATTAACATCTGTGGTCACATTGCGTGTTTAGGATCTTTAAGTATATCAGCAGCCCGTTTTTATTATTGTTGAGTTCCTTTTTTATTGTCGTGTGTGATAGATGACTTGTGTTCATGTAGACTAACTGATTTTAGATTTTGATTAATGTTTATGAATTGGTGATTGAGGTGGTGCTGAATCACTGTATATAAATTTCCAATCCAGTATTTACCTTTGTGACTGAGAAAAACCACAAAAAACTCCAGTCAGATTGGTCGCCTCGAATGTGAGTCAAACGTTACCATCTGAGCCAACTTACTCGGCGGAACAATAAAATTTTCAATTGCACCCTATGAGTGATAATCGCGCCATTTGCTGTTCACTAAGCAACCATAAAATGATGTTCCCTTGTTTTACAAATTGTCAAAGCCTGCTAATTTCTAGACACTGTCCACTGTTTAAGTTATTTTTTTTAATTGCTTTCATACATTTCTTACGACAATGTTAAATCCTTATAACCTATAACCAGGAAAACATACGGTATTACGTAGTACTTTCAAAATAACAGAATGAGCTATTTTTATTTTACATGATAACAAATATGAAGGTATCGAGTATCGAGACAAAAAATGCATCGATGAGTAAATCTATTATCGACCCATCTCTAATGATACTACTACTACTACTACTACTACTACTACTACTACTACTACTACTACTACTACTACTACTACTACTACTACTAATAATAATAATAATAATAATAATAATAATACTATTTTCATAAGGAGAGTTTTAAAAATGGTAATGCAGTTTGAACTACGGTACCTATTCTGTTGAGACCATGGCTGTAATGTCCCTTGTAGTCAGCGTCCACCAGTACGTCGGCCAGCTGGACGGCACTATCGTAGCTCGCCCCAACGCTACACAGAGCGTCGCACAGGAAGCGTCTCACTTCACCTATCGGAGCCACCATTCTTCACAGACTGACATCGTCCACGCTGTCACATAACTAGATATATACCAACTTCGTCCCCCTGATAGCGTTGCAAACAAGTCACTCGGGCCACAGTCTAGTATATACAGTCGCGAAGGTCAATACGTAGTAAATATGCAAACATTAGATAGTTGCTCACCACTAGGATCGCTAATATCGCCTCATTACAGGCAATGCAAAATAGTACCGTCACAGTCTATTGTTTCTAGCACCCTCAAAACTCAAGCTTCGTGACTGTATATAGTAGACTGTGCTCGAGCAGCGACGACAGCATACTGTATGTAGTTTGTAACTGAATAAAGAGAACAAATGGGGTGCGTATTGAGAGAATACAAGTTTACTATACAGACTGCCTTAATGATGTCATGAGTGTGGGTGGAGTTGTACGCTGACTTTACGCTCGAAACTCACTGGTAGTGGACATGATTTCATAGCATTTATTTACCGTTCTTCGACAGTTCTTTGCTTACTCCCGTACTTCTACACTTTCTGGCACATTTCTTAACTTCCTCTCTTAGTTCTTCACATTCATCCACACATCTTCACTTCTTTATTCGTATATCTGCACTACGTACAGCATTTCTTTACTTCCCATGGTAATTCTTCTCATTCTTCCGTACTTCTTTACTTAATTTCGTAATATTTATATACAGTACATTCATATGAATGAATGAATGAATGAATGAATGAATGAATGAATGAATGGAGTGCATTTATTGATACACAATTTACAAACTCATGTACACAAGATCCTTTGCACGACCCTGTACGCCATTCGTGCTGTAACTATCCACAGTTTGATTCTTCAAAGAAAACAAAAACAATACTACTAATAATAAAATAGTAAAACAGCAGTTATTACTTATTATTATTACTACCGTTATCATTAATTATCACAATTACAACTAATCTAACTTCATATCAAATTTCACAAAAAGAAATAAAATAAATGTAAGATATGAAAGAAAAAAAAACACACGGTGAAACATATATATATATATATATATATATATATATATAAACAATTCAATTCAATTCCTTATTGAAACTGCAGTAAATAATCCAAGTAATAAATATAAAGATAATACATAAAAAACATACACACGCAATAAAAAACAAACAAATAAAAAAGAACACAATAAATACAAAAAGAACATTATCCCCTAATTACCTCATTCGCTCCGTGTTAATACTACTCATTACAAAGTCTACGCCTGTGGAGTAACGGTTAGCACGTCTAGCCGCGAAGCCAGGTGGCCCGGGTTCGATTCCCGGTGGGGACAAGTTGCCTGGTTGAGGTTTTTTCTGGGGTTTTCCCTCAACCCAATATGAGCAAATGCTGGGTAACTTTCGGTGTTGGACCCCGGACTCATTTCACCAGCATTATCACCTTCATCTCATTCAGACGCTAAATAACCAAAGCTGTTGATAAAGCGTCGTAAAATAGCCTAATAAATAAAAAAACTCATTACAACACTAATAAATAACTCTAGTACATTCATATCAAAACATGGGTGAGACATGCTGAAAGCAAATAATTCTTGGCATTTGAAGTTGGAGTTATGTGACTTCTCTATGGTCAGTTTTAGCGAGAGAAGAATACTTTTTTATACACGTAAATCTACTTTTCTTAATTATATATATTTTTTGTTCCGTAATTTTAAGAATTTATATTGAATAAAATAATGATGTATCGGTAGATATCATATTTTAAATTTACCCCTGCCACATTACGCGTTGTAGAGAGGTTTTTCGTACTATACACATTGCCTAACTGAATATCGTGAGAGGTTCACCTCTCAATCCTTGTCGTTCATTGCAACAAATACAACCATGAAGGAGGGGAAAGTATTGTAAAGTAAGATAATAAGCTAAACATTTTCTATATGTGATTAACGTATGGATTCATTGTAAATATATGTATTGTAATGCTGTAACACACTGAATTGTACATGTTGTAAATAAACGTAGTAACTTAATGCGAAATGTTAAGCAATAGGTGGCTTAATATTTTAAAGCGCATTCAAGGAACACTAGAAATATGTAGCTCAAACGACTGCGTCACAAAGTTTAGTTGGAGTTCTGGCTGAAGAGAAGGATATTGTACTCGCCAACCTTGGACGATCTCAGCTCAGAGGGAAAAAGTCACATCAACGTGGTCTCGATTTTTATGTTATTCTGTTGGCCGCGTCCGATGACTGAATTTCTTCATAACAGCTTTGCCATAACTCGTGTAGTCGTGTTATCAGTAGGGAAAGGAAGTTCATGCATTTGCATATTTGTTCTCTATCGTTGTGTGAATATGCTGAAAGATTATGTACATGAATCACAAATTTCTGTATACAACGATATTACTTTTACTGTGCATAAAGGTGCATATTTTGCCTTTATTTATAAAAGCATCATATTTTAACATTTATGCAGGGAAACTGCATTGGCTATTATGTACGTTTATTTGTCTTTCACTCATTTTTAAAAGTGTGTAACCTCGCAAACACGACTAATTTATGTTTATGAATTTTGAACGTAACGATGACGCCTTCATAGGGAGCCTCTCAAGTTAGCAATTGGTATTCCTTTACTGCATATTTAGCAGATTTCGATAGAACAATATCCAGTTTAACACCAGTTCCAGGAAATGTAGGAGATAAAGTGAACGAGAAAACAGCAAATATTCTTTCCAAAAACCCTGGCTATTATCACCTTAAAGAAAGTCAAGATATTCTCGAAGGAAAAACACCCCAAAAACCGACAAAATTTTCTATAGAACAGCTCCCAGCTTTTGTGCAAGTCCCTCTTACTCCTTGTAACGTAGAACGAAGTTCTTCGCACTACAAAGCTATGCTGAGAGACAACAGGCGAAGAATGACAACAGAAAACATACGTCACTACTTAGTTGTGAACTGTAACAGCATAAATGAAGTATACAGCAATGAGGCAAGCACTTCAAAATCCATAGACTAAACGTAAGTTACCTCTACCTTATTATTCTGTTAAAATAATCTCACACTGATAATGCAAATTTTGTAGCATATTTATCTATTTTCACGGCATAAATACATACATATTCTTCACATTTTTAGTGCATGAACTTCCTTTCCCTAGTTATCAGTGAAGTAAAATAAAATATCGAATATTTTTAAACCTTGTTAGATAGTGAGTGTTCGAGTGATGCAGTGGAGAATGGTTGTGAAGCCAGTACTCTAATTTAAAAACACCGCCAAAGAAAAAGACAAAATTCGTGTTAGGAAAAGGATCAAAGATGCGTAAACAGACAGTAAACAAGGTACAAAATGTAATTTTGTTTCTTACTCGGTTATTAAGTAGAAATGGGATTTTACCAATAACAAATATAAACTTACTTCAATTGCTGCAGGGGTTGGATTAACTGCTGTAAAAATATTTTCTAACATAAAAGACATTGAAAAATATGAAACGCCAAAGAAGAAACAAGAAAAAATAGAAACAAGCATTCGATAAAATATGCAATTTTTAAGGGACTTGCTGCGACGAACAGTGTTTGAATTTTACAAAAAAATAAATATATAAGGAGAGACTCCCACGAACGACAAACTTATTCAATATTATTACGATGTACCGAAGTACAATGATATTTCAGTGCAGACATTCTGCGTCATCATTTGATGAAAAATGAGTGGAATGGAGAAAAATTCTCTCCAGCACCGGGATTTGAACACGGGTTTTCAGCTCTACGAGCTGACGCTCTATCCACTGAGCCACACCGGATTCCCATCCCGATGTCGGATTAAATTCTCTCAGTTTAAGTTCCACCTCTTGAGTTCCCTCTAGTGGCCTACCCTCATGCATTGCGTCATAGATGTATGACAGTGGTACAATGTCCATACATGTGCAGAGGTGCACTTATTATAGGAGTGCGTAAAATTATCACTTAGTGATTTAAGACGGCGCTTATTCCGTCGGGTCCCGGCCACTTAGTCACTCATAACGAGTGAACCTCTGCACATGTATGGACATTATGCCACTGTCATACATCTATGATGCAGTGCATGAGTGTAGGCGACTAGAAGGAACTCAAAAGGTGGAACTTAAACTGAGAGGATTCAATCCGACATCGGGATGGGAATCCGGTGTGGCTTAGTGGATAGAGCGTCAACACATAGAGCTGAAAACCCGGGTTCAAATCCCGGTGCCGGAGAGAATTTTTCTCCATTCCACTCATCCTTCATCAAACTTATTCAAGTTATGCGTGACAAAACAGGAGGGACAGATTATGAATTTCCATACAATAGTAGAACTTTATACAGACTTTTGTACAGTATGGTTTTTTCTTACAAGATCTTGCAGATTAAAAAATGCTAGATCGGAGTCGCAAGAAATTTGCATGGCGATACCACTACTTATCACAGATTAGGAAATTTAGAAGTTGTTGTTTTGTTTAGTCAACTGTCCGAAGACAGGTCTGAACCCCACAAGTGGCATATAAAAAGGGAACGGATTGTCATCGTTCAATGTGGAGGGATATCAGGTTTTGTCGAAGATGCCCTTTTTGCTACACACACGTGGATTAAACTTCGTAAATATTATTTTTAATAATTCACTTACCCTAGTATTCGCTAGTAAGACGTGACAACGCAGCGTTTACGTAATGTTCATTCAGAAGGGTATACCTACGTTAAGTATATATTTTTTCACGAACTGTTTGAAATAGGCCTAATGATTTTCGAGATTCCAAAACGGGATGGTTGGCGCTAACTATCATTTCACATACGTACATGTACATCGATGAACTCCGAGTGTCTAACTCTATGTTTTCTTCTACCTGTCAACGTTTAAACAATGCAACAAGTTTATGGTGTTTGTTCTGCAATGTTGTTCAATGTATTTGCATTGCTGATCTCTTAATACTGATTGACACAAGCTACAAACAATATTCTCCCCGTCTGAAGTACCAGTAATATACTCACTTAATATTATTTTGCAATTGCATTTGAATTGATGTCTCCTAAACGTCCATCTTAGGTATAATTTACTATTCGTTCAATTCACAGTAATCCTACGAACAATAACGTTTCCCTCTTTGACTGCACTCAGCTACAGATACATGTACGCCTCAGGCTAGCATCTCTCCACATGGGACAGTCATTTGTATACCAACGCGGATAACATTCAATAACCTATACACCAATAACTTTCGTAAAATTAACTAAACTTTCGGACCTTAGTTATATGCAGGACTCGGTCCAGTGTAGCGAAACATACGAAGTTATGAATGCACGAAAGACTGTCTTTCGTAGATCAAGAGAAATGGGAGATGGAGAGTGCAGTTACTCCTTGTCTCAACACGCAAACATTCAGCCACAAAATAAGTGTTCACGTTTACAGATATAATAAATACAGTGCATTTCTAGTATAGAAAATAATTGTTTAACATTACATGTTTCAATTTACATTATACTATACATGTGTTTACAATAAATTTGTGGTTCACATCTGTGGACCTGGTTGAGGTTTTTTCCGGGGTTATCCCTCAACCCAATATGAGCAAATGCTGGCTAACTTTCGGTGCTGGACCCCGGACTCATTTCACCGGCATTATCACCATCTCATTCAGACGCTAAATAACCTAAGATGTTGATATAGCGTCGTAAAATAAATAAATAAATAAATTGTGTGAGAGAAGAAAAGGAAAAATATTCAGTACAGTCTTAGAAAAAGTTTTGTAGCACAGATACTTTATATAAGTCCCAGAAAAGAGACAGTGCGCATGATCAGACATACTACGAAACTCGTCCTCTGATCATGTGCACTGCCTCCTTTCTGGTACTTATTTTTTATTTCAGTAGGTTATTTTATGACGCTTTATCAACAGCTTAGGTTATTTAGCGTCTGAATGAGATGAAGGTGATAATGCCGGTGAAATGAGTCCGGGGTCCAGCACCGAAAGTTACCCAGCATTTGCTCATATTGGGTTGAGGGAAAACCCCGGAAAAAACCTCAACCAGGTAACTTGCCCCGACTGGGAATCGAACCCGGGCCACCTGGTTTCGCGGCCAGACGTGCTAACCGTTACTCCACAGGTGTGGACTTATGGTACTTATAAAGTAGGCCTATCTGTGCGACAAAATTTTTTTCTAAGATGTACATAAAATACATTTCTTCACAATTCATTGCACTGAATTACAAGGCACATTCGCAATGTATCAAAAGAAAAGCATATTCTATTTTTACTCAAAATAAGTTTGTCCAAGAAACGCATTGAAATATTAATTTTCGACCTTGCTGAAAGGGGTGTCGGCATGTACCAGCATTATACACAAATCTCGATGGAATTCTTTTTGATGTTCTTATCTGATTTTGGTATTGAAGGCCTGTCTTGACTGTGTAATTTAATGTTTTCCGTGTGTCTTTTACTATTGCAGTATTCTTCAAAGAATCGAATTCTATCTGTCATATCATTTTGCACAATTTGTAAAATGCAGTGTTTTTTCTTTAATAAGAAAATATTCCTTTCCAAATTTCTCTGTAAATTTGTTCCGAAGAGAACGCCTGGTGCTCTTAATTTTCGACATGTTCCTCAGTCCTGTGAATTACAAAACAGCGAAATTAACGGTAACATAAATATGTATAAATAAATAATTAAATAAATGAAATAAGATAAAATATACTTGTTTACTCACAGGATCTCAATGATCTGAATATAAGTAAAATAATGCTATTATTTTTCAGTAATAAACTCCTAAATTTAGCAAATGGAAAGAACAGCAGATCATGAATTTAAAACTGTATAAAAAGTTTAATTTGTAATAATATATTTATTGACAAGCAAAAATTCGTACGTTTCAAGATTTTAAAGAAAACTACATTAACTACATATCTCATAAACTATCTCGTCAGCTTACATTTCGTACCTAACTGATATTACAAAAAACAAAGTATGAAAGCTTGCTCGTCTGTCATTATCTTACCAAGGCGCTCTTCGAGGAAATTAACATGCACTGCTGATATAGGCACAGACTTGTTTTTTCAAGGATAAGTACAGCCGCAGGTTACAAAACTTTAAATAGATAGGAGTATTGAAAAGCGTACTTAATATATTCTCATTCACAACTACAAAAGACCATAGGTATATTAGTAGACTATAAAATAATATTCGTATATTTTACTTAAAAATGACACAGCCGTCATAAAATCAAGAGAACTCTTTTAATTTGTCAAAATAAAGACCATCTTTTTACATTTTTTTTCAAGATAATGATCGTTAAATTCCTACAAATTGAATCCGTTATAAGGCCAATCAAAGGGAACGGAATGCGTAATTTTACGAAAATATTGATAATTAATATACAGTGTATCAAATATTTTTTGAGGAAAACAAAAAATAAGCTCTAATTATTATTTATCATATATAAAACTTATCCTAATTTGTTGCATTTGACGTAGATTGTCTCTTAACTGATTAATTCAATTGACGGAATCAGTTATCCTATCACTAGCAATATTTCATAGTCATTCCGATACTTGGGTTCAAGTGCAAATAAGAACAAATAAGAATTGAGAGAGTGATTGTGTAAAAATCAATTAACACTGAAAAAGAAACAATTCTCCGCTGTATCAAGGATACACCGACACGTGGAATATGTCTCTTAGTTTCAGGAACGAAAATACAGTAATGTTGGTTTGAATGTTTTATTTTTGTTTCGTTTACAAAATGAAGAGTACGGTCCTATTCTAAGGAAAGTAATTGAATGGGTTATTTATGAAAGGGCTTAAGCCTTGAATACTAAATTGTTAGCAATTTAAGAAAAAAAACTGCTTACAGACCGAAATTTTTAAATTAAGACTGAAATAAAAATTGTATCATAAATTCTACTAACCATTAGAGTGTGAAACTTACTTTTCTTCATATCTAAATCGATGTACAGTAGAACCCCGATTATCCGTCACCCTATTAACCGATTGGCGGATTATCCGACTGTCTATAGCTCGCGTTTTTTTTTCTTCAGAAATAAATAACTTATATAAAGTATTGTTTTGTATATAATATTAGTAGCACAGTCTAGTATATATAGTCACGAAGCTCAATACGTAGGGAATATGCATCCATAGATAATTGCTAACCACTAAGATCGCTACTATCGCTACTACCGCCGCATTACAGACAATACCAAATAGTACCGACACAGTCTATTGTTCCTAGTACCGTCACAACTCAAGCTTCGTGACTGTATATATTAGACTATGTTAGTATATTTTGCTATATGTTTTATTACAAGCCTTTATCGTTACACAGCATTATTTACTGTTCGAATTGCCGTTCTATAAAATATGTATATAAAATGTCTTCCACGAGTGTTAACAGAAAACGTGTTGTGCTAAGTATCGAAAAAAAGGAGATAATTGAATGGTTCGAGAAAGAACAACTGTGCCTCATCTGCATCAGAATACGAGACTGGAGTTACAACTGCGCGATTTAATAAAAAAAACAAGCATAAAGAGTAAAAAAGTATGTACCTAATCTACTACATGAGACTTCCTTTATTCCTATATTTCCTGAGACAGTCATTACAAAGGGCTTCCTTGTCCTTTAAAAACCCGTCGTTTATAACCAGATTTAAATTAGTGAACTTCTGTTCCACTAGGCTATATAGGGAGTTAAATACAAGACCATGGAGGAAATTACAAAATCTTTCATGGTGCGGATTATCCGATTTTTTCGATTAACCGTTCAGTCCATCCCCTTCATTACCACGGATAATAGAGGTTCTACTGTATCTACACCCAAAGAGCAGTTATTACATTACAAACTCATTTTCACAAAATCAGCGACTTAGGCCCTTTCATAAATAACCCATTCATGAAGGGTATGCAATACATTTCCTCCTTATATGAAGCGATATTCCGAAATTAGTTCCAGCTCACAAACATTTGCCACTATATTTCACTCTTGAACACACGCATGCGCACGCTCATACACGCACGCACACACACACAGTGAAAGTAGCAAATTCTATATTATAAGCTATAAACAACAAAAGTGACACCAAATAAGAGTGATCTAGAGAGGAAAACTTAAAACAATTTGTAAATTTGGAATAGGCTTCATGCATATATAATATTACATTCGTAATGGAGCATGCAGTTACACAGCAACTCATGAAAAAAAAAAAAACACACACACACACAGATATATCAGAATGGTCATTTTCATGTAATGAAATAGCAACATATAAAAGAGAACAACCACCAGGATCGCCACTGTCGAAAATAATTTTTTTGGTAATGACCCCTAGATGGAAGTACAGATGCAAGCTATTACCACAGTCTAGTATATACAGTCACGAAGCTTGAGTTTATGAGGCTACTAGGAACAATAGACTGTGCAGGTATTATTTCGCATTGTCTGTAATGAAGCGATAGTAGCGATCCTAGTGGTTAGCAACTATCTATGGATGCATATTTACTACGTATTGAGCTTCGTGACTGTATATACTAGACTGTGCTATTACTCCATGGAATTCCATCAAGGTTATAACGTGACTTCTTTTGCAGCTGCTAGATGACAGTGAAATTGATAAAAGTTGTTGTCTTGAAAGTCCATTAGGCTGATTAATCTGTTGTATGTGATCAGGGGGTTCACTCAATTTGGTTCACTCGGAGTGTGTCGTGCGTGTCTATTATCACTTTAATATTGTATAACTCGCAAATACATAACAAACGAGTGATATCACTCGAGATACTACTGAGAAAGGCTCCGCGGAACGGCTAATTTTATACGCAAATTCGGCGCGCGCATGCCCTCAGAAAGGGGAAGTAGCGTCATCATTGAGTGTGGTCTAGTGTCATGCTATGTTCGAACATGAGAGGGGAAATGAAGATATTACACATTTCACCTTACTCTGTAGGCATCTAAAAATACGTAGAAGTGAAACATGTTAACTAAAATAACGGATTTCATTGAAAACCGATTAAGAGATCTAATGTTCGGTTCATATTTGACGAGTCTCTGTAGAACCGAAGCTCGGAAGCAGATCTGTCATGACTCATGACTCACGTTTGTTCAACCTTTTCCCTTATGTTCAGTGGCTTTCTCCTTATCTCCATGCCCCTTTTTGCTTTAGCTGCCTAAGAATGTCAGGCACATATCTTGCGGAGTTAACTCATAGTAATCACTAATCAGTACAGATAATAATTTTTGTTGTTATTAAACTGACTACTACAAATTCACAAAAACATAGAATACGTATAGGTATATCAAAGGAAATATCTTTATAGAAATGCATATGTTCATAGTAAAAACCAGTATAGAGTTACGTTCAAGCATGAGAAAGGAAACCAAGACATCGCAAACTTCCTCTTATTTCATATGAAAAACTAACCGCAAGTTATATGCTAAAATCCGTAAGTGGCTAAAATTATGAAGGGGTGGAGAGGAGGACGAAGAATATTTTCATAACAAGGTCGAAAAAACATGACAGGCCCCTTTCTGCAGAGCGAACATCAGCGAATATCAATCTTCGTCATACTCAACAACATAAACTAAGCATAGTGTCTGTCATAGACGACGTTAATGTGTAATATGAAAATGAAATCATTTATTCTCTTTATTAATAGGTTGGATATTATACGTTGAAATGAACTGTAATATGAAAATGAATGACAAGTTGAATAGGCCTATTATAAGTTATAATAGTGTGTAGTATGAAAAGTAAATCGTTTATTTTTATGGATTTATGCAATTTACTTTATATATAATATATAAGGCTATTTAACGACGCTGTATCGACTACTAGGTTATTTACCGTCGATGGGATTGGCGATGGCGAGATGAAACCGAGAATTAGCTGCAGATTATCTGGCATTCGTATTACGGTTAGGGAAAACCTCGGAAATAACCCAACCAGGTAATCAGCCCAAACGGGAATCGAACCCATATCAGAGTGTAGTTCCATATCAGTAGGCAAGCGCCTCTGCCGACTGAGCTACGCCTGTGGCTTTTATTTTATATTTTATGTTCATATTATAATTCTTCATTCATACGCATAGTCACACATCTATTGTTACCGAGCAACTGAGATTTATTTGAGTATTACGCGAAGAATGTAAATTGAGGCGTTCAGAAGTCAACATGAGTAACTCCACTTTTGGTTATTTCAGAGTTCCTAAGTTGGCAATGTATTAAATTGATCATATTTTCAGTGTTCAATGTGCTTAACTCTGTGGTTCAGTGGGAAGCCCACAGAATGCAGTATTCTTCTTCACTACATCACCAGGCTTCGAGACTTTGGACCCGATACAATAAGTTTACTCTGCATGCACTATAGGTTGTTGACTAGCTGCAGGTAGATACAGATGTGTTGAGGTAACAACGTTGCTATTTAGAGTAGAGTACAGTAGTATGGGGAAACACACATATGTACATTCTGAAAGTAAATATACATTACACAATGATAATGTCAAAAGAATGTGAAAATCATTTATTCTCCTGTCTTTTCAGTCTTTTATAAACATTTGTGTTTAATTATACACAGTGTTAATGGTGGAAATAAGCATGTTAATTTTTTTCATTTATCTTATTGGTGGTCCTTAGGAAGTGCAGTTACTGTACCGAATTGCAATGTACCTACTACAAGATACATTCTCAGCGTCTCAAACGTAAATCTTTTTCGGTTATCTGCCAAATTTGTACTGTATAAAGCTGCGCTCTATGTCGCATGACGAGCAAAGCGAAAAGACCTAACATCTTTGCAGTCTCTAAGAGACAGTCCTTTATTCTCGGGTGATTCTATGTCCACTAATTTGCTGTTTATGTTACACATTGTTCCATATCCGTTATTTTTACATAAAATTGATTTCCACTTCTGTTTTACACGTTCAGTAACCGATGTACTTGATGTCTCATTAATTCTCTGCATCATTTTCTAAATTAATTTGAGGGTTTCCGGCATCTCTTGCTCTGACTTTCCTAACAGTGTAATAGTTTCAGACACAGTTTGTATGAAAACCAAATTATTCGTCAGAACCTTCAAATCCAGAGCGTTTTCCTTTGCGTATGGCATTCATTCTACAGTACCCCCACCCACTGTACGCTTTACCACTATACTCAGTACGCCGTTATGCGGATTTCCCACTGAACTACTCCATTGGGTCCGAAGTCTCGAAGCCTGTACATCACAGAATTAATTAAGTGTATTTAACTTTAACCTTGAATATCTCAAAATCTTTGTACAAGGAGTTAATCATGTTGACTTCTAAACGCCTCAATTATGCTTTATTTCGGTAGTTGGTAGAGTAAACAAAGATTGTGATTTACTTATAAAGGATGGAAGTGAAATAACCTTTCAAATTGAAAGGGATGATAGTATACACGTAAATGACTAGAAAACCTATAGGCCTATTACATTTTGTGATTAAATGCACGGTTAATTAGAAATGTAAGTTTGAAGTTTCAGCAGTCTGGCAACATCGTCGCTAATACACTCTACTCGTGATAAAGATGTAAGATGTTAGCGAACTCGGTGAGTCTTCGTACGGAAGCTGCTCTCTGCCAAGAGGTTGCCACTCGCTCGCTTCGTGCAATAAGTTGAATTTTGGGGTTTTTAATATTAAATTTACACGAAAACCGTGCATGCTACTGAAATGCGCCGGAGGGATAAATGATTCTTTATTAGATTGCCTATCGATACCGACAAAAATCACGATCCTACTCGGAATAGTTACCGAATAAGAGATTGTTAAACATTTGAGAAAAAACATTTTTTTGAAAAAAAAAAAAAAACTATGAACTTTCCATCAATATGAATTATAGCTTTTTGTTACATACAACATGAGCTATTAGCTCTGAATATCCACAAGGCTATTTCACTTCCACCCTGTTCATAGGTATATTTCTGTAGATGTTTAATCACATTTTAAAAAATCTGTAATTACAACTAAATAAAACTTCAAAAGGTTTATTATTTAGTTGTAACTACAGATAATTTTTGTTATAAAGATATGATTAAATATCCATAAAATATACATATACGAGTAGATAAATCACAATACTTATGATGGGACAGAAGGGGTGACGTACACCATCTGTAAGGGTGGATGATGGAATGTGCCGCGCAAATACGCCTGCCACAATCGTTAGTGTCCTGAAGAACTAGGAGCATCGTCTGAGCATGTGCTTTGCTGAAGATGATCACTATATTGAGCATATCATATAGGCAGTACAAGTTGAAGTGAATAACACTATGTTTACTGACTTTTGTCTCACGCTGTATTAATTCCAATCAGTGAAGTTCGCAATGTCTGTATAGATAAATTGCACAACAAATTGAATGAGCGCAATATGAAATAAATGTCAGGGTTTCTGTGTCTATTAAATAAATTAATTTCTCTGAGATAACTCACTGCTAACCCTGAGGTTAAGGTTTCGGCTTTCCGCGCACTTCCGTAGTATCCAAGTGAAATTTGCTGCATGGACAAATAATTTTTTGCAGCACGATTCCTCAGTGCTGCCAAAATATAAAAAAAAAAAATTCATAGTCATCCGTATCCCCGATGAAATGCCAACGTAGAAAACTACTGCAACACAGCATCTTCGTCTGGAGAATATGAACAAGATTTCTTAGTTGTTGACGTTAAACCCCGCGCCTCGTGTGTGCTGCAAGCAATTACTATCCAAAAACAAATATCGAAAGAAAAGAGGACTTGTTTCTGCTCTTTATTGCTCATAGAGATATATTGTACTGTACATCTCAGGTGTAAGCAGCGGGACATGTATGGATAAAGTATACTCATTACTTGAGCTGCATTGGTTTGATGCCGAGCTGCGTGGCGAGGGTGGCCTGCAACAAATCGAAACAACGATATTTTTTTAGAAAGTTTGACAAAAAAGGCTCTTTTTTTAATGTTCTTATTGTGAATAGTGCATGGGTGGTAATAACTGAAGTACCAGAATAAGCCATTTTGAATATCATTTTAATGATTAGCCTATAATAATAATAATAATAATAATAATAATAATAATAATAATAATTACTTATTTACTTACTTACTGGCTTTTAAAGAAATCGGAGGTTCATTGCCGCCCTCACATAAGCCCGCCATTGGTCCCTAACCTGAGCAAGATTAATCCATTCTCTATCATCATATCCCACCTCCCTCAAATCCATTTTAATATTATCTTCCCATCTACGTCTCGGCCTCCCTAAAGGTCTTTTCCCCTCCGGCCTCCCAACTAACACTCTATGTGCATTTCTGGATTCGCCCATACGTGTTACATGCCCTGCCCATCTAAAACATCTGGATTTAATGTTCCTAATTATGTCAGGTGAAGAATACAATGCATGCAGTTTTGTGTTGTGTAACTTTCTCCATTCTCCTGTAACTTCATCCCTTTTAGTCCCAAATATTTTCCAAAGCACCTTATTCTCAAACACCCTTAACCTATGTTCCTCTCTCAAAGTGAGAGTCCAAGTTTCACAACCATACAGAACAACCGATAATGTAACTGTTTTATAAATTCTAACTTTCAGATTTTTTGACAGCAGATGGATGATAAAAGCTTCTCAACCGAATAATAATAATAATAATAATAATAATAATAATAATAATAATAATAATAATAATAATAACTATCATAACAACTCACTAAGTGTACTAGCCTTCACCATAAGCTTGTTACATAATCTGTGTTAAAAACCACTGGTATGCTATTCCGAGGTCCTTAATATCTTGGCTTGGTGTAGTGCTGTAATCTAATCATGCTGTGTGGTAATAGATGTGCCTCTAGTATTTCTTCTAACTACTGGGTTAAAGTTTTTATACTATAAAGAGCAAAATCATGAAAATGTTGATTAATACACGATACATATATAGGCCTAATTGAATTGAATTGATTTAATGGAGGGGGGCACTATAGCCCAGCACTGCGACATTGTTCAGATCTATTGCGCTAGCCTTCTGGTGGCGCATTCCCAAACCCACACCTGTCGACCACACTAAGGTTCTCTGGTCCAGATTTCGAGCAGGCTACCCCACTCGTCCCTAGGCCAACCCCTCCATGCGTCGCCGGCCGGCGTTCGGGGAACGCTACGGAATGATAACGAAATGGAGAAATGGTGACGGAATGATGTAAATACCTAATTTGGGGAAAAACGGGAGAACCCCAACTGCGACCTTGTCCGCCGCAAGTGTCACTATGGATTTTTTCAATGAAAAATCCCAGACCTGACCGGAAATAGAACTCGGGCCGCCTGCGTAACAGTCTGAAGGTTTGATCATTCAGCCACCTCAGAGGTCACTGTACATATAAAGTTATACCTCTGATTGATATTCTGGCTGATATGTACAGTTTTAGAAAAAAAAAAGTTTTGTCGCACAGATACGTCGAGCGTATTCCGAATCTCAGCGCTGAGCAATCTGATGGCATCACGGTGTTCCGATGGAGTCACTGATGCTCCACCGGTGTCGCACCGGTGCCATCAGCTTGCAGAGGTGGTGGCAGTCTCCATCAGCCGCCATCAGTGAATCTCATTGGTTTTTGTATAGGGCGGGAATCAGCAGACGAATAACATCGTGCACTGTTGTGTCATGGCGGTGTGTTCTGCTTTAGTTCTGCTGTACTGTTTGTAATGAGCACAACGTAAAAACAATATGTTAATGGCTTATGAGCGAACATGTCAACGGACCAGTTATTACTACGGTTCAAGAAATAAATTGTTTATGCTACCTTTTCTTTGAACGAGATGGCAGTATGAAAATTTCGCAAAATTTTGCTAGCGTAGCACAGATAACAACTTATACAGTCGCCATGGGAGCCATCGATCCTTCCAGCAGTTTTGTTCCTTATTTCGCTGCAACGTGACGTCATTGATGCCACCGGACCGGTGAGATTCGGAATACGCTGTGTATAAGTCCCAGAAAGGAGGCAGTGCGCATGATCAAACATACAACAAAACAAAACTAATTTTATCACTTCAACTAGTCCTTCTCTTGTGAACCAGATCGCTCGTCCTCTGATCATGCGCACTGCGTCCTTTCTGGGACTTACAGAGTATCTGAGCGGCAAAACTTTTTTCTAAGACTGTACATCTATTATTTATCAGACAGTACATCTCACTTGACGATAAGTGTCAGAGGAAGAACAATTGTCTGTATACATCTGAAGTTTAATTAGTGCAATATGTTAATATGTTGCTAGTCGGCAATGTATGCAATTGAAGGGGAAAGGAACTGGCCACCCTATCCTATTAACTCCTGGCTTGGTTGCATTATGAGTAGGGCCGTGACATCGGTATATTTGTATTAGTCTGAGGTGAACATATGACGCCGGACAGCATGTAGTCGACGTGTTTCAAGTACAGGCAGCGGAAGCGAATTTGACACACGCCTAAGCAAGCACGTTCCGTGTTTTGAATACGATTATTGCGTATTATAAAATCAAGACAATACAATTATTGTATATAAGGGTTAATATCGGAGAGGTATAATTGAGAATAATTGTTGGAAATCATACTTAAATTGTCACAAATGTTGTAAAACATTTTTTTTTTTGCATTGAAGTTTTAGAATGCCTAAAAGGTATAAGGCGTACAATTTTGCTTTCCCTATATTTAACTGTTACAGTAATTTATTTATCACATCTATTCTGTACCTTACTTTACTTGCATGTTATTCGCCAGGTTTCGGTTCATGCTGCAATAAACAACAACATTTATTTTCAAAGTTTCAAATGAAAATGACCTCCGAGTGTCGGATAGTATAACCTTGTATGCGGAAAAACTGCGTTCAACATCGGCCGAAACCAAGGGCGTATATGTAAAATATTTCACATCATCCATTTCTACATCAAGTTGATAACAATCGCACATGTCTTCTGACAAAACTCTTGCAATTTTGCATAATGTATTGAAACCATAGTTTTTTTGTTTTGTATTACTGTGTTCATTTTCGCACACATATTTTTGCTTATATCATCATACGCATATACGTTTTCGGCTTCCAAAACTGTAATGCAAGACTCTAAATATTAAAAAAAAAAAACATGTTTTCAGACTCATGTTTTACCACATTTGTGACAATTTAAGTATGATTTCCAACTATTATTCTCAACCTCACCAGCATTTTAGATCTTTCCGATGTTAACCCTTATATACAATGATTGTATTGTCTTGATTTTATAATATGCAATAATCGTATACAAAACACGTAACGTGCTTGCTTAGACGTGTGTGAAATTCGCTTCCACTGCCTGTACCTGAAACACATCAACTACATTCTGTTCGACGTCGTATGTTCACCTTCAAACTAATACAAATATACCGATGCCACGGCCCTACTTATGAGTGATGTTTTGTTGGTATCACTTTGGAGGTTCAGACCTGTCTTCGGGCAGCTGACTAAACAACAACATATATAAAGTATTGTGTATTGTATTTGGTCCTGAATATAGAGTAGAATGAGATTTTATGAATTTATTTACTGTGACTAATAATTCAAGAAAAAGAAAGAAAAGTATTCTTTGACAATTAATTTATTTCTTCGTTTATGTTTTGCCAAGAAAGAAACTAGTCTTTGAACCGAATTTGATTATCAACATTAATTAATTAATTAATTAATTTTAATGCTATTTGTATCATTATGTATAGCGTTCTGATTTCAATAGAATTTCCTGATAATGAATATCTTTAAAACGCGCAGCTTAGTAGTTATTCACAAACATAATTACAAAAGTTACTCATCGTCAACACATTAATTTGATTATCACTGTAAGAACTACAAACAGGGGATAGGGGATAGTTTCATCAGACAGGCAGCTTGCTGTTATGTTATATTTACAATGAGTCAGCTGTATTGAGATATGCGAAGTACAAGTCATTGCTCTGCGGTTTTGAAAATACTCTCATTAAACTTTACGGTAAAATGGTCCTACGAGTTAGCTATGTGGTAGCGCGTCTGCCTCCAGAATAACCGGCTCGAGTTCGATTCCCTGCGGGATCAGAAATTTTCATGTAAAATTTCTACCTCGGGATTAGGAGAGACGGCGGTGCACAACTTCTAATCACTAAATTGTGCACCGATATGCCTCAGTTAAATCCCAAATCTCTTTGCAGTGCATACTATGAAGAGAAGGCATATGTCACTGTTGATAGTGATTCGTCTGTCGGATGGAGACTTTAAGCCTGGCGGGCCCCTTGGTGCTATTGGACAGGAGTAGGCTACGAGCCGGCACCGGGTTTCCCCTTCTCCCTTCATCATCGTCCACACCCATTCTCTACACTACACTTACACGAACACTTACACATACACTCACCCTAATATACGACTAATTAATACAACTTTATATTATTCTTGATATTTTCGTCTGAAATGCAACACCTTGGATATATTCCTTCTTGTATATAAATTGTACATCTTTTGACGTAGAATACGCCTTTTCCCGCGCCGAGTATGGGGACCTGTTGCTGGGTCCGAAGTGAAATAAATAATGGCCGAATTTCAAATGTTTACTATAACAGCACTGAGTTACAGGCGAATTCTAATTTTATTTGTGGCTGAACATGGTCTAATGTAACTTGTGAGGCCACCCCAATGACATCACCTCTCCTCATTAAGGACATGAGGGCTCCGAAGTTGCGTAAAAATTAGCCGTGCCGCGCGGACTCTCTCAGTAATATCTCGGCACCGAGAGCAGCTACAGAACTGAGCTTTCACTTCTTTGGTTTGTAATTCCGAGCTCTGAAATATTGAAGTGATAATTAAATTTAAGTGAATTATAGTGAAAAATGTATTGTGAGCTCGGACTTATTTCGGAATGACGCTCCATATGAAGAGAAAATATACTGATGAACTTCGATAATTACTTCTTTTATCATAGACCCACACTCTTCACTTGCAAACCGAAACAAAAATGAATATTAAGACCAGTAAAACTATCATTTCATTCTCTAAACCGGCTGACTATTCTATGTGCCGATGTATCCCTGATACAGCGCTGAATATTTTTGTTATTTCTTATAATTTAAATGGAGTACTTCATAAATTTGATGGTGTTCGAGTAAAGGGGATTTTCATTTTTTGTGCAAATGAAGTTTTGTTCCCAAGCTGAATACACAAATTAAATTCTACAAGTAGGTGTGCAAAAAAAATTATAATACTAGCATTTGATGTGTTTTCTTTATGTATAAAATTATTTGCAATAAGAGTCCAAAGTTAAATTTTCATTTTTACTTATTTCAAAAACTCATTTTTATGAATTATCTCCCTTTACTCAAACACCATCGAATTAACTTCAGAATGCGGGAGGATGACTTGGCCGCCAGAAAAATTAATATGCTACGTGTTTAAACTATTACTTTGACTAATTAACTTTCACAACGCACGTAGGTACTCTACAGCCATAAAGGAATAAATACATAAATCGGTAGTAAATTTCTCTAGACTACTGCATTCGACACAAATTAATTTCATTTCTGTACAGCAGTATTTAAACATATGCGTTGTATAATACATTTCAAGGGCAATGACATTCATTATTCCAAAACTTTTCCTATATCATGTAATTTAAATCAGTTCTTAATCTTTGTATGACGTTCACAGAGGTATATTGGATATACAGGAACATCATTTTATTTTTACTAACATTTCTAATATTAACCTGGCTATACCTTTGGCTTAAAGGTTGTGAACCGGAAACACCGTTTGCTACCATCTTCCACGACAGGAGTTCGATGATACTGGCGTAAGATACAAACAAATCACTTTACTAGGTATAGGAGGGATGAAAAGTAGTTCATCTATATATGTAAAGTAGGAAATATCGCGATTTTGAGTTTGATAATTTTCATTAGGTTTTTATTTAATCAAAATACAGTAAAGTATTAACAATAAGTGTTTTTACTCTCGAACTGAGCTGTCCATTCGGACGTATTCATTATGCAGTGCATATTATACTGTCTACAGCACATTAGCGTACAATATATGAAGTTAAATTGAAAAATAATCGTAATGTGGATATTTACACAGATATTTAAAAATGATGGCCGTTCATTTCTATACAGGTTTCAGTACTTTTTTGCATATTATCGCACATAGACTATTATACCTAATTCCAATTACCAGTTTCGTCTTTCGTACTAGTAACTCATGTTGAAATAATTGTGTACCTAATCTATAAAAGAGTACCTTACGTACTGTAAATTCAATCTTCACTTCTGCCCGAACCGAAAAGATAAAATTATTCTGACATGCTATTTACTGTCCATCCAAGTGGTTTTGTCGCAGGGTCGTAGAAAGGGGGGAAATTACGTGACAGTTAATTACTTAACGAGGTCCTTTTATTTAAGTTATTTTAAACAGTTGTATAATATTACTTAGACGTCCAATTCCTAACAGAAATTAAGGTTTTTCAGAAAAGAGCTAAGACAGCCCAGCCACAAAGGGACGGGCAGAAGTGGGTGGGAGAAACCGGGATGCGACATAGGCAAACGGACAATAGTACCTTGTGCGAGAATATGATTCAATATTGAAAGCGAACATATTTCTGGAACGTACTATACTCATTAACTCAGTACTGTTTGTGTTTACTATGACCGTAAGGCGACTTTGATTGTATAAGCTTGGTTCTGTGTGAAGAACGGTTGGAAGTTTACTAGTAGAAGGGGTGGGAGTGAAGTACATTCAAAAAGTCAGGTACAATAAAAATTGAAGTAAAAATAAAATGATGTCCCTGTACTTACAGAAGCTTTGAGTTGGTTCTCATGGTAGCGGATGCCTCCTTCTTCGTCTACTAACTGCATGTGATTGCGTTCTGGGTCACCAGGAACCAGCACCGGCTTTGAAGGATCAGCCTGTAAATGTTGCACACAATAAGAAATCTACAAAATCATATATAGTGCCTAAATGTTTCAATATTATGAGCCTAAATTTACAGCATACTTTATCACTATCATATAACACAGGGATCGTCAGCACATCACGCTGGGGGTAGCCTCCCTTACCTGCGGAAAACGCAGTGCACTATAGTGCTCTCGTAGCTGCTAGCGGATATGCTCTCTATCTCGCGTACCCATTGCACATTTCAGCGAGTGCTGATGACCACTGATATAACAAGTAAATGAGTTCATATGAATTCAAATCCAACTAATACCACGAAGCAAGTTAAAGCGGTTCGAACAGTGAAAATCCTGACATCACATCCGGCACGCTCGATGTTCTGAAAGAATGTAATCCGTCACTGGCTGTACGAAACGTTCCTGCTTAAGTAATGGAAAATTTAATTCCTTTGTCTGCACATTTATTTGACTTCAACCCTCTTGATTTCTTTCTGTGGGGATAAATGAAAACCAAGATTTAAATCACTACCATTAATACAAGAAACGGAGGATAGCAATGGCCAAGGAAGTTTAAACAGAATAAGGAGCATCTTCTGTGAACCTCTCGAAAAAGATCTAACGAAGAGACTAGTGAAGTGCTTTGTAGTAGGTTATTTTACGACGCTTTATCAACATCTTAGGTTATTTAGCGTCTGAATGAGATGAAGATGATAATGCCGGTGAAATGAGTCCGGAGTCCAGCACCGATAGTTACCCAGCATTTGCTCATATTGGGTTGATGTAAAACCCCGGAAAAAACCTCAACTAGTTAACTTTCACCAACCGGGAATCGAACCCGGACCACCTGGTTTCGCGGGCAGACGCGCTAACCGTTACTCCACAGGTGTGGACAAGTGCTTTGTATGGAGTGTGGCATTGTATGGGGCAGAAACATGGATATTTCGACGAAGTGAAGAGAAGCGACTAGAAGAATTTGAAATGTGGATATGGAGAAGAATGGAGCGCGTGAAATGAACAGAGGGAATAAGAAATGAAGCTGTGTTGGAAAGAGTGGGTGAAGAAAGAATGATGCTGAAACTGATTATGAAAAGAAAAAGGAATTGTTGAATCACTGGCTGAGAAGAAACTGCCTACTGAAGGATGAACTGGAAGGAATAGTGTACGGGAGAAGAGTTCGGTCAGAAGAAGATACCAGATGATAGACGACATTAAGATACTGTATATGGATCATATGAGGAGACAAAGAGGAAGGCAGAAAATAGGAAAGATTGGAGAAAGCTGGGTTTGCAGTGAAAGGCCTGCCCTTGGGTAGAACACCGAATGAAATGAATATTCCATTCTGGAAAAATAAGTTCTTTAGTCAATAACCAACTATTTAAAATCCATTCCTCTGCCGGACCCTGTGTATCATCACTATTATAAAGTATTCATAAAAATTTTATCTAAATCCCTGGAGTTGGCACAGATGCTTGAGTATTCGGGTATGGCATCATACAAACAACATTAGAAGAACTCAAAGTGGTATTTAAACTGTGGGAATCTGTACGATGCTTGGGTTTTCCGTAGGTGAGGTAGGAAAAGAAACATCCACGCGTGATTAGAAACTCATGAAACTGTATCTTCACACAATATCAAACTTTCTTTTCAGCCTTTGCGTACATGACTGCTGCCTAACAAAATACAAAACGGTAATGTTCTCACCGGTTCCATTCCTCTCAGGTGGTCCATAATGCTGCTCATGCGATCCTCGAACCCTGGAGCAAAACACTGCGGGTCGATGGCTATGAAACATTGGCCCAAATTTGGCTCCACACAGACTTTTTCAAACCAGTGGCGCACATTTGGCCCGAACGAGGAACCTAAAAAAAAATACTCTTAACATTGCTGTTTGTACATAAGTCCTCTCTGGAAAGTTTTAAGACAGAAATATTTGTAAGAATGCTACACGTGATATTCATTAATGTCAAATATATTTCGTACATGAGCGTCATGGCTGAGTGGGACAAGGGGATCCGTTCCCTCAATAATTTTTCGAAAATTAGAACAGAGGGAAAATAATTTACTCTGTAGAAACTATGAAAATTAGGTTTTGAATTGGAGGGACGGTGATTTGAAGAGTGTAGTACGTCCCAAAGTTAAAAAGCGAGATCATTTACTCATTCACTGCAATTTAAGGACGCGACAAACGAAGTGTGTTAAAGTAGCCAAGGCCGACAGGAATGTGGGAGTAGAAAGTGAGTGGCGTTATCTCATTGTTACTCTAGTTCTGAATGCATATGGCATATGTAACAAAACAAGTTCTGCTGATAAATATCTGGATAAAAGGGGAAAACTTTTAACATGTTGTCACAAGGACTCGGAAGTTGATGAAATATCATATTCTTTCCTGAGACGTCACAGACAATTACAAATTCGTTCCGCTTCAACACGAATCAATATAGCCTACTGTTGTTTTGTATTCATTTGTATTTTTCGGTCTTTTATTATCCATTGACCATTTTTAGGAAATGTTCTACTTTTTGTTGCAGGTTTGCCCTTTTTCTGCTTTCGAACGGACTTTTGCTTTTTACGGTGTTGTCGTAGTATACTATATTCGAGAATCCACTGAAGATTGCTTACGCAATTAGACTGTGCTACTACTACTACTACGACGGCATCACAGCCCAAAGTCGAACCTTAGCCTCCTCAATTTTCTTCCTCCAACTGTCCCTGTCCTGTGCTAATCTTATCCAGGCAGTTGTTCCGAGATAGTCCTGAGAATCGATCGTTACCGCATCTCCAATTGGTCTTTTACCATGTATTTTCCCTTCTAAGATCTTCTTTGTTATTCTGTTCCCTTCCATCCGATAGACATGTTCGGCCCATTCAAGCCTTCTTAATGTCCTAACATTCCATGTACCAAACTCAAAGATCATGTTCCGTCGCTTAATTTACTACCGATGTTTCAACCAATTCCGAGGCTTCAATTGAGGCTTCTCAACAAGAAGTTTTTTTTTTACAGTTGTGGGGGTGTCAGCCCCACGAACCAATCACCAACCTGTAAGACCAGGTCTCTGTATTTATGTCCCCCAAAGACAGGGTGACACAGCTATACACCCAGGCTCTGGGTGCTCATTTGATCGCCTTTTACGATCTGTATGAACTCACAGTGGAACTAATAATAATAATAATAATAATAATAATAATAATAATAATAATAATAATAATAATAATGATTTATTTTAGCTGGCAGAGTTAAGGCCGTAAGGCCTTCTCTTCCACTCAACCAACAAAAAGTGTATATACATATGCATGAAGTTACAAAGAATTCAACAATTTGATTTAGATGAGAGTTACATGTATACAAGAGTTATTTACGAATTAAACAACAAAATACTATGAAATATTAATTAAACACTGAAATAAACTGTGTAGCAGAATTAAACTAAAATACATAGAATGTTAATATATTTCAAATGATATTAATTAATAGAAAGAGATTATTATGAGACAATTTTGGAAATACAGCACAATCAGAATGATGTCTAAAGAAAAAAGTAACAATGTAGTCAGTGATAGTTTAAATCAGTATGATTGGAGTGAAATGCTAATGAGGTTATCTTTTAAGCTGTTCTTAAAGGTGTTTGTTGTCTTGCAGCCCCTAATACTTTGTGACAAGGAATTCCAGTGACGCGAGGTGGATATTGTAAAAGATGAGGAATAACAAGATGTTCTATGAAGAGGTATACTTAGCGTGCCACAGATAAGTGATCTGGTATTTATATCGTGGTTAGAGTATAGATAAGAGAAACGAGACGAAAGGTATTCTCTTTCCCGGTCACCACACGGGAACAATTAGACTGTGTCATACAGGAATTTTCCTTATGGCTATCAGCCTTGACTCCTGATCACGCGTGTTAAGTGCTTCCCTCAATTCAACGCAGCAGAATAAATAATGCAGCCGCAGTGCCTGCAGTCAGCATGTTGTATCTTACAAGTGAAGGCGTAAATATGCCGAAAGTAAAGCAACTGAACTTTTATTGTTTGCCCTTGTAGTGGCCCACGTCAGCACTATTTAACAATTAATTTATGGCGCTATGATACCATGCCATCTGTTCAGGCGAGTTACATTTTCAGCCTTACAAAATTCAGGTGGTAGGCTATATCAATTAACAAAGCGAAGTGATTGACTCTGCATATAACACACAACCCGGCCTAGCGGAAATACCGGCGATCCTTCGAACCCGAGACCCTACAAATAGCAATGGTTCTTTATCGCAATGTTGAATAAAAAGCATGTCTAGAAATTTCAGTTCCTCCTAATATTTATGTGTGTGTTGGCGTAAATTTGGAGACATGCAGTATTATTATTATTATTATTATTATTATTATTATTATTATTATTATTATTATTATTATTAAAATATTTTATTTTTATTTTTATGTCATATTTTCAGAAATTTAAGGTAATTTTTAGGTCATCATCTTCCAAGCCCTAGTTATCACCTTATTCTGAAATAGATAAATCATTACAATATTGAAAATATAGTTGTTAAAAAAAAAAGAACGAGATTGCCTGCTTAAATGATTTTGGAGAAACTTTGAAGTCAATGACGAAAGCTATTCAGAAATAATGTGAAGAGTGTTGTCCGGCTTTTATTGATACGTTCATCATCCAGCTGTAAAACACTACGAAGACTCAGGACTGCAGTCAATTATGACTCGAAAAAGGCTTAATCATGTAGCAACGTGTCACTTTCACAGATAAGTAGATTGATTGATTGTTTATCCTATACATGACCATATATATGGATGTACACGTCAATTACATAATAAATAAAAACACAATGAGATTTAAAAAACACTACAAATTAAAACACATTTAAAATAAAATATAATATAATCAAGTAGTAAGGTAATTCGGGGGAAGACGCCACAACTAAGGTATTTCTTGGCGATACAACTCAAACCTGAAGTGATAAGCCAATACAAACAAATTTATCGTATTTTTCAATTATAATTGGCTCTGTATAATGATTGGTTCCTTTGCAAGTGCGTATATTGTTAACAATTTTTCATGTTAAAAGAACTCGCGTCAGGGTGGCATCTTCCCCCATATATACGGGGAAGATGCCACTTGGTATGGGGTAAGATGCAACAACATAGTAAATGGCATACGTAAAATAAACATTGGAATATTTTATGTGTATTTTATTACAACTACAGATAAACATCTATGAATTTAATTATGAACTTGTTTCATGATTATTTTGCAAAAATTGATTAATTAGGACACAATTCTGAATGTGAGTACGAACCTGCACCACATTTCATACAGTGCAAATTATCACCACTGCAATCTTCGTGCAAGGATTTCTTGCATGCGGTGCACTGAATCCAGTCACACTTGGAACCTGTCTTAGCGTAAAAGTGTCCAGAACAAACAACAAAAATCATCTTCCTCATCAAAACTTTTACCACTGTCATCGTGACTAATTTCGTCAACAGAAGAAGAAGAAAAAGAAGAAGAAGCAGAAAAAGAAGAAGAACTTACAAATCTCTTTTTCTTTCTTGGTTGGGAAGGTTTCTTTTTTTCTGGCCTTTTTCCGCATAATTTCTCTTCTCTGTGATGTAGTTGAGATCTACGCTGTTTGTTTTTTACGCGCAAAGAATTTAGATTTCTTTACTTAGGAATAGGGCTGATTGTTTCCAGAATTGAAATCCCGTTATCCGTTCTGATGGAAGCAGCTATTGATGTAGGTCTACTGTCACATGCTCCGCTAGTGGAAGGACCTCGTGAACATTCAGTAATGTTTGAAGATTCCATTCGTCATTTGAGAGTTCTGTATGGAATGCCACACACCCTCGCTGCAGCCCATGACGATTTTTGTCCATACTTTAAATCTTCAGCAGCTCGAATTAAATTTTATTTTGACTAAGATGTCCAATCTGTTTTTATTTTGCAGTCTCAAGTCATCGTCTGCGTAAAAATGAAATGTGAATTACATTTTTAATCATTGATACCTTTTGTAAAGTATCAGAGAACATGTAAAATAATATAATGTAAAATATTATCAAATAATAACCTTCCCAAAACATAATTTACGGGTTAAATAATGTATTTCTTAACCATGTTGCGTCTTCCCCCAGTTACAGGGGGAAGACGCCACTCACACTTACTTGCCTACTGCCGCAAGGTTGTTGCCGTAGCTGCATGTCTAGTGTGCGTAACAAAATGCACAACTCACGTATGTAGCACATATCCCATTTAAAATATAGCATCAGTCTATGAACCTTAAATATAAGCAACGAAATATTATAAAGTGTGTACTCACCAGACAATATTCTCACAAGATCCAAAATAACGGCGATGAAAGACGATAAAGTAAGACATACGCACAAGCTATGTGTCCACCCCGTCAACACTCTTCAAACTAGAGGATCCGTGCTGTCAATTGCTGACACATAAAAGAACGGCAAAGAAAGTTGCGTCTTCCCCCAACTGGCATCTTCCCCCGAATTACCTTATTACATATATCATAATTTGTAATATAAGAATTCTTTTACTGAATAAAAACTTTGATCAGTTAAAAATCTGTTTAACTTTTACTTTAAATTCTGTATAAGGTAAAGTTTGTATCTGCAATGGTAATTTATTAAAGAACACAGGGCCAGTTTAGGCAGACGATTTTTCATATTTCACAAGTCTATGATTTTTTATTGAAAACAGATGTTCTTTTCGTGTATTATAACTATGATAATCTAAATTCTTATTGTATTTATTCTCATTCTGTTTCAAGAAAATTAGGCATTTGTAAATATAAATACATCTCCTGGATGAGATTGACTGACAGAAAGAAGGTTGCGAACATTTTTATTTTCAAGAATGATGCAAAGAAAATGTGTTCGGAACTATTTTGGACTAAAAGTAGTATTTCTCCTTTTATCATTTCAAGGGCAATGTTACTACTCTAGTAACACGTTAACAGCAGAATTATTGATGCAGTAAAATAGCATTACAAACAAATAGTAGTTATTAAAGTAGTAAATAATAGTAGTATTATTTTTAATTTAATCCGAAATCCGAATCCTAGTTTAGTTAAACTAAACGAAATCTTAAAATGATGACAAAGTACAAATAAACCAGAGCTGAAAAATACTCATAATTATATTTATTACTAGTTGCTTGTGCCGCAAATGTTGCAGACTAATGGTGGGTTTACACGTGCATGGATTCATTGGCGCCAATAGCTATTGGCGCGCAAGTAAAATCAACTTGCACGTATAAACCTTTACTGGCGTGCAAGTTTGGACACTGCATGCAATGTTTCGAAAAGTTAGTGGCATTCTAACTTTTCAACGCGCCAGTGGCGAAGCATGCACAAACGGACAATTCTGTTGCACGTGTAAACATGAAGTTTCTCATCGGCACGCCAGTATTGCACAGAACATAGTCCGCAAATGTCTTTGCATCAAGTTTTATAAATTTGATTTGTAAGAATGAGTAAGTGGAATTCTGACATAGTCACAAATTTCCTTTACCTATATGAAAAACACCAGTGTTTGTGGGACCTGAACTCTAATTTTTATAAAAAAAAATAGAGATGCCAGAATAGAGGCTTAAGAAAACATGGTAAAGACAATGAATATTGATGGATTCGGAACTGCCGAAGTGAAAGCAAAAATAAAATTCATACGAGATGCGTACACTCCGGACATAAGGAAAGCAACAAGAAGCATGGAATCTGACGGGGGTTCAGATGACATCAACAAACCTAAAGTAACATGGTTTCCAGTTGCTGATAGGATTTTGTACCAAGTGGTGCAAATAAGAAAAAGACAGTCTTAAGAAATTTTGAGAACTTTGCATAAAAACATTACAATCTTAATTTATATACAATTTAAGACAAGAAATTCAAAATGGACTAAGTGCTATCTACTGAAAAATGAGATTCTGACGTGTGTGCGTGCTATTTACCTATACACATACTAAACTCATTCATTTATTCATAGTTCTCTATCTAAGTCTTCCCTATTTTCAGCCTTCCTCTTAATCTACGCATATGATCCATACATCTTAATTATGTCTATCACGTGATTTCTCCTTCTGCCCCGAACTCTTCACCCGTTCACCATTCCTTCCAGTTCATCCTGCAGTACGCAGTTTCTTCTTAGCCAGTGACAAAGCCAAATTCTTTTTCTCTTCCTTATCAGTTTGAGAATTATTCTTTCGCCACACTCTCCATCCTTCTCCATATTCAAAGGATTCCAGTCGTTTCTCTTCACTTCGTCGTAATGTCCATATTTCTGCTCCATATAATTCCACACTCCACACAAGGCACTTCATTAGTGTCTTCCCTAGTTCTTTTTCCTGAGGTCAGCAGAAGATACTCAGTTTTCTGTCAAAAGCTTCCTTTGCTTTTTGACTTCTTGGTAGCAGTTCATGTTACTACTCATACATAGTAGCCTACACCCCAAGTATTTTAAGCTGTCCGCTTGTTCTACTTAGTGCAGCGTAGATGATATCTGAACTTCTGGCTAGAACTTTGATATTGTAACTTACACTTCGGAACAGAATACAAATATTAATGATGATAATAATAATAAATAATACATTTATTTATTCTGGTGGTGTTAAGACCCTTCCACGCCACCAGATATATGTATACATACAGATTAAAAACGAAAAGTTTATAATGAAGCAAAATAATTTTCAGGTGGTAAATATACGAATGTAATTTCCGATTTCAATTTTGGGAGTAAAACATCTCTTATATCGTCGGTAGCAAACTTTTGAATATATAATGATACTACTAGATGTTGTAGTGGTCTAAGGCATCCTGCTTAGGACTCGCGTTACGGAATGCGCACTGGTTGGGGTCCTCATGGGGGAAGAAATTGTCTCAATATATTTCGGCCAGTGTCTGAGACCGGTGCCCACCCAGAATTGTGAGGCACTTTGGGAGTTACGAAGGTGGCGAAATCCGATTCTGAAAGCCAGCCATAACGGTTGGAGACTGTCGTGCTAACCACATGATACCTCCATTCTGGTTGGACGATCGTCCACCTCTGCTTTGGCATGTGAACGTGAGGCCAGAAGCCGGCTGGTATTGTGGCCCCTTCATGGGCTGTGTTATTATTATTATTATTATTATTATTATTATTATTATTATTATTATTATTATTATATGTTGTAGTAGATTGTCAGAATCGTCTGTAGTCATCTGTAGCATTAGTAGGTATCTGTTGTTGAAAATTCTTTTAAAATTCTCGCAGATGTATCTAAATTCTCCCTCCGAACAATCCACTTTTTCACCCATAATATGTACTCTTCTTTTATGTCTTTTCTTTATTCCAAGTTAGAAATCATCCCCTCAACCAACAAAGTGACGACTATTAGGCAAGCGCTATGAACAAGTTCAACTTCACTTGGCATGTTATGTCCTCGTACAACATTCAGGTAGCAGCTACATTTGAAAACGGCACTGGCGAGGCAAAGTAAAGAAACTCGTGTAAACCTTTACTGACGCAAAAGTACGACTGGCGTGTTAACTGGCGCCAGTATATCCATGCACGTGTAAACCCACCATAAGTTCATTAGACGTTCAAATAAACATTTTTCAGATTTATTTTCAATGAAGAATACCAGACATCCTGAAAGTTATTTGCTTCCATAATAATGAAACATACTCCCTATGAATGGTTTTTTATGCCAAATACATTTTCTTGAACCTATATACTTTCAGTTTTTTAGTTTGAACGCGAAAACGCAAGTAACAGTGTCAGGACGATCAGTCGGTTTTTCATATGAGAGTAAAGCAATAGCTATTTCAGGTCATTGCGGATTGTAGGTGAAAATTAAAAAAAAAGTCAGGTTTGCTATGCTTTCGAACAATAGACATAGTATCTTGGTATAGGTCCTGCATGTTTCGTAAACTACCTTGAAATGTAGAGGGTAAAATCATTTTATCCTAGTAAGAGATATTGCTGAAATGATCGGGAGACTACAAAATCTTGCAGGCCTCTTATTTTATCAGTAAGTAATACCTTTCGCTCTTTCCTTAGGAACTCTAATTTTTGCGCCCTCTCGAGCCAATGCTGAAGAGAATCGCGCATATAAATATCTACACCACACCGCCATTAAATATATGAAAAAGACCCAACCCCACTTGATTAATAACTATAAAAGTATTTTATTTTTAATACAGTATTATTATCTTACGTAAGTTTATAGTTTTCAGTAACATATACTATACATACTATATAGCCACCACTCAGTAAATTATAGAAATGAAGATCTAATTTAAGATATTCTCTACATCTACTTATGTAACCCCAAAAGGTTTCACTTTCATATCATCAATATAGTATTAATATGTATAATTAATGAAAAATAGTCACATCATGGCATTAACTATAATAATATTTTATTTATAATGGTAATCATCTTATTAAACCACCTCAAGTTTTGTAGTTTTTAATCCAATACACAGCTGTACTCAGAAAATTACACACTACAGAATCAGACCTGTAAATTATTTTTAGTAAGTCTTGAAGTTTTTAATAACCAATTTAATTTGAGCTCTAAATATGTCAGCGTTCTTGCAGATCACGGCCTTCGTGTAATATTGTTTACTGTAGTGTGTGTTTTGTTTTATTCTGAAATGCAATTAGTTAGTGACGACAGATGGATTTTAGAAAATAGGAAAATTATTTTGAAAAATTGACATTTCACTGAAAACTACTAATTTTTCTAAAAACTTTGGGTTCCAAGCTTCAAAATGAGGAGTCATTTATTAAAATCCGTTCAGCCGTTTTCCCGTAATTTCCATTACCAGTTCAAATTATATATATAGATGATTTTAATTAAGAGTAATGCAGAACCGAAAAAGTACGCAAGTCTGTTGAGGATGACTGTCTGGTCTCTCAGATAAGGGTATGGATTAAACCTGACTGCCCCCTTCCCCTATAGACAAGTGCTAGTGACGACAATGATTTCACTAATTCGTCATCAAGTTCTTAAACATTTTTAAGTCTCTATGCCTCTACACAATTTCACCAGAAGACAGTATTTTTTGTAATTTAATTAACTGTAACTATTTCATGTAAAACCCCGTAAGATATATATGTCAGTACTTATGTGCCAACAATCCAGAGAAATGCCATGCACTGTTTCACTCAAATTATAACATACTGTATTTAGGTAAGTTAATGTTAGAATCTCAGAAGTACTGATGTATTTAAGTTCTGCTTTTCCACCAGCACATTTTCACCATATTTTTTAAAGAATCGGGCTAAAACTTTACTATACCTGATAGCACGCCACAAAGTGTGTCCACCATGAGGGACAGCCCATAGCCCTTGTAACCTGAAGTGATTTCCTGTCCCCCGAGCGGCATGAGACAGCCTGTTTTCATTGCAGCAGCTGCGTCCGTGGTGCTGCGTCCCTCGGCGTCCTGCGCCCAACCGTCTACAATTGGCTGCCCCTTCCTGTACTGCACCTCGATCTGTGATATGTGAAATATATCAGAAACACTAAAACATTATGAAGTTCTACACTAACATGTTAAGAAAAAACGAGAAATTGCAAACAGGATCAACAGAACACTATAACAAAATACTATATTCGACTGAATCTGTTTAGTTTGGATTGGTTTAGATATCAGATTATAAACTATAGACTGGACTATGTAAAGATTAATTTTTTGATCCTACGGAATTATCTGTGATTTGTTACCATTTGTTATTAATGGAGAAAAAGAACCAAAGGAGAAAGATTCGATCCGGTGCAATGGGTTGAACTTCGGTGTAAGGCCCGTAACACACTTGCAGAGTTTTCGCCAGTGAGAAATGTGTTGCGAGAAAATTAAAAAATTGATAACATGGATTCAAATGGACGTCCTCACACTGGAAGAGATTCTCGCTCAAAGCAAAAACCTCGAGCGAGTTTCTCGCTGGAATCGGTAGCTCAGCGAATTTTCTTGACACATTTATCAAAGATGTTTGACATTTATACTCTTTATGACGATTGAATGTAGAAAAATATATCATAGGTGGCGATGAATTGTATTGTTTTGATTTGAAAATGAGGAAAGATGGCTGATAATTGCAATCAGAAACTTATCGAACTTGTTACGATATCACCCGTAGGCCTATTTATATGATACACGGGATGAAAACTATAAAAACACGAAACTTAAAGAAGAAATCTGGAGACAAATATCAGATTATCTGAAAATAAATAGGGCTATATTTTATTTTGATAAGATTTAATAATATTGATTAAATATTTGAAATAACGTATCTATATGTCTTAACAGTTTACGTAATTTTAATCAGAATATAGCAAAGAATTCTCTATCATATCATGAATGGCAAAAAAAAAAAAAAAAAAAAAAAAAAACCTGTGGTCCATTGAACCTGAAATAACGCCTAAACGTTTCATCATTCAAATCGAAACCAGTGTCCAAAACTCGCCCTTATTTTCGTAAGATATAATGTGATTTTCAGATATTTCTGGCTTTAATTTTAGGCCTACTTCTTTTCATGAACAAAATATGTTCATATAACTCCATTTCCTCATCATCTGAATACTCAGATTCAACAAAGCGTTCGTACGTAATTTGTAAAGTACGACAATATACTTACAGGTTATATATTTAAGTACGACAATATACGTAAATACATAACCTATAATATTTCCCCCAACGAGTCATTACTATAATCAGATAAATGCTTTGTGCATGAAGGCAGTGCATAGATGATCATAGCGAGGTGTAATCTGTGATAGCGAGAACTCGCCAAGTGTGTGGAGGAAGGCTCTTCGCCTCTTTCTCGCAAGACATTTCTCGCTAGCGAAAACTCTTCAAGTGTGTTACGGGCCTAACTCAGTGGTTAGAGCACCCAGTGAGTAGAACTGGGGTCCTGGGCAGTGGCGGCGCGTGAAAAAAATATTACGTGTGTTCACAATTTTGTGTTTCAAAACCGAAGAGAATTTGAAATCGTACGTTTAGCCTAATATGAAATGTCACGATTGAAATGTTTCACTATCGAAGAAATCGTATATAAATTCAAAACATGTAATAATAATAATAATAATAATAATAATAATAATAATAATAATAATAAAACCCAGTCTTTTATTTCCAATTTTTCCTGTTAAGTCAGTTTACCCGGTTCTTGACTGTTCAAAATTGCTTGAACAGAGTTCATTGTTTACGTTTGTTAAAAATTAATACATACCACAGTGCCGTTATTTACAAAAGCGTGTGTTCAGTAATATATTTTGGTTCACAACACACTGATACACTATAGTCTATACCAGTACTGTAATCCCATTCACATAGATTGATTAGTATGAATACGTGCCAGTAAATATTATTCTTAAATAATATACATCACCATACAGATACTTAATTTCATACCACTATCACATTCAGCTAGCACGTGTTTGAAAGCCAAAATATGCTATTATGCTAACACTAAAGTCTCCTTCAGGCCGGTGGAGAGGAAGGACGTATTTTTCGCAGCGGAGAAAAGGTTAGAACAATGGGCTGTGAGTTGGAGTTGTACCGGGCAAGGATAGGCGGCTGGGCGGCCAGGTCAAGGATGCAGCGGAGCGTGAAAGGGACAGCTTTCGCAGGTCTGGCTGAGTGTCTCTTCTTTCACATAGTGATCGCGATATTACTAATTATTGGTGGTATCGAACTGAATCCAGGACCTGCAAGCGACAACGATGCTACCAGTATCAAATGTGGAAGCGGCAGAAAGAATCTACGAGTAGGCGTGCTGTGCAACCAGTGCGAGAAGTGGTTCCATCTGACTTGTCAGAAGATCAAGAGGGAACAGATAGTAGAAGAAACGTGGCTGTGCAAGGACTGCGGGAACGAGGCAGACAACAGGGAGCTCATCGGTCTTCGGAACGAGGTGAAGAAGCTACGGGAGAAGCTAGAGACGGCGGAGCAACGGATCAAGTTTCTGGAGGACGAAAATAAGTTGTTGCGACGGGAAAAGGAAAATGGCGAAGAGAGGGAGGAGAAGAAGAAGCATGCTGCGGCAAGTGTTATCATCGGAGACTCCATCATTCGACACGTAGGGAATCTACAACCGGAGCTGGCGACGGAGTGTTACCCTGGGATTAGAGTGAAAGAAATGAAAAGCGTGATCGAGAATCAGGAACGAGGGGACCCGAAAAACATCATCCTTCACGTAGGAACAAACGATTTGCGAAGAGGTGTTGATTATATCATGGCAGATGTATATGACTTGGTGATGGAAACGAAGAAGAAATATCCGGCAGCTGGGATTGTCATCAGTGGAATCGTCAGACGGAGGGATGTGAACTGGAGAAAAGTGGGTCGTGTGAATAAAGCTTTCGAGTGGGTAGCGGAGTGTCTTGGTGCGCGTTTCGTCGATCCAAATTCCTGGATAGACGACAGATGCTTCGGAAGAGACGGAATCCACCTAAATCGGAGGGGAGCTGCAGACATGGGATCCCTCTTCGCGCGGGTAGTTACTACAACATGGCGGGGCGGGATCGAGGATCCAATAGCGGGCAGCGGCACCGAAGGACCATCAGTGGACGGCGGGGGCGTGGGACTACCAGCGGTCAGCGGGGGTAAGAGTCTACCTGCGGGAGGAGGGGTCGAGGGACTACCAGCGGGCGGTGCGGTCGAAGACCTATCCGCGGGCGGCGTAGACCTGCAGTGACGGCGAGGTGCCACGGGGATTCAGAATGTACAAGTAAGGACAGGCCTACTAAGGGCCTGTATTACGACTCTCGAATAAAGTTCTAGTTTAAACTTATCCGGCAGGTGGCATATTTATCCGGAAGTTGGGTTATAATTGCGTACTACGACTTTTGGTTATGTGCAATCTGGAGGCTAAACTTCCAGATTAGCAATCCGGAAGGCAGAGTGGCAGATAGGCGTTATCCGGAGGTTGGAACTCGGTGTTGAAATCAAGATGGCTGCACGTCGTACAGCTGGTGATTTGAAGGATCAATTTAATTTTGATACTGATTCTGATGATAAGTTCTGGAGCAGATGCTTCGTTATATCAGAACAGCAAAACGAATTAGGCTGCGTCCAAATAATTTTGAAGAGTGGGATGACGAGAAATTTTTTAGACAGTTTCGAATAACGAAACCTACTACATGAAATCAATGATCAACTGAAACAAGACACAGATCGTAAGTACACAGTTAATAATAAGCTACACTATTTCGGTAGGTATTACATTAATATTTTGTATATAATAGCACTATAATAATTATTTTGAAGTACAGAAACCTATAATAGGCCTACAGTAGAAGTGAGGTTAGAATGTTGCTTCATGCAAGTGTTCTGTTGCCCTTACAAGGTATTAAGGTGATTGATATAATAATATAGGGCAACCTACAATAATAACAGTTTCAAAATACTTTTATATAAAAATAACCATATATAATATATCAAAATCCTTTATATGGTAGACTATCATTTCTTCACAATTGCGTTACCATTTTAAGATACAAATGTATTCACATATTTGGCTTCTAGTCAAGTCATATGTACCGTAAACGAAAGAAAAATTGAGTGCCGACACCAATTTCCCAAATAAAGGTGGAAAGTTACTGTGAAAGTGGAGTCCGGTGGAGAGGTACGGGTAGGCGGGATCGCTCTATCAAGATAGTAGGGGTAGGCAGCAGGGAAGGGCAGCACATTCATTTCCTTACTAATTAAAGGGAAAAGACAAGTTTTCGTAAGATCGAGTTAGTGACAGGTTAGGTTAGTATGATTTGCATATATTTACAATTGTCTAAAAAAAAAAAAAAAAAAAAAAAAAAGTCAAAACTACATCCAAACCTCTCTCTTCCAGGCTATCCTGTAGGGAGTCCTTGCCTTCTTTTGGTAACGCTATTGTAAAGATTTACCGGTAAAGGTGTAAGCAAATCTCATTGTTTGTACATTTTTCCAGAAATAATGCCTTACCTCCAATGGACCAACTACTACTGGTATTGAGATTCTATGCCACTGGGAGAACATTGACAACAGTAGGAGATTTTTGTGGGGTCCACGAAGTTACAGTAGGAACTGTTGTCAATCGAGCTAGTGCTGCACTTGCTGCTTGGTTTAATTGAAGTGATGATTTTTATTGCTTCATTGGGAGTAGTTTTATTTGCTCCAGTAATTAAGTGCAAGGCTTGTTTTTTTTTTTTTTTTTTCAAGGGATTCTGTCTCTCTTTTTGATGCTGTTACGAATACTTCTGAATAGTATTTTAATACAGGTTTTATGTACATATTATAGGTCTTGATTAAAGTTTTCCTAGAACTGTTTCATTTTGTGTCTGCTAGTTGTTTAGTCAACTCTCCGAAGATAGATTGGAATACCAATAAGGCATCACTCATGAGACAACTGTCAGGAGATAATGTGGTAGGGTGGCAAGTTCCCTTCCCCTTCCTTGCATATATCGCTCACCAATAGGAGTAGACCTAACATATTCCACTAATCAGACTTAAGATATGCTTGCTATATATTATTATTTAACAAACTGTAACAGTTTATTGAATTTTAGACGTGTCAGTTTTTCTTCATTTCCTGAAAGTTTTGGAATTGGCATTTATGTTTTGCAAGGGAGCTCTTTCATTCACGCTAGGCCTAGTGATTCATGTATGCAAACATATTCATATCGTTACTTTTTAAATATATTTTATTGCTTGGATCCCTCACAGTGATCTCTTAACAGGCTAAGATGATTCAAACACAAAGGTTTGATAAAATACATTTTAAAAATTATGACCAGGTACTCTGCACGTGTAGCTATTTAAAACAATAAAAATGCACTGTATCTGCAATTCAAATTTATTTTACATAAGCAAAATATGGTAAAACAACATTTTTCAAGAGGTACATTAATTGAAGCATCGGCTGGAACAACGTTATAAGTTACATTTGGTAAAATTTACAGGAGCTGCAAAAATGTGTATGAGTACAACTTTGTTCTTATGAGGGTAGCAAACTTTTCAGTGGATAAATTTCACGTACTGCATTGATGGACAGTTGGAAGCCAAGGAGTATAGGAAGGTAACATGACATACAACATTATTACACGGAAACACACCGAATGAAAATTTTGTAACTTACAACGTTGTTCCAGCTGACGCTTCACTTGTATTCAGGTACTCTGTACATGTGTACTTAAAACAAGAGAGATGGACTATAGCTGCAATTAAATTTAAAATTTATTTATTTATTTTGTGTAAACAAAACACGACATTTTTCAGGAGACACAATAAGCATAATCATTTATTACATCCACTGTCTCATTATATATGCTATGGTATATATCATATTTACAAATTAATAATATGCAGGCTAATACATAGGAGTACATAATAACTGTAATTAAACACAACACAAATACATATGCAAATACCCACAAAACTTGGGTACACAAAACTTGGAAAACTGTGGCAGAGCCAACTTCAGCTATTAGCCCCATTTGTTAGAGATCTGCACGGGCCATAATTCTTAGGCCCGGCCCATCTCGGCCTGATCTGAACCAGACCCGAACCCAACCAGAAACCTTAGATTAGCTTATAATTATCACCTGACTCGAACCTAATCCAGAAGACTAGCAGATAAAGCAGAGGCCAGAGACCACAGGAATCAAGAACAGCTGCAAGAGATTATCACTCCATTAGAAGGATGAGAAGAAGTAATCTCCCAGTCATCCAGGTCAAACAAATCTGGTCAACAAAATTAAACATATTTTTTGTTAAAACATGAAGAATGGGTGATTATTGTAGCATTTACTTTCTGCCACTAATTGAAGATGTCCTTGTAGATGGACCACCCATTAAAGAGGAGGAAAAAGTAATGTAAAAACTGCAAATGTTACTTTTGATATTCCAAACCCCATCTCTTTCCAAACATGAGGACATGACTTACTTTTATTTCAAATCATTCTTTGTTATAATGTCAGCATCCAACTTTCAACTAATGTATTTTTTAAAGAAATCACTGTAATAGTACTGAAGTTCATGCATTTCTAACATCTCAAGTATAATTAAGTCAACATTAAACTTACCGTTCACAGATGGAGAAAGATTTTTCAATGTGGCTAATGCATTCCTCAGAGGCTTGCTTTTTCTTTCTTTTTTTTTTTTTAAACATCCTTGGGGTGTAACTCGATCAGCTATTATTCCATTATCAGCTGAAATATTTAAGAGAGGGATATATGCTTATATTCAGACCTTCCTGGGTTTAGCCTACACTACCTATACTGAATAAACCAGTAATTTCACTTAAAACTTACTTTCATTACACTGTGTAGACACCCGTACAGTGGAAGACCTTCATCTGCTCCACCAGCTGACTCTGTAATATTTTAAGAGTGGAATTAATTCTGGAGAAAGATGATGTTTTATCATAAATATGTGGATACTTCAAAGTCAGCAGCTGTAACAGTATTGTATTTTCTAACGTGCTATTAATCCAAACTCATTTTTAACAATAAGAAAGTGAAGCTGCAATAAAAAAGAGAGAGAAAAAACCAAGCATATAGTTCTATTGTAAATAGAGTGTAGTCAATTTCTGTTTTATCTTATGAAAAGATATTTTTCAGTTTTTCTGTACACAAGAAATCATTCACAAGTTTCAAAGTGAGAATCCTCACAGTAAAATTGAAATACAACTTAACATAATGTAGCCTAATCTGATTACAAACCCATTACAGAGAAATCTCAAAATAAATTCTTCAGTTTAGTGTACTTTCTATTTTTAGGCCTACATTTATAAATTTCAAATTCCCACTCAAATCCCACATAATATTATAATACAATGATGTTTAGTTTTTATGATATCCATTTCTTGTGACCATTTCATCATTATGTACAATTTATATTTTAACATTTTTTTTTTAACTTTTCATCTAATTTATCCACTGCTTGCTGCAGATTTCATATAGTATGTGTGTTAGTTTTATTTTCAACATGTTGTCTGAAAATGTGTTTACATGTTACAGCTATTTCAGATTGGAAAAGTAAGCATCATATGTAGAATGTGAAAGAACGTTTTGTAGTATAAATCAAATTACCTGGAGATATTGTTGGGATGTCCAGTTTCACTTCAAAAACTAAAGAATTGCACTGTGAACCTGAATGGTACTGTAAATAAAAAAGAAATAATAGTATTATAATGTAATACCGACATTAAATTAAATTTGTATAACAATTTTCATGAATCTAATATTTTTTTATCTCTAAAGCTCATCATCTCTTCTTCTGACTCTTAATTCCTTACACACTAACCTCATTCGTGTTATTAGCTGCACTGGTATCAATGGAACTTGGTTTAGTTACCACTTCGGCTGTAACAAAAGTAAGTAAATAAATAAATGAGTGAATGAATAAATAAATAAATAAAAAGAATTCAAACTTGTGTTATACAATTTCCTCTGCTTATTATTTAATAACTGTATAACTTAACATATAAGTGAACTTATGCATTGAATATGAATCAAAATCACTGAGAAGTCACTCAATTGAGAGGAGAATTAAATCACTTACCTCGGCTAAGTTTGGATTTGGTTTTGCTTCAGTTGGAGGGGCTCCAATTGTTTGTAGCCTTCATTATCTCTCTGCAGCAGCAATTTTATTTGTGTTCTTTTCCAAGAATTCAAATTTGCTTCTCAGCTGTTATCAGGTCCTTGTATTTGTGCTGATGTTACTATATTCTTCCCATGCTTCATTCTATATTACTAAAAAGGAAGTAAAACTAGGTTAATTCCATATGCAACCTACAACATTAGAAAATATATTGTATTTCTCTTTTTCCCTTATCTAAGTTTCTATACCTAAATAAGCAAAAGCATTTAATGGACGATTGTCAGTACAATATCAAACATATGACTATACTGTACATTGAAACTTTGGAAAAAACTTAATATCTGCTGTTCTTGTGTTATTTTACGAGGTGTTGAATGTGCATTACAAACAGATAGGGCCTATTGCATTTTAGTGGAAACGTCTCTCCACCTCATGCTGTTCTTTTAAAAAATAATGTTAGGCCCTATCTGTGATCGAATGGTATTGTGAGCCTAATACAAAATATCCGCCCATTTATTAACAGTAAAATACGTAGGTCTAACATACTGAAATATTGGTAATTTGCTAGGAACAGTGTACCTTGCTGTACTAATGTTGGTTAGAAACCCCAGGCCAAAGACAGCATTCATTATTATCAGTATCAGTGAACTTTTCTTTTTTAAACGAGTTATTGTGCCTTCGACCCATGATTTGAAGCCGTGAAGTACACTATTTCTAAAAAATTACCGAAATAAATTCACTAATAATGTAGGCTATACAACAAACTGAAAGCACACTTAATATTAATTACAATACAAAAATAATTGCCACCTACACTTCTTGTGCAATTACACATGAATAAAACAATGATTGTGGAGAAAAACGCACTTTTGCTGGAACCCGCACCCGTCCTGTTTAGGCCTACTAATTAAAACCAAAATACTATCATATGGTAGGAATTATTACTATTCGAAAAGAAACATAACCTTTAAAATCTTACCTTTTGCTTCCATGTAAAGTTTCTTCATACAGTATGTGTAATTTTCTGTTCTCCACTCTGTTATTTTTTTGGCTGGAGCTTCAGTATTATAATAAATAATAACAATAATGCTTACAATAAAACCTCAAAATAAATAGTACCATGTAAACACGGAACATAAACATGAAATACGCGGGGAAAGGTATACCAACGCAATAAATTTCACTACATTTTCAGTAACTTCATTGCCAACGTAATAAAAATGTTACTATATCTTCCGGATAACAATCCTGCAGTTAAAATCCGCTGGTAGTACAGAACAAAATATTTAACTTCCAGATTGCTAAACTGGAGTATACGAATCTGGAGCTTTAACAGGCGATCGTAGTACAGGCCCTAAGACTACTGCAGGTTAATTGCCGAAGTATTAGAAATAAACTTATTCCGTTTTGGAACTTGGTCGATGTTTATAATCCAGATGTAATAATTGGGACGGAATCATGGCTTAGGGAAGACATAAATGACTCGGAAATTTTTAAGTCGGATTATAGAGTCTTCAGAAAGGATAGAAGTGAAAAGGGAGGGGGAGTGTTCGTTTGTACTAAGATAGAAATAAGTAGCAATCTTCTGTGGATACATGAGGAAGTTGAAATATTGAATGTTCAGATAAGAAATGGGCGGGAAACCTTAGATGTAATAGCATGTTACAGACCACCCAGTGAATTAAACAATTTAACTTTGCACAAACTAAATGAATATCTTAATACAGTATCAGAAGACCGAAACGTAGTAATTGCTGGTGATCTAAACCTCCCGAAAATTAACTGGAACGGGATTTCAGGTACAAATTCAGATGCACAGACCCTTGTTAATGAATTGATCTGGCGTAAAGATTTCACGCAGGTAGTAAATGGTCCGACGCGTGACAATGCCCTCTTAGATGTTTACCTACTAAGACCTGTCTCTCTCTTTGTCAACTCTGAAAGTCTTCATAAAATAAGTGATCACAATAGCGTCTTATTAGAAATCTTCTGGGAAAACACAGTAAATCCGAGGTCAAGTCCACTGTCTGTCTGGAATTTTAACAAAAACCGATGTCCATGAATTACAAACGTTTCTACGACAAAAGCATGATGACTTTCTAAGGACTGAAGGAAATATGGAAAATGTGTGGCATAAATTTAAGAGTATAATTTTCGAGGCATTAGTAAAATGTGTACCTTCTAAAATAATTAAGAAAAATCCGGACCCAGAATATTACACTAATTATATTCGCTACTTAAAGAAAAAGACAAGGCGCGCATTTAGCAAACGTAAACGAAACCATGAGCATTGGGAAAAATATGTCGAATTAATTAAGAAACTTGAATGTGAAAAAAGGTTAGCTCAGGAAAATTTTCTAAAAACTATTTTAAAAGAAGATGAAAGTAACAATTGGAGACAGTTTTATAATTATGTACGCAGGAGAAAAGGAAAAAACGAAGGAGTAGTGCTTTTACGAAATCAGAACGGAGAAAGTATAACTGATGACAAAGAAAAGGCCGACTTAATAAATTCCTATTTCATTTCGGTTTTCAATAATAATAATAATAATAATAATAATAATAATAATAATAATAATAATAATAATAATAATAATAATAATCCCGCTGATAGGAGTGCTTGTGTCACAGACCATGAATGTGAACCAAATTCGACTTTCAAAATAACTTCCAAAGGGGTTAGAGAGAGAATAAGGAAATTAAAAAATCGGAAGTCTCGAGGACCAGATAGTATTGCTACAGAGATTCTTAAATTAGGTTCCGAGGCCATAATTCCATACTTAATGCGTATATTTCATGTTTCCATAAACAATGCAGCTATTCCATGTGACTGGAAATCAGCTATAGTGGTACCCATACATAAAGGTGGAAATAAATTAGATGTCGGAAACTACAGACCGATTAGCCTTACATCTGTCGTATGTAAAGTCATGGAGCATTTGATATCGGATTATATTCGTCATGTTCTAAATGCGAAAGGCTGGTTTTACAACCGCCAGCATGGTTTTAGGGAAGGCTTCTCATGTGATAGTCAAATTACGTCGCTGGTTCAGGATCTAGCTGAAGAGATAGATAGAGGCGGAAGAATCGATGCAGTTGTGATTGATTTTTCGAAAGCATTTGATTTGGTGCCACATGACATATTAATAGATAAGTTAAGTAGGCTAGGAATAGATAAAAGAGTGGTGCTATGGATCCAAGAATTCTTAAACGGTAGAACCCAGAGAGTTAGAATAGGTCATGAAATATCGGAAATTGGAAATATAAGTTCAGGGGTGCCACAGGGCAGCGTTCTGGGTCCATTACTCTTTATAATATACGTAAATGACCTATGCCAGAATATTACATCAAATATGAGGCTATTTGCAGACGACTGCATTATCTATAGAAAGATTAGAAATAATTCAGATGTAGATGCTATTCAAACAGACTTGAATAAAATTTATAACTGGGCGTTAATGCATAGGATGAAAATAAATGGTTCTAAAAGTAAATCTATAACATTTTGTAAAACCCGAGAGGAAACTGGTCTTAATTACGAATTCAGTGGTTTGTAATTTCGCAAGAAAAATGTTGTAAATACCTAGGAGTGTATTTAAACTCCAAACTTTCTTGGGGAGAGCATGTTGATAATGTTACGGTAAAGCATGGAGGGCACTTCACTTTATTATGAGAATCTTGAGAAAGGCTAGCCCCAAATCGAGGGAAATTGCATATCTAACGTTAGTGCGACCGTTAATGGAATACGGAACTACATGTTGGGATCCCTATAGAATATACCAGATAAATTCCTTAGAAAGAATCCAGTATAGGGCAGCTAAATTTGTTAAAGGTAAAAGAGAAGATGGAAACGATACGATAAAAGAACTTAAATGGGAAACTTTGGAAAACAGACGTAGGAAAACTAGAATAACATCATTGTATAGAGCACATCTAGGTCAGAAAGCATGGGTAGACATAACGGCTCGGTTAGAAAATCCAACGTACTATGGTAGGAACGATCACGATTTTAAAATCAAATGTAGGAAACAGAAAACGGATGTAGGTAAATTCTCATTTTTAAATAGAACTATAAATGATTGGAATGACCTACCTGCAGCGGTCTTTGAGGGCTGTCCTTCCTTAAGGAGATTCAAGAATAATTTAAAAAGTTGTATATAAAGTGAAATTTAAAATTAAGGTGACATTCAACATTTAATTTTTTTAAGGCGACATGTATTTATCTAGGCTGACGAGTTTACTTCCTTGGTTTGAATTGTAAATTATTTAAAACTAGAGTGTAAGAGGGCCTTAGACTAGAAATGTTTAGTTTAAATGTAGTTCTGTTTATAAGTATGCATAAGGATGTAATTATTTGACTTATTTGAACTGTTGTATCAGTGAAGCGAGGTGAGTCAGTGAAGTTATGGTTTTACAGTGCAGTGAACAGTTCCGATCAGTGATAATTTATAGCGTCAATGAAATGTGTTCTATAGTGTCAGTGAAATGTGTTACAGAGTGTCAGTGAAATGTGTGCTAAAGTGTCAGTGAAATGCGTCATAGTGCCACTACAGGGAATGAGATGAGAGTAAAGTGAAAGACTACTGAAACTTATGTAGGACCTATAGATAATTATGTAGGTTGTATTGTAAAATGAGGTATTTTATTTTATGTTTTATTATTATTGTGTTAAATTGTATTATGTATTATTATTGTATTGTGTGTAAAATTGTATTGTATATTGTAAATTTTATTATGTATTGGTTATCATTTTATTGTGTATTGTTAATATTGTATATACCACTGCCACCGGGTGCTTGCCCACTTGCAGTGTAAATAAATACATACATACATAATAATTCACAAACTACACTCTCGTAGCTGCACTGTACACACATTCACACAAAGTAAACTTTCCGACAGTGAGAAATGCTGACACCTACAGGCTAAAATACAGACTATTAAATTTCCCCATCGAGATATATAGCACGTGAACAATAGGTATCGATGCATCTAATATCTGTAGGATAGATTTACTGTTCACTTAACGCTTTGTGGTCTCGACGAGTCATAAGCAGCCAGCGAAAGACAATTTTCTCCTGCGCATGCGTGTAATTCCTGTAACCTCCTTGAAAAGAGTACGGCTTATACGTGAACGCAAGTTGCCAAGTTTACATAAGAAATTTATGCAAGATGCGGGAAGTTTATAATACTCGATTCTGATATTATACATCCCCACTACATCAATACCGGTATTAAATAATAAAACTAGTCCTGAATTAATGGAAACAAGGTGTTCAGTGCTCTTGTACTCTTATTGATGCACCACCACTGGTCCCGGGTTCGAACCTCGGTGACGGAGCGAATTTTTCTCCATTAATAACAAATAGATTGGGCTATATTTGAGTATTGTTAAATTAATAATGGGTTATAACATAACTTTCTCTTCAAAAGTCTACTTTCACAATACTGGTGGTTAATTCACAAATAAGCAACGATTCACTAATGCCTTCTCATAATATTATTTTGTTTAATTGGTTGATGTCATAAAAAAGCAAGCTAATACTAGGCTACATGTTATTACAATAATGTGAACAGCTATTTCAAATCCAAAATTAATAATTTGTACACATCTGCGTAAAACTGACAAATTATGTAACATATTATTCTTTTTACTTTTCGAAATCATAATAAGCCACCTTGACAGCTCAGTTGGCAGAGCACTAGCTACGATAATTGCGGACCCGCGTTCGAATCCCGGTGATAGTGGAGTTGTATATGTGATGGACAAAGCTAAAATCCTTCTGGTTTTTCTCAGGGTTCCCCAGTTCCCCACTATCTTTCCACCAGCATTTTTTCAGCGCTATTGTGACTGATGTATGGATGGCATCAGTCTGAGGAGACGTAAAAAGCTTTCAAGGGGATCAAATGGCACTCTAATGAGACTTCATCGGAACCTTAATCCTACATGGCTGATTCTACAGATGGCACCACATAGCTGAGTAACGGTATCTACAACGAAAGAAACTGTTCAGACTTATTTCCTTATGTGAGCAGTTTTCTTGCTGTATCCGTGGTGGGAATATAATGGTGTAGCAGACGGTTGACTCAAACTCGTTTTCTACTGCGCATGTCGTCACTTGGGAAGCAGCAGCGGCGCGCTAATTCGCACCGCAGTGCTCGAGGAACAAACAAACAGCTGTTGTGTGTACGTGCACCGTGTTAATTCTTTGTTTATATATATATATATATAATATTATATTGAATGTTATTCTTGTATCAGTAGTGCTATTAATGTGACACATGCTATTAGTATGCCTGGATGTGCAGTATCTGGTTGTTTGAGTTACAATCGAAAAACAAAAGGAACTACGTAAAATATTATAGGTTTTCGAAGAATGAAGACTTGGCAAGACAATGGTTGCATGCTTGTAGAAGGGAGGATCAAGTCAATTTACAGAACGATGAGTTTTCTCGCATGTTACTAAATTTTATTTGCTTCGCAACTCATTTGTAAAATATATTTTCATGTTAAACTTATTGTTTGGCTTATTCCATAGATTGCTTTGAGGGAAAAGAAAGGGGGTAAAAATCTTAAGATTTAATGTTGTTTCAGCTCGAATATGTTCACTTCATTTTGAGGAGTCAAGTTACGAAGTACCTTTAAAGCAGAAACTCCTAAATTATGAACCAAAAAGCAGTCGTAATCTGAAAGTAGACGCTGTACCCACAAAAGCTCTGGCGCAGTCTTGCTTGAAACGAAAGTCAACAGATAATCTGAGATTGGACAGATGTGAAAAACGGAGAAGGAGAAAAGAAATTCATGACATCATTGCCAATAGTTCATGTACTCTTCAGGCCACTTCCAAAACCAATTCAGACGAACATGTATCAGAGGATAGTGCATTAGACCTAAATAACGAAACGTGAGTAATTACAGCATTATAATAACTATTAACTAGTATGTTCCTGTGTATCATATTGTTAAAATGTTTCACATATGAGTCGCTCAGCAGAAGGGAATAATTTTCTCATAGTTCTTCAAAACTTTCTAAGCTAAAAGGACTTAATTACATGTCTCATAAAATGTTAAAGCTGTGTTATCTTTTAACAACTTCCAGACAGAAAAGGCTTCAGTAAATGGAAGGATTCAATTGTCCCAAATGTCAATAGAGGAGCAAAAAAGGCGTCAATCAATGGGCATAAAATAATTATTTTCTCGCTTAACCCTAGCATTATCACGGTTGGGAAAAAATTGCCCACCCTTTTTATTTTCTAAATTTTTTTTGAATTAATGAAATCTGACAGCTTTCACCTTTACTCTATTTGTCTCTAACATGATAAAGTATGCACACATGTGTTCTGTTTCAGATTTCAAATATAGCAGACTAATAATTTGAAGTATTTGTCAGTGGACAGATTTTACCCACCCTGGGCATTTCATATGACCTACACTTTTAAACATTTTCTAGTTTGAATTCTGTGATTTTTGTCCATTGTTGTAACTGTTTGTAATGCCGTTAAAGTCGTTTACTGTTTCAATTCTCCACTTTACCATTTACTTGCAGTGTAGAAACTTGAGTTGGTAAATTTGTTCTTTCTTTATTGGTGTTTATCCAAATCTAGTTGTATTCAGGGATACAGAACATAGACATGAGTTGTTTTGTGGATAATAGCAGCCTTAATGTTTTGGGTGAAAGTGATATTATAGTGCTATTGGAAATTGATTTACCGGCGGAGTTGAAGAAAGAAAGTGGTAGTGAAGAAGATAATACAGAAGTGGTTAGTGAGGGTGAATCAAGGTCTATTTCAAGTACTAGCTGCTAACAAGAAAGCCGTCCACTTTACGAAAATTAATTTCAGATGTGGAAATTGTGGACTTAATTTGTGTAAAAAATATTCAGATATTAAAATTGTGTGCAGGAGCATTTGCTAAAAGAAATATGAAGAATCACTGGAATGAAAAACTGATGTGTTTTTTTAAGTAATGTAAAAATGTTGACGATGAAACTTTATTGAACGTATTTGAGGAGCTCGGAATCAAAACGTGTTAAGTCCACATTTTATCGAAAATGCGTTTTTTTTTCGAATTTGCCTTCTTTTAGGGACACTTCATCATGCTACACTTGACATTTGTTGCAATTCACATTTTCAGCCTCTTTAAAGCAGCGTGAAATCGAAGGTCTAATTCAGAACGTATTCTGTCCATCACCCTGAATGGATCAAACCGAGTTGAGTCCATGAACTTAAGATTTCTAACGAAAGCAGTACACCAGAATGAACGTAATTAATTCGACACCTGCCTTTAACAAATGTTCATTATTGACTCTTTTCTAAAGTTTGCTTGTTGCTACCTTTAAGTTCATGCAGTAAGATTTAAAAGGACGGGTTTATTGCCTGGAATCTCTATTTAAATCTCCACGCGCAGAGATTGAATTGGTGGTGTGCGGTAAGTGGCATTTAAAGGCAGGTGGAGGTCGTTTGCAATAAACATGGGTCTTTTACTACAAATTGTGATATTATACTCATAATTTGGTAACAATTTGAACAGTATGTTAAGTTTCGAAAGACTCCAGTACAAAACATTTCTTGTGAGATTTACAAACTTTGCAGGTTCTCGCTGGCTTCTTTTTCTGTGAGTGGTAGGTATATGACGGGAGGGGGGGAATAAGCCTAACAGTTTGCTTGTAATATTGTCGTCGTAACCCTCTATAAAATGCCTGCTTCCAGGTCTAGTCGAAGATTTGTATAGATCCTTTCCTTCCTGGGTTTGCTTCCCTTCACGGTCTTACATGCAATTACGTAGACATTGAAAAGCTGAGAAGTACCATAAACATTATATTGAAGAAACATTTCTGTAGTTTTTTTTACGTATTTTCCCATAATGGAGAAGGGATATAAGATTTCATTCTGACGCTGACCTGACAGTCAACGCACAACATAACGTTATTGTACTCTATTGCGCCCTTCAGTTTCACCACTGTTTATTCCCCTTCATTGTTACCCTTTTTTCCTTTATGTTCACCATGTGAATGTTGTGCTTCGTAGACAGACCTTTTCTGTCATGTCACTTTACTGCCAATAACTCTTACAAGACCTCGATTCTGATTCCCTTTCTTAAACTTTGTTCATTCCACTTGGAATGCAGGACAGAACTTCAATACACTTTTATTCAAACAGTTAGAATTCTGGAAAACCTTTCGCGTATATTTAGAGCAAAATAACTCCTCTTCTTCACGAAAGATCGTTTTACAACATACAACAACCCTCTAAACAGACAGCCTGAAAAAAACTGCATTTGACAGCTTGAATGAAAACTGTAAATAAAAGTCGCAGGGTCACAAAGACGTCATGTCTAGACGGCTATGCTTTGGGAGCGCATCACAAGACGTTAGTAGGGAAGGGATTAGTTAATACAGCTTTTGGTATTCATAATCAATTAACCTACCCCACTTCCAAAACCTTACGGAGCTGAGCTGAGCTAAGCTAAGCTAGCAAGCTGCGAGAGAGTCTGCAATGCTTCCCGCGTGACGTCATCACGTAGTAGAAGAACGGGCGAGGCTGCGCACTGCTTCACCATTATATTCCCACCACGGCTGTATCTATATTATATGGAATGTTAAGTTTCTTTCTACGCCTTCGAACCAGCTACTAACCCCAAATAAATATTTTATATTAAACTACTTAAGTATAATTATAATCAAAATGTAATAATATCACTATTCAAAATTAATAAATTTGCAGGAAATCAAAAATACACATTCGCGAGAATATCCTAAAGAACAGTAATAAATACCAGAATAATACATTCCATGTTGTCTATAGGAATATAAATATACAGCATTCATTCATAATGTTCTGCCCAAGAGCAGGTTTTTCACTGCAAACCTAGCTTTCTCCAGTCTTTAATATTTTCAGCTTTCCTCTTTCTCTCCTCATATGATTCATATACTGTATCTCAATGTCGTCTATCATTTGATATTTTCTTCTGCCCCGAACTCTTCTCCAGTTCACCATTCCTTCCAGTGCATCCTTCAGTAGACAGATTCTTCTCAACCAGTACAAGCAGCGTTAAAAAAATATATTTTTTTTCGATAGCGTAATGCAAATGTGATCATTACTATTATTGATTAGGTCTAATAAGACCAATAATAAAATGTTGTAATACAAATTGTCGCAGCTGAAAAAGGCATGTTTCATAAAAATTTAATATTTTCATAATGAATTTACCTTGCCCATTGCTACAACAGATGCCGCCATATCTAAGACGAAACTATCGCCGTCCTTCCCAGGGGCCGCAAAGGAAAGAGGATTGGTGCCAAGAGCAGCCTGAAAGAAAATTACAATGCAAGATTTGAGTAAGGACGGAATGAATGAAGATTGTATTTTTGCTGATGTGTCAATTAGAAATAGCCTAGTTCTCTCCTACTTTAATTTTAAAGAGGTAACCGGTAAACTTACATACAAGAAATCAAATTTCCCAAACGTCTTTAAAATCAATAGTAGGCTATGTGTTAAGTTTATATTTCTCGTTTTCTCAGCCGTCGTCTTGAACACGCCAGCTGTTCAGGATACTTAGCCTACGGCAACGTATATCTGCCTCTCTGCAGACAATAATAAACTTTACACCGTTGTTACACAGCACCATGTTTTAAAATTGTTTTGCAGAACGAAAACTTACATTAGTTCGGATCAAGTTTCTGCACATTTAAATGACAAAACTAAAATTATTTCAATCCTTTATTATCATAATACACTGCTCTCTTAAATTTACTGATAATATCGGGAATTAATTCAATAACTTTCAGAAAATACGCTATGAAATTATTCATATAATTTTTTTTTTCTCGAAAGGTTGCAAAACTGAGCAAAATTGTATTAAACGTTTTGCTTGAAATATCTTAAAGAAATTGATGACATTACTTACGGTTCACTCTAGTGTGACAATGTCTTTGTATACATTAGTAGTCTTTACTAATGCAACAATTTGTTGGAAAATCAGACATACTGACATATTATGTAGGTAACGTGAAGCGATATAGGCCTACTATAAATAAGTCCACTCTGATAAGAACTGTCGCCTATCTTTAAAGTCAATCTTTCTGCTTTTGCCGTTCATATTTTACTTATACTTTAACGATCACAAATAATTAAATAATTACTAAAACATTAAGTCCTCACAAACAACTCACAATCGATTTCCTGAGCAATAAACTCTGCGTTTTGATGACAGGTGACGACAGAGGTGACCGAGCGTGAATTTGTAGAGTCACGGACTCAGGGTGAGGAATAATTTAATTTTATGAGAAGATTTTATCTTTTAATAAAGTATTGAAATATAAACAAACCTATCATGGTTTAATCCTTTATGATGGTAATGATGGTGACTTAATATTTAACCATTCCAGGATTTGGATCTAACCTAACCTAACCTAACCTAACCTAACCTAACCTCAGAGCACAGAAATTTATGACACAAGAAGAAACTTGAGATTTAAGAGCTCAGGAAGAAATTCAGTCTTAGAAACAAAAAATAGCCCGACTCTTGAAATTCCTTACAGAGCACGATTCACACCACAGCGATTTAACAACGGTTCTCAACCCAATATCATTTAAAAAGTAGGTATTACAGGAAGCTGTATAACAAATAATGCAAAATGTACGAACTTAATCTGAAAATAAGATCAAGTTAATGTCTAAGAGTCATTATTTGACAAACACGATGCATACGACAACCCGGATCATGACAATTCATCGCAAGCATTTCGAAGCTCTGAGCTAGCGTACTTGCTCGTAGACTACAAAGTTCAGGGGTCGGATACTGTTGATGAAAGAGTTTTTAATTAATTATGCAGGTTAATTTCGTTTACTATCATTCTATTTTACTGTACGATTTTAAATATTCATCTACTATTAAGAACAGATCAATTTTCATCCCTGCTTTTCAAATGCCTTTCTAGTTACGACAACAATCGATATAAATGAATTTCAGTAATTACCAAAGAGATCTCGTGTAGGCGGGATATTTTTTTCTGTAACATAAAATGTGAAGTCAGAATTCAGTTTGTCACAAATAATTTTAAAGCCAGGAAACATAAACATGTGTCACACTTTGTAATAGAGAATTATGTAATTATAAATTTTAGATTCGTGAAAAATGTCCTTAAATTATTTTCACATATTATTTTCTTTAGCAAGCCTATTGGTTGATTGGTGGCTTGCCAAGAGCTTATTAGGTATTTCATTATATGCGACTATAATCGATTTTCAGGCCAGTATTCTAAAAGCACCTCTCTTCTTGTAAATAGATTCGTGCCAATCCTGCAGAGGTAAGTACTGTACATGTAGTAAGCTTTCGTGCTTTTCTCACCGTCGTCAAGAAGATTAAATTTGCTTTTAGAAGACAGTTTCAGACTTCTGTGTGCACCGGACATTTTGTATCTTGTGAAGCAAAACTTTCTTTGGCTTTGTTACTTAAATTACTATACCTATGTCTCAGGAGATACTGATTGACTGCAATTTCAATGTGCAGACAGTAGCCTACGGTAAAGGGTCTCAATAAAAAATATATTTTATAAGAAGTAGATAAAGGCCAGTACATGCCCGATGTAGTGCACAAATATTCTAAATAGTGCACTATAATTACAATATTCATTACTGTATTGCATAACTTGGATCTTCTATTGTTATGTTGTATCTATTCAATTCAATGAAATTTCGATATAACGAAAATAATTTCACTGTCCCCAGAATTATGTTATAACCACAGTTAACTCCACTTACGTAGATGCAATAAAGAAGGTCCTCATAATACTTACTTTCGTCGATCGAGTGGGGCTCACTATTGGGGAGGCGTTTGTGAAACTCATTCCCTGAAAAAAACATAACATAATAAAGAAGTTTTAAATGCATTGTATGACGTAAGTCTTACTATTAGTTACTTGTTCAAATGTTAAGAAATTTCTTCAGTTCAAAATCGTCTGAAAGAGATCCCCTATAAACACATCGCCTAAAATTAAAAACAGAGGAACCAGTGGCGTGGGTAGCATGACATGAAGGGAAGCAGTGCCTGTATGTATGCCATTGCTCGACTGGACTTCGATGTCTGTTGCCTACATACAGGGTTTCTATCACCGCACGCCGCTGAGAGGAACCTTAAGAAGAAGAAACTCTGTAGGTTTACGAACATAGCAGTCCTCGTGTAGGTTTATGGACTGATTAATGCAATTACTCACTAACTTACAAATGACTTTTAGAGAACCCGGAGGTTCATTGCCGCCCTCACATAAGACCGCTATCGGTCCCTATCCTGAGCAAGATTAATCCAGTCCTAGCATCATATCCCACTTCCCTCAAATCCATTTTAATATCTTCCCATCTACGTTTCTGCCTCCCCAAAGGCCATTTTCCCTCCGGTCTCCCAACTAACACTTTATATGTATTTCTGGATTCGTCTTTACGTGTTACATGCCCTGCCCATCTCAAACGTCCGGATTTAATGCTCCTAATTATGTCAGGTGAAGAATACAATGCGTGCAGTTTTGCGTTGCATAACTTTTTCCATTTTCCTGTAACTTCATCCCTCATCATCATCAATAACAGTCTTGGATTAGGCATCCTGGCCTGTTCCGCTTCCAGAAGAAAGTTGGTCTTTCTATCTCTTCCTTGGTCTTCCGATGTCTCGTTTTCTATGAGGTGTATAGTTCAATAGTCTCTTGGGTAACCTATTGTTGGGCATTCTTAATACATGTTCATGCCAGTTGTTGCGGTAACTCTGGTTATAGCAAACGGGAGAGGATGAGACCGAGAATCCGGCGCTCACAAACCGGAACCCGTTGGCTGTGGGGGCACACCCAAACAGAAAAGCAGGCATGTTAATAGGCCTTAAGGTGGCATTCCCACCATTGGACTCACTCAGCGAAGGATTAGTACTCCATCCTGAGGACTTTTTAAATACTCGAAAACTCCAAAAGAATAACCGGAACTTCATTCCTCTTAGCCCCAAATATTTTCCTAAGCACCTTATTCTCAAACACCCTTAGCCTTTGTCCCTCTCTCAAAGATTAAAGCAATAATAATAATAATAATAATAATGATAATCATCATCATCATCATCATCATCATCACCATCATCATCCTCCATACAAACTTGTACATACCCAGAAACAAAATTTGGACCACCTGAATTTTCCAAATTCTAGTTATATCATAGTGCGCATGTCCAGTGCTTACTGAGCATGCGCAGTATGTTATAATTGGAACTTGAAAAATTCAGGTGGCCTAAATATTGTTCCTGGGTGTGTACAATACAAAGAAATGAACTCACCAGCAAGCCGTGTCGCAGGGCTAATCTGCTGTACCAGCCTGCTATGCCGAAGTGATTCGAGTCTGGAACAGAAAACATGATGAAAAAGTAATCCTAGTAAGTTAATTTAAGTGACTTCTGTCATATAGAAGTAATTTCCTCACGTTTTACAGCAACCCATCCCACACCAACATTCTTGGCTTTCTGGATGGCGAGTTCCATGCAGAAATTTCCCACCACGGGGCCGAAGCCTCCGTTGCCGTCCACCCATGCCGTGGAAGGGGTCTCCTTCAAGACGACAGGTTTCGCATTTGGGTCACACAACTTGTTCTTCACGTCATGAATGTAGAATTCTGAAACAATCCACATTGTCGTCACAGAAATTGATCACATATACAAAGGGTAGGGTTGCTTTATACACAGTACGGCAAAGATAAGTGTGATGCTGCAAGAATATGAGTTCGAGATCATCAACTTCAATAATAGAGGCTGTTGGTCATTCCGTCCTCACACTTGTATTCAATACTTAGCATTCACAAGTATATGCAAGGTGTGAACAGACAGACACTAACTGCTCCTCTCTGCAAAACTCTCTGAGGCCTGCGTCCTTGGTCCTGGTGTGAAGAACGCGCCTATATTTCAGTAACAGCTTTGTCAAACATCCCTTACTTAAAACGAAGCATTATGCAAAATATTTATTTGAACTGAGAACCTTAATGTAAAGACGTTTATAAAGTGTATATTTATACATGTGTTTAAAAGATAATTGGACGAAAAATAATAATTTCTGGAAAACCTATGGTCAAAAGAACAAAATGATACAGGATTTTTCAATTCACACTATGCTAACGATTCGTCCCTTGAACACTTTCTATCTTGTCATTTCAAGCGGCTAAATGAGACTTCAAAACTTAAAAAGTCTACTTGATGGTAGAAGAAATAGATGTATAGAGGTGCTTCTCGGTCGGATATGGAACATTCCTAATAACTTCAATTCAAATAGGATTTTTGTGCACCCGACATGGATCGAGTCCGCCACACCACGCATTCCTCCCCAGCTATAAAATACTGTATGTATACTATACCTCATACAGGCCTACGTTAGTAGTCACGTCCCTCGGGGTGTTATGCAGATCTATGAGTGGCTAGAATCCGTCACCTCTGCCCATCTTTGGAGAAACCGCGAGTAACACCCTCCAGTGTCACGAGTGTCACACAAACACAAGTGGTGTCCTATTTTTCGAGCTGGAGATGATAATGAAATGAGAATATTGAGGAGAGTATTGGTGGAATAACGGGGGAAAAACAGAACAGACCCGGGAATAACTCTTACAACATTAGCTGTGTCCTTCACAAATACAACTTGAATATCGAGATTTGAGCTCAGGTTCGCAACCGTCGTAAACCAGCGCTCTGTCACCTGAGCCACCAATGTGATTTAGCTTAATAGTATGTTGAAACATCTAAGCGAAATTCAAGTTTCTCAAATTCAGTGAAGAAAGATAGTTTAAAAATTAGTTCATGTGCATTCTTCCGGTAAAATTGGTTCTTAGATACTGAATAAGAACAATATAGACAGACAAACTACACTTTACGTAGGCCTATCATTGATGCGGAAAAGGTATATTATCGTGAGATGCCGAAATCGATTTTTGTAGCATCAGAATATTTTTTCTGCATAGTTCGTATAATAAGAAAGTAAAAATAAGCACCGTTAAGTCTCCTCTAAGAACAAGATAACGTTATCATGTTTACCAATTCATTATGTTTAACGAGTAAACATGGAAGGGACCTTGACAAGAATCCTGCGGATGTAACATTCCAAATGTCTTCATATATTTAAATTAGAACGATTTCTCATAATAGTCTTCAAATTGAAGTTTCCTAGATTTCCGGCACAGATTAAATTTAGTCACGTGTCACTGAATTGAAGATCATATTCAGATATCCATGATTACTAGTTACAGTTTCTTTTTACAAAGAACAGAGTTGGGCTCCTGTTTTCTATGCTTCCAAGAGTCTTATCTTATTATGAATGTAGGCACCTTGGTAGCACAGATGATAGAATAGAGGCTTATGAAGACCACGTACTCGAGTTCAAAACCCGGTTATAGCGGAGTTGTATTTATGGTAGTTAAAGCCAAGATTGTTAAGATTTTTTCCTCCGTTTTACACTCATCGTTAAGAAAACTCTCCACAACTGCCCTTTTCATTATCATCTCATTTCGAAAATCAGGCCGCCACTTGTGTTTGTGTAGCGCTGAATGAGACATCTAAGGTAGTGGGTCTTCCATTCGGTTTATCCAAAGATTTGTAGATGGGTGTGATTGCGGTTTCTAGAAGACCCGTATTTTTGCACAGAGGAAACGGAGCTCCCCAAGACCTCATCCCTCACGGGGACGTAACGATTCTGGTGGATTTATGAGGTATGGCATTCGGACTTGTTAGTTGGAGAGAAATGCGTAGTAAAATCAGCAAACAACTCTGTTCGTTATGAGTAGACTGAAAACCTACTTTATCTGAAGTGTTCACAGATGATCCATGTCCCGTCAGAAAATTACCAATACAAATAGAAATACCGGTATCAGAAATGTAGAAGAATTAGATTGCTGGAGCCTTAGTTACATTTCCAACATTTATTACCTGGCTGTATGAAAACAAATATTTCTGATTATAGATCTAAATGTGCACTTTTCAAATTAGAATTGTGTTGTAAGTAATATTCCACTATTAATTACATATGTGGAGCATTGACCGCATTTCCAACATCCATTGTCTGGTTGTAAGAAAGTAAATATTTCAGATTAAAATGCCCCACTTTTCAACTCAGAATTATGTTGTAAGTAATGTTCTATTATTCATTAAATTTCTGGAGTCTTAATTCATTTTCAACATTTATCTGACGCGAATATGTTAGGAGAAAATCCACAAACGATTAGGGAAACACGGAAATTTTACTTGAAGCAAGTAAAGCGAAAGTTTTGGAAGTAAATCCCGAAAAGACAAAGTACATGATTATGTCTCGTGACCAGAATATTGTACGAAATGAAAACATAAAAATTGGAGATTTATCCTTCGAAGAGGTGGAAAAATTCAAATACCTTGGACCAACAGTAACAAATATAAATAACATTCGGGAGGAAATTAAACGCAGAGTAATATGGGAAATGCCTATTATTATTCGGTTGAGAAGCTATTGACATCTAGTCTGCTGTCAAAAAATCTGAAAGTTAGAATTTATAAAACAGTTATATTACTGGTTGTTCTGTATGGTTGTGAAACTTGGACTCTCACTTTGAGAGAGGAACAGAGATTAAGGGTATTTAAGAATAAAGTTCTTAGGAAAATATTTGTGGCTAAGAGGAATGAAGTTACAGGAGAATGGAGAAAGTTACACAACGCAGAACTGCACGCATTGTATTCTTCATCTGACATAATTGGGAACATTAAATCCAGACGTTTGAGATGGGCAGGGCATGTAGCATGTATAGGCGAATCCAGAAATGCATATAGAGTGTTAGTTGGGAGACCGGAGGGAAAAAGATCTTTAGGGAGGCCGAGACGTAGATGGGAGGGAGGATAATATTAAAATGGATTGGAAGGAGGTGGGATATGAAGATAGAGACCAGTGGCGTATACTGGTTAAAGGGTTTGGGCTACCACTGACCCTATTATTACACAAAATATATTTTAAAATCCCTATAATAAAATTCCTTACATATTTATGTGAATTCCAGACGTCTTGATTGGGACGAAAATACGTTGATGACTTCGTCCTTGAAATTACAGTTGGGCCACTTGCAAAGTTTCTGTAGAAATGACTTTTCAATGGATATTAGTGCCAAGCCGGATAAACGTTCTTGTGTATGAGTTGATCTACAGTAGGATTTTATTCTCTTCAACGCAGAAAATGTTCTTTCTACCGATGCTGACGTAGCTGGTATTGTCACAATTAATGTTGCCAATTTAAGGACTTCAGGAATAACTTGGTTCAGCTGGTTTTCATATATGGCAGATAATATTTCATGGATAGGTTTGTTCGAAAAATCAAAGACTTCTGCTGAATATATTACACTGAATTCATTTTTCAAACGTACTTGATAAAAGTGACTGTTATAGGACTGAAATAATTTGTTTAGTGCCTCATTCGGGAAGTTTTCTCTATAAGCAGAAAATTTTTGAGAATCTAGAAGATGTGTGAACGGAAGCTTTCCATAATCAGAAAATCTGTCAGTAATTTCCATGTGCATACGATCTAGTATGCTGTAGTACAGCTGCCTGTATTTCAATTCATCATCTCCTTTTCTTCGCTTTAATGGTGGTTCCATTGTATTGGCTGAAGAATTTTCATTTTCCATATTACTTCATATGGACGGAAACCCACTACGTCTGAACTCGGATATAGTATTTTTTAAACTTTGATACCTCTTGCAAGTATTGCAAGTAGTATGCTATGTCTAGACTTTTTGTCTGAAGAATATTGTAGAGCACATCTGTATGTGCGAACACTCTAGCATAGACTTCAAGAAGAAATATATTCTGAAACTGTGTGAAAAAATTCTAATATCCTTGAGCCTGCACAATTACAGCATCATCCCAGTTTTCTTCAGAGTCATTACAAATGATATTTTTAAAGAAAGCAGTCCGTTTTTCTCTGTATTCCTTTACTGTATTTACAAGCCGACATGTAAAATTCAATCTAGTTGGTGCTACTTTTGGGAGTTTCTTGTTCATAAATTCCTTGAGTTTTCTGATCTTTTAGAAGATGATAAGAAAAATGCAGCTAAACCCGACAGTGTTTTGAAAAAAAAAAAATGCGGCATTCTGGAATGGATGAAGTAGTTTGTTGCAAAACTAAATTGAGAACATGGCTGTAACAATGGACAAATAGTGCTTGAGGATATTTTTCTTGAACTTTTGTTTTCAAGCCATTAATATTTCCCGCCATAACTGAAGCACCATCGTATGTCTGTGCAATTAACTTATTGCCGACATTGTATTCTGCTGTAACACCTTCCACATGCTGAAACAAAGCAGCAGCAGTTTTGTCCGAACTGACATTTGTGAATCCTATAAACCGTTCTTGAACATTGGCAGTACGTCGACGTATCTTAAAACAGTGGACAATTGACTCTGATTAGAGCAGTAACTTGTTTCATCAACAACAATGGCCACAAAAGGTTTTATGTTCTTTATCATAACCTCACTTATAGCAAATATTAAGTCATTCTGAATTGCGAGAGAAGTACCACGAAATACTGTTGAACTCTCAAGATGATTGGCCAGTAAATGGTCAAATTCACTTAAGGAACTTAAATATTCAATATAATTTCCTATATTGTCTGATTCCACACTCTCGTTATGACCCCGAAAAGCCAATTCTTGTTTTCCTAGAAAGCAGACTGCGTTAATAAGATGCAGTAAAATCTCCCGATTTTTTTTTCACAAGAGCATTGTGTTGGTTGATGTGTAGAGCTTTTTGCTTATCTAGCTGTAAATCAATTCTTGTCTTCCCAAAGTTTGCAAAGTTCATGCTACTACAAATATGAGCTTTTGATTTGTCGTATTCTAGGACTGCCGTTCGAAGGGAGTTCATATTAGAAAACCCCTCTTTTGACCACACATTAGTTTCGCGGCTAAATAACAAACATGGCCAGCAAAATAATTTAGACAGTTTAGAAGTACCACACAACCAATTCCACTTACCATATGATGTTGAAGTGAAATGGCGTGTGTAATCTCGCTGTTTTTCTTTTACGTCCATGGACAAATTTAACTAAGGAGTTGGTCTTTCCATTTTCACAATTTCAACTTTCTCGTTGTATGTACGACGGTTAAAAGGCACTTTTAATAAACCTTCTATTACACAGTCATTTTCAACACAAACCTCTCCAGAAACTTGTTCTGCCATATTTTTCACAATATCACTTAATTGGGAAATTAAAAACTTAATAATTCACAATTAATATAACTCTTAGACACTCGAACAAATCACAGATTCAAAATAATGCACTGCAAGAACACAATCACATTCATGAGCTAGCGTACTAAGCGTATTGCTGCTTCGCGCCTGCGAAGAAACCGATCACGAGAGCGGCAACTCGCCCGGCCTACATTGCACGATGGAAACAGAAGGGAGAGGGGGGGACGGGCAGTTGTGCGACAGGACAGCGTGCGCGGTACGGTCACAGGCTACCTCACGTAGCAAGCGGTTTCTCCAGCGATGCCGTCTTGACAACTTGTTTCTTTTCGAGAGCAGAGAGCGCATATAAATCTAACAATTACTTTAATGTTAATTACTATGGTAAAACTAATAATACAAAATTATTACATTATGTTATATAATAAACTTTTTCTTTTGTAATTTCCTTGGGCTACCGCCGGTAGCCCCGGTAGTCCGCAAAATACACCCCTGATAGAGACTGGATTAATCTTGCACAGGATAGGAACCGATGGCGGGCTTATGAGAGGGCGGCAATGAACCTGCGGGTTACTTAAAAGCCATTTATAAATAAGTATAATTAGTAATATATTATCTGATTGTATGAAAATAAATATTTCAGATTATAAATGCATCATTTTTCAACTTAGAACTATGTTGTAAGTAATGTTCTATTATTCATTATATTTCTGGGCCCTTAATTCATTTTCAACATTTATTACCTGATTTTTCGAAAATAAACATTTCAGATTATAAATGCACCATTTTTCAACTTAGACTTGTTGTAAATAATGTTCTATTATTCATTATATTTCTGGGGCCTTAATTCAATTTCCACATTTATTACCTGATTGAATGAAAATAAATATTTCAAATTATAAATGTGCCATTTTTCAACTCAGAATTATGTTTTAAGTAATATTCTATTATTCATTATATTTATGGGGCCTTAATTAATTTTCAACATTTATTACCTGATTGAATGAAAATAAATATTTCAAATTATAAATGCGCCATTTTTCAACTCAGAATTATGTTTTAAGTAATGTTCTATTATTCATTATATTTCTGGAGCCTTAATTCATTTTCAACATTTATTACCTGGTTGAATGAAAATAAATATTTCAAATTATAAATGCGCCATTTTTCAACTCAGAATTATGTTGTAAGTAATGTTCTATTATTCATTATATTTCTGGGGCCTTAATTCATTTTCAACATTTATTGCCTGATTGTATGAAAATAAATATTTCAGATTATAAATGCGCCATTTTTCAACTCAGAATTATGTTGTAATGTCCCATTATTCATTATATTTCTGGAGCCTTAATTCATTTTCAACATTTATTACCTGATTGTATGAAAATAAATATTTCAGATTATAAAGGCATCATTTTCAACTTAGAATTATGTTGTAAGTAATGTTCCATTATTCATTATATTTCTGGGGCCTTAAATCATTTTCAACATTTATTACCTGATTGTATGAAAATAAATATTTCAGATTATAAATGTGTCACTAAACCTTAATCCAGGTAAAACTCAAATAATTTTACTAGGACATCAAAGATTACTATCCTCCATCATCATTAATACACTTTTTCCATTACTTTGAACAATAGGGTAAACATTGGTAATTTCGTGGCAGTGGTTATTTCGTGATACTTTTTCTTTGCTCTTTTGTGAACTAACCAATGGTGTTACGAGATCCAAATTTCCGTCAAGGGATTTCATATGTTGTCCAGTTTCCAGAAACATACAGCTAAGCTTTGTGTGACTATTGTAGTTGCTTCAGTGAGCTTTTATGTTTGGAGAGAGCAAGTTTGCGTCGACTTCTCAGGCATACAAATTTTGTGGATGTTTGTAATTACATTACAGGCTTATTACTAAAGGTAAGCATATGATATTTGGTACAAAGATTTATTGTATCTTCATGAAATTTTAGGAATGTTTTTGGAATTTTAGATACATCTGTAGTCGCCATGTAGGCTTAGCTTTACTGATAGAAATCTTAGCTGTTTCAGGCGAAATTTTGTTGAGCATTAAGTGTTACAATTTTTAAAATAGTATAAAATGTATTACAATAGGAATTTTAGAAATCTGAAGACAAGATGTGATAACAAAAAAGAAAACGGAGACGCAATGGGTTCAGTGTAGCTTCTGTTTGATTTGTTATCATGCTAAGTGTCAATGATAAGTGCTAGATAACTTGCAAGAATTGTGACAGAAGATGGAACATGGCTCCACCATTTTGGACCGGAGACAGAGACAGACAATGGAGTGGCATCATGCAAATTCACCAAAGAAATAGAAATTCAAAAGTACACCTTCGGCAGGAAACGTTATGGCTACTGTGTTTTTCGATTCGGAAGGACTCTTGCTTGTGGACATCATGCCACACGGAACCACCATTAATTCTGACGCGTATGTTGCAACTCTCAAGAAACTTCAAGTTCGACTGAGTCGTGTTCGACGACATCGGGAGAAGCAGGATGTTCTGCTATTGTACGACAACGCACAGCCATATGTCAGTCACAAGAACAGAGACCAGATCAGAAAATTCGGATAAACAACACTGAAACATCCGCCTTACAGTCCTGAACTGGCACCGTGCGATTACCATCTCTTTGGTAAACTGAAGGATCCCTTCGCGGAACGAGGTTAGAAGGTGACTCCCTTGTGCACGCTGCTCAAGAGCGGCTCAGACGTGTTGGTCCAGACTTTTACCGTGCTGGTCTACAGGCCCTCGTTCTTAGGTTACGTAAGCCAGTTGAAAGGGACAGGGATTATGTGGAAAAGTGACATTTTGTTCCTTAAGGATGCATCTACATTCTGTGAAAATAGCAAAGCTGTAGGATAAAAATATAATTTTTGAACAAACGTTATGCATTACTTTTGGAGTTACCCTAGTAATATAGGCTATAGTAAAGTCCGTAATAAAAGTGTTCACCCTTTCAGGGCAAAGAAGATCCCTTTTCAATTTCAATTTTTTACTTTGATTTCATTCTTATTATGTGTTGATATGTATTTCTATGTTTTCTTGCTATGAATATTAGACGGAATTACTATGTTTGAAGTCTTGTAACAATAAATGAGAATTTCATTTGACTTTAATGAATTTTTCCACAATTCTTCTACCTCTCATGAAATTATCAGTGCAATATCACGAAATTACCAAGGTTATCACGAAATAACCAACCTTTCAGCTTAAGTTGTAAAAGTGGTTTTTGGCACATATTCAAGAACGTAGCCAATCTTTTATGTCTCCAGATTTGTACAGCAAGTTATCGTCTTTTAGATGAAAAAATCGGAATAAGGATATATTTACACATTTGCATTTTAAATTAGTTTTCATGAAATTATCACGAAATTACCAATGTTTATCCTACTATATTACCATTCAGTATTACCGTTAAAAACTTAGGTTTCAATATCGATTCGAATCTTAGCTGGAATGTAGACTACAGGTAAATTATATGTATAAGAAAACTTTCTCAATATTTTTCAGACATGTTGTATAAGTTTCGATAAGCCGATATGAATAGAATTATTTATTTATGTTTTTCCGTCTGAACAGCTTATCTTATGCTAAGTGAATTATGGTTCACTAAATTAGTATGCTGTGTATGACAAATATAAGATAGATATTACGTTTTGTATTTGTCATTCACATCAAGCTAATTTAGTGAACAGTAATTCACTTAGCACACGGCAAAACAATAAATAACTACATTTCTCAATCTTACATTCACCGAAAAGACTGAAAAACTTCGTTCCTCTAAACTGAAACAGATCTTATTACAGAACCTGGTGATGCCTTACTTTGACTATTGCGACGTTTTGTATAGTGAACTTTGTGTTGAATTGTCATTAAAACTTCAGCGTGTTCATAATGTTTGTGTCCGTTTCATTTTTAACAGTCGTCACTATGATTATGTCTCAGAGTATTTCTTACAATTATCTTAGCTTCGTTTACGAGAGAAACGTTCAGTCCATTCACTTTGTTTACTGTATCAGATTATAAATAATTCCTCATCTATTTACGTAGTTCCTAGCTTCACTCTTTTAGCATCCCACCACAACCGTGATACACGTTCACAGCATAACCTTGTTCTATCAATACCATACGTGAATGCAAGAACTAGGTAACTCGAAATTTGCGTTTTTTAGTTACCTCTTTTATAGCATAGCAAAAATCGCACAAAATGTAATTCAGGATCTAGGTAACTGATCGAACGATACCAGCGACATCTATTTTCCAATATAACAATTAGGTAAAAGAAAACGAGACATATTCCTTAGTGCAATAAATAAGTAAATAGGCGATGTCACAAAATATGAAAAATCAAGTTACTTAGTTTTTGCATTCAGGCGACGATATCATCAAACATCTCTCTATTCTGCTTCCTTTACAACAGTCGAAGTAGTCGGAGTCTAAAATCTTTTAAGTACTCTCTACTTAGAATTTTTTTTTAAACAGAACTAGACTCTTATAGACGTATCTAAATAATTTGCTTTACATTTCCAACTTTTTCTCTCTCTCTTTCTTCCTCTTTTTATCTTGATATTTTTATTTAATCGTTTGTATCTGTATGCTATATGGTACGTTTTTGCTATTCAACTTTTTATGTCTCGTAACCTTCATGTATTCCGGTATTAGTAGGCCTATATAATTATGTAGTCTATCTCAAGTGAATTCGTTATCTAATTTTTTTCTATTCTCATTATGTATTCCATGCATCTCTTATTGGTATAATATATGTAATCGTCGAGTTTATCTCGAGCAGTTTATGCCTTACTGTATAAATTGTATATATTCTCCTTATGTTATTGGACTGATCTTGATTATACTTAATTCTCTACCTTATTTTATGTAATCTCTTGGGTATCTTCTTTAATGTTATTTTGTATTCTATTTATGTATTTCATACATATTATTCAAACCTGGTTGAGTGAAAGAGAAGGCCTTATGGCCTTAATTCTGCCAGGCATAATAAAACTACTACTACTACTACTACTACTACTACTACTACTACTACTACTTATTTAAGTGTATATTTCTAAGGTTAATAGTACACAATTACCTGCATATTTTGGTAGTTTTTACTGCATATAAATCGTCGGTCTTTTCTGTACCATTTTTTTTTCTTGTAAAAAGGAACAGGAATTTAAAGATAAGTTCTAGTTGTTGTTCAGATTTTATGGTTTTGTTTGAGAAAACAAATGGCTGGACATAATTTAATTGCAAAAGAAAATATACACATGCTGGAATTTGTCACCATGCATTATTTAGTGTTCTGCCCAAGAGCAGGTCTTTCATTGCAAACCCAGCTCTCTCCAATCTTTCCTACTTTCTGCCTTCCTCTTTGTTTCCTCATATGATCCATATATCTTAATATCGTCTATCATCTGATATCTTCTTCTATCCCGAACTCTCCTCCCGTTCACCATTCCTTCCAGTGCATCCTTCAGTAGGAAGTTTCTTCTCAGCCAGTGACCCAATCAATTCCTTTTCCTCTTCCTGATCGATTTCAGCATCATTCTTTCTTCACCTATCTTTCCAAGACAGCTTCATTTCTTATTCTGTCTGTCCACTTCACACGTTCCATTCTTCTCCATATCCACATTTCTATTCGCTTCTCTTCACTTCGTCGTAATGTCCATGTTTCTGCCCCATATAATGCCACACTCCATACAAAACACTTCACTACTCTCTTCCTTAGTTCCTTTTTCAGAGGTCCGCAGACGATGTTCCTTTTTCTATTGAAAGCTTTCTTTGCCATTGCTATCCTCCTTTTGACTTCTTGGCAGCAGCTCATGTTACTGCTTATAGTACACCACAAGTGTTTGAAGCTGTTCACTTGCTCTACTGCCTCATTTAGAATTCGCAAGTTTATCTTCTGTATTTTTCTTCCTCTGACCATGCTCTTCGTCTTATTTGCATTTATCTTCATCCCATACTGTTCACAGAATATACCTCTGATTGAGGTTATGTACATCTATTATCAGGCATCTCACTTGACGATATGGGTCAGAGGAAGTCTGATTAGTGTAATACATAGCTAATCGGCGATGTATGCAATGGAGGGGAAAAGGAACTGGCTACCCTAGTCCATTATCTCCTGACCTAGTCGCCTCATAAGTCGTGCCTTATTGGTGTCACTTGTGAGGTTCAGACCTGTCTTCGGACAGTTGACTAAACAACAACAACAACAATAACAACAGCTCACAGCTATCATTTAGCTCAAGTAGCATATCCTTTAGTATCATTTTCTCTTTTGCTAACAACGCCATATCATCAACAAATCTTATGCATTTTATTCTTCTTCCTCCTACTGTCACTCCTCCATGTTCTAAAAACAGTTCTTTACTAAATCCTCCAAATAGATGTTGAACAGGGTAGGTGATACAGGACATCCTTGGCGTACTTCTCTCTCAATTTCACTTCCTTCTGACACTTCTTCTCCTATCCTGAGTTTGACTCGTTGTTTCATATAAAGATTACTGAACAGTCTTCTCTCTTTAGATTATCCCAAGCCTGAATTAGAGCAGTCTGGAAATCTCAACGTAATCTTTATTCTCCATACGTGGTGTTACAGCTCTTTGTAATTGCTCTCATGCATGTTCTCTGGGATTAAAATCCGGGGACTGAGCAGGCCAAGGCAGTACAGAAATCTCTTCTTGCTGAAACCATTCACAAACCGCTCGAGCAGTATGACCGCAGGCATTGTCATGCATAAGAATGAAACGTTCTCCTAGGGCCTCTGGAAAAAGAACTAACGAAGAGACTAGTGAAGTGGTTTGTGTGGACTGTGGCATTGTATGGAACAGAAACATGGAAATTACGGCGAAGTGAAGAGAAATGACTAGAAGCATTTGAAATGTAGATACGGAGAAGAATGGAACGTGTGAAGTGGAGAGACAGAATAAGAAATGAAGCTGTGTTGAAAAGAGTGGGTGAAGAAAGAATAATGCTGAAACTGACCAGGAAGAGAAAAGGGAATTGGTTGGGTCACTGGCTGAGAAGAAACTGCCTACTGAAGGAAGCACTGGAAGGAATGGTGAACGGGAGAAAAGTTCGAAGCAGGTCAGATGATAAACGACACTAAGATAATTATATCGATTATATGAGAAGACTAAGAGGAAGGCAGAAAATAGGAAAGAATGAAGATTGCTGGATTTCCAGTGAAAGACCTCGGCTTAGACAGAAAGCTATGAATGAATGAATTACCTATTCTGTTGAGACCATGGCTGTAGTGTCCCTTGTAGTCAGCGTCCACTAGTACGTCGGCCAGCTGGACGGCACTGTCGTCACTCACACCAACGCTGCACAGCGCATCGCACAAGAAGCGTCTCACTTCAGCTAACGGGACCACCATACTTCACAGACTAACGCCGTACGCTTTCATCTGTCCCACAACCATGCAGATGTGACTAGATAAGACCACCTTCGCCCCTGCAAACATCATAAACAAGTCACTCAAGCAGCGACGTCAACACTTTAAACTTACGAACTGCACTCGCCATACCTCTGATATTAAGTTCGAGAACAATAGTTTTAAGTACAATGTATGAACTAACGAATGTAAAATGCCTTCATGTCTCATAAATGTAAGTTGACAACATCGAATTTTGTCCAGAAACTCCAAGATTTTAGATATAAAAATATTTTTATTAGTTATGTATCTAATTTATATTGTGAATTGAAGGGTCCAAGGAAAAAACCAGGTGTCACTTTTTCCATGAAACCTGGCTTCTTCGTTGAAATAGTTGACTTACCTGCTTCTTTTGCTGTACGCCAAAAGTTTGAAGACAAATAAACCCATGACTGATCTGTTTCTTTTCCTGTTTCATACCTCTAAAAGATAGTCCTTTCCATAGAGAATCTAATGGCACCTCAAACTCCATCTCGACAAAAAAGTGACTTACGTGATTTTTTCTCTGGACCCTTCAATTTAATTAAAGTATTTATCGGAAACAATTTAATAAAATACATATCCAACCAGTCATCTGTGGTGCTGTGCGTAGTCCATTTTATATCATGGAGTGCAGTTCGGTGGCTCCTTTGAACACCCCTTACAGATTTATGACTTCCTACACAAACATCTCTGGCCAGTCTATCCTATTCCCTCGTACCAACATTGCACAGTTACCACAATCCTGGCGACCCTCGAAATGAAAGAATTCGTGGCCGTCATCTCTATCTGGACACCACGTGTTTTGAAGAAGAGCACGTAATATCACGAACTGACCGCTCAATGAATACTACAGAATATACTTTCATGCTAACTGACGGGATTCTTGGAATTCGGAAAAGATGTGGCAACTCTGCCTCCACGGATTTGACGGGAGCCTGTCAATTCTTCTGACAGAGGGTTGTGATTGGCTACTAACAGGCAAAGACAAGATTTTCGTCACAGTAAGGAAACATTATTTTATGTAGGATAACCTATTAGTAGAGGGCAGTAGAAAGTCTGTTGGCAAAGTCCTTTCTATGAAACTCACTCCATGAAATAAAATGGACTCTACCCTCTTCACGGAACTGTAATCAATCTTATTTATGCAAGAACAACACTAAAAAAGTATTATTATTATTATTATTATTATTATTACGTACTTTGTCATACATATAATTACTTGATTTCGTACTTATACTCAATATTAATAATATAAGTTAAATCACCAAATGTCCAAAAAATCTTTAAGTACGACATGGCGATTTGTTTGAATTGACATTGTTGTTGTTTAGTCAACTATTAGAATACAGTTTGAACCTCATAAGTGACGCCAGTAAGGTATTCCTCATGAGGCAACTATGCCAGGAAATAGTGGAGTATGGTGAAATTGAAATTGATCCATAGCCAGCATTGTGTATTATGTAAATAGTTGTGTAGTGATATAACTGTGAAGACTGTAGGAGCCAATAGAATATATTAAAATAAATCTATTATTCATTTAGTGAACTTTTTATTTTATTTTATTTATTTAGACGATTCATCAACATCTTAGGTTACTTAACATCTGAATGAGACGAAGGTGATAATGCCGGTGAAATGAGTCCGGGGTCCAGCACCGATAGTTACTCAGCATTGGGTTGAGGGAAAATCCCGGAAAAAAACCTCAACCAGGTAACATGCCCCGACCGGGAATGGAACCCGGACCACCTCGTTTCGCGGCCAGATGCGCTAACCGTTACTTTAGTGAATGAGTGCATGGTTAATTAATTAGAAAATTAGGCTGAAAATCTGCATGTTTTGACAACAGCACGCAACCGGCTCACCTACGAATATACACATGAACTCGGGTCTGAATTCCAGCATTCCGTCTCTAAGTCACTGCAGCAGGGTTGCCAGACTTCCTGATGGTTGGAAATAACGATGTGTTAATATTTTTATTTCATTTACAAGAAAACTGTCTGTTTTATTTAAAAACTGCGAAAGGATAAATCATTCCTCATAAGTTTATCGAACCTTAAAAATATAAATCAGAATCGTACGGATAATAAGCTTACCTATCGAGTAAAACAGTGTTAACATTTAGGGAGAAAAAATTCTGGGAAAACTATTCACTTGGGATTAATATGGTATTGCGATTTTTTGTTGTACTCTATCCAAGCAATAAACAATTAAAATCTGCACAGTTATATACAGTATTAAATTAAAAATTTGATTTCATGTTCTAAATTTATGTTCACTCCTGCAATATATCCGAATGTCTTCGGTGTAAATTAGTGCTTGGAACCGAAGTGACTATTTAGTATATTCTAAAAATAAAATAATACCATAACGTAAGATTGAAATGCCAGAAAAATTCTGCACCTAGTTTTCAGCATAAATTCTACATACAAGTTCAATAAAAGTATAAATACAATAACGTTAGATTGGAATGCCAGAAAAAATTCTCCACCTAGTTTTCAGCAAATTCTTGCACCTAATTTTCAGCAGAAATTCTATATCCAAGTTCAATGAAAGTATAAACACAATAACGTTAGATTGGAATTGCAGAAAAAATTCTGGCACCTAGTTTTCAGCAGAAATTCTATATACAAATTCAATAAAAGTATAAATACAATAACATTAGATTGGAATGCCAGAAAAAATTCTTGCACCTAATTTTCGGCAGAAATTCTACATACAAGTTCAATAAAATTATAAATACAATAACGTTAGATTGGGGTGCCAGAAAAAATTCTTGCACCTAGTTTTCAGCAGAAATTCTACCTACAAGTTCAATAAAAGTGTAAATACAATAACGTTAGATCGGAATACCAGAAAAAAATTCTGGACCTATTTTTCAGCAGAAATTCTACATAGAAGTTCAATAAAAGTATAAATACAACAGATTTAATATTTACTGTCCTTAGTTTTGACGCGATGTTGGTACTTCTGAGCATAAACCCATCCAAGCTTGATTAGATTCCAAGGGAAATGAATAAAAATATACGTACCTTATTTTAATACTGGGCACTATTTTCTGGTGTTGTAATTATATTTTGTTGTCTTCGGCATGATGGAAGGTATAAGAAACTTTACTGAAGAATATTCATTATTCGTGCATAAATTGTACACAAGTTCAGACGAACCAAAATTCCATTAATATGTCGTTAATGACGACGAAACGAACTCTTCTTGCAACTTAATGAATAACTGGGTAAAATTGTGTTGCACAAGTGATAGAAGTGATCCATTCAAATTATGGAATCAGTATTTTGCAATACTTGTGATATTTGGAGTCAAAGGGCAAGTTACAAGCAAACAAGATGAAAAATCGATTAAGTAAGCATTAACAACACCGAATGAAAACCTTCAGATATTGTGACCAAGGATAATAATCGGTGTCACGGAGACGGCACATAATTTCTTATTATGAATTTCACATTTCTGCGACAAATCAGCTCTAACATAATGTTGTTAATGATAGCTGCATTTATCGTTCATATTCTAGGGACTATCATTCAAAAGACAAACATAAATTAAATCATTTACTATTCAACCAAATGAGAAGATAAGATTTCCTTTTCATGAATACACCGCTTTCTTTCACAATTCCAAAATGTTTCAAGTGGATAATATATTATAATAAATTTTACACTTTTGCATAAAATGGTTATTCACACTTATATTGCAGTGCCTTCTATTATTTTTTGGACAGCCATTTTTAAAGTAGATTTTTAACGGTAGGCAGACATGTTCAAAATTGACTATTATAAAGTAGTGTGCGAAAAGTATTTCTATCAGTAGTGAGGGAAGTATTTTAACACCGACTTTCAATTGTTTGCGCCGATAGTCAATTGTTTCTCACAAAAGGTCACGCGGCAGAAATCGCAACCGATCAATGAAGCGGTTCACATAAAGTCAGACCTACTTTTAAAAATAAATTTCGGTTAAGAAACGTACATAAATTAAATAGATTGTTTCAACAATTATTTGTTTAATAACTATAGGAAACAATTCCCAAGACACAGTTCTTGGCCCCATTTTATTTTTAATATAGTGTATTAATGATAAGGACATTAAAAATTGACTTACAACAATACAATGGTGTTCATTATTCTTATGCAGATGAAACAGTTTTGCTTTTTGGTGGAAAAACCTGGTATGATACAAATAATAATTCAAACAGTGGACTTAAATTAATAAAAAAAATTGTTTGACATAAATTATTATCTTTCTATCAACGAAGGCATGTCAGAATGGATTACGCCGTTACGGAAACGGTTAGCTTTGAGTCGTCCTTGAAAGCGGGTTACGAGCGGGTAGTTCTTCGTCATGATTGAAACGGATAAACACGTGATGCGACATAGAGGTACTTGTTCTGCGAGAAATTATTATATATGAAGTATATTTATTTTCTATGGAAAACAGTGACAGGACTTAGGTATTAATCTTAGACAAGGCAGTGATACTAAGTTTAAGTTCAGCCAATGTATGGGACTCAGCATCGTGATGTATTTGGGGAGCTATGATAGATAGCGAAATCCAGTTACGAAAAACCAGCTGAACGACTGATGAGATCCGTTACCCCCGTACTAGTTGGATCGTCGTTCACATCTGAAAAGGAATGTTGACATAAAGTCAGCAGTCGACTGGTAGTCCTTGGCGGTCTATGGGCTGTCGAGTCAGGATTATTGTAACAAAAATATGCATTCAAATTCTGAGAAAAAGTATTAAAAATTCTTCTTAAATATATGCCATATTAAAATATAACATCATGTGCAATAAATAAATAAAATTTATGTGAAAAATAAAATAGAATAATAAAAATTAAATTATATTTTTTGTAATAACGAACAAATCGTAATTATTACCATTATATGAGCACAAATTTAACATAAGGTTAAGGATATTATATGAATCTGAAGTTATTTTTGCCACTAAACTGAATTACTATTTGAATTTATTTACACGCTCAATAAATGTAAACCGAAAGCACTGACTACATATAATTCATAATCATCAACAATATGTTATTTAACGTTCAATAAAGTTAACTCCATGTCTTTATGTGGTAAGGTACTAGAGACGTGTGAATAGGTACTTCAAATTACTGATCTGTTGAGTAGACCTATGAAAATAGACCAGGCCGCCATATTTGGCCCATTACTTTATATAAAATTGTACTTCTTTCTCCATTCATATTTATATACTGAATTTTGTCTCTACATTTCTGTCGTCTACTGCAGTGTACCATTATGTTTGTGTAATTAATAATTACAACTTTATTTTGCTGTCAGTGTTTGAGCAAAAATCAAGATCTTTAAAGATCCCGCAAGCAAAGAAGCAACTAGTGACAGTTGAGTAACGTATATTTTTTAACTACCGTCCCTCCGCTCCCCAGATTCGTTACTCCCCCTTTCTGATGGAACACAGGAAGTATACACGACGTTTGTTTGTTTAGTTTACTTGGTTATTTAACGACGTTGTATCAACTACTAGGTTATTTAGCGTCGATGAGATTGGTGATAGCGAGATGGTATTTGGCGAGGTGAGGTCAAGGATTCGCTATAGATTACCTGGCAGTCACCTTACGATTGGGGAAAACCTCGGAAAAAACCCAACCAGGTAATCAGCCCAAGCGGGGGTCGAACCCGCGCCCGAGCGCAACTTCAGACCGGCAGCAATCGCCTGAACCGTCTGAGCCATACACGACGTTACCACATAGATATATTCCCTTTTTTTTCCGCGCTTACCTGTCTGCCCGTTCACCGGCCCATCCAGCTGTCTGCCATGGAAGTGAGAGAAGGGGGAATGCTGTTAGTTGCAACGTCACACTCTGGTCCTATATCTTCCACGTGCTTTATCAGAGACGCTAAAAGCCAAATCTTTCTCCGTGGCCATTGTAGCACAAATCAAGTCTGCATGTGCCCATTACATTGATAAGTTTTATTGATACCACAAGTACACGAATCAGCGTTATTCTAAAGACCACAGCGGCGGCTTTCCACGTTGCAGATTCAAACGGCAAAATCGCAGAGTCCAGGCGGAATTTTCAAGTTGACATATATGATTCATTCTTATCATAGATTAAATACTAACGAGAAATTACTGCTATAGCATCTTCACCAGGAGATCAACTCCATGGTTTTCCTGAGGTAGATATCCAAATAACCACGGGAAACCCTGGAATTGGCGCCGACGCTTACGTATTCCACTATGATGCAAGCAACAATTATCCAGGAAAATTTTCAGACATAGTTAGTATAGAAGGATAGAGGATTTATTTCTACTCTTTATTGATTATAAAAATATATTGTACACCTCCTATGTAAGCAGTGGCGGCTCGTGCCAGATAAATTAGGTGAAGGCCAATAGAATTCTAGGTAATTTCCTGGAATCGATGGATAGTCGTGACGTCATTGATGATGTTGCGAACGATTTTGCGAGCTATACGGTGGCCATATTGGATTAATGTAACATATTCACCATTTTCTTAAATTTCATGAAAATGAAAGCATATAATACATACAAATTTGCAACATTTTCGGGGGTTACGCCCCCTTAACCCCGAAGAATTCACTGTACCAACAGAACTTCCATACAATATATATATATATATATATATATATATATATATATATATATATATATATATATATATATATCACAACTTCACATGATATATAAAAAACCAAATTTAACACAACATTTTATACAACACATCAAATTAAAAGAGTACACAATAAATGAAGAAATATTACTTACCCATAACAAAATTCAAAATCACAATCATATTCATAAACTGTAGCTATTGATATTTTAAATTAATTTCAGAACATGCGATTTCCAATATATAATAAAATCATGCAGCTACACATAAATCAAAGCAATATTTTGTTGAATAGGAAACTTAAAAAAAAAAAAAAAAATCAAACACCACAAATACATCCTTAGGGCGAAATTACGTTTCTCAGATCGCTTTCAAATTTTTTATCTTACACTTCGCTCCACAGTTATATTATTGTGAGGTGTCGGTCTGCCGTATTTTGAAATAACTTATCTTGTTTATCTTCTGCAGAACAACGAGAGAACGGTGTCGCCAAAAGATTACACACTAAATCGTTTAAAGGATTCATGTTTTCATCGTACTAATACATTTGCTAACACCGTAACACTTCACTGCACTTGTCACAACGAAGAATACGTATAGACTAAAAACGAAGTCGTTGATCAGCGCGGGTAAGAGATGTTAAACGTAGTTTCAAATTTTATGCCAACTTTTTTTATTACATAGTACCAACATGTTTAAAAATGTACACAAAATATAATATTCAAGAGATGCTAACGTTAAAAAGTACTGAATATATATATATATATATATATATATATATATATATATATATATATGTTAAATTTAAACAATATCTAATTTCTTTACATACTCTTTTATGTTTTCTTATTTAGTTGTAAAATATTACAGTTTGCGGCCCTGGTCCAATGTTTGTACGAGAGAGCGATTCCATTTTCCGAGAATACTAACTCTATGTTCATAACATCGTCGCGGAATGAGTCGGCAGTTCATAGTAAGCAAGTCGTTGTCATGGCAACCGGGTTTGTTTACTGAAGGCGAAAAGGAAAGTCTCCTTCGAACCTTCAGCATTCACACCCCTCACTATCTGGACTGCTAGTCATGTGGCCTGACTGGTGAGGAATTCTTCTGAAGTACTGCCGAAGAAGGTTAACTGAGCAGATTAAGCCGAACAAGACAGATTAAAAAGTAGAGAAAAATATGGTTCAGTGAGGAATGCATTTTATTTTAATTTATTGATAAAATATAATTATGTTATTAAAGCACGAACAAAGGGGTGAAGGTGGCCTTCACCTACTTCACTTGAATAGCCGCCACTGATGTAAAGACAGGCCATGTATGCAAGTAATAAAACACATGTTACTTGAGCTGCATTGGTGTGATGCTGAGCTGCGTGGCGAGGGCGGCCTGCAACAAGTCGAAATAACGGTACATATTTAGAAAGTTTTTATATCCATCGACAGAAAAAGTTTTCTCTTTAGTGTTGACGTGGCGATGTCTGCATGGGTAGTAACGCCTGAGATTCAAGAATGTAGCGTTTTCACTTTAATTTATCACCATCACAACCCAATGAGAGTCCTCTCTTTCCTCACAAGCTTCTCCAGTCATATCTCTCTGTTACGAGTCACAGCCATCCAATTATCACTTAATAACGCCTTTGCATCAACATCATATATACAATGTTATATTCCCATCTGTTCCTATATTCTAGCAGCTCCTGCTAAGGAGTTTATTAATTCATCAACAGTCCTGTTTCAAAATAATTATTAATCTTTATACTCCACTACCAGGCATTGTACAGTCAGCGCCAAAACGAACAGCAGATCTGCTGAAATTTTCGCTCAGCTAGAGCGTATGTTTGTCTTGCAACCAAGTATTCATTTATTTGACAGAATATTTATACATATTGCAGATTCAGTGTTTGGCTTACGCTTAGTGCTGTAATTATGATTCTCACAACAGAGAAAAAGTCTTTATTGTTGAATATTATTTCCGTTCATACGACCTTGGACGTGCAAATGGCCGAAGTTTGAAATACGTTTCAAATGGCTTTCGTGTTTCTGTTCTGGATGTTGATGTAAAGCATTATATTTTCGTCACCAATAACAATCTGGGACAAAAGTGATCGACCTAAACGATAATGAGCAAGCAAAGAAGTAGGCCTACAAATGTAATGCGCTGATTTTTGTTGCAATAGCTCAAAACGTAGGTAGGATACCCAATTTTTTAAACTTTAACCATGGAATGGGTGCATGTGTCGTACGATGGTTGATTGGTCATAATTCATCATATTGACCAATTCCCGTGTAGCCTGAAGTGGATAATCGTGAATTAAAACATTTAAACGGCATTCATCAAGGTTGCACGGTTTTCCAGAACATAGAGAATCATTCATGTTAAAATGGTTCTCTTTGCAACGAGAAAACAATTTTAGTGCCGTACTTTCCCCCAAGGCGTTCCTCCTGTAAAGGGTGCAAATGGTTCTAGCAGCCGCCGATGTCTTTATTCTTCTCTTAAAAAGTTAAACTAAAACAAAAGTACATGTCGGTAATGTTAGTTTCTTTCTACACCGCGCGAGTTGACTCATGCGTATCGCATGGGACTCGCATTCGGTAGGTCCAAGGTTCGATTCCCGGACCGACCAACCTGATTGTGGTTTTTCCGTGGTTTTCCAGAGTTACTTAGGCAAATGCCGGGTTTGAATTTTCATTGCCACGGTCCATTTTTCCTTCCCCTTTCGTGTAGAAAAAGAATTTAGATTTTCATATCGTATCATTCATCTTTCTCATCTCATTCAATAGTCATATTCAGGTCGAGACCCATGTCTTCATCCGCTTATGGGAGGAGGCATCCTTTCTGAAACCTCTCCTGGGTTCCCAGCCTTCCGCAATATCTCTGCCAGATTCATTCTTTAAGAGCACTTCCGAGGGTGCTTCAACTTCTTGGAAGGGCCGTTGGAATGGATCCTGTGCCGCTTGGTCACCTTGGCGGTACGAACTTAGAGAGGGGAAGGGTAGGAGCCCCCCCCCATTGAGTGAGTGGATGAGGTCACATGCGGCCGGTGTGCTGGTACACCATCATCCTCATTCATCCCATACACTTCGGGGTACACAATAGGCTTCAGTATGGCCGATGTGCAAAGGGTCGTTCTAACCCGCCCGTAGCCACCGTGACCTAACCTTGTTTCTTTGTACTTGACACTTCATTTCTTTAGCCAAAAATTAACAAAAACATTCTTAAAAATTAAAAAAGACGTATTCAGTAACACAATACTGTGGCATTAAAGTAACAAATAACAAGCCCTAAACAAATTTGTTTCAAAGACCCTATTGCCATTGAAAACAAAAACGCTACGAAGTTATTCGTCAGCCTGTTATAATACATTCAGGTCTGGTCGGTCTGGAGTTGTTCGACTCATATTATTTTTATCTCATGTTCAACTTACCGAAGCTTTGAGTTGGTTCTCATGGTAGCGGATGCCTCCTTCCTCGTCTACCATCTTCATGTGGTTGCGTTCCGGGTCGCCAGGGACCAGCACCGGCTTTGATTGTTCGGACTGAAAACGGCATACAATTTTATTAGTCTCTGTTTGTACTGATGAAATAAACAGACTTGCAGTTATAAAACTAGATACTCTGTTCTGTTCTATATAAGGGATGTTGTTGTAATTGCTGCCGTGAGTGTTTGACAAACTGATCTATGTCTAAGCTGTCTTGATGACTCACGGCTAGCGCGTGAGATCCTCATGCAAGCGATGTTCCTAATATTTTATTTTGAATGATTGAGTATTACTTCATATTATTATTATTATTATTATTATTATTATTATTATTATTATTATTATTATTGCTTGTACATTCGTGTTTGCGTGTTCGGGGCATAAAGCCGTATGCCTACCAATTTGCAACAAAACTTTTTCATACAGCTGATGAAGGAGGCAATTTTTAAAGGAAGATAAATATGCCTGCAAGCGTTAGCTACGTTGACTTTGTTAAGTTTCAACCCTTGGAGGTGCAAAGTCATTGCAATAGTGATAATGTGGTTGATTCTCAGCCGATAACTTAGTAGTAAATTGTAACAAAACTAACATAATTCAATTTAAATCCTGTACTAATTCAACCTCGCAAATTTCAAGCGCAATAATTAATAACAGGCTCTTAACAGAAGAAAACAACAAAATTTCTTGGCTTACAAATCGATAATACATTAAAATAGAAAACTCACATTAAAGAAATACCCCAAAACTAAATTCAGCACGTTTTGCTATTAGACCTGTGCAAGAAATTGTAAATATCAATACCTTACAAACAATATATTTTACTTTGACTACTTCCACTCGATAATTGTTTTTGGATTAGGCTAATATTCTGGGAAAATTCTACAGGTAGCAACAGTGTGTTCTTACAACAAAAAAAGAGTAATAAAATAATAGTAGGCGCCAAATCTAGGGAATCGTGTAGAATCATTAAAAAAAACTACAAATAATGCTTATGGCTTGTTAGTATATTTTTCATTAATAAACTTCCTCCTATGTAATCGTGAAAACTTCGCAACTAATTCTACAGTTCATAGTATAAATACTCGTTAAAAAGTACTTACCATCATACTCCATTGGCAAGTGTATCGTGCTATCAAAAAAGAGTGCGTTACATGGCAGTAAACATTTTTAATAACTTCCCTATGTATATAAAAAATCAAACTCAAAACATAAGATTATGTAGGGCCAAATTAAAGAAGTGCCTAATTTCTCACGCCTTCTACTCTGTAGATTAATTTATGACATTCAACAAAACTGCATGAATATATCTATAACTAACCCCTTGTATTGTCTTGTATTCTACTAGTAATATTGTAAAACCCTTCGGCATGTTGTACAACCCTTCTGTGTATATTTAAACTGGACTGTGACTATGAATTAAGACTTTGTAGTACTATTACGATTCTTTCACATGTTACACATTCTATCTGTGAAGCGACGTATGAATAGGCCACCATGGAATGTAAATAAACACAATACAATACAATACAATAAAATGGAAAAGTGCGAGTGCGATATCATTTACGTAAATGCTGCTGTTAATGATGACTATGGCGACAGTAATTCAAATATTACATATGAGACGTCTCTATACCGAGATTCCTCTCTGACTAATTAGTCACTCTGACAACCCAGCTAGAGAAGAAGAGAAGATCTACTGATACTCACTGGCTGCATGCCTCTGAGGTAGTCCATGAGTTCGCTCATTCGGTCCTCGAACCCGGGCGCGAAGCACTGTGGGTCGATGGCTACAAAGCACTGACCCAAATCAGCAGGTCTGTCTGTGTTCTCCATCCACCTTCGTATGTTCGGTCCAAACGTGGCACCTGCAAAGCATATAGGTAATATTATTATGTACGCGTGTATGGTTAACAGATTCAATCCAGGCTGTTGATAGCCTATTAGACCTGAAAGACGAACCATAAGCCATAATAGTTTTGTCTATATTTAATATTCTACCAAATACATTAATATCTAAAGGTCTACTTAAGCGTCCTCTTGATACAAACACAAACAAAAGTATGCTTGTAATATGTAATGACAAACGGTTGCATTCTGTTTCTTCATCTGTTTATTGGCAAAGAGTTCACAGTCGAAGATATTCTTCTCATTTGTCAGAAGATATTAACTTAAGGACTCATGTTTATAGGACTTTTATTTCTTGTTTTGATGCATACTACTTCCTCTCTAAATATTCTAACTTTTTTTTTTCAGAACACTCTGTATATGCAGTCTACAGAGTAAGTAAAAAGTATGAACCATTGTTTATAAATAGAGTCCTGCGTATGGTTACATAAAGCCACAAAGCATGTGATGCAAACTACTTCCTCTCTAAATATTCTAACCTTTTTTCAGAATACCCTGTATATGCAGTCTACAGAGTTAGTAAAAAGTATGGACCATTGCTTATAAATAGAGTCCTGCGTTTGGTTACATAAAGCCACCAAGCATTTGATGCATACTACTTCCTCTCTAAATATTCTAACCTTTTTTTTTCAGAACACTCTGTATATGCAGTCTACAGAGTTAGTAAAAAGTATGGACCATTGCTTATAAATAGAGTCCTGCGTTTGGTTGCATAAAGCCACCAAGCATTTGATGCATACTACCTCCTCTCTAAATATTCTAACCTTTTTTTTCAGAACACTCTGTATATGCAGTCTGCAGAGTTAGTAAAAAGTATGGACCATTGCTTATAAATAGACTCCTGCGTTTGGTTACATAAAGCCACCAAGCATTTGATGCATACTACTTCCTCTCTAAATGTTCTAACCTTTTTTTTCAGAACATCCTGTATATGCAGTCTACAGAGTTAGTAAAAAGTATGGACCATTGCTTATAAATAGACTCCTGCGTTCGGTTGCATAAAGCCACCAAGCATTTGATGCATACTACCTCCTCTCTAAATATTGGAACCTATTTTCACAACATTCTGTATACATTTACATAAACATCCAGACAGCAGATAAAGTATGCTTAGCATTGACTCGTCTATTATCGCCACGAACAAGAAATATGGCTTAAGTAACTATTTAAAATGCAGTAAATTAACACAATTGCTCCCAGGCCTGAGTGAATAATATAAGGTATAATGTAGAGATAATTCCCAACAATATCTCAAATGAGATATTTCTGAAAGCCGCGGCCTTGAACGAATAATATAAGGTATAATGTAGAGATAATTCACAGCGATATCTCAAACGAGATATTTCTGAAAGCCGCGGCCTTGAACGAATAATAGGCTATAAGGTATAATGTAGAGATAATTCACAGCGATATCTCAAATGAGATATTTCTGAAAGCCGCGGCCTTGAACGAATAATATAAGGTATAATGTAGAGATAATTCACAGCGATATCTCAAATGAGATATTTCTGAAAGCCGCGGCCTTGCATTATTGTTTCTAAGACAGCCCGTTTAATGTAAAAGGCCTACGTAAAATAGTCTACTGTACAAATATTGCACAAATATTTACCTGCCAATATTCCGCAGAAAGTCTCCACTAGGAGCCCTAGCCCATAGCCCTTGTACCCTGATGTAATCTCGGCACCCCCCAGAGGCATGAGGCAGCTTGTCTTGAAAGCTAGGTCGGCGTCTGTGGTGATGCGTCCCTCCGGGTCCTGGGCCCACCCTTCTGCAATTGGCTCACCCTTTCTTCTCTGGACCTCGATCTGAGAAGTAGTTCGTCATTATTAACAGACTTCTAATTTATCGATGAACATTTGTTCATGTTTGTGGACACCAGTACCATAAAAACATAATAAGTATGTTTAAATCTGAATGATTTATGTTGATTTCCTGTCAAATCAAACGTTACGGTTTTGGAAGGCCTATTGTGTCCCATTTCATACTCCGTTTTCTGCTTTATTTGTCACATAGGTATTACTGCGTTCTCATGAAACGGCATTCTGCGGAAACATGAAGAGTTCATATATAATAATCAGGCTTAGGATCCGGGACACTTTAGCAACCAATGTACGCACAACTTGACTATAGAGTTCCTTGAACATAGTAGACAGACATGCTGTGAATGTAAACAACGACGTCAATATGCTGCGTTATATTCTGCTGTTAATAGTACAGTCTGGTGACGGTGGAAAATGAAGTAGGATACATACCTCACAAGTTTTCATGTCCCTCGGCGACGTTGAAGGTGTTAGCGTTACAATGAACAACCATGTACATATTTGTAACTAGTTCGAAAAAACTGTTCACTATGAATTGAAAATGCTTGAGTTCGTTTCGTAGGGAGAGACGGAAGAATACCGTACCTCTGATCACGAACCGGATTGTGCACTAACGCACAGGTAAACAAAACTCAACGCGCAACCTCACTCCATCCGTACTCCGTTGCACTGTAACTTCACTTCATTCTTAAGTTGTCTCGGATCCTAAACCTGATAATAATATATCTGTCATCAAGTCATTGGATCGTAGAAACATTCGTCCAACAAAATATCTCTGGTAAATTGGAAAATATCTAGGCCGGTAATTTTAACTGCGTCAGCTTCTTTTACGAGCCATAAGCCAGGTTAAAGAATATTACTGCTATTGAAAACCACACTTAGGTCTATACCACAAAAATTAAAATAATACATTTTAGAAGAAATATCAAATTTTAATTGCTTGGGCAAACATGATATACAACACAAATATGAAAAACAAATGTGACAAACATAAAATTTTCACTCCAAAAAGTTAAATAGCAGTGATATTTTGAATCTCACAATAAAGATAACAACACACTGAAAGCAGTTGAAATTAGAGTCTTAAACAAATGAGGTCAAATAAGAACATTAAAGCCAGTTTGTCTGGGCTCTTCATATCTGCACTGTGATTTAGGCGAAAAGTGTATTCGTGGGACAAAGAGGACATAGTATGTACCCCGTCCTCAATAATGTAATATAAAAATATAACTTTAACATGCACATTAAGTTACATTGATAATTATTTTGTTAATTTTGCAGACTATTACGGATTTTCGTTTGTTTAGAATGTAATACTGTTAAAACAATTGTTCCGATGTTACGCTGGACCACGTTACAACTCACTTTGTTTATATCTTCAGAGGATGGACATAATTATCTTTGCTTAAAGTATGCTATAACCACACTGCATCTAGTAAAATACACACGTACGTAAATTATGGCACACATTTAATTGAAGACCTGAATTGACAAACATCACAAGTCCATTGAAATATATTTTGTGCGAGATCGTGCGTATTTGCTTGGTTTCCGCACAAAACCAATCCGCGGAAAGTCTAAAATTCCACATTCAGTATTCCCAACCTAACACACATAACAATTTCCCTCTTCTTACCGCTTAAGTGACATATTGATTTTACTGCTTTAGGCTTTTAACATATTATTTTTAGAGACGTTCAATATAGTAATAATTATAAATTGGAAACTTACCACTGTAATTTCACCTAAATTGCACTGTTAATTATTGTTTTTAAATATTTGCAAAAATTAAGTAAACTCTACAACTCCACTAAAGTTACAGCATTCGTGATGCAAGTAACATTAAGGAAGCCGTAAAAAAATCAACAAGATTCCAGACTCATCATAGACTGGGGAAAAAAAAAGACAGACGTATATCACGGCCTGCTGGACTATAGTAAACACAGAAAACATTTTAAAGCAACAATGTTGAAGATAGATATTTTTGTTTTGCAAATTTGCCGTCATTGAACAGAAACCAAGATGGAGATTTCATTGCAACTAATTAGAAATTCCTCTTTCAGGTATGTAATAAACGATCTTCGCACAAAATAATGTACGATACACGAGCGGTATGTTTTCTTTCAATTCTTGGAAATTAAAAAAGCTCAACTACGTTTTGCTTTTTCAAACTTTTCCTCGAACATGAAAACTTCAACATACCGCTCTTGTAACGCATATTACTATTTTCAGGAGAGGAAGACAACCACTTGCAATATAAGAATATTGAAATAAATATTTGTATGATTAAAAAACACAGGCTTAGAGTCGGAGTTTGGATATTCTTTCTTAAAGGATGGGAGCCTATGCAGAACACATAATATATCATGTAAAAACTCAAATTCGGTCAATTTTGGACTTGGAATGTTTGTCAGTTCAGGTCTTCAATTTGTTATACCAAGGTAAGTATTACAGCTATACAGTTGTAACTAGTATTATTTGAGTGACAAGCCCAGAAAGATTTATATATTACTCCAAAGATGCTCAATGTAAGTTCCATTCGTGACTGCACAAATGTCCAGTCCTCAATCCAGTTCATCTCAAATTTTTTCTAACACGTTCCAGTTAATCATTGTCTCCATAACTGCCGTAATTTTATTCCCACAAAAAGAAATCACATGGAGTGAGCTCAGGAGAGCAAGGAGGCTAGTTCATCCACTGCTCATCTGCATCATCAGCTCTCCCAATCAAACGGTCTGGTAGTGTAGCATTCAGGATCAAGATTTCACGAACACTCCGGTAAAAATGAGGAACATTCCGTCGTAACAATTATCAGCTAAACCTTTCTACGCAAATAATCCTTTAAGGCAGTAGTTCCCAAACTGGGGGGTCGTGTAAGGAGCTGAGGGGGATCGTGAAATTATTTACAAAATAAAACAAAAAAACTTATTTATTACGGTACAATACACTTACTATGTATTCAAATAAGATATAACATAAAAATAAAAAAGTTTCATTAGTTATAAACTATACACAAAATTTATTAATGCAACAAATGTGCCTATTTTTTCACAAAATAGCTCTCAAATCTGGACTCTGTATTCGATACATGCATAGTGATGCTACTTTCAAGTTCAATGAGATTTCTTGTCCTTGTTTTGATGACAAATATGGATAAATATGAGGTTGCAAATGTTATAAAACTTTAAGAACTTCTTTTGAAAGTTCAGGGTATTCATGCATTCTTTTGAACAAAAACTGGTCTACATTCTGTAAAAGTGCCTAGTTTCAACATTCCATCAGTACACATTTAAATTAATTTTTCATTCAAATTGCGCATTTCACTTGTACTAATATATATTTGGAATTTCACCCAATTGAACGCAACTGTCTACAAATGGATTTGGTATCCATCTGTGATTGTCGTATTGTTTTGGCTGTCTTCCGAAAATACTCAAAAGCTGTTTAAAATTGTACAAATTTAATTCAATATCCGCAAAAACAAACTCGGTGTCATACGTAGTTAAATTTTCCACGAGTTTTTTAATGCACTGGAATGGATCAAATTTGTTTTTTTTTTTGTCAAGTGACATCTATCAGAAAAATACGTTTCTTTATAAATCATTTGATTTTATCCCCGGCTGTTATGTTAACATCTTGGCCTTGCGAACTGCTATTCAGAGTGTTAAGTGTTCCAAAATATCAGCAGAGTAGGCTACTATAAATGATATTCATGTAATATTTCGTGTCATTGATGCATTATATACTCGTACTTCTATTTTGGTCATTTTAGGTGGTATCCACTAATTTTGGTTAAAATCATCAGTTTGATAGTGAAGGTCCCTTATAAAAGTCTCGCCCAAAAGTGGGTTACGCCTTCAAAACGTTTAGGAACCATTGCTTTAAAGTGCAATTGCTACAATTAATGTAGAATTTTACATGACAGAATCGACAGATAAAGGGAACATCTGGCTATCTTTGACGAGAGTGCTGATATATAGCAACCTCTCCTTCTCGACAACACATATTGTTCACGCATGGTTTGGTTAGTTTTACGCGTGTTAGCCTATAGGCCTATCGGATAATATTGTGTTGTCAGGCAGATAGTGATTGAATGTTCTGGTTACAGTAGATTTGTTCCGAAGTCAGTTTATCAGTATCATCTGTATTTTCATTGCCCTGATTACATGTTTTCTTTGTAAGTATAGGCTTATGTGTATTATTTTGTACGCTTTCATCAAATACACATTTTGTCTCTAAATTAGGCCTATACTAGATACCTACACTTTTTGCAATAAAATTTTAAGTGAAATACAAAGCTCATCTACAAATAGCAGTAGCAACGAAAAGTCAAACTCGTAGAGATTTCAAAATTTAGGTATTCTTTTTCCACTTAAAACAACAGTACTATATTTGTTTTTTTGAAAGATGGGACATGACAGCAAAGTTGCGATCGGAAAAACAACTGAATGTCACATAGCGTGGTAGGCCTGTTGCTATGGTAACAACAGTTGAGTTGCCAAACTTACAGTTCCCACATGGTGAGTGTTTAATAGCTCTCTTGGCGATATTTATTGTGCACACAATGTTAGCATTGGCACGTATCGTCTTTGATTCTCTGTCGATTTTTGTATTGTTTTCTTGCCTTCGCGTCTATTGTTAATGAATGTTTTAACGTCAGTCATCTTGACGACAATTGCTAGCTCCCATCAGCTGGCAGCGTGGTAGCCCATATTGGCAACATGGCACTGTAGTTCCAAGCTCGGCCGCTTAACTGTCATGTCCCATTTTCAAAAAAAAAAAAAAAGAAGTAGAGGCGTACTTTCGACTGCTTAAGTGTTATTCAAGTCACCAAGGAGCTGCTGTGGGGAAAATGTGGGCAGATCCCACTCTCTACCCTCTGCAATGCAATTAATACAGAAAAGGGACGTAAATGATGAAATGATCGAAATCGTATGGTGCCGACAATGGCCATATCTCCAATTCTCTCAATTTTGCAAGAAAGTAACACAATGCATTCTACTGATTCGCTTTTTGACTTGAACCCGCTATAAGAAGATTATCAGCTAAAACCTTCTACGCAAGTGTTTCTTTTAGTGCAGGTGTTGTATGTTCTGTAACTTGCAGCATCAACCAATTTTTCAGCGTATCCAATTTTCGGGACTATTATACGTCGCGAACTCCCCTCAATTCCGCTGGTATCGCTCATGTCACTCATGCTTTAAAATAACACTGAATGATGCGTAATAATTTATTTCATTTGTTAAGCTTTGTGAATTACAGTTCAAGAAAAAGAACTACAAGCACGAATACTGTATTATTGGTAGCAAGCCAAGGAAATGAATTGTTGTGAAATGTACTATTCAAAGTGTGTTGACATCTTCATGATAAATTATTACCTTCCCGACAGCCACGGCTGTGGTCGCCATGTCCAACACAAAGCTGTCACCGTTCTTCCCAGGAGCTGCTAGTGACAAAGGATTGGTTCCCAGCGCCGACTGTGAACAAGGTAATGGTCAACAACAGCTACGTTATGTTATTAGTAAACTCGTTCTATTTTCTCCATTTAGTCTTCTCCAAACAAAAGTAATCGAAATTTGTTGACATTCCTTTTATCTCATAAACGCACGAGAACGACAAATAATACTATAGTCCGTCCCAGGAATCTGTGGAGTAACTTCGCGCATATGGGAGCGAAGTGTATCTGTACCGGAGTGTATTGCGGGTAGCATCATCTCGAGTCCGCTATGGGGTAAGGTGCTCGCGGTAGTAGGTAGAGTAGATTTCAGGTAGAAATTATCCCTTCCCAGCAAGGGGTTGCTCGCTTCATTCAAGCAATGCCTCCTCCAGAGTAATCATTGGCCCTAGCCCTCCCACATACCATTTGCGCAGAGGTCTTGTTTCGTCTTTCTACTCCACAGAACCCTGGGACGGACCATTGCTTACTTGCTAAGATAATAAACAATAAACGTTCTCTAAACGAAAGACAACATAAGCCTAATACCAAAGGCGTAGCTGTTAGGGAAAACAAGACAGGCAATGCTTACTCAACATTTAATACAGAAAAATAGATTTCATAGGTAAGATTATTCAAATCTTTGTCACTAAATTCGTAAAAATATGCCACATTTTAATGGTCGGTACAAGACTGTTCGTCATTCACTCATATGAAGCCAGTTTTGTAGATCAATTTACCGACAGAGTCATTGCCCAGGGTGCGCCATAGGAGACTACGCTACACCCGTGATGTGACGAGATGAGATAGTAATGGAGATTTGTTGGGATGACACAGGGGAACCGAACCTCCCGGAGAAAACCCCGTATTACCTGTACCACGGGCTTGCTCAACACAAGTTACAAATAGGGGGTACACCAGGGATCAAACCCGTGACCACAGGATTAAAAGTCCAGCGCTCTAGACGCTAGAGCACCGTGACAGCTGTATACAAGATTGTCGACTGAGAAATTCTTCTTCTATCAATTTCCGACAGCTGTCGTGAACAAAAACAGGTATCAAATGCCTCTGTGGTATAAGCAAAGGAACACTCTTTGCACATCGCAAGAAGAATAAAAGCCGGCGATCCATACACATTCTTTAATGAAACAAAGAAATTATACGCCAATTATAGTAGACACGTTTGTTCAGTCAATCAGGTGACAGTCGGATCTTCACATTATTTATTTAAATGTGCTAGTGAATTAAACTGCATACATATTATTATTTAATTCTTGAACGTAAAATTTTTGCATTTTTCTTGCTATATTCACCTATATTAACAAAATTCAAAATGGTATTTTAAATATGGAAAAGAACACATGATTTGGTTACTTTATTATGAATTATCCATTAGGCCTATATATTTTAATGCTCGAACCGAAATTCATATGGCAATACATAGTTACTCGACAAAATTTAACTTTTCACAAAAAGAAGCAAGATAATGAGAAAATTCAGAACTGTCTGTACACAAACAGTGTGTGCTTTTGCGATAGCTTTATTAAAAATCTGTTCACTGTTATCTATCTGATCCTTTGAGGTGATGTGCCGTAAATTATTACTCATATTACAACCAATAGAATAAACTTGATACAGAAAAGGCGTTCGATAAAGTGTGGCATAATGGCCTCTTATTCAAACTAAAAAACCATCTTCCTGACACATATTACCGTTTAATTCAATCATTTCTTAGAAGACGAACTTATTCAGTAATTTATGAAGGTGTACAGTCTCAGATTAGATATATTTCTGCAGGTGTACCTCAAGGGAGCATTATAGCCCCTTTTCTCTATTTAATTTCTTACACTCATGATATACCAACACCTAAATCAGATTTTCTAACTGTAGCTCAGTTCGCTGATGACATTGCTGTCCTTAGCAAAGGAGATACTGGTGAACAAGTGACAACCAATCTACAAAACTTTCTACAAGAAATTGAAAAATGGAACAAAAAATGGAGAACAGCCATGAACACAAATAAGTCATCAACAGTAACATTCACATACCTCAAAAAAGAAAAAGTACTTCCATTATACCTAAACTGTTCACCAGTACCACAACATGAAGAAGTACGATATCTTGGACTCATCCTAGACAGTCGCTTGACCTGGAATAAACATCTCACTTACACCCTCCAGAGATTAAGATACAGACTTCATCAATTGAAAACAATACTTTCCAGCTCTTGTCTTTCCCTTTCCAACAAAAGGATAATATAATATAATATAATATAATATAATATAATATAATATAATATAATATAATATAATATAATATAATATAATATAATATGAATATAATATAATATAATATAATATAATATAATATAATATAATATAATATAATATAATATAATATAATATATTATGTGATGCTTCTCAAACCTATTTGGCTCTATGGATGTTCATTATGGGGATCGGCTTCTATAAGCCAAATCAAGCGTATTCAAACATTCCAGAATCGGGCACTAAGAATAATCACTGGAGCACCATGGTACATGAGAAATGAAACACTTCATTCAGATCTAGATCTAGCCAAAATAGAGACTGTACTTCATTCTTCCCATACACGATTATATGCAACATTGTCAATACATTCTAACAGCTTAATCAACCAGATTCCTCGGAACTTGCCCCCTGCACAGCCTGGTCGTCGCCTCAAGAGGAAAATACACACTGATTTGTTGATGCTTAGAGGGACGTTAATGGACGTTACCCTCTCCACAAGTGTCATATTGTTGAAATGTTAATTATTTAAGCACAATTGATATTACAAATGTACAAAAATTTTCAAATAAATAAATAAAAAATAGAATAAAAAACTTTCAAATAAACAATCCAACATACGAACAAAGGAATAAACAAACAAATAAATAAATAAACAAATAAACTAATAAATAAATAAACAAATAAATAAATAAACAAATAAATAAATAAATAAATAAATAAATAAATAGAGTAGTTTGTAGAAACAATTCACGTAACTACACCATGATATTGCAAATTTATTTAGAAAAAAGATAATTTTTTTTATTTTACCAAAAATGTTTTGTTTCAGGAAATAAAATTATTTTTTATATTTAATGCTTGTTAAGTAGGCTACTACCGGTATCGTATATTTCTATGTTTTATTTCGTGAAATTAAAATTTCTTCCCTCTCTTCTATATTTGCTTATAATTTTACAGCCTGCTTATTATAAAAATGACTATATCGTTTTTTCCCTCAGAAAGTTTCTTATCTTCAGTTATCACATCTCTTCCAGCTTTAATTACTGCATCGTTTGTCATTCTCGACACAATGCGAATCCCATTCCATTCTTCGTATTGCAATATTTACGTTGCTTGTATTTTACATAGCTATAATATGGCATTTCCTGAATTTAACAAGGGTCTTCCCCAGTTTTCATCTTAAAATGTAGGCTCGTTCAATTTAGCCAAAAAGCAGCTCAACTAATTATTAAAGAACAACAAAATGTCAAGTAACAACACTGAAATTTTAGAATAGCAAATGATGCGCTTATCTGGCTTATTTGAATTGATAAAAGCTGAAAGAGAAATAAACATTTGATGTTACTGTGGGACGCCCGAGACTGAGATGGAGCGATTAGTAAAACTATTACAATTTGAAGGAAGAACGGATCAAACATGGCTAAATTCTTGAAGTTGTTGTTGATGATGATAATTTTTATTTTAGTAGGTGATTTTACGACGCTTTTAGGTTATTTAGCGTCTGAATGAGATGATGATAATGCCGGTGAAATGAGTCCGGGGTCCAGCACCTAAGGTTACCCAGCATTTGCTCATATTTGGGTTGAGGGAAAATCCCAGAAAAAACCTTAACCAGGTAACTTGCCCCGACCGGGAATCGAACCCGGACCACCTGGTTTCGCGGCCAGACGCGCTAACCGTTGCTCCACAGGTGTCGACATGATGATGATGATGATGATGATGATGATGATGATGATGATGATGATGATGATGATGATGATGATGGTGCTTACTCCTGGAAGAACAGCAGCGCCCCAGACTCCTCCTTCAACAGTCGCTATTGGTATCAGACTTAGCTACAGATTTATGAAATATATCAAAAAAGTTTTGCATAATGTCGAATAGTCTCTGTTAACAGGATAAAATTGTTTTTGTATTGATTTTGTGATTTTCGTTTGAGACACGAATAAATCGTTCTTGAGTTTCTGATAATGCATCTATTTTGTAATAATCTGTCAAATGCTTCCAATCAGCTACGTGTCCGTGCGAACAAGCAGTATGCAGAACTTATTTTGATGCGTAATTTCTTAAAACATGTTGGATATTGTATATTTTCTTCATAACGAATATTAATTTTTTGTAAACATAAGTTTATTTTGTTGATATGCTGGATGTATGTTGTTGATCTGGAACAATTAGGCTACAAAGGTTTCTTTAATTTTATTTAGAGACAGGCTTACGTCTTTAACGCTAGTATAATAAATCAATAAATAATATATAAATTAGTAAATAATACAAATGAGAGTTCGCTTATGGCATAACTGAACACTCAATCTTCATTTACAATTTCGATGCCACTGTCTATCAAATTCCACAACGTTCGCAGAAGATAGAAATAACTGGGCTGAAACAAAAGCCAGGTACGCACCTGTTTCGCTCTTGTAGGACTCATCAAAGGTGAGGTGTTGGTAAAAGACATACCCTGCAACATAAAGTGTCAGTATGAGCATTCAGTAGCTCACTTCAATGAGTTGCAAACAAAGCAGTCCACTAAATAATAATTCTCACCAGCAGGCCGCGATCCAACGCAGTGCGCGAGTACCAGCCTGCGATCCCGTAGTGGTTCGACCCTAGAAACCAGAAGCACTAGCTTATGCAACGCATCTCATTCTTCAACTTATTATTAAGCTAGTACATTTTTTCTTCTTTTCTTCCATGTGTCTGTAGACAGAGAGAGGAGAGGTGCTTGTCTGGCGGGATATAGAGCATCCGTAAGTGCTTCAGTCCAAGTAGATTTTCTGTGCACCCGTGATGAAATGAGTAGTGTATAGACTGTGCTGTGTGGCTATGCCAGTGCCACCATCCGCCACACCACGCATTCCTCTCCAGCCATCAAATCCATATACAATACTTCAGAGATATACTCTGAGTCGTCATGTCCTTGACAGAAGGAAGGAAGGAAGGAAGGAAGAACTTGGGGGTGGGAGGGGAGGTTCTTTCCTCTTTTGCAGAGGTACGGCAGATCACCGCCAGTGATATCATATATGGATTTGGAGGCTAGAGAGGAAATCGTAGTGCGGTGGAAGACGGGGACCGGCATAGCTGGGCAGCACAGTCGCCACACAACTAGATACGCAGAAAGTTCATTTGAGCTGAGAAGCTTAGGGATGCTCCGTGTCCCTCCCGATGGGCAGCTCTGCATCTCATTGTTCGACGGATATGGAATTTTATTTTAAGTGTATCTATATTTTTTATATGTTTTATTTTATTTATTTATTTATTTATTTATTTTTAGAAATATGTGTTCAAAGGTCCACTCGATGGACAAATAAGTTAAGCGCATGTGCTAATATTTTTATTTTACATTTTAAAATTTCTTAAATCTCCCCTTCCCTCTTTCTCTCTCCCCCCCCTCTCTCTCTCTCTCTCTCTCTCTCTCCGTGACTAAATTAGTTGAGCCGTTAGTGAATGACCTAGGAAAGCGTATATCAATTCAGTAATTTCAGTAATCAACTGTAATTCTTATTTTGAAAACAATTGAGAAGTGCTTGGTGTACTGCATATTCTTCTTTAATATGGACAACATCTCGACCATTCTATAGTTCGGATCAGCTTACTTGATACCATAAGGGTGAAATCTAACCATTTTCACCCTATAACTACATATGCTAGTGGATTACAGTGATTTTCTAGCTCTCGGATTGAATTTTCTTTTACTAACTTCGTTTCGAATTTCGGGTACTGATAAATACTACAACTGGCAGTTATTTTCTAACCGTTATGTTGGCATCAATTTTTTAATTTATTTTATTTTATTGGGTTATTTTACGACGCTATATCAACATCCAGGTTATTTAGCGTCTGAATGAAATGAAGGTGATAATGCCGGTGAAATGAGTCCGGGGTCCAGCACCGAAAGTTACCCAGCATTTGCTCGTTGTTGGCATCAATAACTTCGGTTTACAGTCAAATAAAATGAAAATGCAAGTACTTAGGCTTGTGAATTAATAATTAATTAGTAATACCGGTATTAATATTAATACCAATACACAATTCAGTTCTGTTTCGTTGTGATTCCAATTCAATTCTATATCCAGATAAGTGTAATTAAATAAGAAATAACTTATAGACCTAATTCGTGTGAAACATACATGTATATATATATATATATTGATATTTTAATTAAATTTTTTCGTGTTTAGATTTTGTCTAAGACAGGAAATAGCATGGTAGCGACTTCTCCAAGAAATAAAATGCTTGAAAGTATTTTAAGTAAGCTATACATTTTAAAGTGGTGTTCTGTTTTCGGAATTCGTACTAATTATTTCACGTGATCAAACTACATTTTTAGGTTAGGTCTCGTGAATCGTAAACTATTTAATTAAAGCATTGAATTTCATATTGCCAGATATTAGATCATACTAATCCGTATTACCAACATAATATGCGAGAATTCCAGAAGGAAAATATACTATTTCATAAATTATTTATTGAATCATGTAGAAAACACCTCGCAACATAAAGATGAGATGTGGTAAATAAATAAGACATGTAGTTATTGTTAATTACTGTATTATTTTTATTATTATTATTATTATTATTATTATTATTTCAATATGTAGCATTGTGATTTTTCCCTCTTTGATGATAACTGGTAATAGTTGGCAACACTGAAAAGACGGCCAAATTAGACTTTTAGGAACTACACTTGCGTGATCCTTATTATACTTCCTGTCCATTTTGAGGCGGCAGTTTTGAGAACCATGAATAATATTGAAATGGAAAATATCGATGATAGTTGAACGTTGACTAAGGAAAACGCAGCGCCGAGAGTCAAATCTTTCGGAATAAATTATGTGCAGTTTGAGGTGCGGAAATAGTAAGTAAAATATTAACAATTTTTCATGAAACAGACATACTTTTGGCCACTACCCAGCCCACGCCGACGTTCTTGGCCTTCTTGATTGCGAGGTCCATACAAAAGTTGCCCACCACAGGGCCAAGTCCGTTGTTGCCGTCTACCCAGGCTGTGGCCGGAGATTCCTTGAGTAAAGATGGCTTTGCGTTGGGTTCCGTCGTCTTGTGCTCGATGTCTGCCACGTACATATCTGGAAATCACAATTTTACTGATTTATTATTAGCTTAACGCTCACGAATTAAAGTGGTCATTAAGTAAATCTCTTGTACATATCTTCAATGCAACCAAAGTCAGCTACAATCTCAGAGCTAGTAAATGAATGAACCATATTGGTCTCAAAATTATAAAAGTAAGAGAATACATTTCGAGAGAAGTTAGTGTAAACTATGTAAGCTGTCTAATTTGTTCATGTGGAATGGCACAGTGTATTTAACAAAATAATACATTAAAATGTACTTTTATATTGCACTTTCATTAAATGCAGAGTCCTCCTTATGTAACACCACGAGACGTACAGAGTGGTTTCTATGGCTGCGAGGTGCGCAGATCTCGCATCTCGCAGTAAAGCCTTGGTTTTTCTGAACCGACGCATGCGAGGTGCGAGGTGCAAGGCCCGCATCGCACAAATCTGGACTACACTAGAGATAGTGAGTGGTTTCTACAGCTGCGAGATGCGCGGTCTGCGCAGCGTCGCAGAGAGGTCTCGCTGCGTCACCTCGGACAGATTCGTCTGGCCGAATTTGTGAGAGGCGCGCACTGCGAGGCTTCAGAAAATAGCTTTGCATCTAGAGGGAAGAAACAATGGTGGGTTGTATAGGAGAGATGTAGATTGGATTATTTTTACATTGCTTAATTGTAAATGAATTCACAACGTTTCGTAGAATGGTTTTATCTTCGTCATAGGCGAAAAAAGGGGAGTGAGAAGTTGAAAATCAATATGAGAGTGCACATAAACAGATAAATAAAGAAAATAATGAAGTATATGGGAAAATAAAATTATTATAATTTAGATATGTTGAGTAGGGAAAACCTCCATTCCCGTCCACGTCGTGGTCTCTGGGGCAGTGTAATTTGTGGTTACACTGAACAAATTTTTATATTTTATCTTGCTCCGAAACAAAAATAGGTACATATTACTAATAATTATGTGTACCCTAAATCTGAATTTAAAATCCACATTGCCCCATCACGTACCATTTTCCGCGGAAAATTAATTTAATTTTTAATGAAAAACTTGTTTTTAATTTTTCACTGCTTCTGGTAAAATGACAACACACTTGGGGTTCAAAACGCCTCATAATATTTGAAAAATGTTTACTGGATACAAACATGATGTTATATAGTTTAAAACAGAACGACAATAAAAATATTTCTTGCATATAATGAGAAAAATTTTGAAATTTGAACTTACATTAAACGAATTTTCTGGATCACTTTTGTTTATAACTAGACCCGATACTTTCTTTTACAACGAACCAACAATAGTTTCCAAGCATTCTGGATGATGATCTTCCTTTCAATCGTCTTTCCATTTCAGATATTTCTTGATGAACTCCTTTCCCATGCTCCTCGCTTACCGCTCCAAGGTTTGGAGAAAATAAATTCAGATGAGAATGTAAAAAGAGTATTTTAAGAGACATATTACACCCCATTTTCTCATATGCACGTGACGTGGCTTCCACAACAAGTTCTATGTAGTTACCTGCCATAGAATTTCCAAGGAAATTTCAGCATACATCTTTGAAAGCACGTCATGTCATTTTTCTGTAATGGAAAGTTTTTCCTCAAACAAAGAGTCAGCCATAACTTTGTGAATTTGTGAACCGATGAAAATGCCTTCTTTTAATTTACCTTCACTCAAACTGGTAAATTTTTCTTTTAAATACTGAAAACCACACCCTTGTTTATTCATTGCGTATACTTCACGTTGAACTGTTCTGAAATTTACTGAATAGAAGGGACCAATATCTGTTAATTTATTACGAGTACAAAATAAAATGCCAACAACCATAAGAAACCGGAAATAAGTTATAAACTCATAAAATGCATTAGCTTTAGTTTTGGTTTACAACCTCCAACCCGCGCCAGACGTTTCCTGGGGGAGAGCTTATCGAAAAATGAAATCATAGTATCTCTTAAAACCCTTATGTGATACGAAGGAAAGAGATGCATTTTCAGATTCAGCGCATACAAAACCATAAGGAACACATTGTTTTAAGTCGGAGCAAAATTCTTATTGTTCAGTGTTATAGAAAACGGGAGAGAATGAGAGCGTGGGTCCGTTCCTTACAAACCGGAATCCTCTGGCTATGAGGTCATAACTAGACAGAAAAGCAAACAGGTTTAGAGGTTTTAAGGTAACAGTCCCACCATAAAACTCACTCATTGAGGGACTAATGCCCTAGTCTGAGGATATTTTCAAATACTCGAAATTTTCAGGCAAAAAGTCGGAAGCTGTGGAGAGACCAGCTTTTAATCAGCGTTCAGTCTGAAGCGGAACAGACGAGAAGGCCTAATCCAAGATAATTAATGATGAAGATAGTGATGATAATGACGATGATGATGGAGTAGGGAGATAGTGTCTACTGGATGCAAATAACCGTGAATCTAGTAGTAGAATAGCATAGGGAAGCGTAAATCTGTAAAAAATGTGTAAAAAAAACCGGCACTCATACCTCAGGAAGGTTTAAACTAGGTCGAAGTTTTCAGATGTCCCCATCAAGCAACCGAGTTTAAACCTCCCTGACGTGTGCTGAGCTATCATACAGTAATATTAAAGCTAAATAGAAAATATTACAACGCCCTTTCACGTGATTCGTTTCGCAGCCGGAAGATGTAGGTTAGTTTATTTTACGGCTCTTTATCAATATATTATGGTTATTTAGCGTCTGAATGAAGGTGATAATGCCGGTGAAATGAGTCCGGGGTTCAGCACCGAAAGTTACCCACCATTTGCTCATATTTGGTTGAGGGAAACCCCCGGAAAAACCTTAACCAGGTAACTTGCCCCGACCGGGAATAGAATCTGGGCCACCTGGTTTCGTGCCAGACGCGCTAACCTTTACTCCACAGGTGTGGAACACAAATCATAGAGAACTCTAGTAAGTACATGGGTTGATTGGAGCATGATAACTGGTTAGCAGGCAAATATGCCACTTCAATCCGTGGGAAAGAGTGATCAGAAAGTTTATTATGGATATAGTAAATGGTTGGATTATCTACAGAGAAATACATGGACAAGACTCCCTGGACCTACTTAGAATCCGATGATACTTGGCTGTTCAATATCTCAAGATGTTTTCGAATTGCAAGAGAATGAGGCGCCCTATTTCATCACCTCGAGGAGTGAAATTTGATATGAGGTTTGATAATAGAGGTCATTTCATGGCAAATCGACCCTCTCAGAAACACTGCCGGATGGAATGGTATAAATGGAGACCAGTAACATTTCGCAAGAAGTGTGATGTAACGCTCTGTCAAAGATGCTTTGAGCTTTACCACACTTGGTAAAGACAGATATTACTAAAATAAGTGTGTTTCATTATTGCTGCAGCATTGTATTGTTGTATTAATTACTAAAACCGTCATAAATAAATTTACTTATATTGGTGTAAATATTTCTGGTTATAATACATTAAATATACAAAAATTATATTTACTTTATTGCAAATGAATACGCAGATATCATAAGTACCCAGAGGTCTATTTATAGACAGGGTGATATTCAACTATTTGGTGCACAGCAGAAGAAACAAAATATGTTCTTGATATCTTATGGATTAAATTTTTGAAATAGATACATTGTTCTAGTTTTTTAAATAAAAATAATTTGGGCTTTAATGGGTTAATTAAATACAACATTCTATAGAAGAGATCCCTTGAGACTTCAAAATAAATTTAAATTTTGTTTCACTATCAATCAGATGGCGGCTTACAAGAATATTGTAAGCACTCTCGCTTTTCCTATTCTTGAAGATATCACTGTCTTCACCAAGAAGAATACAGGATCATTTCCTCTTCATCATTATCTTCCTCTTTCATCATTAGCAAACAAGTGACGAGATCCACCATGCGCTCAGCGACTGATCCACGCGATCTCGCAGCCTGAGAAACCACAAGCCTCGCAGCGTCATTGCGAAGATGGTTCGCAGCGGCGGCCTCGCATCTCGCACGTCGCATGCGTCGGTTCAGAGAAACCAAGGCTTTATAGAAACCACTCACTATCTCTCGTGTAGTACAGATTTGTGCGACGTGGGCCTCGCACCTCGCACGTCGCATGCGTCGGTTCAGAAAAACCAAGGCTTAATTTATTGAAGGCACTACTCATCGCTAGAGTGCCTTTTCTAATTGCTTGAGAACATATTCATCGTGCGTAATGTAGTGCAAGCTACTTATTTATTGTTTTACAATAAAATATGCCTATTACAGCCAGTTTTTGTAGTTTTAAGTTAAGCAAAAAGTGGAAGAAAATATTCGACAAGTCATTTCGAATATTTCGCAAGAAGAGATTAGTCGAGTAGGTAGACCTATTTTTATTTATTTTAGTAGGTTATTTTACGAGCTTTATCAACATCTTAGGTTATTTAGCGTCTGAATGAGATGAAGGTGATAATGCCGGTGAAATAAATCCGGGGTCCAGCACCGAAAGTTACTCAGCATTTGCTCATATTGGGTTGAGGGAAAACCCCGGAAAAAACCTCAACCAGGTAACTTGCCCCGACCAGGAATCGAAACCGGCCACTTGCTTTCGCGGCCAGACGCGCTAACCGTACTCCACAGGTGTGGATAGTAGGCCTATTTCAGAACGCTTTATGGCGATTTCAAAAATGTATTTAAGCAGAAAAAAGACACTTTGAACATCTCTTGGGGCATTATGTAAAATGCACTTTTATTTATTTTTAAGTTTTATACAGTATAAGCACTTTTCCCGCTAAAAAGGTTTTAGAAACTAAAGTTACTACCGTAGAAACGGATGCCTGTTTTTCGGTAACTTAGGGAAGCGTATAACAGAAAATACAGCTATGCTTGCGTTGTGAGGAAAGCGTCATATACACTTTTTTTCATCAAGATTTGAGAGATTATGAAACTTTATTGCAAGTAAACCATTAAATTTACTTTAATGAAACCACTCCAGAACGAACGAGGAGCACAGTTTGTGCATAGTGAATGTACTCTATGTTTTGTTAATCCTAGAGTTCACATTCCTGCCGCTAGGTTGTTTTGTTTTGTACAGCTGCAGCTGAAGCTCGTATTACACTACCGCTGTCGTTAGGCCGTCACTCACATTGTTTTGTTGAGCTGCAGCTCGTATTTCTTATTGTTGTGCAATGGTTATCTTTTCTTTTTAAGAGAGCTCTTAAAATCAATCTCTTGTGGTGAGGTTTTGCTAATATTGCCATTTTGTTCATAGACAGCCAGAGCTACAAAACAACCTACAAAAGAAGACATTAAGCATTATAACACAACAATCATTTAATGCGCGTGTGGAGAAATAGTACTGCGTTTTAAAATTTCACACCAGTAGGTCAGTCATTACTGCCCAACGTACATTGCATAGAAAATTCGAAAAGAACCCACCTAGTGAAAATTCAATTCGTGCATGGTACAAACAATTTAAAGAAACAGATTTTCTGTGCAAAGGAAAGTGCTGCCAAGACGTTGGCTAGGACGTATATCTAAAAATGATATAGCCCTCAAGATCACAGGACCTCACGCCGTATGATTTCTTTTTATGGGGTTACATCAAAGACAGGATATTCGTTCCATCGATGTCGCTTAATATCGCACACCTAAGGCATCGTATCATCGCAGGGATTGACACTAACGACAGGTCCATGTTAAGGCGAGTGTGGCAAGAATGTGTGGATGTGTGCCGTGTCGGCCAGGTACGTACTTTGAACATTTGTAGATGTAAAAAAACAACTTCAGTAGTTTACATGCAATAGAGTTTTGTAACCTCTAAAATCTTTATGAAACACATTGTATTATTGTATTATTTCCAGTGTCACAACAGCTCTCGCGGTCTTCCAGAAACAAAACGTCATTACTTTCTACCTATCCACTGATCTGGCTTCAAATTTCTTGCTGTTGTCGCTATTTGTACTTCCTTCAGCCAAGTAACTTTTATATTACACATTTTCCTTCTCTTCTGTGGAACTTATTCCATAATAATAAATTGATTCTCAGAGGACTATTAGCTTATTTATTTCTATCAAGCCATAGCATATTCAATAACACAAAGCAAACAATAACAGAAGTTATAACGAGTTATGCCTTACAACTTCTTTGCTTACAAGGGAAGACTCGAGCTGTCAGAAAGAAATATTGGATATTTCTACATCATTAGTAAGAGCTAATGACGTAATTATCAAATATTGGATATTGGATATTTCTACATCATTAGTAAGAGCTAATGACGTAATTATCAAATCTAAAAAGAAACTTCTGTTTTTTTTACTGCCTTTATGCAGAAATTATACTTCAACTTCGGCACTTTTTAATACAATTATCCTATGTAATTTTTTTTACAATAGTGAGACATCAGGCCAATTCAAGTATAATCGTTCAGAAAATGGTCCAAACAACCAGGAACCTCGTAACGGTGACTGGCAATGAACACACTCTCGCAAACCGAATCCAAAGCCGAATTTGTTTTGCGATTCGAACGCAATACAGTTCTCTGACCTTATGTCTTATGAACGAATACTCCATTGGAAAGCTATTCGACGAAGACAACGAGAAAGCAATAGATACAAAATAGTCTTCACAAACTGCCAAATATGTTGAAGACGAAAGCGAATGGTCCCAATCAGAATATGAGCCCTCGATGGAAAAGAAAGCTCGATCAACTGTCGCCATTACTGATGAAATGAAATGAAAGATTGTTGCTTTTTCAGGAAAAAAAAAAAAGATGGAAGACCTAAAAAAGTGACAACAATTCAAGCTAAATTCAAATACGTAAGTAGCTTGCGACAATTTCATCGCTGGGAAAGGCAACTCGTTCGCGATGGCAATAGAGGAGATGTGTTGAAAAGGTTGCGCTATTTGGTATTCTAGGACTTCGATAATGCTGGGTCATCTGCTTCACGAGTCCGACATTCAAATTTGGGCCAGAGAGCGGGTGTAGCGTAGACTAGTCTTCTATGACGCACGCTGGGCAGTGACTCTGTCGATAAATTGAAGTATTCAACTGGCTTCATAGTAAAAATAAGTTTTTTATGTGAGTGTACCTTATGACAACTGTTACAAATGATGTTTGGAGTCCTATGTCGAACACATAAACGTAAACAAATGGGAATTCTTATATATTGTGATTTATTTCGTATGTAACGTGACGTGTGAAGGTCGCTTCTGCTTAAACGCACTGGAAAATCATATGTTTCTTATTAGATTCGATAACTACGTCATTATTTCTTGCTAATGATATAGAAATATCAAACATTTCTTTTTGACAACTCGAGTACTTCTCTTGTTAGTGATGTTTGTTAAAATCCCGAACGGCAGCTTTCTTTGTAGATATAGTGACTCGTGTACGCAGTGCCATCTGTCGATTCAGTCTTGTATGCTTGAAGTTTCGATGAATTCCTACTAGAGCGCCTTTCTCTCCCCCACCTCAAGCATACTATTCCTCGTCAGTCTTAAGCCTACGCCATCTGTAAGCTAGTCACAATAATACATCACGCCGACACCGTTTCTGTAAATGCTAATGTAATTGGATACTTAACAGTAGAAAGGTGCAAAGTGCCAAATTTATGAACAGTATTTTATTAATAAATAACTTTTGATCTTGAACAATTTTAAGAATATATTTTTTTAGAATTCAATTGATAATACTTACGACAACTTTTCACCTATCTTCATCAATAGTTTGATGATACTACTAAAATTAACACACTGAGAGACAAAGAAAGGTGTTAAGTCTCATCAACATTTCGTAGATACTATGATCCATTTATTATCCACAGATCTGTTAATTTCTGCAAATACTTCCATTAAAGTGGTTTTGAAGACTGGCAGCAAATCACCCTCACCACTTGGAACTAAATATTGCCGATTTTCATTATGATTATCATAGTTATATGTTGACGTCGTTGTACTGGTATGACAGTAAAGAGACCCAACAGACATGTTGATAGTGTTGATTAATCTTGGTCACATAACAGAAAATAAAGCTATTTTCTGCTCGGGAGTCAGTTCGCTGCATTTTATTCTGCATATTCATACCACTTACAGTAAAGAGAAACGTGCTCATTTTAATAATATTTCCTCCATTTTATTGATTTTTAACACTAGGAATTGAAACGTTTAAAACAAATCAGCTGTGTCATCTAGAGATAATGCATTATGTTTCTATGTAATTCATAACACTACATTACCTACGTATTATGTTGTATAAAGGTATAAGATTTACCTATGTTGATCTTCCTGTACGTAGAAAACACCACGGTATGTAGCTAATCAATCATGTCTTTTGCCATAACTTCACTATTAACACGACAAATAAACAACTGAGGGAAATGAAAACTAATGGCACATTGCACCTTTTTATGAGAGAGCCCTGGTAACTCTGCACCACTGCCATCTTCCGGTGGTCTTAATAACACTCTACAATATTCTGTGGACCTAGCCCTGTTGATAAGTAATGTCCCTTGGCAACTTGCACCATTCTAGTGAAATATCACTTTTTTTTTTATTTTGGCACTTAGCACCTTCCTACTGTTAAGTATCCAATTATAACGAATACTGAAATTGAGAGTGACGGGTGAATGATGGAAGAAAACGGGACAATCTTGTTAAGTAATTTGTGCATGAAGTGAGAGATTGTCAAACTAACGGATCGTCAGTTATTTATTGATATAAATTGATAGAATTGCTCTAATTTTATTGTAACGTTATGAAACTGACATTTATTTGAATTTCGTGAGTAAAATCTGACAGATATTAGTAAACCTGATTGTTAAAGAGTCTTTCAACCATTTTTCTATGACGTCTCACACTCATGTAAGATAAGCTTATGGCCTGTTTGATCGTCAAGTGATGTAAGTCAAAAAAACCTTGTTCTGAGAGAAAAAGGATTTTGTTCCTTACACTTTAAAAAACACTGGAAATTCTAGTAACAATTCCCTCTACTGATGCTGAAACACGTGATGGAATAAATGCGTATGCTAACTGTTAAAATGTATCAGTGGTACCCGACTTGCTCCACCAGGCAGAAAACGCGGAGACGAAAATAATTTTTGTGCTCAAATTTCTAATGCGTTCTGTTGATAGTTTTTATGAACTATGGTCTTACTCCATTTGTCAGATTAATATAGAATACGATGGCACTACTAACTCAATTTTGATAATTTCTGACTTAAATACTCGGCGACCAATCAGCCCATACCCAGACGCAAGCATATTTCTCCTCTATCTACTTCTACTGTTTGGCTTCTTGAGTTCCCACACAATGACTCTGACCCAGCATTACATAATTTCATCCGTGTCCTTCACCCAGTAATCGTCTCTATCATAGTCAACTGTACCCTTATCAGAGTCACAGAGTTAACCATGTCATGTCATGACATATTCATTTGCTCATACGTAATCAATAATCATCTTAATTCAAAAATTGGATAGTTTCGTTCCATTCTGTCCCCGTTTTCAATGAAGATTGTGAGAGCTAACATTATCTACGAAATGAGAAAATCTCAATCTCGTGTTCAGGATGGCGTAAGGCCTTTACCATGCGCTAGTGAAAACTAGTACCATCAAATGGGGTCAGTTTAGTACACTTTTGACACATTTGTATGCCTGCAGAAGACTGTTTTATCTCAGCCCGATTTGATTTTACCTTTAAAGCTTCAATCCTAATGATGAATTTAAGCTCTTTTGGAGGGCTCTACGTAGAATACAATGATTGCAATCTGTTTTGTCTGTACTAATATTGCCCCATCTAGTGGGGCCAATTTAGTACAAACTGGTTTTCCTATGAAAAAGCATAGGCAGAGACTTGGTACTATTCTCACCTCCATCAGAAACATTTCTTCCGATTCTCAAGAGATACAAGATCAATTTTTGGTACAAAAAGAACATTTTTTTTTAATATTTGGCAACGAATTTATTAATTTACCATTTTCTCTATAAAAGTCACCAAAAATAATAGAAACAACATCAAAACAGAGAACAATCTTTATTTATCACTTAGTAGGTACAAACTCCTGAAAAAGAAGAAATCTTCTAGGTGAAAACCTATATAACCTCGCCTCTTCTTTTAACATTATCAGTCCTTTACAAAAAGTTTCTTTCCTCTTCTGAGGTGAAACTGGTCCTCACTGCACTATTTTTCATTGCGTCTGAATCCTACTCTTTTCCATTTCAAGAATTAACGTGCTGAATGGAATTTCGTACCTGTAAACAAATAGGTAAAGAGAATATAAATTTGTATCGCCTAGTTCGTTTTCACCTTAAATTATGGGAAGGCCACAAACAGATAGAACACTGATAAAACACTACCGATACAGCCTTTCAGAACCCTCACGGAAACTGATTTCCTTTCCCTTTATTTGATCTAGAACATCTTGGATAATCACTCTTGTGTAGTTTCGATAGACTCTTGGACCCAATTTACGAACGTAATTCCGTGACATTGTTTCTGGAACGAAAAACAGCGTCTTTTAGATTGGAATATATGTGTTCCAAACTCACCCTCCCAAACTTTAGACTCAGCATGGGTACTAAACTGACTCCGCCAAGCTTCATTTTTACATTTTAGTTGAATAGAATAATAATGAGTGCACTGAGAGAAACAATGATCTCAAATTAAACAGGGATAGTTAATTATCAAATGTCACATTCGAGAGTGGTCTTTGTTATCTGGTGACCGTTAGGAACCTTACTCTGTCTGTCTGTCCCTCTGTCTGTCTGTCTCCCGAATCTCCGAAGCTGAGAAATCGCCCGAACAGTCACTCACTAAACTTATCGCTTACTCCTGGGAGTTGTACGACCCCGTGCGCATAATGATCCTGCCTGCATGGTCTACGTACGGATGAACATTCGTCGAACCACTTTATACTTACATACACATATATGCACACAAAACCCCCATTCAGTCATCGAATATTATTACTAGGCCTGAGAAATAGGCTATATGCCGTTATAGGCTACTACTAGTGCGCTTCGTGCGCCTTTGACTTTGAGTATGTTTCAGAGTTGGGTGAGTTAACGTAGTGTCTTTCGTTCGTTTGAATTGATGCTTATCATCACAGTACATTATGTTAGTCCTTAGCATTTTGGTGGTTGAAATGCCACTCCTTTGACTTCGAAACACAATTATCTGCTAAAGAAAAATTTAAAGACATAATTTTCTTTGTTAAAGAAAAATTGCATTATTTTAAAGACATTTTATTTTCTGTCTGTAGAAAATACACCTAATATAACACTGACAATTATCAGCCTTATTATTTTACTATGTTAATATAATGATGTATTACGTTTTTGTTTTACATAATTTTCATTTCATGTATTGTTGCAGTGAATAATAAACTACATTTTCAAATTTTCGAAGGAGAATGATTGATTACATGTTGCTAGAAAAAACAGCCTTACATCTAGAAAACCTTCATTCCACTTCTGCAGAAACAGTGAGAACATATTTCAAATATTTTACACAAGCATTATCGATCTCAAAATCTGTATCATTATTAATAAATTTCCTCATTTGAAACTGTCACAAATTTTGTGCGAGATCGTGCGTATTTGCTTGTTTTCCGCACAGAACCAATACGCGGTAAGTGTGAAATACCACATTCAGAATTCCCAACGTAACACACATAACAATTTCCCTCTTCTTACCGCTTAAGCGCGACATTCATTTTACTGCTTTAGGCTTTTAACATATTATTTTTAGAGACGTTTAACATAGTAATAATTATAAATTGGAAACTTACCACTGCAATTTCACCTAAATTGCAATGTTAATTATTGTTTTTAAATATTCGCAAAAATTAAGTAAAGTCTACTGCTCCACGAAACTTATTGCATTCCTGATACAAGTAACATTAAGGAAGCCGTGAAAAAATCAACAAGATTCCAGATGCGGATGTTATTACTGCAATATGTTATATAAATAATATTGTTAAAATATTAAAATGAAAAATAAATCATTACATAACCTTACCGTTTAAGTTCGCATTTATAGACTGGGGGAAAAAAAGACAGACGTATATCACGGCCTGCTAGAGTATAGTAAACACAGAAAACATTTTATAGCAACAATGTTGAAGAAAGATATTTTGGTTTTCCGAAGTTGCCGTCTGGTATGTTTGTTTTCATGTTCTCGGAAATTAAAAAAGCTCAACTACGTTTCGCTTTTTCAATCTTTTCCTCGACCATGAAAACGTCTACATACCGCTCTTGTAACGTATATTACTATTACATAGAGCTAAATATCCATAATGTTTATCTAGTATTGTTTCATCTTATTTGCTACATTTTTCCCTATTTCGTGTTCAACTATTCAGTTTCGTCACAATATCATTGACTACATGTTATTTTCTGTCTGTAGAACATACACCTAATATAATATTATATTTCACTATGTTAATATGATAGTATATTACGGTTTGTTTTACATAATTTTTCATTTAATATATTGTTGCAGTGAATAACAAACCACATTTTCAAATTTTCAAAGGAGAATGATTGCCTGTTGCTAGAAAAAACAGCCTTATATCTAGAGAAACTTCGACTTCTGCAGAAACAATGGGGGCATATTTTAAATATTTTACACTGCCATTATTTATCTCAAAATCCGTATCATTATTACAAATTTTCGCATTTAAAATTAAGTCACAAATTTCGTCCTCGGCATCTTGCTATTATTCTGCTTTACAAGACGTTGAATGTTGCCTGTTACGAATAGCAGTATTCGGTCGTAATGTAACCGATCAACTGAAGTTCACTGCTGAACAAACACACTGAAATCCCCCACCCCAACGCAATAAAATTACGTACTGATACCTAAAGTCAGAGGCGCATGGAGCGCAATGTAACGGCATACAATTCTTAGCCCTAATTATTACATTTCTCAGCTCCATAATTGGGAGTTTTCATGTAATACAATTAACTTCGAGATAGAGTGTACATATTAAAACGTATAAGGTAACATTTACGTACAATGCCAGTAACTTTTCATATTTAATTTTATGAATAAGACGAGATGTCCTACTCTAAGTTTTGGACGTGACGCGAAGACCTAGAAACCTCAATGGCACTTCGTCTGATGTCAAAGACAAGTAGACGCATCCCTGTAAAGCCAGAGTCTATTTCTAGAGCAGCAGTTTACGTCTGTTGATAAAATGAGTATGTTTACATTTTTGGTGGCTGGAAGGTCGAAAATGAATATGAAACGCACTTCTTCCTTCCTCTTTTGTTATTTTTTATCTCTTTCTATCTACCTGTTCTTTCTTTCTTATTGCTGTCCTTGTTTTTTTACTTCTATACGCCTATATCATATTTGCTGAGTTACTGCTGCTGCTACTGCTGCTTCAGTTATAATGAAAATAAATGGGCGTACAATTAGTTCAAGACCCGACGTTGTGCAAACCACATGAGGATCGAATTCCAGTTCATTTGATGGGAAACCGACTGCTGTTATAACAGCTAGCTACACTATGTTAAAACACATGGATTAGTTCGTCGTTTGCCTATATCTTCAAATTTTCTCTTTTATACAATATACTCTTATAGGAAATAATTAGTATTCGAAATATTCAAGTTAAGCTTGAGGGTATGAAAATTTAATCTATTTATCTAGAGTATCAAACCAGAGGTCTGCATCGGACTTTTTGCTCGAGGGAAAAGTAGTTCACAGCACAATCCGATAGGTAGTGCACATGCATGATGGGTAAAATTGTCACGAGCGATAAATCCTCGAACGGTATAAGCCGAGCGTTAGACATTAGTTCTTGTTACAGTGATAAACTGTGTAGTAACATCATAGATGTTTATCATTTCAAAACTTTGCAGTGTTTAACTAACCTCTCCATAGTACAATTACAAAACTTGCTTTAAAATGTAATATAAATGTTGTAGGTAAATGTTTCCCCCCCCCCCCTCCACACAGGAGTGATTTTGTTTTTGCCACATCTGATAGTGTTATTGGATGTAAATGTAATTATTATAAACGGAGAACACAATCACGATAATGCAAGAACTGTATATATATATATATATATATATATATATATATATATATATATATATATATATATATATCTCAGTTTAACCTCTCCCTTCTAGGTACATTTACACGACCCACGCCACCCGGGCCTTACAGGGCCGCGACCTGTCGGGAGAGGAATTACTATGGATCACATACATACTTTTTTGACCACACAAGGACATGGAGGGCCTCCCCGGATGAGGGATCAGCTCAATGCCGGGGCCACCTCCAATACAACACAAACATTTAAGACATTACACATCATTCACTCACACATATGAAAGGATTAAGGGAAGGATCGCCGTCCATGGCCGGACTTTCAAGAGGTACAATCCCGGCATTTGCCTGGAAATAACTGAAGAAACCATGGAAAACCTCAGTTAGGATTGCCGGCCCCTGGGATCGAACCCCGGACCTCCCGAATGCGAGGCCAGCCCTCTACCACTCCGCTAGCCCGCTCGGTGAACTGTATCAAGTTTTCTAATAATAATAATAATAATAATAATAATAATAATAATAATAATAATAATAATAATCTCTAATAATTAGTGTATCAATATTTGCGTCTGTAACAGTTGTGCAGCATGATTATTCGTTTTATGATATTTTCTGTGACGTTATCTCTGTACTAATATTGTTATTAATATACTGCTATATCAATAATATTTTGTAAAACGTTTCTACATTGTCGCAGTATATAGGCGGAACACTATGTATGTACCTAACATATTATATAATCAAATATTGAATAATTATTAATTACAATTAGCAATAATAACTGTATATCGAAGTTTTTCATACTATTTTATTTATAACTTCATGTTCCTGTTTTGGTACGTTCCATTGACTGTTCCATTAAACGTTTGTCATAAACGCAGAAAATAAAGCCTTATTTTTACCGTGTGAGCAAAACATATGTGTATCTTATCTGTCGCCTTTCATACAAGATAAGACATGTCGGTGAGATGATCTTGTACTGTGCTTCTATTTATTACGAGCGTATCACGACCGATTGTATCTCACTCGAGGGTCCGACACTCGACCGAGTTCAAGCGAGCGATTTAACTCCAATGCAGCACTCTGTATCACACATTTATAGATAGCAGAATATATTAATAACATTAAGACTTTATATAAATATACGAATCTCTTTCACTATCTTATTTACTTACAAATTGCCTTTAAGGAACCCAGAGGTTTACTGCTGGCCTCACATAAGCCCGCCATCGGTTCCTATCCTGAGTAAGATTAATACAGTCCTCACCACCATATTTCACCTCCCTCAAATCCATTTTAATATTATCCTCCACCTACGTCTCGGCCTCACCAAAGGAAAGGGAACTGCACATCGCACAGAGACAACTGCACAATGTGCAGTTTTTGGCATGCCTGGGCTAGTGCCTTTTATGAATTTTGCTTCGTAGAACCTGGTAGGCCTATTTCTATTTTTCTATTGAGAGAAAACATAAGAGAATCCTATTATGGTTTCGTGACATCCTACCTGACAACTACAGTATCGTCTTTGAACTATCCACTAAATCCTCTACCTTTGCTACACTGGAATTTCGAACCCAAAACTTTCTCGTCACAGTCGTGATGCCAAAAAAGCAGCATGCTTGCTAATTGCAATTTAGTATACATTTGTGTCGAATCGTTATGGCTCCTGTTAGAACTGTAAAAAGAGATCTTGTGTCCAAATGGATTGAGGGAAAGCAATTTTTGAAGACGGACGGTGTAGTTTATTGTGCTGTAATAAAAACGTCAGTACTTGTGTATTTTGGGGCGCACGGTAGTGTTGCTGCAAGGTCGAAAAGTCGCGGGTTCAGTTCCCGGTGGGTCATGGTCATACGAAATGCAAAACACAATTCGACTTCACTTTGTACCAAATATCTTCACTTAAGTATGCACCTGTCACTTCTTGTGACTAGAAAGGTCATTTTCTGTGCTCGAGAATGTGCTGTCAGACAAACGCGTGAGCTTGAAGAAAATTTGGAGAAATTATTTTTAGTACATTGTTTCAGAAGAAAATAAAAATTTAATGTAACAATGTAGAACCAAATTTTGATAGTGAATATTATTACTGTTTTCCGCTTCATCGTGCATGTTTTGTCATATGAATGCATGCATGTTTTAAGATATGATTATGCATGGAAATTCGAGCTCTACTTATAAGTGACACCAATAAGACATCACTCACGAGGCAACTAAGCAAGAATGGCGAAAATAAAAGAAACGGAGAATGAGCAAACTAATTATTCAAACGGAAATACTTCAAAGAAAACTCTATTCCACATCCGCGATGACCGCCATAAAACTTACGTAATCTATGCGTAATCAAGCTCCAGTCCCTTGGCTGGAAATTTGTCAGCTGACTATAACTAGAACTAAATGTTGTAGTGGTATGTTCCAGCAAACATTCGGACAAAAACAGAGAGATGTTCAATGCATACTTCTTTAATTTAGGAGCATGCGTGGTTACGTAATTATACTTGAAATTTCGACCGTCTATTGTCAACGAAATGAGGTCATGACTCATGAGACTAGGCTGACGAAAGTCCCGCGTACTCGTAGTCAACAATCCGGCCGACTGCGACTGTACTACAAAAAAAAAAAAAATAGTATCTGCTGTGTGTAGTAGTGATGGGTCCAACCGGCTCTTAGGCGCGAGCTAGCTCGTTGCCTCGCGCTCCCAAGAGAGAGTCGTTCAAAAGCATACATGGGCACAATTTTCGGTTACGTGAGGCACTCGATTTGAAATAGTTTGTTTACTAGGAGAGGAGACTGCAGAGTAGGATGGGAAATATAAACTGCTATGACCTGCGCGTCACCTTATCGTAATCGCTAAGGCGGTCAGTGGCGAATTATTAGGAAAGCGTTTGGTTAACGTGAGAGACTCGAAAACTTTTATTCAATTTGACAAATTAATTCGGCAGCTTTAATCATAAACCTCTTTACTATTTCTCCATCATTGAATTGATTTAAATCACAGGTGAGAAATTGCGAAACTAGCCAATAATATTCCATCACGTTGTCCACGTCCATTTTCTTGAATATTCTGGCGTTTCTCAAGATTACTTAATAGATTTGCACGTTCTCGACCTAAAATAATTTCAGAAAAACCTTATTTCGTTTTCTACGCACATTTGATATTTTTTTTTTTTTATAAATTTCTTTTGGAAAGAATACGTACAAACAACATTTAATTCCTCGTACCTTTTAATGCAGCGTGTTTAAGGTACAATCTCGTATTTAGTATACTATGAAAATGTTAAGATCATAAATTTTCTTCGGAATAGTACGAAAAAATAACATTTAATTTGTCTTACCTTCTAATTCAGCATGTTCTTTATGACATAAGGAGTAATGTCGTTGTATATTAAATTTATTAATGCCTAATAGGATTTTCGAGCATAACATATATCGTATGTTCTTCCCGTCTAAACAGCAAATAAACTCTTCCTCCCATTTCTCACGAAATAATCGTTTTCTAACGCGAACACACTGCTTTGATAATGTCATTATGCCACCACTGATATTGCTTACGAAACTGATATAGAACCTGCCCACGCCTAGGAGCTATGTGAGGGAGGAACGGGGACTGTGAAGATGATGTCACTCAGAGCGATAAGCTCTGTGAAGGTCAGTGAGGCACAAATTCTCAAGTGAGGCACGATGCCCATGTATGTTCAAAAGAGTTCGTTCACGAGCTGGTTGATAGCTCCTTCGTTCGCGAGCTGGCTGCCAGCTCGTTCATTCACGAGAGGCTAGACAGCTCGCGAACGACATCGTTCAAAGAGCTGGTTGCGTAACATATCGAAACTGTCAATAATAGTGTAATCTATGACATTAGGAATCAGAAGGATAACAGGGACAATCGTATTATGTTAAACAAAATAGATGAAAAAACAAAGCCTGCAACATAAACGTTATACAATGTTATACGTATATTTTTCTACACACACATCAGCTGATAGAAAACCGCGTAATATTAGTTCCACATCCGTCCGCTACTGGCGTATGGCGCGGTCTCACCTTCTCTGTCTTTCTCAAAGTAACTGCAGATGTCACGTGATCATGCATTGAATGCCATTGGTTATTCGAGAGCTTGAGTCGTCAGAAGAGCTGTGAGCTGGTTGAGAGTCGCGAGCTGAAGGAACTGGAAGTGCCTCGCGAACGAGCAGCTCTCAACGAGCGAGCTATAGCTCGAAGGAGAGAGTCGTTCAAAAGAGTCAGTTCGTTCACGAACGACCCATCACTAGTGTGTAGGACGGGCCTACCAGCTACTCTGCTACAGATGCAGAAACTTTGCTTGCTCACGTCGCAGTGATCCTTTTGCGCTACTTAGGTGCGCGAAATTAAAGGATTTCAAATGTAGGAAAGATGAAAACTAACAATATATAGGCTAAATACATATGTATATACAGAGTGATTCCCGAGGATTTACCATCACTTACGGAGCTTATTTCCGAAGACATTCTGAGCAAAAAATGTCATATAAACATTTGTCCCAATCTCAATATTTTCAGAGTTACACTAATTTGAAGTTGTTAGTAGAATACGTTTTTTCTTTAGTTTTAAGGGTAAAAGAATCTTACAAATAGAGAATGAACTATTCAGAAGTATTTAATTGACTAGTGTTCTGAAGTTAAAAATGTGTTGTCAATTGCTTTGTACAGATATTGTTTTTCAATTTTTAACTAAAAATGGGATCATTCTTACGAACTTATCACAAAAGTTGTTACAAATCATACGACTTTAGGAACTTGATTCTTTACAGTTTAAGTATGCATCCTAATGTACAGTCTTGAAGAATTTACAAGAGTGGCGTGATTTGTAACAATTGTTGTGATAAATGCCTAAGAAAATATAATTTTGTAGTTAAAAATCCAAAAAGAATTCTGTACAAAGCAACAATGGAATTCACGATACATGTTTAGCTTCAGAATATTAGCTAATTAAAGAAATGATACTCCTGAATAGTTCATTCTTTATCTGTAGTATTCTTTTACCCTTAAAATTCAAGAATAATGGTATTTTACAAACAACTTCAAATTAATGTAACTCTGAAAATATTGAGATTAGAACAAATGTTTATATGTCATTTCTTGCTCAAAATGTCTTCGGATATAAGCTCCGTAAGGGACGGTAAATCCTCGTGAATCACTCTGTATACATATAAACACGCTGTATTACATTAAATCGAACAGGAACATAATTTGTTTTGTCTATGGTAACATTATGGCAGAACAATAAATTGAAATCAAAGAATATAATAATAGACAGCGAAAGTAGTTTAGAATATAGTCTTCAACCATAAGTATGATGTTCCTAACCATCTCTATCATCACTATCTCTACTATGAATAGACGATATCTCCTGAACAGGGCTCTCTGGCAAGTCAAGAACTTCTTTCGGTAATTGACCGCTATTATTTGATGTCTTTCGCCTCAATCTGATAATCAAGGGATCTAAGGAGAGCAGTAGCATGTTCAACAAATCCCGCATTGTGTCTTTGCTTGAAAATGTACGTGTGTTCCATAGTCGGAAGAATGTAGGTACTTTTCTGCGTTTGGATGATTCACTGCAGTCTGTGAATGGCGCAGATGGTCGACCAGCATGCGACACAAAGCAGCCACTCTATGAATCTTCCGGGGAATTAACGATATTAAATATAATAATATTACTTTCCAACCAAGCCTTACGTTGTGACAAAAAACTTTCTAATATCCGACGACACTCTTTTCACTTTCGTTGTAGGCCTAACTGTCCACAGAAATTGACGAGTATTTTACAAACAGTTTTTTGAGCACATTTGTCGTATGTCCTCAAATCACTGTGATTAATAAATACTGAAATAGGAGTTCACAACTATTGACACCATCTTCAGCGTTCCACCATACTTCGAAAAGGTTCTTCCGGAGTATTCATTCATTATCACCAAAAAGCGAAAAACAACGAAAGTAACAAAAAGTAGCAACTGAAATTAACATACGAGGCTCATCCAGAAAGTAAGTTTCCCGATTTTTTCCCCTTGAAATAAACGTAATTAGCCGTGTCAATTGCGCATGCGTAACAGATCTATGACGTATCAATCATATGCCAGCCAGACAGGTCCCGCCTGGTGCCAGTAGCGTGGCAGCAGTGGTCTGAAATGGAAGCTCTTATTCCTTCTCCTGCCGCCTGCGAGGTTCGGTCGGTGATAAAGTTCTTTAATGCACAAAGCATTGCGCCAATTGAAATTCATCGGCAGCTCTGTCAGGTCTATGGGCCGAACATCATGAGTAAGCAGATGGTACGTCACTGGTGTAGGCAGTTTTCCGAAGGTCGTCAAAGTGTCCATGATGAAGAGCGCAGTGGGCGACCGTCCCTCATCAATGATGATCGTGTTGAGCTGGTGCGGCAGTGCATCATGGAGAACTGTCGCTTCACGATTACGGAGCTGAGCAGCCATTTTCCGCAGATATCGCGATCCTTGTTGCATGAGATTGTCACTAAGCACCTGCTGTTCAAAAAAGTGTGTGCCAGGTGGGTGCCGAAAAACCTGACACCCGAACACAAAATGCAACGTTTAGGAGCAGCATTGACATTTCTGCAACGGTATCACGATGACGGCGACGAATTCCTCGACAGGATCGTCACGGGCGATGAGACTTGGATTTCGCACTTCACCCCGGAAACCAAGCAGGAGTCAATGCATTGGCGGCATAGTGGATCTCCGGTCAGGACGAAATTCAAACAGACGCTGTCAGTACGGAAAGTGATGTGCACGGTGTTCTGGGACAGGAAGGGCATTCTGCTCATTGACTTTCTTCCAAGAGGTGAAACAATGAACGCCGACCGTTACTGTGAAACACTGCGAAAATTGCGACGTGCCATTCAAAACAAGAGGCGTGGAATGCTTACTGCAGGTGTTGTGCTCCTCCATGACACATACGGCTCGGCGCACAGCAGCTGTTTTGACGGAATTTGGCTGGGAGTTGTTTCATCATCCAGCCTAAAGTCCTGATCTTGCTTCCAGCGATTTTCACGTTTTCTTGCACCTCAAGAAATTCCTGTCCTCCGGTGAGCGTTTTGGCAACGACGAAGAGCTGAAGACGTCTGTCACACGCTGGTTCCATTCACAGGCGGCAGAGTTCTACGACAGAGGGATACAAAAGTTGATCCCACGATACGACAAGTGTCTTAATTCTGATGGTGGCTATGTTGAAAAATAGCTGAAACATTGCTGTACCTGTTGCCAATAAATGTTTTCCTGAAAGTGTGTGTTCTTTTTTTTTTTTAATAGGGAAACTTACTTTCTGGATGCGCCTCGTATTATAAAGAACAGATTACTGGCTTTACGCTAGTGACAACAGTTTCGACAATCGACGACAATCCCAGATTTTCGGCCAAAAATATTATAACTATTTTGAAAAATTCCTGCAATAATACATGACTATTTTATTTACAATAAAAAGATAATACGATAATATCTTAGTACAGTATTTGAAACTCATACCTTGCGTAGTCATAATACGATATGATGAAGGATAGACAGAACAGAGAAAAATTCTTTCCGGAACCGGGACTCGAACCCAGGTTTTCAGCTCTATGTGCTGACGCTTTATCCACTAAGCCACACCGGATTCCAGTTCCGATGCCGGATCGAATCCTCTCAGTTTAAGCTCTACCTCTCAGTTTTCTCTTTTTGGTGGCCTACCCTCATGTACTATGTCACAGAATATGTGGCAGTGGCACAATGTCCAACGCACTATGTATAGAGGTGCACTCATTACGAGTTACTAAGTGGCCGGGATCCAACGGGATGAGCGCCGTCTTGAATCACTAAGTGATTACCAGGCTTCGAGACTTTGGACCCGATACAATAAGTTTACTGTGCATGCACTATAGGTTGTTGACTCACTGCAGCTAGATAGAGATGTGTTGAGGTAACAGCATTGCTATTTAGAGTAGAGTACGGTAGTATGGGGAAACACACACACACACACACATATATATATATATATATATTCTGAAAGTAAATATACATAACACAATGATAATGTCAAAAGAATGTGAAAATCATTTATTCTCCTGTCTTTTATATGCATTTGTGTTTAACTATACACAGTGTTAATGGTGGAAATAAGCATGTAGCAATTTTAATTTTTTCATTTATCCTATTGGTCGTCTTTAGGAAGTACAGTTACAGTACCAAATTGCAATGTACCTACTACATGACACATTCTCAGTGACTCAAACGTAAATCTTTTTCGGTTATCTGCCAAATTTTGTACTGTAGAAAGCTGCGCTCTACGTCGCATGACGTGATAGAAGCAAAACGAAACAACCTATCATTGCAGTCCCTAAGAGACAGTCCTTTATTCTCGGGTGACTCTATGTCCACTAATTTGCTATTTATAATACACAATGTTCCATATCCGTTATTTTTACATGAAATTGATTTCCACTTTTGTTTTACACGTTCAGTAACCGGTGTACTTGCTGTCTCATTAATTCTCTGCATCATTTTCTAAATTAATTTGAGGGCTTACGGCATCTCTTGCTCTGACTTTTCTAACCGTGTAATACTTTCAGACACAGTTTGTATGAAAACCAAATTATTCGTCAGAACCTTCAAATCCAGAGCGTTTTTCTTTGCGTATTTGTTGGCATTCATTCTACAGAACCCCCACTCACTGTACGCTTTACCACTATACTCAGTATGCCGTTATGCGGATTTCCCACTGAACTGCTCTATCGGGTCCGAAGTCTCGAAGCCTGGTGATTACTTACGCATATTATTATTATTATTATTATTATTATTATTATTATTATTATTATTATTATTATTATTATTATTATTATGTACCGAAGGACGTATGATATTTCCGTGCAGGAATTCTGCGTTACAATAAGATGAAGAATGGATAGAAAAGAGAAAAATTCTCTCCGGCACTGGGACTCGAACCCGGGTTTTCACCTCTACGTGCTGACGCATCGGAACTGGAATCCAGTGTTGCTTAGTGGACAAAGCGTCAGCACGTAGAGCTGAAAACCAGGGTTCGAGTCGCGGTGCCTGAAAGAATTTTTCTCTGTTCTATCCATCTATCATATTGTAACGCAGAATTCCTGCACGAAAATATCATACTCGTATATACTTCGGTACCTCACAATAATAATAGTCCTATTACGTTCAGAAAGTAAACATCACTTCTATGACCTTAAGTATGGAGACACGTGTGTACAGAACGACAAACTACTCAGAACTGACTCTCTGAAGATTAAGTGCTAACATCATACTTGTAACTGCTGTCACGTTACATAGAATGCGCTTAGAGCTAAGGAAGTCCAGAAAATCGATATTCTCATATCTACAGAGCCAAAGATATCTAAGTAAGTCGTGAAGTTCATGATTATACGAGTTTGTAATTTTACATTTTGCGCGACTCAGAGCAGCGTGTCATTAAGACACATCATAATCTTCGTGACTTCTGGCACCTGTTGATATTATAAATCATATTATTACATTTATAGTGCAATACTCGGCGAGAGATACCTAGAGACAAATAACGATGTGTATGTAGTAGGGTATTTGAGAACTTGGAAAAGGCTTCTGACAGAGGGGATAGGAATAAACTTATGCCACAAAAATGTTAAAAAAAGAACAGCTAAACTTTTCTCAGGACCTTCCAAATTTTCTCAAGAACTATCGATATATTTCATCCATAACTTTTCTTTAGCAATTTCTTTGCAGCTTCTGCTATCATTCCGTATATGGCCACCACCGTAGCTCAGGCGGTAGCATTTTTAATTACATAGCGAATCCTCAGCCTCATTACGCAAAATATCTCGCTATCACCAATTTCATAGACACTAAATAACATACTAGTTGATACAGAGTCATTAAATAACCACCTAAAACATTGTGTATAAAACGAAAAAGTAATTTTATGATTTGTTAAATTTTCATTACCTTTTATCTCCTTGTTTATTTTTGTTTCGTGTATACATGGTTCTCGATTGAGAACGAATCATATGCCAATCATAATTAAACACCGTTTTCTTAGTCCAACAACATTGGATGAATATAAGAATGCACGGGGTATACATTACGTCACGTGTCCTTCAGTAGATACCCTGCCCACAAATACAAGTAACGCGCACTACAGGATGGACATGGTCACTCTAAAACAGGTCCCTTACTCTAAACAAGTACAGTATGCATCAGTTTGGCAATATTTATAGTATTATGCACTACTAGTTGACTTAAAGGTGCCTAAATCAAGTACGAAAGTACAAGAGTGAGTAGAGAAATTCGGAAGATAGTATGTATCTGTTAGTTTTATTATATTGTATTAATAAAATTCATAGGCCTACATAAAAATCGAAATAATTTTGAATTGTATTCTTATAGTTATGAAACAAAAGGTATGAATTCTTTAAGATTGTTTGAACCAAAATGCAACACTGTTACAGTATTTAATCATAGTAGTAATTTAGGCCCAAGAATATATAACAAATTTATATTTAAATATCCTAATCTTGTCAATTCTAATAGTTCTAGTATTAAATTTAAAAAGTTATGTATGGATTTTATAAAAATTGAAAAATTGTAAATTTAAATTTATATACTATAATTGCACAGTAGACATAAGACAAATTGTATTGTATAATTATTAATTTCAATTCAGGAATCCGCCCCTGAGCACGAGTTCTACTCTTTCAGGGGCGAGCTAAAGTTTTTCTGTATATATTATATTTTATGTTACAATTATTAGCAAAATAATAAATAAATAAATTTGAAATTGATAGAAAGAAGTGAGTCTGACGATACACCTTCAACTAGTAATTCAGTGTCAGCGGACGAATTTAGCAGAGATCTGTATGATATGAAGGTGCAACAAAGTTGAGGGCAAGCACTTAAAAAAAATTATTGGAAAGTGCACTTGAACACAAGGGCAATACCTGTGTTAGTACCTGTTATAGAAGTACCAGTATTTGAAGTTAAATTTTACAGCAAAGATTATTGTAATGTAGGCGTAAACATTTCATTCAGGGCAGTACATGTGTTACAGTTGTACTGGTGTTTTAAGTTAAAATTTACAGCAAAGATTATTGTAATATAGGCGTAAACATTTCATTCAGGGCAGTACATGTGTTACAGTTGTAGTCTACTGGTGTTTTAAGTTAAATTTTACAGCAAAGATTATTGTAATATAGGCTTAAACATTGCATTAAGAGTGACACCTATGAAACAGTAACATTTTAATTTAAAAGTTCATAACAAAGACTATGTCTATTCTTTTGTAATACTTAACACAGCCCTACTATTGAAATCATTCTTTTATGTGGGTTCTTGATGCGGAAGTCTTGTTTACATCACACAGCGCCGCGCGCTACTACTCTTCGTCAAGCAATTTTTGACTCATTGCACAAACTCCGCACTCACTTAACTTCGAAGAGTATTGGCTAAGATTCCGGTCTCTAGTTATAATATTTAATATTACGAGTATTCGATTTGACTGGTAAAAACCCAAGCCCACGACAATTTCAATAGTGCGGGGCTCAAGGAGGCAAGTTTCTTCATCGCACGATGTTACACGAATGCCTCCTCAAATTAAAAATTGTAGTAGGCCTAAGTATAAATTGGAGACATAGGTAGATAATAATAATAATAATAATAATAATAATAATAATAATAATAATATTAATAATAATAATAATAATAATAATAATACGTAGCGTAACAGCCCTTTAAGGGCCCAGAGGAATCAGCCGGATGCTGGCCTCACGTCCACATGCCGAAGCAGAGGTGGACGATCATCCAACCAGAACGGAGGTATAGTGTCGTTAGCACGACGATCCCCCCAGTCGTTATAGCTGGCTTTCGTAACCGAATTTCGCTACTTATCGCAGCTCCCCAGATACATCACGATGCTGGGTGGACACCGATTCCCTACATTGGCCGAAATTTCATAATAAAATTTCTTCCTCCATGAGAACTCGAACCAGCGCGCATTCCGTAACGCGACTCTTAGACAGGATGCCTTGAACTACAAAGCCACGGCGCGGGACTATTTCTATCGTGCCACTATTAAATATTTTATAAACATCGCAAAGAAACAAAAATGTGTCAAAGTGATCCCATAATTTCAGCAGCATATTAATAAAAGGAAGAGCTAATTATTTTACCTCATTTTTGTAGCTATCTACGTTTTAAGTTTTCAATTATAAAATGCTCATCTTTTCATTCGAGTATTTAGACGCGGCAACACTATACCACAATGACTACTCTGCGTTGGCTGAGTGGTCAAACCAGCTTATCACGCAGGCTGTCACGCGATCCCTGTTAGGTATCTACATAATTCCGTCAATATTTCTCCATTTCGTCATCATTCCATAGCATTCCTCGCACGCCGGCTAACGACGCACGAAGGGGACTGGGCTAGGGACGAGTGGGGTTGCCTGCTCGAAACTTTGATACGCAGCGAATCTTACAAGCATTCTGGTAGGGACAGATAAAAAAGTTAATATTTTTTCTTCCACTATGCTAATAATGTCAAAACAAGTGCTTACACAAATTTTGGTCATTCGACCGCAATTACGAGGGCTGTAAAAAATGTTTTCCTGGAGCCGTTTTCAGAAAGAAAACACAATTTAACGGAAAGATTTATTTGAAACAAATACAGAAATTGTTGAGCTATTTTTCAACATATTCCCCACAGAAATTGAGACATTTGTCATACAGTGGGATCAACTTTTATATCCCTGTGTCGTATAAATTTGCCGCCTAAGATGGGAACCAGTGTGTGACAGCCGTCTGCATCTCTCTGTCGATCCCACGGTATGACAAATGTCTCAATTCCGGTGGTGAATATGAAAAATAGCTCAACAATTGCTGTGCAATCAATTTTTCCAGTGAAATTGTGATGTCTTTCTGTAAACGGCCCCAGGACAACTTATTTTTACGGTCCTCATAATTGCGCTCGAGTGGCTAAAGTTTGTAACAAACACTTGTTTTGACATTATAATATGGTGGAAGAAAAAAATTAACTTTTTTATGCCCCCATGAGAATGTTTGCTTGTTAGTGTAGTCAGCCGGTATAGGTTTGGGAATGCGCCTAGTTTGTGGGTTAGCAAAATAGATCGTGAAAAGTCGCAGTGCTGGGTCGTAGTGCTCCCTCCAGAAATTCCATTCCATTCCATACCACAATGATTCAAACTCCTCTGCATGGTAAGTAGCGCTAATGCGGCGAAGGGGTGCTAATGCGAAAAACATCGTTTAGCATAGAAAGACGAAAGATTGACCATAAAATGTTTAGGTCCCAATTGGCTGTGGTTTCACGTAAAAAAGTCTCAGATCTCGTGAGTTTGCTAAGGTAGCAGTCTTTCTCTGAATATTTCCGTTTTCCCGGACATGATTCTTCCATTAATGCTCCACTATGAACAACTTCTATGCTGTAACAGGATTAAAAAATAAACTGCTATGAGTTCTGTAATAACTAACGCAGTTCTCGTTCTTTAAATAGGCCTTTTCTATAGGTTTACAGGCCAGAAGTTACTAGGAGAAAATAATAAACTTACTTCATTCATAACCGATACCTTCCGAATTCCTGCCACAGTAAATCTAAGCAAAATTGTATTTCTTTTTGTTTGCGAGGTGAGCATTCCACGTCAACTATTCCACGAAAACGCATCCGCAAATACATAGACTATAAAGGCTGGTAGTTAACATTACTTTTAGTGCCGTAAAAACTTATTCCTTCCTTATTACAAGGTCACGATATTCGAGTGGTCTCAGAACCGGGAGAGTGTGTAAACACGGCATTTAAACCGTAGTTCATTCATGCACTACTGAAGCCTGCTAACGAGGCCGATGACGATAATGAATTACGCACTTAATTTTCTTCTAGAGACTGTATGTAGTTAGCGCAACATTGCTGTGAAGCGTAAATTATGAGCTTAGGAGACAATGATGTAACAACAAGCATGGCGAAGTCAGACATCCAGCTTTACAAAGTAGTTTCCATTACATATTATTATTACTATTATTATTATTATTATTATTATTATTATTATTATTATTATTATTATTATTATTATGCTATGTACTAGTTTCATTGTATTTATTAACATTCCATGGTAGGCTATTCATACACTGCTTCACAGGTAGTAGGCCTATATGGAAAAAAGTAAAAAAACCTAATACTACTATAAAGTCTTAATTTATAGTCACAGTCTAGTTGAAATACATACAGAAGAGATTTACAATAATTATAGTCTACTAGTACAACACAAAGTTTTAGTATCAATTTCATGAAGCGTTGTTGAATGTCATTAATTCATCTACAGAATAGAAGGCGTGAGAAATTAGGTACTTCTTTAATTTGGCCCTAAATAATCTTATGTTTTGAGTTTGATTTTTTATATCCATACGGAGGATATTAAAAATGTTTACTGCCATGTAACGTACTTCTTTTTGATAGTACGACAGACTTGCTGATGGAGTATGAATTATTATAACGGCGCTGAATTAAGTACGCTATTATCTACTCGTATCTTTTATGGACTTGATAGTGAGATGGTATTTATGCAATATTATTTGTCATGGAATTACGAGAACCTAACATTCGCCTTACATTAAGGAAAAATGTCGGGTTTTCTACAGCACGCGACACTGAAGGCTTTTTGACGAAAAAAAAGTGGAAAAATTGTCTAATTTTCAGAGGGAAGATATTTCGGAATGTAAACCATTTTTATATGATGTCAGTTGACTTGAAAACATATTAGAAAATAGCTAAAAACTGGAAACAATTATTGATCGGTGTAGGTAACCTAAAAGTGACTGACAGCGAAATCTCCACACCTGCGGAGTAAAGGTTAGCGCGTCTGACCGCGAAACCAGGTGGCCCGGTTCGATTCCCGGTCGGGGCAAGTTACTTGGTTGAGGTTTTTTCCCAGGGTTTTCCCTCAACCCAATATGAGCAAAATGCTGGGTAACTTTCGGTGCTGGACCACGGACTCATTTCACTGGCATTATCACCTTCATCTCATTCAGACGCTAAATAACCTAAGATGTTGATAAAGCGTCGTAAAAGAACTTATTAAAATCAGTGAAATAAAAAGGTAGAACGCAAAACGCACATTTTACTTCACTTCGTAGTCTATATGCAAGGCATACAAAAAAAATCTAAACTAACCTAATCTATCACAGATTAGTATAAACAAAGCATACCAAAAGCCTCTAAACTAACCTAACCTAACCTAACATGTCACACATTTCCGCATTGTAAAACTTAGAACAAAATGCAAGATGGAAGTTACAGTGCCGCGTGCTAAAAAAAATGCCAAAATGTCGGAAACTCCAACTAAGTAATCAGGCCGAGTGGTATTGGAACCCACACCCAAGCCCAGCCATGGAGCACGATTCACTTCTGCTTCCATAGAATACGCTGCTGGTCCTTTTTTGTTATATTATGTACTCGTATTATACGTCAGATAAGTTACGTAGCTAAGTGAAATATCATTCCAATGACCCTAGGCTAAAGATGAGCATTTCGTCTCTCGATGTGTGAACTCTACCCCTTCCATTAACCCTTAACTAAGTGAACATAGGTGCTAGTCCTTCAGTTGTTGACGGTGAGCAATCGAATGGAGAAGCAAGCTGGGTCGGTACGAGTTCTCACAGTCTGTGTATTTACCAGTGGCGTACTAAGATATTTGAAAATGTGCGCGTGGTATTATTTCAATAGTGAATAGGAGAATAAATATTTTTTGTGTGTCCGCCGAGTTAGCTCTGGGGTAGCGCGTCTGCCTCCAGACTAGCCGGCCCGGGTTCGATTCCCGACGGGGTCAGAGATTTCTACCTCTGGACCAAGAAAGGTGGTGGAGCACAACTTCTAATCACTAGATTGTGCACCAATATGCCTGGGTTAAATCCCAAATCTCTCCGCAGTGCATATGAAGAGAAGGCATATGTCACTGTTGATAGTGATTCGTCCGTCGAACGAGGACGTTAAGCCTGGCGGCCTCTTTGGTGCTATTCGATAGGAGTAGGCTACACGCCGGTACCGGGTTTCTCCTTCTCCCTTCCTCATCTTCAACATCATCACTCACTACACACATTACACTTACATATACACTCACCCTAGTAGCCTACAAGACATAATTCTCCCCATATACATATCATGTACAGCGTGGCCCGCCGAAGTGGTGTGCAATTAAGAAAATGGATCACACCCCTGCGGAACCCGATCACGTAAAAGTAAAGTCGGTAGGTATTGATACTTACATACACATGTTAAGTGAAGAAGACACAATGTTTAATATGTCCAATCGTCCACACCTGTTGAGTAACGGTTAGCACGTCTAGCCGCGAAACTAGGTGGCCCGGGTTCGATTGCCGGTCGGGGCAAGTTACCTGGTTGAGGTTTTTTTCCGGGGTTTTCCCTCAACCCAATATGAGGAAATGCTGGGTAACTTTCGGTGTTGGACCCCGGACTCATTTCACCGGCATTATCACCTTCATCTCATTCAGACGCTAAATAACCTAGATGTTGATAAAGCGTCGTAAAATAACCTACTTAAAAAAATATGTCCAATCCAGATGTGGATATACATAATATATTTTGCATTGAGCAGGCAGTTTTAAACTGTACATCAAGATGGTTTTTGTGAACATAAACTCTCTGGCGAAAAATGTATTAGGGTTATACTAAATATTGTGCTTTCTCGTCACCTAACACAAAAAAATATTTCTCCTCCCATTCACTAATGCAATAATGCGACACGCACTTTTATCAAATACTAGTACGCTACTGCTAACTACACAGACAGTGAGATCTCACAGCGCAGCTGTTTGCTTCCTCCATTGAACTGCTCACCAATAACAAACTGAAGGACACGCACCTTTTTTCAGTTAAGGGCTGGTGGGAGGAGTAGAGTTCGCACATCGAGAGAGGAAATGTGCATCTCTGACCCTGCTCTCAAGGCTCCTGTGTAGATTACATTATTTTACAAGTAATCATGAATACGAGTAAATATTAGAATACATATCAGACATTTTATTAGCATGTGTATAGTCCTTAGCAAAGCCTTTCTCTTCCGTTGTCTAATGTTTTTGTACATTTATTTTTCAGATAATTTTGAGTATATATTGCCGAACGAGAAATACACAACTTTAACACTGTGTGGATGTCCCATTGGTATATGTAATATGTATACTCGATTATGAAGCATAATTGATACTTTTGACTGAACAATCTTATTACAAAACTTATTAAATCGACCAAAGAGAAATGGAATCAGGGACAGTCTTGTGGATCACTGGTACAGTACTAGATATAAGAACCGGCGAGAGTATGGCACAATTCCTGAAATTCGAATGATACTTTTGTTACTATATTTGTCATTATCATCGTCATCATCACCAAATGGTTAATTTTTAACAAAACAGAAGCTTCATTCTTTTCTATTGCAGCAAGCCTATTCGTCCATCCGTTTATATCGCCGTTTATTAATTATTACGTACATTAAACAACGTTACATAATAGCCTACCGTCAAAAAATAACATAGGCCTATTCCACCACGATCTGTAGGATACGTTGTACTTTCCCTAGAGCAATCTAGCACATTTAACAAAATTTACTACGTTCCAAATGTAGTTCTCTAAAATACAAGCTCTTAGTCCTGATAAAGCTTTGCATGTAGAACTGTATAATGAATGCTCAACAACTTAGTTTTTCTTTGAACTTCTACGAGTACAAGTAAAATTCTCAAGTACCAAACGTTAAAAACATCAACTCCATTCCTGCACTCACCGAGTCGGTTGAGGCCGTGGCTGAAGTGACCCTTGTAGTCAGCAGCCACCAGCACGTCGGCCAGCTGCTCGGCGTGGTCGTGAAGCGTGCCCACGGCCGTCATGGCGTCCACCATGAAGCGCTTCGCCTCCTGCACAGGTACGACGCCCCTCGACGCCGCCATGCTGCTGACTGTTCTGAGTAGCGCTTCTGAACCGTCCGCTTCCAGGGTACTCCGCACACTGCGGG